>NC_066868.1:2546178-3746178 GCF_025177605.1 Cucumis melo | reverse complement strand
ACGAGCCGGGGCGGCTGCACGACTTGAAAACACGGTGGGAGAAAGAAACAAAATGGTAGGATTGAAAAAAATAATAATAAAAAAAATAGAAAAAGGGGTGCAACACGAGGACTTCCCAAGTGGTCACCCAACTTAGTACTACTCTCGCCCAAGCACGCTTAACTGCGGAGTTCTGATGGGATCCGGTGCATTAGTGCTGGTATGATCGCACCCATCACGGAATGCGCAGAAAATGCATATAAGCCATGTCGGCCAGAATCTCCCACGCATGCTCGACCGGTCGGAACGGCCACCGGGACCCGCACGAGCGTGTGCATGAGCATACGACCCGGGGCGGCTGCACGACTTGAAAACACGGTGGGAGAAAGAAACAAAATGGTAGGATTGAAAAAAATAATAATAAAAAAAATAGAAAAAGGGGTGCAACACGAGGACTTCCCAAGTGGTCACCCAACTTAATACTACTCTCGCCCAAGCACGCTTAACTGCGGAGTTCTGATGGGATCCGGTGCATTAGTGCTGGTATGATCGCACCCATCACGGAATGCGCAGAAAATGCATATAAGTCATGTCGGCCAGAATCTCCCACGCATGCTCGACCGGTCGGAACGGCCACCGGGACCCGCACGAGCGTGTGCATGAGCATACGAGCCGGGGCGGCTGCACGACTTGAAAACACGGTGGGAGAAAGAAACAAAATGGTAGGATTGAAAAAAATAATAATAAAAAAAATAGAAAAAGGGGTGCAACACGAGGACTTCCCAAGTGGTCACCCAACTTAGTACTACTCTCGCCCAAGCACGCTTAACTGCGGAGTTCTGATGGGATCCGGTGCATTAGTGCTGGAATGATCGCACCCATCACGGAATGCGCAGAAAATGCATATAAGCCATGTCGGCCAGAATCTCCCACGCATGCTCGACCGGTCGGAACGGCCACCGGGACCCGCACGAGCGTGTGCATGAGCATACGAGCCGATGCGGCTGCACGACTTGAAAACACGGTGGGAGAAAGAAACAAAATGGTAGGATTGAAAAAAATAATAATAAAAAAAATAGAAAAAGGGGTGCAACACGAGGACTTCCCAAGTGGTCACCCAACTTAGTACTACTCTCGCCCAAGCACGCTTAACTGCGGAGTTCTGATGGGATCCGGTGCATTAGTGCTGGTATGATCGCACCCATCACGGAATGCGCAGAAAATGCATATAAGCCATGTCGGCCAGAATCTCCCACGCATGCTCGACCGGTCGGAACGGCCACCGGGACCCGCACGAGCGTGTGCATGAGCATACGAGCCGGGGCGGCTGCACGACTTGAAAACACGGTGGGAGAAAGAAACAAAATGGTAGGATTGAAAAAAATAATAATAAAAAAAATAGAAAAAGGGGTGCAACACGAGGACTTCCCAAGTGGTCACCCAACTTAGTACTACTCTCGCCCAAGCACGCTTAACTGCGGAGTTCTGATGGGATCCGGTGCATTAGTGCTGGTATGATCGCACCCATCACGGAATGCGCAGAAAATGCATATAAGCCATGTCGGCCAGAATCTCCCACGCATGCTCGACCGGTCGGAACGGCCACCGGGACCCGCACGAGCGTGTGCATGAGCATACGACCCGGGGCGGCTGCACGACTTGAAAACACGGTGGGAGAAAGAAACAAAATGGTAGGATTGAAAAAAATAATAATAAAAAAAATAGAAAAAGGGGTGCAACACGAGGACTTCCCAAGTGGTCACCCAACTTAGTACTACTCTCGCCCAAGCATGCTTAACTGCGGAGTTCTGATGGGATCCGGTGCATTAGTGCTGGTATGATCGCACCCATCACGGAATGCGCAGAAAATGCATATAAGCCATGTCGGCCAGAATCTCCCACGCATGCTCGACCGGTCGGAACGGCCACCGGGACCCGCACGAGCGTGTGCATGAGCATACGACCCGGGGCGGCTGCACGACTTGAAAACACGGTGGGAGAAAGAAACAAAATGGTAGGATTGAAAAAAATAATAATAAAAAAAATAGAAAAAGGGGTGCAACACGAGGACTTCCCAAGTGGTCACCCAACTTAATACTACTCTCGCCCAAGCACGCTTAACTGCGGAGTTCTAATGGGATCCGGTGCATTAGTGCTGGTATGATCGCACCCATCACGGAATGCGCAGAAAATGCATATAAGCCATGTCGGCCAGAATCTCCCACGCATGCTCGACCGGTCGGAACGGCCACCGGGACCCGCACGAGCGTGTGCATGAGCATACGAGCCGGGGCGGCTGCACGACTTGAAAACACGGTGGGAGAAAGAAACAAAATGGTAGGATTGAAAAAAATAATAATAAAAAAAATAGAAAAAGGGGTGCAACACGAGGACTTCCCAAGTGGTCACCCAACTTAATACTACTCTCGCCCAAGCACGCTTAACTGCGGAGTTCTGATGGGATCCGGTGCATTAGTGCTGGTATGATCGCACCCATCACGGAATGCGCAGAAAATGCATATAAGTCATGTCGGCCAGAATCTCCCACGCATGCTCGACCGGTCGGAACGGCCACCGGGACCCGCACGAGCGTGTGCATGAGCATACGAGCCGGGGCGGCTGCACGACTTGAAAACACGGTGGGAGAAAGAAACAAAATGGTAGGATTGAAAAAAATAATAATAAAAAAAATAGAAAAAGGGGTGCAACACGAGGACTTCCCAAGTGGTCACCCAACTTAGTACTACTCTCGCCCAAGCACGCTTAACTGCGGAGTTCTGATGGGATCCGGTGCATTAGTGCTGGAATGATCGCACCCATCACGGAATGCGCAGAAAATGCATATAAGCCATGTCGGCCAGAATCTCCCACGCATGCTCGACCGGTCGGAACGGCCACCGGGACCCGCACGAGCGTGTGCATGAGCATACGAGCCGATGCGGCTGCACGACTTGAAAACACGGTGGGAGAAAGAAACAAAATGGTAGGATTGAAAAAAATAATAATAAAAAAAATAGAAAAAGGGGTGCAACACGAGGACTTCCCAAGTGGTCACCCAACTTAGTACTACTCTCGCCCAAGCACGCTTAACTGCGGAGTTCTGATGGGATCCGGTGCATTAGTGCTGGTATGATCGCACCCATCACGGAATGCGCAGAAAATGCATATAAGCCATGTCGGCCAGAATCTCCCACGCATGCTCGACCGGTCGGAACGGCCACCGGGACCCGCACGAGCGTGTGCATGAGCATACGAGCCGGGGCGGCTGCACGACTTGAAAACACGGTGGGAGAAAGAAACAAAATGGTAGGATTGAAAAAAATAATAATAAAAAAAATAGAAAAAGGGGTGCAACACGAGGACTTCCCAAGTGGTCACCCAACTTAGTACTACTCTCGCCCAAGCACGCTTAACTGCGGAGTTCTGATGGGATCCGGTGCATTAGTGCTGGTTTGATCACACCCATCACGGAATGCGCAGAAAATGCATATAAGCCATGTCGGCCAGAATCTCCCACGCATGCTCGACCGGTCGGAACGGCCACCGGGACCCGCACGAGCGTGTGCATGAGCACACGAGCCGGGGCGGCTGCACGACTTGAAAACACGGTGGGAGAAAGAAACAAAATGGTAGGATTGAAAAAAATAATAATAAAAAAAATAGAAAAAGGGGTGCAACACGAGGACTTCCCAAGTGGTCACCCAACTTAGTACTACTCTCGCCCAAGCACGCTTAACTGCGGAGTTCTGATGGGATCCGGTGCATTAGTGCTGGTATGATCGCACCCATCACGGAATGCGCAGAAAATGCATATAAGCCATGTCGGCCAGAATCTCCCACGCATGCTCGACCGGTCGGAACGGCCACCGGGACCCGCACGAGCGTGTGCATGAGCATACGACCCGGGGCGGCTGCACGACTTGAAAACACGGTGGGAGAAAGAAACAAAATGGTAGGATTGAAAAAAATAATAATAAAAAAAATAGAAAAAGGGGTGCAACACGAGGACTTCCCAAGTGGTCACCCAACTTAGTACTACTCTCGCCCAAGCATGCTTAACTGCGGAGTTCTGATGGGATCCGGTGCATTAGTGCTGGTATGATCGCACCCATCACGGAATGCGCAGAAAATGCATATAAGCCATGTCGGCCAGAATCTCCCACGCATGCTCGACCGGTCGGAACGGCCACCGGGACCCACACGAGCGTGTGCATGAGCATACGAGCCGGGGCGGCTGCACGACTTGAAAACACGGTGGGAGAAAGAAACAAAATGGTAGGATTGAAAAAAATAATAATAAAAAAAATAGAAAAAGGGGTGCAACACGAGGACTTCCCAAGTGGTCACCCAACTTAGTACTACTCTCGCCCAAGCACGCTTAACTGCGGAGTTCTGATGGGATCCGGTGCATTAGTGCTGGTATGATCGCACCCATCACGGAATGCGCAGAAAATGCATATAAGCCATGTCGGCCAGAATCTCCCACGCATGCTCGACCGGTCGGAACGGCCACCGGGACCCGCACGAGCGTGTGCATGAGCATACGAGCCGGGGCGGCTGCACGACTTGAAAACACGGTGGGAGAAAGAAACAAAATGGTAGGATTGAAAAAAATAATAATAAAAAAAATAGAAAAAGGGGTGCAACACGAGGACTTCCCAAGTGGTCACCCAACTTAGTACTACTCTCGCCCAAGCACGCTTAACTGCGGAGTTCTGATGGGATCCGGTGCATTAGTGCTGGTTTGATCACACCCATCACGGAATGCGCAGAAAATGCATATAAGCCATGTCGGCCAGAATCTCCCACGCATGCTCGACCGGTCGGAACGGCCACCGGGACCCGCACGAGCGTGTGCATGAGCATACGAGCCGGGGCGGCTGCACGACTTGAAAACACGGTGGGAGAAAGAAACAAAATGGTAGGATTGAAAAAAATAATAATAAAAAAAATAGAAAAAGGGGTGCAACACGAGGACTTCCCAAGTGGTCACCCAACTTAGTACTACTCTCGCCCAAGCACGCTTAACTGCGGAGTTCTGATGGGATCCGGTGCATTAGTGCTGGTATGATCGCACCCATCACGGAATGCGCAGAAAATGCATATAAGCCATGTCGGCCAGAATCTCCCACGCATGCTCGACCGGTCGGAACGGCCACCGGGACCCGCACGAGCGTGTGCATGAGCATACGACCCGGGGCGGCTGCACGACTTGAAAACACGGTGGGAGAAAGAAACAAAATGGTAGGATTGAAAAAAATAATAATAAAAAAAATAGAAAAAGGGGTGCAACACGAGGACTTCCCAAGTGGTCACCCAACTTAGTACTACTCTCGCCCAAGCATGCTTAACTGCGGAGTTCTGATGGGATCCGGTGCATTAGTGCTGGTATGATCGCACCCATCACGGAATGCGCAGAAAATGCATATAAGCCATGTCGGCCAGAATCTCCCACGCATGCTCGACCGGTCGGAACGGCCACCGGGACCCGCACGAGCGTGTGCATGAGCATACGAGCCGGGGCGGCTGCACGACTTGAAAACACGGTGGGAGAAAGAAACAAAATGGTAGGATTGAAAAAAATAATAAGAAAAAAAATAGAAAAAGGGGTGCAACACGAGGACTTCCCAAGTGGTCACCCAACTTAGTACTACTCTCGCCCAAGCACGCTTAACTACGGAGTTCTGATGGGATCCGGTGCATTAGTGCTGGTATGATCGCACCCATCACGGAATGCGCAGAAAATGCATATAAGCCATGTCGGCCAGAATCTCCCACGCATGCTCGACCGGTCGGAACGGCCACCGGGACCCGCACGAGCGTGTGCATGAGCATACGAGCCGGGGCGGCTGCACGACTTGAAAACACGGTGGGAGAAAGAAACAAAATGGTAGGATTGAAAAAAATAATAATAAAAAAAA
Source organism: Cucumis melo (assembly GCF_025177605.1). Taxonomy (NCBI): domain Eukaryota; kingdom Viridiplantae; phylum Streptophyta; class Magnoliopsida; order Cucurbitales; family Cucurbitaceae; genus Cucumis; species Cucumis melo. The sequence continues at coordinate 3,740,278 of NC_066868.1, read as the reverse complement.
TAGAAAAAGGGGTGCAACACGAGGACTTCCCAAGTGGTCACCCAACTTAGTACTACTCTCGCCCAAGCACGCTTAACTGCGGAGTTCTGATGGGATCCGGTGCATTAGTGCTGGTATGATCGCACCCATCACGGAATGCGCAGAAAATGCATATAAGCCATGTCGGCCAGAATCTCCCACACATGCTCGACCGGTCGGAACGGCCACCGGGACCCGCACGAGCGTGTGCATGAGCATACGAGCCGGGGCGGCTGCACGACTTGAAAACACGGTGGGAGAAAGAAACAAAATGGTAGGATTGAAAAAAATAATAATAAAAAAAATAGAAAAAGGGGTGCAACACGAGGACTTCCCAAGTGGTCACCCAACTTAGTACTACTCTCGCCCAAGCACGCTTAACTGCGGAGTTCTGATGGGATCCGGTGCATTAGTGCTGGTATGATCGCACCCATCACGGAATGCGCAGAAAATGCATATAAGCCATGTCGGCCAGAATCTCCCACGCATGCTCGACCGGTCGGAACGGCCACCGGGACCCGCACGAGCGTGTGCATGAGCATACGAGCCGGGGCGGCTGCACGACTTGAAAACACGGTGGGAGAAAGAAACAAAATGGTAGGATTGAAAAAAATAATAATAAAAAAAATAGAAAAAGGGGTGCAACACGAGGACTTCCCAAGTGGTCACCCAACTTAGTACTACTTTCGCCCAAGCACGCTTAACTGCGGAGTTCTGATGGGATCCGGTGCATTAGTGCTGGTTTGATCGCACCCATCACGGAATGCGCAGAAAATGCATATAAGCCATGTCGGCCAGAATCTCCCACGCATGCTCGACCGGTCGGAACGGCCACCGGGACCCGCACGAGCGTGTGCATGAGCATACGAGCCGGGGCGGCTGCACGACTTGAAAACACGGTGGGAGAAAGAAACAAAATGGTAGGATTGAAAAAAATAATAATAAAAAAAATAGAAAAAGGGGTGCAACACGAGGACTTCCCAAGTGGTCACCCAACTTAGTACTACTCTCGCCCAAGCACGCTTAACTGCGGAGTTCTGATGGGATCCGGTGCATTAGTGCTGGAATGATCGCACCCAACACGGAATGCGCAGAAAATGCATATAAGCCATGTCGGCCAGAATCTCCCACGCATGCTCGACCGGTCGGAACGGCCACCGGGACCCGCACGAGCGTGTGCATGAGCATACGAGCCGATGCGGCTGCACGACTTGAAAACACGGTGGGAGAAAGAAACAAAATGGTAGGATTGAAAAAAATAATAATAAAAAAAATAGAAAAAGGGGTGCAACACGAGGACTTCCCAAGTGGTCACCCAACTTAGTACTACTCTCGCCCAAGCACGCTTAACTGCGGAGTTCTGATGGGATCCGGTGCATTAGTGCTGGTATGATCGCACCCATCACGGAATGCGCAGAAAATGCATATAAGCCATGTCGGCCAGAATCTCCCACGCATGCTCGACCGGTCGGAACGGCCACCGGGACCCGCACGAGCGTGTGCATGAGCATACGAGCCGGGGCGGCTGCACGACTTGAAAACACGGTGGGAGAAAGAAACAAAATGGTAGGATTGAAAAAAATAATAATAAAAAAAATAGAAAAAGGGGTGCAACACGAGGACTTCCCAAGTGGTCACCCAACTTAGTACTACTCTCGCCCAAGCACGCTTAACTGCGGAGTTCTGATGGGATCCGGTGCATTAGTGCTGGTATGATCGCACCCATCACGGAATGCGCAGAAAATGCATATAAGCCATGTCGGCCAGAATCTCCCACGCATGCTCGACCGGTCGGAACGGCCACCGGGACCCGCACGAGCGTGTGCATGAGCATACGAGCCGGGGCGGCTGCACGACTTGAAAACACGGTGGGAGAAAGAAACAAAATGGTAGGATTGAAAAAAATAATAATAAAAAAAATAGAAAAAGGGGCGCAACACGAGGACTTCCCAAGTGGTCACCCAACTTAGTACTACTCTCGCCCAAGCACGCTTAACTGCGGAGTTCTGATGGGATCCGGTGCATTAGTGCTGGTATGATCGCACCCATCACGGAATGCGCAGAAAATGCATATAAGCCATGTCGGCCAGAATCTCCCACGCATGCTCGACCGGTCGGAACGGCCACCGGGACCCGCACGAGCGTGTGCATGAGCATACGAGCCGGGGCGGCTGCACGACTTGAAAACACGGTGGGAGAAAGAAACAAAATGGTAGGATTGAAAAAAATAATAATAAAAAAAATAGAAAAAGGGGTGCAACACGAGGACTTCCCAAGTGGTCACCCAACTTAGTACTACTCTCGCCCAAGCACGCTTAACTGCGGAGTTCTGATGGGATCCGGTGCATTAGTGCTGGTATGATCGCACCCATCACGGAATGCGCAGAAAATGCATATAAGCCATGTCGGCCAGAATCTCCCACGCATGCTCGACCGGTCGGAACGGCCACCGGGACCCGCACGAGCGTGTGCATGAGCATACGAGCCGGGGCGGCTGCACGACTTGAAAACACGGTGGGAGAAAGAAACAAAATGGTAGGATTGAAAAAAATAATAATAAAAAAAATAGAAAAAGGGGTGCAACACGAGGACTTCCCAAGTGGTCACCCAACTTAGTACTACTCTCGCCCAAGCACGCTTAACTGCGGAGTTCTGATGGGATCCGGTGCATTAGTGCTGGTTTGATCGCACCCATCACGGAATGCGCAGAAAATGCATATAAGCCATGTCGGCCAGAATCTCCCACGCATGCTCGACCGGTCGGAACGGCCACCGGGACCCGCACGAGCGTGTGCATGAGCATACGAGCCGGGGCGGCTGCACGACTTGAAAACACGGTGGGAGAAAGAAACAAAATGGTAGGATTGAAAAAAATAATAATAAAAAAAATAGAAAAAGGGGTGCAACACGAGGACTTCCCAAGTGGTCACCCAACTTAGTACTACTCTCGCCCAAGCACGCTTAACTGCGGAGTTCTGATGGGATCCGGTGCATTAGTGCTGGTATGATCGCACCCATCACGGGATGCGGAGAAAATGCATATAAGCCATGTCGGCCAGAATCTCCCACGCATGCTCGACCGGTCGGAACGGCCACCGGGACCCGCACGAGCGTGTGCATGAGCATACGAGCCGGGGCGGCTGCACGACTTGAAAACACGGTGGGAGAAAGAAACAAAATGGTAGGATTGAAAAAAATAATAATAAAAAAAATAGAAAAAGGGGTGCAACACGAGGACTTCCCAAGTGGTCACCCAACTTAGTACTACTCTCGCCCAAGCATGCTTAACTGCGGAGTTCTGATGGGATCCGGTGCATTAGTGCTGGTATGATCGCACCCATCACGGAATGCGCAGAAAATGCATATAAGCCATGTCGGTTAGAATCTCCCACGCATGCTCGACCGGTCGGAACGGCCACCGGGACCCGCACGAGCGTGTGCATGAGCATACGAGCCGGGGCGGCTGCACGACTTGAAAACACGGTGGGAGAAAGAAACAAAATGGTAGGATTGAAAAAAATAATAATAAAAAAAATAGAAAAAGGGGTGCAACACGAGGACTTCCCAAGTGGTCACCCAACTTAGTACTACTCTCGCCCAAGCACGCTTAACTGCGGAGTTCTGATGGGATCCGGTGCATTAGTGCTGGTTTGATCACACCCATCACGGAATGCGCAGAAAATGCATATAAGCCATGTCGGCCAGAATCTCCCACGCATGCTCGACCGGTCGGAACGGCCACCGGGACCCGCACGAGCGTGTGCATGAGCATACGAGCCGGGGCGGCTGCACGACTTGAAAACACGGTGGGAGAAAGAAACAAAATGGTAGGATTGAAAAAAATAATAATAAAAAAAATAGAAAAAGGGGTGCAACACGAGGACTTCCCAAGTGGTCACCCAACTTAGTACTACTCTCGCCCAAGCACGCTTAACTGCGGAGTTCTGATGGGATCCGGTGCATTAGTGCTGGTATGATCGCACCCATCACGGAATGCGCAGAAAATGCATATAAGCCATGTCGGCCAGAATCTCCCACGCATGCTCGACCGGTCGGAACGGCCACCGGGACCCGCACGAGCGTGTGCATGAGCATACGAGCCGGGGCGGCTGCACGACTTGAAAACACGGTGGGAGAAAGAAACAAAATGGTAGGATTGAAAAAAATAATAATAAAAAAAATAGAAAAAGGGGTGCAACACGAGGACTTCCCAAGTGGTCACCCAACTTAGTACTACTCTCGCCTAAGCACGCTTAACTGCGGAGTTCTGATGGGATCCGGTGCATTAGTGCTGGTATGATCGCACCCATCACGGAATGCGCAGAAAATGCATATAAGCCATGTCGGCCAGAATCTCCCACGCATGCTCGACCGGTCGGAACGGCCACCGGGACCCGCACGAGCGTGTGCATGAGCATACGAGCCGGGGCGGCTGCACGACTTGAAAACACGGTGGGAGAAAGAAACAAAATGGTAGGATTGAAAAAAATAATAATAAAAAAAATAGAAAAAGGGGTGCAACACGAGGACTTCCCAAGTGGTCACCCAACTTAGTACTACTCTCGCCCAAGCACGCTTAACTGCGGAGTTCTGATGGGATCCGGTGCATTAGTGCTGGTATGATCGCACCCATCACGGAATGCGCAGAAAATGCATATAAGCCATGTCGGCCAGAATCTCCCACGCATGCTCGACCGGTCGGAACGGCCACCGGGACCCGCACGAGCGTGTGCATGAGCATACGAGCCGGGGCGGCTGCACGACTTGAAAACACGGTGGGAGAAAGAAACAAAATGGTAGGATTGAAAAAAATAATAATAAAAAAAATAGAAAAAGGGGTGCAACACGAGGACTTCCCAAGTGGTCACCCAACTTAGTACTACTCTCGCCCAAGCACGCTTAACTGCGGAGTTCTGATGGGATCCGGTGCATTAGTGCTGGTATGATCGCACCCATCACGGAATGCGCAGAAAATGCATATAAGCCATGTCGGCCAGAATCTCCCACGCATGCTCGACCGGTCGGAACGGCCACCGGGACCCGCACGAGCGTGTGCATGAGCATACGAGCCGGGGCGGCTGCACGACTTGAAAACACGGTGGGAGAAAGAAACAAAATGGTAGGATTGAAAAAAATAATAATAAAAAAAATAGAAAAAGGGGTGCAACACGAGGACTTCCCAAGTGGTCACCCAACTTAGTACTACTCTCGCCCAAGCACGCTTAACTGCGGAGTTCTGATGGGATCCGGTGCATTAGTGCTGGTTTGATCGCACCCATCACGGAATGCGCAGAAAATGCATATAAGCCATGTCGGCCAGAATCTCCCACGCATGCTCGACCGGTCGGAACGGCCACCGGGACCCGCACGAGCGTGTGCATGAGCATACGAGCCGGGGCGGCTGCACGACTTGAAAACACGGTGGGAGAAAGAAACAAAATGGTAGGATTGAAAAAAATAATAATAAAAAAAATAGAAAAAGGGGTGCAACACGAGGACTTCCCAAGTGGTCACCCAACTTAGTACTACTCTCGCCCAAGCACGCTTAACTGCGGAGTTCTGATGGGATCCGGTGCATTAGTGCTGGTATGATCGCACCCATCACGGGATGCGCAGAAAATGCATATAAGCCATGTCGGCCAGAATCTCCCACGCATGCTCGACCGGTCGGAACGGCCACCGGGACCCGCACGAGCGTGTGCATGAGCATACGAGCCGGGGCGGCTGCACGACTTGAAAACACGGTGGGAGAAAGAAACAAAATGGTAGGATTGAAAAAAATAATAATAAAAAAAATAGAAAAAGGGGTGCAACACGAGGACTTCCCAAGTGGTCACCCAACTTAGTACTACTCTCGCCCAAGCATGCTTAACTGCGGAGTTCTGATGGGATCCGGTGCATTAGTGCTGGTATGATCGCACCCATCACGGAATGCGCAGAAAATGCATATAAGCCATGTCGGTTAGAATCTCCCACGCATGCTCGACCGGTCGGAACGGCCACCGGGACCCGCACGAGCGTGTGCATGAGCATACGAGCCGGGGCGGCTGCACGACTTGAAAACACGGTGGGAGAAAGAAACAAAATGGTAGGATTGAAAAAAATAATAATAAAAAAAATAGAAAAAGTGGTGCAACACGAGGACTTCCCAAGTGGTCACCCAACTTAGTACTACTCTCGCCCAAGCACGCTTAACTGCGGAGTTCTGATGGGATCCGGTGCATTAGTGCTGGTATGATCGCACCCATCATGGAATGCGCAGAAAATGCATATAAGCCATGTCGGCCAGAATCTCCCACGCATGCTCGACCGGTCGGAACGGCCACCGGGACCCGCACGAGCGTGTGCATGAGCATACGAGCCGGGGCGGCTGCACGACTTGAAAACACGGTGGGAGAAAGAAACAAAATGGTAGGATTGAAAAAAATAATAATAAAAAAAATAGAAAAAGGGGTGCAACACGAGGACTTCCCAAGTGGTCACCCGACTTAGTACTACTCTCGCCCAAGCACGCTTAACTGCAGAGTTCTGATGGGATCCGGTGCATTAGTGCTGGTATGATCGCACCCATCACGGAATGCGCAGAAAATGCATATAAGCCATGTCGGCCAGAATCTCCCACGCATGCTCGACCGGTCGGAACGGCCACCGGGACCCGCACGAGCGTGTGCATGAGCATACGAGCCGGGGCGGCTGCACGACTTGAAAACACGGTGGGAGAAAGAAACAAAATGGTAGGATTGAAAATAATAATAATAAAAAAAATAGAAAAAGGGGTGCAACACGAGGACTTCCCAAGTGGTCACCCAACTTAGTCCTACTCTCGCCCAAGCACGCTTAACTGCGGAGTTCTGATGGGATCCGGTGCATTAGTGCTGGTATGATCGCACCCATCACGGAATGCGCAGAAAATGCATATAAGCCATGTCGGCCAGAATCTCCCACGCATGCTCGACCGGTCGGAACGGCCACCGGGACCCGCACGAGCGTGTGCATGAGCATACGAGCCGGGGCGGCTGCACGACTTGAAAACACGGTGGGAGAAAGAAACAAAATGGTAGGATTGAAAAAAATAATAATAAAAAAAATAGAAAAAGGGGTGCAACACGAGGACTTCCCAAGTGGTCACCCAACTTAGTACTACTCTCGCCCAAGCACGCTTAACTGCGGAGTTCTGATGGGATCCGGTGCATTAGTGCTGGTATGATCGCACCCATCACGGAATGCGCAGAAAATGCATATAAGCCATGTCGGCCAGAATCTCCCACGCATGCTCGACCGGTCGGAACGGCCACCGGGACCCGCACGAGCGTGTGCATGAGCATACGAGCCGGGGCGGCTGCACGACTTGAAAACACGGTGGGAGAAAGAAACAAAATGGTAGGATTGAAAAAAATAATAATAAAAAAAATAGAAAAAGGGGTGCAACACGAGGATTTCCCAAGTGGTCACCCAACTTAGTACTACTCTCTCCCAAGCACGCTTAACTGCGGAGTTCTGATGGGATCCGGTGCATTAGTGCTGGTATGATCGCACCCATCACGGAATGCGCAGAAAATGCATATAAGCCATGTCGGCCAGAATCTCCCACGCATGCTCGACCGGTCGGAACGGCCACCGGGACCCGCACGAGCGTGTGCATGAGCATACGAGCCGGGGCGGCTGCACGACTTGAAAACACGGTGGGAGAAAGAAACAAAATGGTAGGATTGAAAAAAATAATAATAAAAAAAATAGAAAAAGGGGTGCAACACGAGGACTTCCCAAGTGGTCACCCAACTTAGTACTACTCTCGCCCAAGCACGCTTAACTGCGGAGTTCTGATGGGATCCGGTGCATTAGTGCTGGTATGATCGCACCCATCACGGAATGCGCAGAAAATGCATATAAGCCATGTCGGCCAGAATCTCCCACGCATGCTCGACCGGTCGGAACGGCCACCGGGACCCGCACGAGCGTGTGCATGAGCATACGAGCCGGGGCGGCTGCACGACTTGAAAACACGGTGGGAGAAAGAAACAAAATGGTAGGATTGAAAAAAATAATAATAAAAAAAATAGAAAAAGGGGTGCAACACGAGGACTTCCCAAGTGGTCACCCAACTTAGTACTACTCTCGCCCAAGCACGCTTAACTGCGGAGTTCTGATGGGATCCGGTGCATTAGTGCTGGTATGATCGCACCCATCACGGGATGCGGAGAAAATGCATATAAGCCATGTCGGCCAGAATCTCCCACGCATGCTCGACCGGTCGGAACGGCCACCGGGACCCGCACGAGCGTGTGCATGAGCATACGAGCCGGGGCGGCTGCACGACTTGAAAACACGGTGGGAGAAAGAAACAAAATGGTAGGATTGAAAAAAATAATAATAAAAAAAATAGAAAAAGGGGTGCAACACGAGGACTTCCCAAGTGGTCACCCAACTTAGTACTACTCTCGCCCAAGCATGCTTAACTGCGGAGTTCTGATGGGATCCGGTGCATTAGTGCTGGTATGATCGCACCCATCACGGAATGCGCAGAAAATGCATATAAGCCATGTCGGTTAGAATCTCCCACGCATGCTCGACCGGTCGGAACGGCCACCGGGACCCGCACGAGCGTGTGCATGAGCATACGAGCCGGGGCGGCTGCACGACTTGAAAACACGGTGGGAGAAAGAAACAAAATGGTAGGATTGAAAAAAATAATAATAAAAAAAATAGAAAAAGGGGTGCAACACGAGGACTTCCCAAGTGGTCACCCAACTTAGTACTACTCTCGCCCAAGCACGCTTAACTGCGGAGTTCTGATGGGATCCGGTGCATTAGTGCTGGTATGATCGCACCCATCACGGAATGCGCAGAAAATGCATATAAGCCATGTCGGCCAGAATCTCCCACGCATGCTCGACCGGTCGGAACGGCCACCGGGACCCGCACGAGCGTGTGCATGAGCATACGAGCCGGGGCGGCTGCACGACTTGAAAACACGGTGGGAGAAAGAAACAAAATGGTAGGATTGAAAAAAATAATAATAAAAAAAATAGAAAAAGGGGTGCAACACGAGGACTTCCCAAGTGGTCACCCAACTTAGTACTACTCTCGCCCAAGCACGCTTAACTGCGGAGTTCTGATGGGATCCGGTGCATTAGTGCTGGTATGATCGCACCCATCACGGAATGCGCAGAAAATGCATATAAGCCATGTCGGCCAGAATCTCCCACGCATGCTCGACCGGTCGGAACGGCCACCGGGACCCGCACGAGCGTGTGCATGAGCATACGAGCCGGGGCGGCTGCACGACTTGAAAACACGGTGGGAGAAAGAAACAAAATGGTAGGATTGAAAAAAATAATAATAAAAAAAATAGAAAAAGGGGTGCAACACGAGGACTTCCCAAGTGGTCACCCAACTTAGTACTACTCTCGCCCAAGCACGCTTAACTGCGGAGTTCTGATGGGATCCGGTGCATTAGTGCTGGTATGATCGCACCCATCACGGAATGCGCAGAAAATGCATATAAGCCATGTCGGCCAGAATCTCCCACGCATGCTCGACCGGTCGGAACGGCCACCGGGACCCGCACGAGCGTGTGCATGAGCATACGACCCGGGGCGGCTGCACGACTTGAAAACACGGTGGGAGAAAGAAACAAAATGGTAGGATTGAAAAAAATAATAATAAAAAAAATAGAAAAAGGGGTGCAACACGAGGACTTCCCAAGTGGTCACCCAACTTAGTACTACTCTCGCCCAAGCATGCTTAACTGCGAAGTTCTGATGGGATCCGGTGCATTAGTGCTGGTATGATCGCACCCATCACGGAATGCGCAGAAAATGCATATAAGCCATGTCGGCCAGAATCTCCCACGCATGCTCGACCGGTCGGAACGGCCACCGGGACCCGCACGAGCGTGTGCATGAGCATACGAGCCGGGGCGGCTGCACGACTTGAAAACACGGTGGGAGAAAGAAACAAAATGGTAGGATTGAAAAAAATAATAATAAAAAAAATAGAAAAAGGGGTGCAACACGAGGACTTCCCAAGTGGTCACCCAACTTAGTACTACTCTCGCCCAAGCACGCTTAACTGCGGAGTTCTGATGGGATCCGGTGCATTAGTGCTGGTATGATCGCACCCATCACGGAATGCGCAGAAAATGCATATAAGCCATGTCGGCCAGAATCTCCCACGCATGCTCGACCGGTCGGAACGGCCACCGGGACCCGCACGAGCGTGTGCATGAGCATACGACCCGGGGCGGCTGCACGACTTGAAAACACGGTGGGAGAAAGAAACAAAATGGTAGGATTGAAAAAAATAATAATAAAAAAAATAGAAAAAGGGGTGCAACACGAGGACTTCCCAAGTGGTCACCCAACTTAGTACTACTCTCGCCTAAGCACGCTTAACTGCGGAGTTCTGATGGGATCCGGTGCATTAGTGCTGGTATGATCGCACCCATCACGGAATGCGCAGAAAATGCATATAAGCCATGTCGGCCAGAATCTCCCACGCATGCTCGACCGGTCGGAACGGCCACCGGGACCCGCACGAGCGTGTGCATGAGCATACGAGCCGGGGCGGCTGCACGACTTGAAAACACGGTGGGAGAAAGAAACAAAATGGTAGGATTGAAAAAAATAATAATAAAAAAAATAGAAAAAGGGGTGCAACACGAGGACTTCCCAAGTGGTCACCCAACTTAGTACTACTCTCGCCCAAGCACGCTTAACTGCGGAGTTCTGATGGGATCCGGTGCATTAGTGCTGGTAGGATCGCACCCATCACGGAATGCGCAGAAAATGCATATAAGCCATGTCGGCCAGAATCTCCCACGCATGCTCGACCGGTCGGAACGGCCACCGGGACCCGCACGAGCGTGTGCATGAGCATACGAGCCGGGGCGGCTGCACGACTTGAAAACACGGTGGGAGAAAGAAACAAAATGGTAGGATTGAAAAAAATAATAATAAAAAAAATAGAAAAAGGGGTGCAACACGAGGACTTCCCAAGTGGTCACCCAACTTAGTACTACTCTCGCCCAAGCACGCTTAACTGCGGAGTTCTGATGGGATCCGGTGCATTAGTGCTGGTATGATCGCACCCATCACGGAATGCGCAGAAAATGCATATAAGCCATGTCGGCCAGAATCTCCCACGCATGCTCGACCGGTCGGAACGGCCACCGGGACCCGCACGAGCGTGTGCATGAGCATACGAGCCGGGGCGGCTGCACGACTTGAAAACACGGTGGGAGAAAGAAACAAAATGGTAGGATTGAAAAAAATAATAATAAAAAAAATAGAAAAAGGGGTGCAACACGAGGACTTCCCAAGTGGTCACCCAACTTAGTACTACTCTCGCCCAAGCACGCTTAACTGCGGAGTTCTGATGGGATCCGGTGCATTAGTGCTGGTTTGATCGCACCCATCACAGAATGCGCAGAAAATGCATATAAGCCATGTCGGCCAGAATCTCCCACGCATGCTCGACCGGTCGGAACGGCCACCGGGACCCGCACGAGCGTGTGCATGAGCATACGAGCCGGGGCGGCTGCACGACTTGAAAACACGGTGGGAGAAAGAAACAAAATGGTAGGATTGAAAAAAATAATAATAAAAAAAATAGAAAAAGGGGTGCAACACGAGGACTTCCCAAGTGGTCACCCAACTTAGTACTACTCTCGCCCAAGCACGCTTAACTGCGGAGTTCTGATGGGATCCGGTGCATTAGTGCTGGTATGATCGCACCCATCACGGGATGCGCAGAAAATGCATATAAGCCATGTCGGCCAGAATCTCCCACGCATGCTCGACCGGTCGGAACGGCCACCGGGACCCGCACGAGCGTGTGCATGAGCATACGAGCCGGGGCGGCTGCACGACTTGAAAACACGGTGGGAGAAAGAAACAAAATGGTAGGATTGAAAAAAATAATAATAAAAAAAATAGAAAAAGGGGTGCAACACGAGGACTTCCCAAGTGGTCACCCAACTTAGTACTACTCTCGCCCAAGCATGCTTAACTGCGGAGTTCTGATGGGATCCGGTGCATTAGTGCTGGTATGATCGCACCCATCACGGAATGCGCAGAAAATGCATATAAGCCATGTCGGTTAGAATCTCCCACGCATGCTCGACCGGTCGGAACGGCCACCGGGACCCGCACGAGCGTGTGCATGAGCATACGAGCCGGGGCGGCTGCACGACTTGAAAACACGGTGGGAGAAAGAAACAAAATGGTAGGATTGAAAAAAATAATAATAAAAAAAAATAGAAAAAGGGGTGCAACACGAGGACTTCCCAAGTGGTCACCCAACTTAGTACTACTCTCGCCCAAGCACGCTTAACTGCGGAGTTCTGATGGGATCCGGTGCATTAGTGCTGGTATGATCGCACCCATCACAGAATGCGCAGAAAATGCATATAAGCCATGTCGGCCAGAATCTCCCACGCATGCTCGACCGGTCGGAACGGCCACCGGGACCCGCACGAGCGTGTGCATGAGCATACGAGCCGGGGCGGCTGCACGACTTGAAAACACGGTGGGAGAAAGAAACAAAATGGTAGGATTGAAAAAAATAATAATAAAAAAAATAGAAAAAGGGGTGCAACACGAAGACTTCCCAAGTGGTCACCCAACTTAGTACTACTCTCGCCCAAGCACGCTTAACTGCGGAGTTCTGATGGGATCCGGTGCATTAGTGCTGGTATGATCGCACCCATCACGGAATGCGCAGAAAATGCATATAAGCCATGTCGGCCAGAATCTCCCACGCATGCTCGACCGGTCGGAACGGCCACCGGGACCCGCACGAGCGTGTGCATGAGCATACGAGCCGGGGCGGCTGCACGACTTGAAAACACGGTGGGAGAAAGAAACAAAATGGTAGGATTGAAAAAAATAATAATAAAAAAAATAGAAAAAGGGGTGCAACACGAGGACTTCCCAAGTGGTCACCCAACTTAGTACTACTCTCGCCCAAGCACGCTTAACTGCGGAGTTCTGATGGGATCCGGTGCATTAGTGCTGGTTTGATCGCACCCATCACGGAATGCGCAGAAAATGCATATAAGCCATGTCGGCCAGAATCTCCCACGCATGCTCGACCGGTCGGAACGGCCACCGGGACCCGCACGAGCGTGTGCATGAGCATACGAGCCGGGGCGGCTGCACGACTTGAAAACACGGTGGGAGAACGAAACAAAATGGTAGGATTGAAAAAAATAATAATAAAAAAAATAGAAAAAGGGGTGCAACACGAGGACTTCCCAAGTGGTCACCCAACTTAGTACTACTCTCGCCCAAGCACGCTTAACTGCGGAGTTCTGATGGGATCCGGTGCATTAGTGCTGGTATGATCGCACCCATCACGGAATGCGCAGAAAATGCATATAAGCCATGTCGGCCAGAATCTCCCACGCATGCTCGACCGGTCGGAACGGCCACCGGGACCCGCACGAGCGTGTGCATGAGCATACGAGCCGGGGCGGCTGCACGACTTGAAAACACGGTGGGAGAAAGAAACAAAATGGTAGGATTGAAAAAAATAATAATAAAAAAAATAGAAAAAGGGGTGCAACACGAGGACTTCCCAAGTGGTCACCCAACTTAGTACTACTCTCGCCCAAGCATGCTTAACTGCGGAGTTCTGATTGGATCCGGTGCATTAGTGCTGGTATGATCGCACCCATCACGGAATGCGCAGAAAATGCATATAAGCCATGTCGGGCAGAATCTCCCACGCATGCTCGACCGGTCGGAACGGCCACCGGGACCCGCACGAGCGTGTGCATGAGCATACGAGCCGGGGCGGCTGCACGACTTGAAAACACGGTGGGAGAAAGAAACAAAATGGTAGGATTGAAAAAAATAATAATAAAAAAAATAGAAAAAGGGGTGCAACACGAGGACTTCCCAAGTGGTCACCCAACTTAGTACTACTCTCGCCCAAGCACGCTTAACTGCGGAGTTCTGATGGGATCCGGTGCATTAGTGCTGGTATGATCGCACCCATCACGGAATGCGCAGAAAATGCATATAAGCCATGTCGGCCAGAATCTCCCACGCATGCTCGACCGGTCGGAACGGCCACCGGGACCCGCACGAGCGTGTGCATGAGCATACGACCCGGGGCGGCTGCACGACTTGAAAACACGGTGGGAGAAAGAAACAAAATGGTAGGATTGAAAAAAATAATAATAAAAAAAATAGAAAAAGGGGTGCAACACGAGGACTTCCCAAGTGGTCACCCAACTTAGTACTACTCTCGCCCAAGCACGCTTAACTGCGGAGTTCTGATGGGATCCGGTGCATTAGTGCTGGTATGATCGCACCCATCACGGAATGCGCAGAAAATGCATATAAGCCATGTCGGCCAGAATCTCCCACGCATGCTCGACCGGTCGGAACGGCCACCGGGACCCGCACGAGCGTGTGCATGAGCATACGAGCCGGGGCGGCTGCACGACTTGAAAACACGGTGGGAGAAAGAAACAAAATGGTAGGATTGAAAAAAATAATAATAAAAAAAATAGAAAAAGGGGTGCAACACGAGGACTTCCCAAGTGGTCACCCAACTTAGTACTACTCTCGCCCAAGCACGCTTAACTGCGGAGTTCTGATGGGATCCGGTGCATTAGTGCTGGTATGATCGCACCCATCACGAAATGCGCAGAAAATGCATATAAGCCATGTCGGCCAGAATCTCCCACGCATGCTCGACCGGTCGGAACGGCCACCGGGACCCGCACGAGCGTGTGCATGAGCATACGAGCCGGGGCGGCTGCACGACTTGAAAACACGGTGGGAGAAAGAAACAAAATGGTAGGATTGAAAAAAATAATAATAAAAAAAATAGAAAAAGGGGTGCAACACGAGGACTTCCCAAGTGGTCACCCAACTTAGTACTACTCTCGCCCAAGCACGCTTAACTGCGGAGTTCTGATGGGATCCGGTGCATTAGTGCTGGTATGATCGCACCCATCACGGAATGCGCAGAAAATGCATATAAGCCATGTCGGCCAGAATCTCCCACGCATGCTCGACCGGTCGGAACGGCCACCGGGACCCGCACGAGCGTGTGCATGAGCATACGAGCCGGGGCGGCTGCACGACTTGAAAACACGGTGGGAGAAAGAAACAAAATGGTAGGATTGAAAAAAATAATAATAAAAAAAATAGAAAAAGGGGTGCAACACGAGGACTTCCCAAGTGGTCACCCAACTTAGTACTACTCTCGCCCAAGCACGCTTAACTGCGGAGTTCTGATGGGATCCGGTGCATTAGTGCTGGTATGATCGCACCCATCACGGGATGCGCAGAAAATGCATATAAGCCATGTCGGCCAGAATCTCCCACGCATGCTCGACCGGTCGGAACGGCCACCGGGACCCGCACGAGCGTGTGCATGAGCATACGAGCCGGGGCGGCTGCACGACTTGAAAACACGGTGGGAGAAAGAAACAAAATGGTAGGATTGAAAAAAATAATTATAAAAAAAATAGAAAAAGGGGTGCAACACGAGGACTTCCCAAGTGGTCACCCAACTTAGTACTACTCTCGCCCAAGCACGCTTAACTGCGGAGTTCTGATGGGATCCGGTGCATTAGTGCTGGTATGATCGCACCCATCACGGAATGCGCAGAAAATGCATATAAGCCATGTCGGCCAGAATCTCCCACGCATGCTCGACCGGTCGGAACGGCCACCGGGACCCGCACGAGCGTGTGCATGAGCATACGAGCCGGGGCGGCTGCACGACTTGAAAACACGGTGGGAGAAAGAAACAAAATGGTAGGATTGAAAAAAATAATAATAAAAAAAATAGAAAAAGGGGTGCAACACGAGGACTTCCCAAGTGGTCACCCAACTTAGTACTACTCTCGCCCAAGCATGCTTAACTGCGGAGTTCTGATTGGATCCGGTGCATTAGTGCTGGTATGATCGCACCCATCACGGAATGCGCAGAAAATGCATATAAGCCATGTCGGCCAGAATCTCCCACACATGCTCGACCGGTCGGAACGGCCACCGGGACCCGCACGAGCGTGTGCATGAGCATACGAGCCGGGGCGGCTGCACGACTTGAAAACACGGTGGGAGAAAGAAACAAAATGGTAGGATTGAAAAAAATAATAATAAAAAAAATAGAAAAAGGGGTGCAACACGAGGACTTCCCAAGTGGTCACCCAACTTAGTACTACTCTCGCCCAAGCACGCTTAACTGCGGAGTTCTGATGGGATCCGGTGCATTAGTGCTGGTATGATCGCACCCATCACGGAATGCGCAGAAAATGCATATAAGCCATGTCGGCCAGAATCTCCCACGCATGCTCGACCGGTCGGAACGGCCACCGGGACCCGCACGAGCGTGTGCATGAGCATACGAGCCGGGGCGGCTGCACGACTTGAAAACACGGTGGGAGAAAGAAACAAAATGGTAGGATTGAAAAAAATAATAATAAAAAAAATAGAAAAAGGGGTGCAACACGAGGACTTCCCAAGTGGTCACCCAACTTAGTACTACTCTCGCCCAAGCACGCTTAACTGCGGAGTTCTGATGGGATCCGGTGCATTAGTGCTGGTATGATCGCACCCATCACGGAATGCGCAGAAAATGCATATAAGCCATGTCGGCCAGAATCTCCCACGCATGCTCGACCGGTCGGAACGGCCACCGGGACCCGCACGAGCGTGTGCATGAGCATACGAGCCGGGGCGGCTGCACGACTTGAAAACACGGTGGGAGAAAGAAACAAAATGGTAGGATTGAAAAAAATAATAATAAAAAAAATAGAAAAAGGGGTGCAACACGAGGACTTCCCAAGTGGTCACCCAACTTAGTACTACTCTCGCCCAAGCACGCTTAACTGCGGAGTTCTGATGGGATCCGGTGCATTAGTGCTGGTATGATCGCACCCATCACGAAATGCGCAGAAAATGCATATAAGCCATGTCGGCCAGAATCTCCCACGCATGCTCGACCGGTCGGAACGGCCACCGGGACCCGCACGAGCGTGTGCATGAGCATACGAGCCGGGGCGGCTGCACGACTTGAAAACACGGTGGGAGAAAGAAACAAAATGGTAGGATTGAAAAAAATAATAATAAAAAAAATAGAAAAAGGGGTGCAACACGAGGACTTCCCAAGTGGTCACCCAACTTAGTACTACTCTCGCCCAAGCACGCTTAACTGCGGAGTTCTGATGGGATCCGGTGCATTAGTGCTGGTATGATCGCACCCATCACGGAATGCGCAGAAAATGCATATAAGCCATGTCGGCCAGAATCTCCCACGCATGCTCGACCAGTCGGAACGGCCACCGGGACCCGCACGAGCGTGTGCATGAGCATACGAGCCGGGGCGGCTGCACGACTTGAAAACACGGTGGGAGAAAGAAACAAAATGGTAGGATTGAAAAAAATAATAATAAAAAAAATAGAAAAAGGGGTGCAACACGAGGACTTCCCAAGTGGTCACCCAACTTAGTACTACTCTCGCCCAAGCACGCTCAACTGCGGAGTTCTGGTGGGATCCGGTGCATTAGTGCTGGTATGATCGCACCCATCATGGAATGCGCAGAAAATGCATATAAGCCATGTCGGCCAGAATCTCCCACGCATGCTCGACCGGTCGGAACGGCCACCGGGACCCGCACGAGCGTGTGCATGAGCATACGAGCCGGGGCGGCTGCACGACTTGAAAACACGGTGGGAGAAAGAAACAAAATGGTAGGATTGAAAAAAATAATAATAAAAAAAATAGAAAAAGGGGTGCAACACGAGGACTTCCCAAGTGGTCACCCGACTTAGTACTACTCTCGCCCAAGCACGCTTAACTGCAGAGTTCTGATGGGATCCGGTGCATTAGTGCTGGTATGATCGCACCCATCACGGAATGCGCAGAAAATGCATATAAGCCATGTCGGCCAGAATCTCCCACGCATGCTCGACCGGTCGGAACGGCCACCGGGACCCGCACGAGCGTGTGCATGAGCATACGAGCCGGGGCGGCTGCACGACTTGAAAACACGGTGGGAGAAAGAAACAAAATGGTAGGATTGAAAATAATAATAATAAAAAAAATAGAAAAAGGGGTGCAACACGAGGACTTCCCAAGTGGTCACCCAACTTAGTCCTACTCTCGCCCAAGCACGCTTAACTGCGGAGTTCTGATGGGATCCGGTGCATTAGTGCTGGTATGATCGCACCCATCACGGAATGCGCAGAAAATGCATATAAGCCATGTCGGCCAGAATCTCCCACGCATGCTCGACCGGTCGGAACGGCCACCGGGACCCGCACGAGCGTGTGCATGAGCATACGAGCCGGGGCGGCTGCACGACTTGAAAACACGGTGGGAGAAAGAAACAAAATGGTAGGATTGAAAAAAATAATAATAAAAAAAATAGAAAAAGGGGTGCAACACGAGGACTTCCCAAGTGGTCACCCAACTTAGTACTACTCTCGCCCAAGCACGCTTAACTGCGGAGTTCTGATGGGATCCGGTGCATTAGTGCTGGTATGATCGCACCCATCATGGAATGCGCAGAAAATGCATATAAGCCATGTCGGCCAGAATCTCCCACGCATGCTCGACCGGTCGGAACGGCCACCGGGACCCGCACGAGCGTGTGCATGAGCATACGAGCCGGGGCGGCTGCACGACTTGAAAACACGGTGGGAGAAAGAAACAAAATGGTAGGATTGAAAAAAATAATAATAAAAAAAATAGAAAAAGGGGTGCAACACGAGGACTTCCCAAGTGGTCACCCAACTTAGTACTACTCTCGCCCAAGCACGCTTAACTGCGGAGTTCTGATGGGATCCGGTGCATTAGTGCTGGTATGATCGCACCCATCACGGAATGCGCAGAAAATGCATATAAGCCATGTCGGCCAGAATCTCCCACGCATGCTCGACCGGTCGGAACGGCCACCGGGACCCGCACGAGCGTGTGCATGAGCATACGAGCCGGGGCGGCTGCACGACTTGAAAACACGGTGGGAGAAAGAAACAAAATGGTAGGATTGAAAAAAATAATAATAAAAAAATTAGAAAAAGGGGTGCAACACGAGGACTTCCCAAGTGGTCACCCAACTTAGTACTACTCTCGCCCAAGCACGCTTAACTGCGGAGTTCTGATGGGATCCGGTGCATTAGTGCTGGTATGATCGCACCCATCACGGAATGCGCAGAAAATGCATATAAGCCATGTCGGCCAGAATCTCCCACGCATGCTCGACCGGTCGGAACGGCCACCGGGACCCGCACGAGCGTGTGCATGAGCATACGAGCCGGGGCGGCTGCACGACTTGAAAACACGGTGGGAGAAAGAAACAAAATGGTAGGATTGAAAAAAATAATAATAAAAAAAATAGAAAAAGGGGTGCAACACGAGGACTTCCCAAGTGGTCACCCAACTTAGTACTACTCTCGCCCAAGCACGCTTAACTGCGGAGTTCTGATGGGATCCGGTGCATTAGTGCTGGTATGATCGCACCCATCACGGAATGCGCAGAAAATGCATATAAGCCATGTCGGCCAGAATCTCCCACGCATGCTCGACCGGTCGGAACGGCCACCGGGACCCGCACGAGCGTGTGCATGAGCATACGAGCCGGGGCGGCTGCACGACTTGAAAACACGGTGGGAAGGGGTGCAACACGAGGACTTCCCAAGTGGTCACCCAACTTAGTACTACTCTCGCCCAAGCACGCTTAACTGCGGAGTTCTGATGGGATCCGGTGCATTAGTGCTGGTATGATCGCACCCATCATGGAATGCGCAGAAAATGCATATAAGCCATGTCGGCCAGAATCTCCCACGCATGCTCGACCGGTCGGAACGGCCACCGGGACCCGCACGAGCGTGTGCATGAGCATACGAGCCGGGGCGGCTGCACGACTTGAAAACACGGTGGGAGAAAGAAACAAAATGGTAGGATTGAAAAAAATAATAATAAAAAAAATAGAAAAAGGGGTGCAACACGAGGACTTCCCAAGTGGTCACCCAACTTAGTACTACTCTCGCCCAAGCACGCTTAACTGCAGAGTTCTGATGGGATCCGGTGCATTAGTGCTGGTATGATCGCACCCATCACGGAATGCGCAGAAAATGCATATAAGCCATGTCGGCCAGAATCTCCCACGCATGCTCGACCGGTCGGAACGGCCACCGGGACCCGCACGAGCGTGTGCATGAGCATACGAGCCGGGGCGGCTGCACGACTTGAAAACACCGTGGGAGAAAGAAACAAAATGGTAGGATTGAAAATAATAATAATAAAAAAAATAGAAAAAGGGGTGCAACACGAGGACTTCCCAAGTGGTCACCCAACTTAGTACTACTCTCGCCCAAGCACGCTTAACTGCGGAGTTCTGATGGGATCCGGTGCATTAGTGCTGGTATGATCGCACCCATCACGGAATGCGTAGAAAATGCATATAAGCCATGTCGGCCAGAATCTCCCACGCATGCTCGACCGGTCGGAACGGCCACCGGGACCCGCACGAGCGTGTGCATGAGCATACGAGCCGGGGCGGCTGCACGACTTGAAAACACGGTGGGAGAAAGAAACAAAATGGTAGGATTGAAAAAAATAATAATAAAAAAAATAGAAAAAGGGGTGCAACACGAGGACTTCCCAAGTGGTCACCCAACTTAGTACTACTCTCGCCCAAGCACGCTTAACTGCAGAGTTCTGATGGGATCCGGTGCATTAGTGCTGGTATGATCGCACCCATCACGGAATGCGCAGAAAATGCATATAAGCCATGTCGGCCAGAATCTCCCACGCATGCTCGACCGGTCGGAACAGCCACCGGGACCCGCACGAGCGTGTGCATGAGCATACGAGCCGGGGCGGCTGCACGACTTGAAAACACGGTGGGAGAAAGAAACAAAATGGTAGGATTGAAAATAATAATAATAAAAAAAATAGAAAAAGGGGTGCAACACGAGGACTTCCCAAGTGGTCACCCAACTTAGTACTACTCTCGCCCAAGCACGCTTAACTGCGGAGTTCTGATGGGATCCGGTGCATTAGTGCTGGTATGATCGCACCCATCACGGAATGCGTAGAAAATGCATATAAGCCATGTCGGCCAGAATCTCCCACGCATGCTCGACCGGTCGGAACGGCCACCGGGACCCGCACGAGCGTGTGCATGAGCATACGAGCCGGGGCGGCTGCACGACTTGAAAACACGGTGGGAGAAAGAAACAAAATGGTAGGATTGAAAAAAATAATAATAAAAAAAATAGAAAAAGGGGTGCAACACGAGGACTTCCCAAGTGGTCACCCAACTTAGTACTACTCTCGCCCAAGCACGCTTAACTGCGGAGTTCTGATGGGATCCGGTGCATTAGTGCTGGTATGATCGCACCCATCACGGAATGCGCAGAAAATGCATATAAGCCATGTCGGCCAGAATCTCCCACGCATGCTCGACCGGTCGGAACGGCCACCGGGACCCGCACGAGCGTGTGCATGAGCATACGAGCCGGGGCGGCTGCACGACTTGAAAACACGGTGGGAGAAAGAAACAAAATGGTAGGATTGAAAAAAATAATAATAAAAAAAATAGAAAAAGGGGTGCAACACGAGGACTTCCCAAGTGGTCACCCAACTTAGTACTACTCTCGCCCAAGCACGCTTAACTGCGGAGTTCTGATGGGATCCGGTGCATTAGTGCTGGTATGATCGCACCCATCACGGAATGCGCAGAAAATGCATATAAGCCATGTCGGCCAGAATCTCCCACGCATGCTCGACCGGTCGGAACGGCCACCGGGACCCGCACGAGCGTGTGCATGAGCATACGACCCGGGGCGGCTGCACGACTTGAAAACACGGTGGGAGAAAGAAACAAAATGGTAGGATTGAAAAAAATAATAATAAAAAAAATAGAAAAAGGGGTGCAACACGAGGACTTCCCAAGTGGTCACCCAACTTAGTACTACTCTCGCCCAAGCACGCTTAACTGCGGAGTTCTGATGGGATCCGGTGCATTAGTGCTGGTATGATCGCACCCATCACGGAATGCGCAGAAAATGCATATAAGTTATGTCGGCCAGAATCTCCCACGCATGCTCGACCGGTCGGAACGGCCACCGGGACCCGCACGAGCGTGTGCATGAGCATACGAGCCGGGGCGGCTGCACGACTTGAAAACACGGTGGGAGAAAGAAACAAAATGGTAGGATTGAAAAAAATAATAATAAAAAAAATAGAAAAAGGGGTGCAACACGAGGACTTCCCAAGTGGTCACCCAACTTAGTACTACTCTCGCCCAAGCACGCTTAACTGCGGAGTTCTGATGGGATCCGGTGCATTAGTGCTGGTATGATCGCACCCATCACGGAATGCGCAGAAAATGCATATAAGCCATGTCGGCCAGAATCTCCCACGCATGCTCGACCGGTCGGAACGGCCACCGGGACCCGCACGAGCGTGTGCATGAGCATACGAGCCGGGGCGGCTGCACGACTTGAAAACACGGTGGGAGAAAGAAACAAAATGGTAGGATTGAAAAAAATAATAATAAAAAAAATAGAAAAAGGGGTGCAACACGAGGACTTCCCAAGTGGTCACACCCAACTTAGTACAACTCTCGCCCAAGCACGCTTAACTGCGGAGTTCTGATGGGATCCGGTGCATTAGTGCTGGTATGATCGCACCCATCACGGAATGCGCAGAAAATGCATATAAGCCATGTCGGCCAGAATCTCCCACGCATGCTCGACCGGTCGGAACGGCCACCGGGACCCGCACGAGCGTGTGCATGAGCATACGAGCCGGGGCGGCTGCACGACTTGAAAACACGGTGGGAGAAAGAAACAAAATGGTAGGATTGAAAAAAATAATAATAAAAAAAATAGAAAAAGGGGTGCAACACGAGGACTTCCCAAGTGGTCACACCCAACTTAGTACTACTCTCGCCCAAGCACGCTTAACTGCGGAGTTCTGATGGGATCCGGTGCATTAGTGCTGGTATGATCGCACCCATCACGGAATGCGCAGAAAATGCATATAAGCCATGTCGGCCAGAATCTCCCACGCATGCTCGACCGGTCGGAACGGCCACCGGGACCCGCACGAGCGTGTGCATGAGCATACGAGCCGGGGCGGCTGCACGACTTGAAAACACGGTGGGAGAAAGAAACAAAATGGTAGGATTGAAAAAAATAATAATAAAAAAAATAGAAAAAGGGGTGCAACACGAGGACTTCCCAAGTGGTCACCCAACCTAGTACTACTCTCGCCCAAGCACGCTTAACTGCGGAGTTCTGATGGGATCCGGTGCATTAGTGCTGGAATGATCGCACCCATCACGGAATGCGCAGAAAATGCATATAAGCCATGTCAGCCAGAATCTCCCACGCATGCTCGACCGGTCGGAACGGCCACCGGGACCCGCACGAGCGTGTGCATGAGCATACGAGCCGGGGCGGCTGCACGACTTGAAAACACGGTGGGAGAAAGAAACAAAATGGTAGGATTGAAAAAAATAATAATAAAAAAAATAGAAAAAGGGGTGCAACACGAGGACTTCCCAAGTGGTCACCCAACTTAGTACTACTCTCGCCCAAGCACGCTTAACTGCGGAGTTCTGATGGGATCCGGTGCATTAGTGCTGGTATGATCGCACCCATCACGGAATGCGCAGAAAATGCATATAAGCCATGTCGGCCAGAATCTCCCACGCATGCTCGACCGGTCGGAACGGCCACCGGGACCCGCACGAGCGTGTGCATGAGCATACGACCCGGGGCGGCTGCACGACTTGAAAACACGGTGGGAGAAAGAAACAAAATGGTAGGATTGAAAAAAATAATAATAAAAAAAATAGAAAAAGGGGTGCAACACGAGGACTTCCCAAGTGGTCACCCAACTTAGTACTACTCTCGCCCAAGCACGCTTAACTGCGGAGTTCTGATGGGATCCGGTGCATTAGTGCTGGTATGATCGCACCCATCACGGAATGCGCAGAAAATGCATATAAGCCATGTCGGCCAGAATCTCCCACGCATGCTCGACCGGTCGGAACGGCCACCGGGACCCGCACGAGCGTGTGCATGAGCATACGAGCCGGGGCGGCTGCACGACTTGAAAACACGGTGGGAGAAAGAAACAAAATGGTAGGATTGAAAAAAATAATAATAAAAAAAATAGAAAAAGGGGTGCAACACGAGGACTTCCCAAGTGGTCACCCAACTTAGTACTACTCTCGCCCAAGCACACTTAACTGCGGAGTTCTGATGGGATCCGGTGCATTAGTGCTGGTATGATCGCACCCATCACGGAATGCGCAGAAAATGCATATAAGCCATGTCGGCCAGAATCTCCCACGCATGCTCGACCGGTCGGAACGGCCACCGGGACCCGCACGAGCGTGTGCATGAGCATACGAGCCGGGGCGGCTGCACGACTTGAAAACACGGTGGGAGAAAGAAACAAAATGGTAGGATTGAAAAAAATAATAATAAAAAAAATAGAAAAAGGGGTGCAACACGAGGACTTTCCAAGTGGTCACCCAACTTAGTACTACTCTCGCCCAAGCACGCTTAACTGCGGAGTTCTGATGGGATCCGGTGCATTAGTGCTGGTATGATCGCACCCATCACGGAATGCGCAGAAAATGCATATAAGCCATGTCGGCCAGAATCTCCCACGCATGCTCGACCGGTCGGAACGGCCACCGGGACCCGCACGAGCGTGTGCATGAGCATACGACCCGGGGCGGCTGCACGACTTGAAAACACGGTGGGAGAAAGAAACAAAATGGTAGGATTGAAAAAAATAATAATAAAAAAAATAGAAAAAGGGGTGCAACACGAGGACTTCCCAAGTGGTCACCCAACTTAGTACTACTCTCGCCCAAGCACGCTTAGCTGCGGAGTTCTGATGGGATCCGGTGCATTAGTGCTGGTATGATCGCACCCATCACGGAATGCGCAGAAAATGCATATAAGCCATGTCGGCCAGAATCTCCCACGCATGCTCGACCGGTCGGAACGGCCACCGGGACCCGCACGAGCGTGTGCATGAGCATACGAGCCGGGGCGGCTGCACGACTTGAAAACACGGTGGGAGAAAGAAACAAAATGGTAGGATTGAAAAAAATAATAATAAAAAAAAATAGAAAAAGGGGTGCAACACGAGGACTTCCCAAGTGGTCACCCAACTTAGTACTACTCTCGCCCAAGCACGCTTAACTGCGGAGTTCTGATGGGATCCGGTGCATTAGTGCTGGTATGATCGCACCCATCACAGAATGCGCAGAAAATGCATATAAGCCATGTCGGCCAGAATCTCCCACGCATGCTCGACCGGTCGGAACGGCCACCGGGACCCGCACGAGCGTGTGCATGAGCATACGAGCCGGGGCGGCTGCACGACTTGAAAACACGGTGGGAGAAAGAAACAAAATGGTAGGATTGAAAAAAATAATAATAAAAAAAATAGAAAA
This sequence comes from Cucumis melo, assembly GCF_025177605.1. Taxonomy (NCBI): domain Eukaryota; kingdom Viridiplantae; phylum Streptophyta; class Magnoliopsida; order Cucurbitales; family Cucurbitaceae; genus Cucumis; species Cucumis melo. The sequence goes on along the minus strand of NC_066868.1, from coordinate 3,714,801 downwards.
AGGGGTGCAACACGAGGACTTCCCAAGTGGTCACCCAACTTAGTACTACTCTCGCCCAAGCACGCTTAACTGCGGAGTTCTGATGGGATCCGGTGCATTAGTGCTGGTATGATCGCACCCATCACGGAATGCGCAGAAAATGCATATAAGCCATGTCGGCCAGAATCTCCCACGCATGCTCGACCGGTCGGAACGGCCACCGGGACCCGCACGAGCGTGTGCATGAGCATACGACCCGGGGCGGCTGCACGACTTGAAAACACGGTGGGAGAAAGAAACAAAATGGTAGGATTGAAAAAAATAATAATAAAAAAAATAGAAAAAGGGGTGCAACACGAGGACTTCCCAAGTGGTCACCCAACTTAGTACTACTCTCGCCTAAGCACGCTTAACTGCGGAGTTCTGATGGGATCCGGTGCATTAGTGCTGGTATGATCGCACCCATCACGGAATGCGCAGAAAATGCATATAAGCCATGTCGGCCAGAATCTCCCACGCATGCTCGACCGGTCGGAACGGCCACCGGGACCCGCACGAGCGTGTGCATGAGCATACGAGCCGGGGCGGCTGCACGACTTGAAAACACGGTGGGAGAAAGAAACAAAATGGTAGGATTGAAAAAAATAATAATAAAAAAAATAGAAAAAGGGGTGCAACACGAGGACTTCCCAAGTGGTCACCCAACTTAGTACTACTCTCGCCCAAGCACGCTTAACTGCGGAGTTCTGATGGGATCCGGTGCATTAGTGCTGGTAGGATCGCACCCATCACGGAATGCGCAGAAAATGCATATAAGCCATGTCGGCCAGAATCTCCCACGCATGCTCGACCGGTCGGAACGGCCACCGGGACCCGCACGAGCGTGTGCATGAGCATACGAGCCGGGGCGGCTGCACGACTTGAAAACACGGTGGGAGAAAGAAACAAAATGGTAGGATTGAAAAAAATAATAATAAAAAAAATAGAAAAAGGGGTGCAACACGAGGACTTCCCAAGTGGTCACCCAACTTAGTACTACTCTCGCCCAAGCACGCTTAACTGCGGAGTTCTGATGGGATCCGGTGCATTAGTGCTGGTATGATCGCACCCATCACGGAATGCGCAGAAAATGCATATAAGCCATGTCGGCCAGAATCTCCCACGCATGCTCGACCGGTCGGAACGGCCACCGGGACCCGCACGAGCGTGTGCATGAGCATACGAGCCGGGGCGGCTGCACGACTTGAAAACACGGTGGGAGAAAGAAACAAAATGGTAGGATTGAAAAAAATAATAATAAAAAAAATAGAAAAAGGGGTGCAACACGAGGACTTCCCAAGTGGTCACCCAACTTAGTACTACTCTCGCCCAAGCACGCTTAACTGCGGAGTTCTGATGGGATCCGGTGCATTAGTGCTGGTTTGATCGCACCCATCACAGAATGCGCAGAAAATGCATATAAGCCATGTCGGCCAGAATCTCCCACGCATGCTCGACCGGTCGGAACGGCCACCGGGACCCGCACGAGCGTGTGCATGAGCATACGAGCCGGGGCGGCTGCACGACTTGAAAACACGGTGGGAGAAAGAAACAAAATGGTAGGATTGAAAAAAATAATAATAAAAAAAATAGAAAAAGGGGTGCAACACGAGGACTTCCCAAGTGGTCACCCAACTTAGTACTACTCTCGCCCAAGCACGCTTAACTGCGGAGTTCTGATGGGATCCGGTGCATTAGTGCTGGTATGATCGCACCCATCACGGGATGCGCAGAAAATGCATATAAGCCATGTCGGCCAGAATCTCCCACGCATGCTCGACCGGTCGGAACGGCCACCGGGACCCGCACGAGCGTGTGCATGAGCATACGAGCCGGGGCGGCTGCACGACTTGAAAACACGGTGGGAGAAAGAAACAAAATGGTAGGATTGAAAAAAATAATAATAAAAAAAATAGAAAAAGGGGTGCAACACGAGGACTTCCCAAGTGGTCACCCAACTTAGTACTACTCTCGCCCAAGCATGCTTAACTGCGGAGTTCTGATGGGATCCGGTGCATTAGTGCTGGTATGATCGCACCCATCACGGAATGCGCAGAAAATGCATATAAGCCATGTCGGTTAGAATCTCCCACGCATGCTCGACCGGTCGGAACGGCCACCGGGACCCGCACGAGCGTGTGCATGAGCATACGAGCCGGGGCGGCTGCACGACTTGAAAACACGGTGGGAGAAAGAAACAAAATGGTAGGATTGAAAAAAATAATAATAAAAAAAAATAGAAAAAGGGGTGCAACACGAGGACTTCCCAAGTGGTCACCCAACTTAGTACTACTCTCGCCCAAGCACGCTTAACTGCGGAGTTCTGATGGGATCCGGTGCATTAGTGCTGGTATGATCGCACCCATCACAGAATGCGCAGAAAATGCATATAAGCCATGTCGGCCAGAATCTCCCACGCATGCTCGACCGGTCGGAACGGCCACCGGGACCCGCACGAGCGTGTGCATGAGCATACGAGCCGGGGCGGCTGCACGACTTGAAAACACGGTGGGAGAAAGAAACAAAATGGTAGGATTGAAAAAAATAATAATAAAAAAAATAGAAAAAGGGGTGCAACACGAGGACTTCCCAAGTGGTCACCCAACTTAGTACTACTCTCGCCCAAGCACGCTTAACTGCGGAGTTCTGATGGGATCCGGTGCATTAGTGCTGGTATGATCGCACCCATCACGGAATGCGCAGAAAATGCATATAAGCCATGTCGGCCAGAATCTCCCACGCATGCTCGACCGGTCGGAACGGCCACCGGGACCCGCACGAGCGTGTGCATGAGCATACGAGCCGGGGCGGCTGCACGACTTGAAAACACGGTGGGAGAAAGAAACAAAATGGTAGGATTGAAAAAAATAATAATAAAAAAAATAGAAAAAGGGGTGCAACACGAGGACTTCCCAAGTGGTCACCCAACTTAGTACTACTCTCGCCCAAGCACGCTTAACTGCGGAGTTCTGATGGGATCCGGTGCATTAGTGCTGGTTTGATCGCACCCATCACGGAATGCGCAGAAAATGCATATAAGCCATGTCGGCCAGAATCTCCCACGCATGCTCGACCGGTCGGAACGGCCACCGGGACCCGCACGAGCGTGTGCATGAGCATACGAGCCGGGGCGGCTGCACGACTTGAAAACACGGTGGGAGAACGAAACAAAATGGTAGGATTGAAAAAAATAATAATAAAAAAAATAGAAAAAGGGGTGCAACACGAGGACTTCCCAAGTGGTCACCCAACTTAGTACTACTCTCGCCCAAGCACGCTTAACTGCGGAGTTCTGATGGGATCCGGTGCATTAGTGCTGGTATGATCGCACCCATCACGGAATGCGCAGAAAATGCATATAAGCCATGTCGGCCAGAATCTCCCACGCATGCTCGACCGGTCGGAACGGCCACCGGGACCCGCACGAGCGTGTGCATGAGCATACGAGCCGGGGCGGCTGCACGACTTGAAAACACGGTGGGAGAAAGAAACAAAATGGTAGGATTGAAAAAAATAATAATAAAAAAAATAGAAAAAGGGGTGCAACACGAGGACTTCCCAAGTGGTCACCCAACTTAGTACTACTCTCGCCCAAGCATGCTTAACTGCGGAGTTCTGATTGGATCCGGTGCATTAGTGCTGGTATGATCGCACCCATCACGGAATGCGCAGAAAATGCATATAAGCCATGTCGGCCAGAATCTCCCACGCATGCTCGACCGGTCGGAACGGCCACCGGGACCCGCACGAGCGTGTGCATGAGCATACGAGCCGGGGCGGCTGCACGACTTGAAAACACGGTGGGAGAAAGAAACAAAATGGTAGGATTGAAAAAAATAATAATAAAAAAAATAGAAAAAGGGGTGCAACACGAGGACTTCCCAAGTGGTCACCCAACTTAGTACTACTCTCGCCCAAGCACGCTTAACTGCGGAGTTCTGATGGGATCCGGTGCATTAGTGCTGGTATGATCGCACCCATCACGGAATGCGCAGAAAATGCATATAAGCCATGTCGGCCAGAATCTCCCACGCATGCTCGACCGGTCGGAACGGCCACCGGGACCCGCACGAGCGTGTGCATGAGCATACGACCCGGGGCGGCTGCACGACTTGAAAACACGGTGGGAGAAAGAAACAAAATGGTAGGATTGAAAAAAATAATAATAAAAAAAATAGAAAAAGGGGTGCAACACGAGGACTTCCATAGTGGTCACCCAACTTAGTACTACTCTCGCCCAAGCACGCTTAACTGCGGAGTTCTGATGGGATCCGGTGCATTAGTGCTGGTATGATCGCACCCATCACGGAATGCGCAGAAAATGCATATAAGCCATGTCGGCCAGAATCTCCCACGCATGCTCGACCGGTCGGAACGGCCACCGGGACCCGCACGAGCGTGTGCATGAGCATACGAGCCGGGGCGGCTGCACGACTTGAAAACACGGTGGGAGAAAGAAACAAAATGGTAGGATTGAAAAAAATAATAATAAAAAAAATAGAAAAAGGGGTGCAACACGAGGACTTCCCAAGTGGTCACCCAACTTAGTACTACTCTCGCCCAAGCATGCTTAACTGCGGAGTTCTGATTGGATCCGGTGCATTAGTGCTGGTATGATCGCACCCATCACGGAATGCGCAGAAAATGCATATAAGCCATGTCGGCCAGAATCTCCCACGCATGCTCGACCGGTCGGAACGGCCACCGGGACCCGCACGAGCGTGTGCATGAGCATACGAGCCGGGGCGGCTGCACGACTTGAAAACACGGTGGGAGAAAGAAACAAAATGGTAGGATTGAAAAAAATAATAATAAAAAAAATAGAAAAAGGGGTGCAACACGAGGACTTCCCAAGTGGTCACCCAACTTAGTACTACTCTCGCCCAAGCACGCTTAACTGCGGAGTTCTGATGGGATCCGGTGCATTAGTGCTGGTATGATCGCACCCATCACGGAATGCGCAGAAAATGCATATAAGCCATGTCGGCCAGAATCTCCCACGCATGCTCGACCGGTCGGAACGGCCACCGGGACCCGCACGAGCGTGTGCATGAGCATACGAGCCGGGGCGGCTGCACGACTTGAAAACACGGTGGGAGAAAGAAACAAAATGGTAGGATTGAAAAAAATAATAATAAAAAAAATAGAAAAAGGGGTGCAACACGAGGACTTCCCAAGTGGTCACCCAACTTAGTACTACTCTCGCCCAAGCACGCTTAACTGCGGAGTTCTGATGGGATCCGGTGCATTAGTGCTGGTATGATCGCACCCATCACGGAATGCGCAGAAAATGCATATAAGCCATGTCGGCCAGAATCTCCCACGCATGCTCGACCGGTCGGAACGGCCACCGGGACCCGCACGAGCGTGTGCATGAGCATACGAGCCGGGGCGGCTGCACGACTTGAAAACACGGTGGGAGAAAGAAACAAAATGGTAGGATTGAAAAAAATAATAATAAAAAAAATAGAAAAAGGGGTGCAACACGAGGACTTCCTAAGTGGTCACCCAACTTAGTACTACTCTCGCCCAAGCACGCTTAACTGCGGAGTTCTGATGGGATCCGGTGCATTAGTGCTGGTATGATCGCACCCATCACGAAATGCGCAGAAAATGCATATAAGCCATGTCGGCCAGAATCTCCCACGCATGCTCGACCGGTCGGAACGGCCACCGGGACCCGCACGAGCGTGTGCATGAGCATACGAGCCGGGGCGGCTGCACGACTTGAAAACACGGTGGGAGAAAGAAACAAAATGGTAGGATTGAAAAAAATAATAATAAAAAAAATAGAAAAAGGGGTGCAACACGAGGACTTCCCAAGTGGTCACCCAACTTAGTACTACTCTCGCCCAAGCACGCTTAACTGCGGAGTTCTGATGGGATCCGGTGCATTAGTGCTGGTATGATCGCACCCATCACGGAATGCGCAGAAAATGCATATAAGCCATGTCGGCCAGAATCTCCCACGCATGCTCGACCAGTCGGAACGGCCACCGGGACCCGCACGAGCGTGTGCATGAGCATACGAGCCGGGGCGGCTGCACGACTTGAAAACACGGTGGGAGAAAGAAACAAAATGGTAGGATTGAAAAAAATAATAATAAAAAAAATAGAAAAAGGGGTGCAACACGAGGACTTCCCAAGTGGTCACCCAACTTAGTACTACTCTCGCCCAAGCACGCTCAACTGCGGAGTTCTGGTGGGATCCGGTGCATTAGTGCTGGTATGATCGCACCCATCATGGAATGCGCAGAAAATGCATATAAGCCATGTCGGCCAGAATCTCCCACGCATGCTCGACCGGTCGGAACGGCCACCGGGACCCGCACGAGCGTGTGCATGAGCATACGAGCCGGGGCGGCTGCACGACTTGAAAACACGGTGGGAGAAAGAAACAAAATGGTAGGATTGAAAAAAATAATAATAAAAAAAATAGAAAAAGGGGTGCAACACGAGGACTTCCCAAGTGGTCACCCGACTTAGTACTACTCTCGCCCAAGCACGCTTAACTGCAGAGTTCTGATGGGATCCGGTGCATTAGTGCTGGTATGATCGCACCCATCACGGAATGCGCAGAAAATGCATATAAGCCATGTCGGCCAGAATCTCCCACGCATGCTCGACCGGTCGGAACGGCCACCGGGACCCGCACGAGCGTGTGCATGAGCATACGAGCCGGGGCGGCTGCACGACTTGAAAACACGGTGGGAGAAAGAAACAAAATGGTAGGATTGAAAATAATAATAATAAAAAAAATAGAAAAAGGGGTGCAACACGAGGACTTCCCAAGTGGTCACCCAACTTAGTCCTACTCTCGCCCAAGCACGCTTAACTGCGGAGTTCTGATGGGATCCGGTGCATTAGTGCTGGTATGATCGCACCCATCACGGAATGCGCAGAAAATGCATATAAGCCATGTCGGCCAGAATCTCCCACGCATGCTCGACCGGTCGGAACGGCCACCGGGACCCGCACGAGCGTGTGCATGAGCATACGAGCCGGGGCGGCTGCACGACTTGAAAACACGGTGGGAGAAAGAAACAAAATGGTAGGATTGAAAAAAATAATAATAAAAAAAATAGAAAAAGGGGTGCAACACGAGGACTTCCCAAGTGGTCACCCAACTTAGTACTACTCTCGCCCAAGCACGCTTAACTGCGGAGTTCTGATGGGATCCGGTGCATTAGTGCTGGTATGATCGCACCCATCACGGAATGCGCAGAAAATGCATATAAGCCATGTCGGCCAGAATCTCCCACGCATGCTCGACCGGTCGGAACGGCCACCGGGACCCGCACGAGCGTGTGCATGAGCATACGAGCCGGGGCGGCTGCACGACTTGAAAACACGGTGGGAGAAAGAAACAAAATGGTAGGATTGAAAAAAATAATAATAAAAAAAATAGAAAAAGGGGTGCAACACGAGGACTTCCCAAGTGGTCACCCAACTTAGTACTACTCTCGCCCAAGCACGCTTAACTGCGGAGTTCTGATGGGATCCGGTGCATTAGTGCTGGTATGATCGCACCCATCACGGAATGCGCAGAAAATGCATATAAGCCATGTCGGCCAGAATCTCCCACGCATGCTCGACCGGTCGGAACGGCCACCGGGACCCGCACGAGCGTGTGCATGAGCATACGAGCCGGGGCGGCTGCACGACTTGAAAACACGGTGGGAGAAAGAAACAAAATGGTAGGATTGAAAAAAATAATAATAAAAAAAATAGAAAAAGGGGTGCAACACGAGGACTTCCCAAGTGGTCACCCAACTTAGTACTACTCTCGCCCAAGCACGCTTAACTGCGGAGTTCTGATGGGATCCGGTGCATTAGTGCTGGTATGATCGCACCCATCACGAAATGCGCAGAAAATGCATATAAGCCATGTCGGCCAGAATCTCCCACGCATGCTCGACCGGTCGGAACGGCCACCGGGACCCGCACGAGCGTGTGCATGAGCATACGAGCCGGGGCGGCTGCACGACTTGAAAACACGGTGGGAGAAAGAAACAAAATGGTAGGATTGAAAAAAATAATAATAAAAAAAATAGAAAAAGGGGTGCAACACGAGGACTTCCCAAGTGGTCACCCAACTTAGTACTACTCTCGCCCAAGCACGCTTAACTGCGGAGTTCTGATGGGATCCGGTGCATTAGTGCTGGTATGATCGCACCCATCACGGAATGCGCAGAAAATGCATATAAGCCATGTCGGCCAGAATCTCCCACGCATGCTCGACCAGTCGGAACGGCCACCGGGACCCGCACGAGCGTGTGCATGAGCATACGAGCCGGGGCGGCTGCACGACTTGAAAACACGGTGGGAGAAAGAAACAAAATGGTAGGATTGAAAAAAATAATAATAAAAAAAATAGAAAAAGGGGTGCAACACGAGGACTTCCCAAGTGGTCACCCAACTTAGTACTACTCTCGCCCAAGCACGCTCAACTGCGGAGTTCTGGTGGGATCCGGTGCATTAGTGCTGGTATGATCGCACCCATCATGGAATGCGCAGAAAATGCATATAAGCCATGTCGGCCAGAATCTCCCACGCATGCTCGACCGGTCGGAACGGCCACCGGGACCCGCACGAGCGTGTGCATGAGCATACGAGCCGGGGCGGCTGCACGACTTGAAAACACGGTGGGAGAAAGAAACAAAATGGTAGGATTGAAAAAAATAATAATAAAAAAAATAGAAAAAGGGGTGCAACACGAGGACTTCCCAAGTGGTCACCCGACTTAGTACTACTCTCGCCCAAGCACGCTTAACTGCAGAGTTCTGATGGGATCCGGTGCATTAGTGCTGGTATGATCGCACCCATCACGGAATGCGCAGAAAATGCATATAAGCCATGTCGGCCAGAATCTCCCACGCATGCTCGACCGGTCGGAACGGCCACCGGGACCCGCACGAGCGTGTGCATGAGCATACGAGCCGGGGCGGCTGCACGACTTGAAAACACGGTGGGAGAAAGAAACAAAATGGTAGGATTGAAAATAATAATAATAAAAAAAATAGAAAAAGGGGTGCAACACGAGGACTTCCCAAGTGGTCACCCAACTTAGTCCTACTCTCGCCCAAGCACGCTTAACTGCGGAGTTCTGATGGGATCCGGTGCATTAGTGCTGGTATGATCGCACCCATCACGGAATGCGCAGAAAATGCATATAAGCCATGTCGGCCAGAATCTCCCACGCATGCTCGACCGGTCGGAACGGCCACCGGGACCCGCACGAGCGTGTGCATGAGCATACGAGCCGGGGCGGCTGCACGACTTGAAAACACGGTGGGAGAAAGAAACAAAATGGTAGGATTGAAAAAAATAATAATAAAAAAAATAGAAAAAGGGGTGCAACACGAGGACTTCCCAAGTGGTCACCCAACTTAGTACTACTCTCGCCCAAGCACGCTTAACTGCGGAGTTCTGATGGGATCCGGTGCATTAGTGCTGGTATGATCGCACCCATCATGGAATGCGCAGAAAATGCATATAAGCCATGTCGGCCAGAATCTCCCACGCATGCTCGACCGGTCGGAACGGCCACCGGGACCCGCACGAGCGTGTGCATGAGCATACGAGCCGGGGCGGCTGCACGACTTGAAAACACGGTGGGAGAAAGAAACAAAATGGTAGGATTGAAAAAAATAATAATAAAAAAAATAGAAAAAGGGGTGCAACACGAGGACTTCCCAAGTGGTCACCCAACTTAGTACTACTCTCGCCCAAGCACGCTTAACTGCGGAGTTCTGATGGGATCCGGTGCATTAGTGCTGGTATGATCGCACCCATCACGGAATGCGCAGAAAATGCATATAAGCCATGTCGGCCAGAATCTCCCACGCATGCTCGACCGGTCGGAACGGCCACCGGGACCCGCACGAGCGTGTGCATGAGCATACGAGCCGGGGCGGCTGCACGACTTGAAAACACGGTGGGAGAAAGAAACAAAATGGTAGGATTGAAAAAAATAATAATAAAAAAATTAGAAAAAGGGGTGCAACACGAGGACTTCCCAAGTGGTCACCCAACTTAGTACTACTCTCGCCCAAGCACGCTTAACTGCGGAGTTCTGATGGGATCCGGTGCATTAGTGCTGGTATGATCGCACCCATCACGGAATGCGCAGAAAATGCATATAAGCCATGTCGGCCAGAATCTCCCACGCATGCTCGACCGGTCGGAACGGCCACCGGGACCCGCACGAGCGTGTGCATGAGCATACGAGCCGGGGCGGCTGCACGACTTGAAAACACGGTGGGAGAAAGAAACAAAATGGTAGGATTGAAAAAAATAATAATAAAAAAAATAGAAAAAGGGGTGCAACACGAGGACTTCCCAAGTGGTCACCCAACTTAGTACTACTCTCGCCCAAGCACGCTTAACTGCGGAGTTCTGATGGGATCCGGTGCATTAGTGCTGGTATGATCGCACCCATCACGGAATGCGCAGAAAATGCATATAAGCCATGTCGGCCAGAATCTCCCACGCATGCTCGACCGGTCGGAACGGCCACCGGGACCCGCACGAGCGTGTGCATGAGCATACGAGCCGGGGCGGCTGCACGACTTGAAAACACGGTGGGAAGGGGTGCAACACGAGGACTTCCCAAGTGGTCACCCAACTTAGTACTACTCTCGCCCAAGCACGCTTAACTGCGGAGTTCTGATGGGATCCGGTGCATTAGTGCTGGTATGATCGCACCCATCATGGAATGCGCAGAAAATGCATATAAGCCATGTCGGCCAGAATCTCCCACGCATGCTCGACCGGTCGGAACGGCCACCGGGACCCGCACGAGCGTGTGCATGAGCATACGAGCCGGGGCGGCTGCACGACTTGAAAACACGGTGGGAGAAAGAAACAAAATGGTAGGATTGAAAAAAATAATAATAAAAAAAATAGAAAAAGGGGTGCAACACGAGGACTTCCCAAGTGGTCACCCAACTTAGTACTACTCTCGCCCAAGCACGCTTAACTGCAGAGTTCTGATGGGATCCGGTGCATTAGTGCTGGTATGATCGCACCCATCACGGAATGCGCAGAAAATGCATATAAGCCATGTCGGCCAGAATCTCCCACGCATGCTCGACCGGTCGGAACGGCCACCGGGACCCGCACGAGCGTGTGCATGAGCATACGAGCCGGGGCGGCTGCACGACTTGAAAACACCGTGGGAGAAAGAAACAAAATGGTAGGATTGAAAATAATAATAATAAAAAAAATAGAAAAAGGGGTGCAACACGAGGACTTCCCAAGTGGTCACCCAACTTAGTACTACTCTCGCCCAAGCACGCTTAACTGCGGAGTTCTGATGGGATCCGGTGCATTAGTGCTGGTATGATCGCACCCATCACGGAATGCGTAGAAAATGCATATAAGCCATGTCGGCCAGAATCTCCCACGCATGCTCGACCGGTCGGAACGGCCACCGGGACCCGCACGAGCGTGTGCATGAGCATACGAGCCGGGGCGGCTGCACGACTTGAAAACACGGTGGGAGAAAGAAACAAAATGGTAGGATTGAAAAAAATAATAATAAAAAAAATAGAAAAAGGGGTGCAACACGAGGACTTCCCAAGTGGTCACCCAACTTAGTACTACTCTCGCCCAAGCACGCTTAACTGCAGAGTTCTGATGGGATCCGGTGCATTAGTGCTGGTATGATCGCACCCATCACGGAATGCGCAGAAAATGCATATAAGCCATGTCGGCCAGAATCTCCCACGCATGCTCGACCGGTCGGAACAGCCACCGGGACCCGCACGAGCGTGTGCATGAGCATACGAGCCGGGGCGGCTGCACGACTTGAAAACACGGTGGGAGAAAGAAACAAAATGGTAGGATTGAAAATAATAATAATAAAAAAAATAGAAAAAGGGGTGCAACACGAGGACTTCCCAAGTGGTCACCCAACTTAGTACTACTCTCGCCCAAGCACGCTTAACTGCGGAGTTCTGATGGGATCCGGTGCATTAGTGCTGGTATGATCGCACCCATCACGGAATGCGTAGAAAATGCATATAAGCCATGTCGGCCAGAATCTCCCACGCATGCTCGACCGGTCGGAACGGCCACCGGGACCCGCACGAGCGTGTGCATGAGCATACGAGCCGGGGCGGCTGCACGACTTGAAAACACGGTGGGAGAAAGAAACAAAATGGTAGGATTGAAAAAAATAATAATAAAAAAAATAGAAAAAGGGGTGCAACACGAGGACTTCCCAAGTGGTCACCCAACTTAGTACTACTCTCGCCCAAGCACGCTTAACTGCGGAGTTCTGATGGGATCCGGTGCATTAGTGCTGGTATGATCGCACCCATCACGGAATGCGCAGAAAATGCATATAAGCCATGTCGGCCAGAATCTCCCACGCATGCTCGACCGGTCGGAACGGCCACCGGGACCCGCACGAGCGTGTGCATGAGCATACGAGCCGGGGCGGCTGCACGACTTGAAAACACGGTGGGAGAAAGAAACAAAATGGTAGGATTGAAAAAAATAATAATAAAAAAAATAGAAAAAGGGGTGCAACACGAGGACTTCCCAAGTGGTCACCCAACTTAGTACTACTCTCGCCCAAGCACGCTTAACTGCGGAGTTCTGATGGGATCCGGTGCATTAGTGCTGGTATGATCGCACCCATCACGGAATGCGCAGAAAATGCATATAAGCCATGTCGGCCAGAATCTCCCACGCATGCTCGACCGGTCGGAACGGCCACCGGGACCCGCACGAGCGTGTGCATGAGCATACGACCCGGGGCGGCTGCACGACTTGAAAACACGGTGGGAGAAAGAAACAAAATGGTAGGATTGAAAAAAATAATAATAAAAAAAATAGAAAAAGGGGTGCAACACGAGGACTTCCCAAGTGGTCACCCAACTTAGTACTACTCTCGCCCAAGCACGCTTAACTGCGGAGTTCTGATGGGATCCGGTGCATTAGTGCTGGTATGATCGCACCCATCACGGAATGCGCAGAAAATGCATATAAGTTATGTCGGCCAGAATCTCCCACGCATGCTCGACCGGTCGGAACGGCCACCGGGACCCGCACGAGCGTGTGCATGAGCATACGAGCCGGGGCGGCTGCACGACTTGAAAACACGGTGGGAGAAAGAAACAAAATGGTAGGATTGAAAAAAATAATAATAAAAAAAATAGAAAAAGGGGTGCAACACGAGGACTTCCCAAGTGGTCACCCAACTTAGTACTACTCTCGCCCAAGCACGCTTAACTGCGGAGTTCTGATGGGATCCGGTGCATTAGTGCTGGTATGATCGCACCCATCACGGAATGCGCAGAAAATGCATATAAGCCATGTCGGCCAGAATCTCCCACGCATGCTCGACCGGTCGGAACGGCCACCGGGACCCGCACGAGCGTGTGCATGAGCATACGAGCCGGGGCGGCTGCACGACTTGAAAACACGGTGGGAGAAAGAAACAAAATGGTAGGATTGAAAAAAATAATAATAAAAAAAATAGAAAAAGGGGTGCAACACGAGGACTTCCCAAGTGGTCACCCAACTTAGTACTGAAGGGATGAAAACCCTTTACAGCGGAAAATATACAGAAACTCAATTTTAATTAAAACCTTAAAAATACCAATACATTGGCAAAAAATATTGATTAAACATGCTTTAAAAATTACAGAGAATATAACTTACGCTCGTTGACGACTCTGAATCTGCCAATCACCAAATTTTTGGGGCACCACCACTTGAAAACCTTCCTATTCTCTGATTGAGATGGTTTGTGGGAACCAAAATTGGAATAAGGGAATGGAGAGATTTTTTTTTTTTTTTAGAGAGAATGGATAGACTTCTTCGCAGAACTCTCTCCCGTTTGAGAGAAAAAAAAAATTTGTTACGCAAAAATTCCCTCTTCTTCAGTCGGAAGAAGAGGGAAGTTAGAGAGAATAATTGGGAACGTGGGAAAACCACCCACGTTCCTTATTAAATAAATTAATATTAAATTAATATTAATTAATTAATTAATTATATTAATTATATTAATTAAATAAATAATTAAATAATTAAATCATATTTAATTAATATTTCATTTAAATCATATTTAAATGAATATCTCTCACATAACCTATAGTTTTAATTTAATTAATTTAATTAAATCAAATTTAATTAAATCAAATTAAACAAAACTATTAATTAATGCTCCAATTAATTAATTTCTAAATTAAATATCTTATATTTAATTTAATCCATAATTTGAATCATATTCAAATATAAATTTCTCTCATAACTTATAGTTTTAATATGTATCATATACACATTAAATTTTAACTTATAGTTTTAATATGAATCTAATTCACATTAAACTGATATTTGAACTTATTCAAATATTTTATTCTCTCATAATTTAATTTTGAATCATATCCAAAATTAAATTTATATAATAAAGTCTAATTAAAATATAAACTTTATATTATAATGTATCAATATACATTATATTAATTCCCAAAGTAAATTTGAACATTTCAAATTACAACCAATATAAATAAATCTCATTACTCTTTATGAGCTAGGAAGGGGACCTAATGGACCTACAGATCAGAAGCTACAACGATATGAGATTAATTGGCTAAACTCATTAACCACATTAATCAATATTCGTTAACTGTGTGTACACTCCACTAAAGACTCACAGCTGAACTCTTCTCACTGTAGATATATTTCTGTGTCCACGGATATAGACCAATACCAGTAAGTTAGTCCTTCACAAGTGTTCGTAACTCCAGCTGGGTCAAATTACCGTTTTACCCCTGGGTTACCTCTGGTCCTTAAATACCAGTGCTCCTCTAATGAACAACCTGTTTATGGTCCAACCACTAAACAGAAACCCCTCTCGTGCCATTAAGAGGGTAGGGCCCTTTGTTCAAGTCTCGGAGACACCATTTAAGGGAACACTTATCTACTTACCCTAAAGGTGGGAAGGAGTGAATTCCATCTTGTGTGATTATGTTCCCAGCTCTCCACTCGGTATTGTCCCCAAAATGATAAGAATATTGAGTCGGCAATCTGGCCACTCTCACTCGTATAAATCAAAGGACAATCCCTCGCAAACAGGAGTTCATAATACACTCAGGATTAAGACTAAGTTACCTAGGTCATCCTAATGAAATAGCAATCCAACTAGTTAACGGAGTTACATCTAGTGATTACTATTTCGTGGTCCAGTCTTATGCAAACTCATTGCATAGGATACCCTCACTCGCATGTCACATACATGAACGCATTTGATCAATGTGTCTGTATCAAATACAAAGTGAGCCGTATCCATAGTGTTAACAGGATAAGGTACCCAACCTTAACCCTATACTATAGACTCTTTAAGCTGATCTTGAACATTAATCCCTGTATGTCTCTACATACTGTTCAAGACTCATCAAACAGCTTAGGATGTTAGTTTATTGGATTTGGGTTATTAAGACAAAACTAATAAAATAATCAATAACACTTATTGAAATTAAATAATAAAATACTTTATTAATGACGGTCAATTGATTATATTTACTATCTACGAGTTTTAGGACATAAAACCCAACAAACTCCCACTTGGACTAAAACTCTAGTCCTTATGGGATGTACATAGTAGAGTAATCCTCAAACATTGGAAATGGTAAAATGTACAAGTATATTACATAAAACGTATATATACAAATACAATAAACTAGGGCATCATCATACCCATTACACATCTCCCACTTGCCCTAGGTTACCTAATGTACATATCTCGTAGACCTAGACTTTCTAGATGACCCTCGAACACTTTAGCCGTGAGAGTCTTCGTAAATGGATCAGCAATGTTGTGCTCCGAAGCGATCTTGGTGACGATCACATCCCCTCGTTGCACAATCTCCCGTATCAGATGATACTTCCTCTCTATGTGTTTCCCTCGTTTATGGCTGCGAGGTTCTTTAGAATTGGCTACTGCCCCACTGTTATCACAATATAGAGTGATGGGCAAGTTCATATTTGGAACAACTTCCAAATCATGTAGGAACTTCCTAAGCCAAACTGCTTCTTTTGCTGCTTCACAAGCAGCGACGTATTCAGCCTCCATTGTAGAGTCTGCAATGCATCCTTGCTTGATGCTACGCCATACTACAGCTCCCCCATTTAGGGTGAACACTGATCCCGATGTGGATTTCCTAGAATCCTTATCGGTTTGGAAATCAGAATCAGTGTATCCTGTAAGGATCAAATCCTTAGCTCCATACACAAGCATGTAGTCTCTCGTTCTCCTAAGATACTTGAGAACAATTTTAACCGCCGTCCAATGGTCTAACCCTGGGTTGGACTGATACCTACTGACTATTCCCACTGCATAACAAATGTCTGGCCTAGTGCAGAGCATAGCATACATTAAGCTGCCCACAGCTGAGGCATAGGGAATACGTCTCATATCCTCAACTTCTTGAGGTGTCTTAGGACTCTGTTCCTTAGACAAGTGAACTCCATGCCTGAAAGGTAATAAACCCTTCTTAGAGTTCTGCATCGAATATCGAACCAACAATTTGTCGATATAGGTTGCTTGAGACAGTGCTAGCGTTTTGTTCTTACGATCCCTTATGATTTGGATCCCAAGAACATATTGTGCCTCTCCTAAATCTTTCATTTGGAATTGGGCTGCTAGCCAAGCTTTAACGTCAGTAAGGTAACCCACATCATTCCCAATGAGGAGGATATCGTCCACATAAAGTACTAAGAAAGCTACTTTTCCTTTGTTGATTTTCTTATATACACAAGGTTCATCAACATTCTGGTCAAAACCATAGGATTTGATTGCAGTATCAAACCTAATGTTCCAAGATCTTGATGCTTGTTTCAACCCATAAATGGATCGATTCAGCTTGCAAACTTTTTGCTCTTGACCTTGGGTTATGAACCCCTCGGGCTGAGACATAAAGATACTCTCTTCAAGATTGCCATTCAGAAAAGCAGTCTTGACATCCATTTGCCATATTTCATAATCATAAAATGTGGCGATGGACAAGAGAATCCTTATAGACTTTAACATAGCAACAGGAGAGAAAGTTTCCTCATAGTCAACCCCTTCCCTTTGGGTATACCCTTTTGCCACAAGTCTAGCTTTAAAGGTCTGTACCTTCCCAGCTGAATCTCTCTTTCTCTTATAGATCCATTTGCACCCTATAGGTTTTACCCCTTCAGGTAGATCTACAAGCTCCCACACTGAATTGAAGTACATAGACTCCATTTCAAGGTCCATGGCTTTGACCCATTGGTCCTTATCTACATCATTCATTGCCTGTTTATAGGACAATGGATCCTCAACACCATCATCTGGTATGACAACTTGAGTTTCAGTTAAACCCAAATAGCGGTTAGGTTGTGATACAACCCTCCCACTGCGTCGAGGCATTCTCAACGATTGAGAAGGATGAGATTGACCTGATGTGGTGGTTTCATCAACCCTTGATGAGGGACCAACTTCATCAACAACCCTTGTTGATTCATCAGTAGCTTCACTTAATACTAATTTGCTTCGTGGTTTATGATTTCTCATGTGGTCTTCTTCCAAGAAAGTAGCATTTGTCGATACAAACACTCTATTTTCTTGTGGATCAAAGAATAGACCACCTCTCGTCTCTTTAGGGTAACCAACAAATTGGCATAACCTTGAACGAGGTTCCAACTTCTTGGGATTTGTCACTAATACGTGTGCTGGACAACCCCAAATTCTGAAATGACTTAAACTAGGTTTACGTCCTCTCCATAGCTCGAAAGGTGTTTCAGAAACACTCTTCGAGGGAACATTGTTCAAGATATGAACTGCAGTCTCTACTGCATACCCCCAAAACGAGCTAGGCAATTGAGCGTAACTCATCATTGAACGAACCATGTCTAACAAGGTTCTATTTCTCCTCTCTGATACACCATTTTGTTGAGGTGTACCAGGTGCTGAGAGTTGGGATTGGATTCCATGTTCTATCATATAGTCCTGAAATCTCAAATCCATGTACTCTCCACCTCGATCAGATCGAAGTATTTTAATCTTTTTACTTAATAGATTTTCAACTTCAGTCTTATATTCCTTGAACTTTTCAAGAGCTTCAGACTTATGCTCCATTAAGTATAAATAACCATACCTAGAATAATCATCTATAAAAGAGATGAAGTATTCAAAACCCCCTCTAGCTTTTACATTCATCGGACCACAGAGGTCTGAATGTATAAGTTCTAAAGGCTCTTTGGCTCTATAACCTTTTCCAGTAAAAGGTCTCTTTGTCATTTTACCTTCAAGACAAGATTCACATGGAGGTAATGAAACATCTTTTAACTTGTTTAGAAGTCCATTCTTTACCAATCTCCCGATCCGATCGAGATTTATGTGACCTAATCTTAAATGCCAAAGATAGGTATTGTTATTTGGAGAAATTCTTTGCCTTTTATTTTGAGTATTAGCAGTTCTAAACATCTCATGATTTAAAACTGCTTTTGCTTCATTAGGTCTTAATACATACAAGTTGTTTTCAAGCTTAGCTGAACAAATATGTACACCATTCTTATAAATGAACGCTTCATTCATAGAAAAATTAATTGAGTACATATGTTCAATAAGACAAGAAACGGAAACTAAGTTCCTTTTAATTTTAGGAACTATGTACAAGTTTTCCAAAAACATGAATTTATTTCCGAAAAACAACTTAGCATCTCCCACTGCACGAGCTGAAATGACATCTCCCGTTCCAACCTTGAGTGTCATCTCACTGTCCTCAAGCTGCTTGAAGGAACTAGTTTCTTGTAAAGAAGAACAAACATGGTTAGTGGCCCCTGAATCAAGTATCCAGGCATTTTGGTCATTTTCCACTAAACATGTTTCCAAGACAAGTAAATCATATTTACCTTCCTTTTCTTTCTTCTTAACAAGGTACTTAGGGCAATTTGTTTTCCAATGCTCATCAACATTGCAGTGAAAACATTTCCTCTTGATGGCTACCTTAGCCTTCCCTTTGTCCTCAACAGCAATAGTAGGACCTTTCCCTTTCCCTTCTTTCCTCTTTTGAATTTTCTCAGATCCAGAAGGTGAAGGTACAAACCTCCTCTTAGAATGGGCAACATTTGCCTCTTGTTTGATCTGAATGGACGGTTGTCCAAACATCTCTCTAAGAGAGTCCATGATCTGACGTGCAGTGACCATGATCTCATGTTTCTTGCTTAGTATGTCAGACATACTAGCCAAGATGTGGAGGCGAGCCTTGTCATTGGCCTTTGTCCAACGGTCATATGCATCCCTAACACTTTGGGATGCATGTTTAGTGGGGAAAAGAGGACATTCCTCCATTAAGACGAAGCTTAGATCAACGATAACTAAAATCATATTCAGTTTCGATTTCCACGTCGCATAATTTTCACCGGTTAATTGATCTTTTTTAAGCAATGCAATAATTGAGGAAGACATGCTGAAATAGCAAACAATTGACCATATTAGTTATCTTTGTCTTAACCCATTACATAAAACAATCCAATCAATTCAGCAAAAACAAACAATCAAAGAACCCTAATAAAACTAATGATTTAGTTTTTGCAACGATACTTCAGAAGTTTAGAACAAAAATCACCGAAGGGTGATCAATTACTCTTCTTCTGAATTGAGACAATCTCAACTAATTACTAATACCAGAATAACTCTTATTCCTATAGTTCTTAGCTATCGTTGTTCGGTCAAGGATTCATTAACTAACTTAATTCATCCCGTAAGTGTGACCCTACCATTTTCAGATCCCAGAGGTACGCTTCAACAGGCTACCGTTTAGGAAAGACAACTGTTGAAGATTAACCTAAGAAATCCTATCCATTTCTGGAGTTTGCGATGTTCCGACTTATATGATCAAGCCCTCCGAAGGGATGGTCGCTCCAGGACGACACGCAGGCGGATCATAGAAATCTCACGGTGCAACCTAATGGAGGAGACCGTAGGATACGTTGACACGCGTCCTTCTCCCACTTACTATGAACATTTCCCCTATTCACCTTGTTATTGACCCATACAAACACTTTCCGAAAGGAGGCCGCGCCCAGGGCGACACGAAGCCGAGTATGGATCTCACGTGTGAACTCTTAGGGACGTGAAAGCAAAAATAAAAATTGATATATCATATATACCATTTTTCTCCCACTAAAATGTTCTATTAATTTAGGTTTAGTTGCACTTAGCTAAATTCCGGCTAAATGAATCTAACTAAGTCTATTCTTATTATAACACTTATAATAAAACTTTACACTAAAGTTTCTAGGTGTATTAAACCATTTAATTTACCTAGTGACATCTTATGCTAATAGGAATAAGGTTAATTCAACGCCGGTTCCGGGTCAGTTCCCAGGTAGGAGGTGTTCCGTAAACCGTCAACTTAAGTACCCCCAGCCTTAGACAGAACTTTACCGGTGGAGTTCCCTTATAACCTTAAAATCCTATTTGTCCTATTTAGTTTCATTAAACTAAAAATAAGACTTAATTCTAATCCTATTAGAATTAATGTGATCTTAGGTCTATTTAATTTTAAACAATTTAAAATTAAACCAAATTAATCCTAAGATCCTACGTTTGCATGCAACTCTTTATTATAGGTTGACGGTTTCTAATAATCAAATTTTATAACTATTATAAAATTAGTTAATTAGCCATATAATCATAGATACTATGGTTTAAATAATTAAAATCAAATTATAATTAAATAAAACCATATTACATGCATACATTATATTAATATAACAATTATATTAAACTATGGATGTAATATGCACAATGCAAATTAATTTTCATCTTTTATTAATATAACAATTATATTAAAAAATATGAAAAACAATCAAGCATACACAATACATTAATTTAAATATAACAAATTATATTTAACTAAGTAATGTCATGCATCATGCTTATTCAATTTCATATATTTAAAATATCAACATATTTTAAATTACTCATGAAATTCATAATCATGCATTAAAACCATACATTATAACATTTATAATATATAAAAATGCATGAACATGCTTAACCTAAGGTGGGATTCATCTAAATGACATCCATAAAGCATTAAATAACAATTGAACCTGTAAAATTGGCCTCTAGGATAAAATAAAGCAATAATTACAATAATAAAGCCTTAAAAAATCCTAAAAGTGCTTTCAAAGCTCCAAAACCGGCCTCAAAACCTTCAAAAAACTTCAAACCGGCTAAAAAATGCTTGAACCGGCCTAAAATAGGAAGAACCGGCCCAAAACCCCTTGAACCGGCACCATATGAAAAAATCGGAGTCGAACCGAGCCGACCGCGCCGAGCCGTCCGTACAGCCGAGCCGGGCCGTCCGTACACCCCCGAGCCGAGCCGTCCGTACACCCCCGAGCCGAGCCGTCCGTACACCCCCGAGCCGAGCCGTCCGTACACCCGAGCCGTCCGTACAAGTGCCGCCGAGCCGAGCCGCGGGAGCCGTCCGTACATCCAGTGACGTCACGATGACGTCATCCCTTCTTCAACCTCCAGCCGCGGATTTTTTTTTTTTTTTTTTTTTTTTTTTTTTTTTTTTTTCTCGGTTTTCGTACAGAATCGAAAAACTCTCGTTGATGGCCTTCCGGGTGTCCGTTTTGGGCAAATTTGGTGTCAAAAAACTCAGAAAAACACCCCGAATCCAAAAATTGGACTCTAAATTACAGATTTACAAATTAAAATGCCCAAAAACGCAGGGGCCTTTACATTTTGATCTTATCAAAACAGTAAATCTATGGCCAAAATTACAGAAACATTCAATTGCAAAAACCACATTCATAATGCAGAGATCCCACCTAACCAATGCAAATTTTTAAAATTCTCAATTAAAACTGAGATGGCTCTGATACCAATTGAAGGGATGAAAACCCTTTACAGCGGAAAATATACAGAAACTCAATTTTAATTAAAACCTTAAAAATACCAATACATTGGCAAAAAATATTGATTAAACATGCTTTAAAAATTACAGAGAATATAACTTACGCTCGTTGACGACTCTGAATCTGCCAATCACCAAATTTTTGGGGCACCACCACTTGAAAACCTTCCTATTCTCTGATTGAGATGGTTTGTGGGAACCAAAATTGGAATAAGGGAATGGAGAGATTTTTTTTTTTTTTTAGAGAGAATGGATAGACTTCTTCGCAGAACTCTCTCCCGTTTGAGAGAAAAAAAAAATTTGTTACGCAAAAATTCCCTCTTCTTCAGTCGGAAGAAGAGGGAAGTTAGAGAGAATAATTGGGAACGTGGGAAAACCACCCACGTTCCTTATTAAATAAATTAATATTAAATTAATATTAATTAATTAATTAATTATATTAATTATATTAATTAAATAAATAATTAAATAATTAAATCATATTTAATTAATATTTCATTTAAATCATATTTAAATGAATATCTCTCACATAACCTATAGTTTTAATTTAATTAATTTAATTAAATCAAATTTAATTAAATCAAATTAAACAAAACTATTAATTAATGCTCCAATTAATTAATTTCTAAATTAAATATCTTATATTTAATTTAATCCATAATTTGAATCATATTCAAATATAAATTTCTCTCATAACTTATAGTTTTAATATGTATCATATACACATTAAATTTTAACTTATAGTTTTAATATGAATCTAATTCACATTAAACTGATATTTGAACTTATTCAAATATTTTATTCTCTCATAATTTAATTTTGAATCATATCCAAAATTAAATTTATATAATAAAGTCTAATTAAAATATAAACTTTATATTATAATGTATCAATATACATTATATTAATTCCCAAAGTAAATTTGAACATTTCAAATTACAACCAATATAAATAAATCTCATTACTCTTTATGAGCTAGGAAGGGGACCTAATGGACCTACAGATCAGAAGCTACAACGATATGAGATTAATTGGCTAAACTCATTAACCACATTAATCAATATTCGTTAACTGTGTGTACACTCCACTAAAGACTCACAGCTGAACTCTTCTCACTGTAGATATATTTCTGTGTCCACGGATATAGACCAATACCAGTAAGTTAGTCCTTCACAAGTGTTCGTAACTCCAGCTGGGTCAAATTACCGTTTTACCCCTGGGTTACCTCTGGTCCTTAAATACCAGTGCTCCTCTAATGAACAACCTGTTTATGGTCCAACCACTAAACAGAAACCCCTCTCGTGCCATTAAGAGGGTAGGGCCCTTTGTTCAAGTCTCGGAGACACCATTTAAGGGAACACTTATCTACTTACCCTAAAGGTGGGAAGGAGTGAATTCCATCTTGTGTGATTATGTTCCCAGCTCTCCACTCGGTATTGTCCCCAAAATGATAAGAATATTGAGTCGGCAATCTGGCCACTCTCACTCGTATAAATCAAAGGACAATCCCTCGCAAACAGGAGTTCATAATACACTCAGGATTAAGACTAAGTTACCTAGGTCATCCTAATGAAATAGCAATCCAACTAGTTAACGGAGTTACATCTAGTGATTACTATTTCGTGGTCCAGTCTTATGCAAACTCATTGCATAGGATACCCTCACTCGCATGTCACATACATGAACGCATTTGATCAATGTGTCTGTATCAAATACAAAGTGAGCCGTATCCATAGTGTTAACAGGATAAGGTACCCAACCTTAACCCTATACTATAGACTCTTTAAGCTGATCTTGAACATTAATCCCTGTATGTCTCTACATACTGTTCAAGACTCATCAAACAGCTTAGGATGTTAGTTTATTGGATTTGGGTTATTAAGACAAAACTAATAAAATAATCAATAACACTTATTGAAATTAAATAATAAAATACTTTATTAATGACGGTCAATTGATTATATTTACTATCTACGAGTTTTAGGACATAAAACCCAACAAGTACTACTCTCGCCCAAGCACGCTTAACTGCGGAGTTCTGATGGGATCCGGTGCATTAGTGCTGGTATGATCGCACCCACCACGGAATGCGCAGAAAATGCATATAAGCCATGTCGGCCAGAATCTCCCACGCATGCTCGACCGGTCGGAACGGCCACCGGGACCCGCACGAGCGTGTGCATGAGCATACGAGCCGGGGCGGCTGCACGACTTGAAAACACGGTGGGAGAAAGAAACAAAATGGTAGGATTGAAAAAAATAATAATAAAAAAAATAGAAAAAGGGGTGCAACACGAGGACTTCCCAAGTGGTCACCCAACTTAGTACTACTCTCGCCCAAGCACGCTTAACTGCGGAGTTCTGATGGGATCCGGTGCATTAGTGCTGGTATGATCGCACCCATCACGGAATGCGCAGAAAATGCATATAAGCCATGTCGGCCAGAATCTCCCACGCATGCTCGACCGGTCGGAACGGCCACCGGGACCCGCACGAGCGTGTGCATGAGCATACGAGCCGGGGCGGCTGCACGACTTGAAAACACGGTGGGAGAAAGAAACAAAATGGTAGGATTGAAAAAAATAATAATAAAAAAAATAGAAAAAGGGGTGCAACACGAGGACTTCCCAAGTGGTCACCCAACTTAGTACTACTCTCGCCCAAGCACGCTTAACTGCGGAGTTCTGATGGGATCCGGTGCATTAGTGCTGGTATGATCGCACCCATCACGGAATGCGCAGAAAATGCATATAAGCCATGTCGGCCAGAATCTCCCACGCATGCTCGACCGGTCGGAACGGCCACCGGGACCCGCACGAGCGTGTGCATGAGCATACGAGCCGGGGCGGCTGCACGACTTGAAAACACGGTGGGAGAAAGAAACAAAATGGTAGGATTGAAAAAAATAATAATAAAAAAAATAGAAAAAGGGGTGCAACACGAGGACTTCCCAAGTGGTCACCCAACTTAGTACTACTCTCGCCCAAGCACGCTTAACTGCGGAGTTCTGATGGGATCCGGTGCATTAGTGCTGGTATGATCGCACCCATCACGGAATGCGCAGAAAATGCATATAAGCCATGTCGGCCAGAATCTCCCACGCATGCTCGACCGGTCGGAACGGCCACCGGGACCCGCACGAGCGTGTGCATGAGCATACGACCCGGGGCGGCTGCACGACTTGAAAACACGGTGGGAGAAAGAAACAAAATGGTAGGATTGAAAAAAATAATAATAAAAAAAATAGAAAAAGGGGTGCAACACGAGGACTTCCCAAGTGGTCACCCAACTTAGTACTACTCTCGCCCAAGCACGCTTAACTGCGGAGTTCTGATGGGATCCGGTGCATTAGTGCTGGTATGATCGCACCCATCACGGAATGCGCAGAAAATGCATATAAGCCATGTCGGCCAGAATCTCCCACGCATGCTCGACCGGTCGGAACGGCCACCGGGACTCGCACGAGCGTGTGCATGAGCATACGAGCCGGGGCGGCTGCACGACTTGAAAACACGGTGGGAGAAAGAAACAAAATGGTAGGATTGAAAAAAATAATAATAAAAAAAATAGAAAAAGGGGTGCAACACGAGGACTTCCCAAGTGGTCACCCAACTTAGTACTACTCTCGCCCAAGCACGCTTAACTGCGGAGTTCTGATGGGATCCGGTGCATTAGTGCTGGTATGATCGCACCCATCACGGAATGCGCAGAAAATGCATATAAGCCATGTCGGCCAGAATCTCCCACGCATGCTCGACCGGTCGGAACGGCCACCGGGACCCGCACGAGCGTGTGCATGAGCATACGAGCCGGGGCGGCTGCACGACTTGAAAACACGGTGGGAGAAAGAAACAAAATGGTAGGATTGAAAAAAATAATAATAAAAAAAATAGAAAAAGGGGTGCAACACGAGGACTTCCCAAGTGGTCACACCCAACTTAGTACTACTCTCGCCCAAGCACGCTTAACTGCGGAGTTCTGATGGGATCCGGTGCATTAGTGCTGGTATGATCGCACCCATCACGGAATGCGCAGAAAATGCATATAAGCCATGTCGGCCAGAATCTCCCACGCATGCTCGACCGGTCGGAACGGCCACCGGGACCCGCACGAGCGTGTGCATGAGCATACGAGCCGGGGCGGCTGCACGACTTGAAAACACGGTGGGAGAAAGAAACAAAATGGTAGGATTGAAAAAAATAATAATAAAAAAAATAGAAAAAGGGGTGCAACACGAGGACTTCCCAAGTGGTCACACCCAACTTAGTACTACTCTCGCCCAAGCACGCTTAACTGCGGAGTTCTGATGGGATCCGGTGCATTAGTGCTGGTATGATCGCACCCATCACGGAATGCGCAGAAAATGCATATAAGCCATGTCGGCCAGAATCTCCCACGCATGCTCGACCGGTCGGAACGGCCACCGGGACCCGCACGAGCGTGTGCATGAGCATACGAGCCGGGGCGGCTGCACGACTTGAAAACACGGTGGGAGAAAGAAACAAAATGGTAGGATTGAAAAAAATAATAATAAAAAAAATAGAAAAAGGGGTGCAACACGAGGACTTCCCAAGTGGTCACACCCAACTTAGTACTACTCTCGCCCAAGCACGCTTAACTGCGGAGTTCTGATGGGATCCGGTGCATTAGTGCTGGTATGATCGCACCCATCACGGAATGCGCAGAAAATGCATATAAGCCATGTCGGCCAGAATCTCCCACGCATGCTCGACCGGTCGGAACGGCCACCGGGACCCGCACGAGCGTGTGCATGAGCATACGAGCCGGGGCGGCTGCACGACTTGAAAACACGGTGGGAGAAAGAAACAAAATGGTAGGATTGAAAAAAATAATAATAAAAAAAATAGAAAAAGGGGTGCAACACGAGGACTTCCCAAGTGGTCAACCAACTTAGTACTACTCTCGCCCAAGCACGCTTAACTGCGGAGTTCTGATGGGATCCGGTGCATTAGTGATGGTATGATCGCACCCATCACGGAATGCGCAGAAAATGCATATAAGCCATATCGGCCAGAATCTCCCACGCATGCTCGACCGATCGGAACGGCCACCGGGACCCGCACGAGCGTGTGCATGAGCATACGAGCCGGGGCGGCTGCACGACTTGAAAACACGGTGGGAGAAAGAAACAAAATGGTAGGATTGAAAAAAATAATAATAAAAAAAATAGAAAAAGGGGTGCAACACGAGGACTTCCCAAGTGGTCACCCAACTTAGTACTACTCTCGCCCAAGCACGCTTAACTGCGGAGTTCTGATGGGATCCGGTGCATTAGTGCTGGTATGATCGCATCATCACGGAATGCGCAGAAAATGGATATAAGCCATGTCGGCCAGAATCTCCCACGCATGCTCGACCGGTCGGAACGGCCACCGGGACCCGCACGAGCGTGTGCATGAGCATACGAGCCGGGGCGGCTGCACGACTTGAAAACACGGTGGGAGAAAGAAACAAAATGGTAGGATTGAAAAAAATAATAATAAAAAAAATAGAAAAAGGGGTGCAACACGAGGACTTCCCAAGTGGTCACACCCAACTTAGTACTACTCTCGCCCAAGCACGCTTAACTGCGGAGTTCTGATGGGATCCGGTGCATTAGTGCTGGTATGATCGCACCCATCACGGAATGCGCAGAAAATGCATATAAGCCATGTCGGCCAGAATCTCCCACGCATGCTCGACCGGTCGGAACGGCCACCGGGACCCGCACGAGCGTGTGCATGAGCATACGAGCCGGGGCGGCTGCACGACTTGAAAACACGGTGGGAGAAAGAAACAAAATGGTAGGATTGAAAAAAATAATAATAAAAAAAATAGAAAAAGGGGTGCAACACGAGGACTTCCCAAGTGGTCACACCCAACTTAGTACTACTCTCGCCCAAGCACGCTTAACTGCGGAGTTCTGATGGGATCCGGTGCATTAGTGCTGGTATGATCGCACCCATCACGGAATGCGCAGAAAATGCATATAAGCCATGTCGGCCAGAATCTCCCACGCATGCTCGACCGGTCGGAACGGCCACCGGGACCCGCACGAGCGTGTGCATGAGCATACGAGCCGGGGCGGCTGCACGACTTGAAAACACGGTGGGAGAAAGAAACAAAATGGTAGGATTGAAAAAAATAATAATAAAAAAAATAGAAAAAGGGGTGCAACACGAGGACTTCCCAAGTGGTCACCCAACTTAGTACTACTCTCGCCCAAGCACGCTTAACTGCGGAGTTCTGATGGGATCCGGTGCATTAGTGCTGGTATGATCGCACCCATCACGGAATGCGCAGAAAATGCATATAAGCCATGTCGGCCAGAATCTCCCACGCATGCTCGACCGGTCCGAACGGCCACCGGGACCCGCACGAGCGTGTGCATGAGCATACGAGCCGGGGCGGCTGCACTACTTGAAAACACGGTGGGAGAAAGAAACAAAATGGTAGGATTGAAAAAAATAATAATAAAAAAAATAGAAAAAGGGGTGCAACACGAGGACTTCCCAAGTGGTCACCCAACTTAGTACTACTCTCGCCCAACCACGCTTAACTGCGAAGTTCTGATGGGATCCGGTGCATTAGTGCTGGTATGATCGCACCCATGACGGAATGCGCAGAAAATGCATATAAGCCATGTCGGCCAGAATCTCCCACGCATGCTCGACCGGTCGGAACGGCCACCGGGACCCGCACGAGCGTGTGCATGAGCATACGAGCCGGGGCGGCTGCACGACTTGAAAACACGGTGGGAGAAAGAAACAAAATGGTAGGATTGAAAAAAATAATAATAAAAAAAATAGAAAAAGGGGTGCAACACGAGGACTTCCCAAGTGGTCACCCAACTTAGTACTACTCTCGCCCAAGCACGCTTAACTGCGAAGTTCTGATGGGATCCGGTGCATTAGTGCTGGTATGATCGCACCCATCACGGAATGCGCAGAAAATGCATATAAGCCATGTCGGCCAGAATCTCCCACGCATGCTCGACCGGTCGGAACGGCCACCGGGACCCGCACGAGCGTGTGCATGAGCATACGAGCCGGGGCGGCTGCACGACTTGAAAACACGGTGGGAGAAAGAAACAAAATGGTAGGATTGAAAAAAATAATAATAAAAAAAATAGAAAAAGGGGTGCAACACGAGGACTTCCCAAGTGGTCACCCAACTTAGTACTACTCTCGCCCAAGCACGCTTAACTGCGGAGTTCTGATGGGATCCGGTGCATTAGTGCTGGTATGATCGCACCCATCACGGAATGCGCAGAAAATGCATATAAGCCATGTCGGCCAGAATCTCCCACGCATGCTCGACCGGTCGGAACGGCCACCGGGACCCGCACGAGCGTGTGCATGAGCATACGAGCCGGGGCGGCTGCACGACTTGAAAACACGGTGGGAGAAAGAAACAAAATGGTAGGATTGAAAAAAATAATAATAAAAAAAATAGAAAAAGGGGTGCAACACGAGGACTTCCCAAGTGGTCACCCAACTTAGTACTACTCTCGCCCAACCACGCTTAACTGCGAAGTTCTGATGGGATCCGGTGCATTAGTGCTGGTATGATCGCACCCATCACGGAATGCGCAGAAAATGCATATAAGCCATGTCGGCCAGAATCTCCCACGCATGCTCGACCGGTCGGAACGGCCACCGGGACCCGCACGAGCGTGTGCATGAGCATACGAGCCGGGGCGGCTGCACGACTTGAAAACACGGTGGGAGAAAGAAACAAAATGGTAGGATTGAAAAAAATAATAATAAAAAAAATAGAAAAAGGGGTGCAACACGAGAACTTCCCAAGTGGTCACCCAACTTAGTACTACTCTCGCCCAAGCACGCTTAACTGCGGAGTTCTGATGGGATCCGGTGCATTAGTGCTGGTATGATCGCACCCATCATGGAATGTGCAGAAAATGCATATAAGCCATGTCCGCCAGAATCTCCCACGCATGGTCGACCGGTCGGAACGGCCACCGGGACCTGCACGAGCGTGTGCATGAGCATACGAGCCGGGGCGGCTGCACGACTTGAAAACACGGTGGGAGAAAGAAACAAAATGGTAGGATTGAAAAAAATAATAATAAAAAAAATAGAAAAAGGGGTGCAACACGAGGACTTCCCAAGTGGTCACCCAACTTAGTACTACTCTCGCCCAAGCACGCTTAACTGCGGAGTTCTGATGGGATCCGGTGCATTAGTGCTGGTATGATCGCACCCATCACGGAATGCGCAGAAAATGCATATAAGCCATGTCGGCCAGAATCTCCCACGCATGCTCGACCGATCGGAACGGCCACCGGGACCCGCACGAGCGTGTGCATGAGCATACGAGCCGGGGCGGCTGCACGACTTGAAAACACGGTGGGAGAAAGAAACAAAATGGTAGGATTGAAAAAAATAATAATAAAAAAAATAGAAAAAGGGGTGCAACACGAGGACTTCCCAAGTGGTCACCCAACTTAGTACTACTCTCGCCCAAGCACGCTTAACTGCGGAGTTCTGATGGGATCCGGTGCATTAGTGCTGGTATGATCGCACCCATCACGGAATGCGCAGAAAATGCATATAAGCCATGTCGGCCAGAATCTCCCACGCATGCTCGACCGGTCGGAACGGCCACCGGGACCCGCACGAGCGTGTGCATGAGCATACGAGCCGGGGCGGCTGCACGACTTGAAAACACGGTGGGAGAAAGAAACAAAATGGTAGGATTGAAAAAAATAATAATAAAAAAAATAGAAAAAGGGGTGCAACACGAGGACTTCCCAAGTGGTCACACCCAACTTAGTACTACTCTCGCCCAAGCACGCTTAACTGCGGAGTTCTGATGGGATCCGGTGCATTAGTGCTGGTATGATCGCACCCATCACGGAATGCGCAGAAAATGCATATAAGCCATGTCGGCCAGAATCTCCCACGCATGCTCGACCGGTCGGAACGGCCACCAGGACCCGCACGAGCGTGTGCATGAGCATACGAGCCGGGGCGGCTGCACGACTTCAAAACACGGTGGGAGAAAGAAACAAAATGGTAGGATTGAAAAAAATAATAATAAAAAAAATAGAAAAAGGGGTGCAACACGAGGACTTCCCAAGTGGTCACCCAACTTAGTACTACTCTCGCCCAAGCACGCTTAACTGCGGAGTTCTGATGGGATCCGGTGCATTAGTGCTGGTATGATCGCACCCATCACGGAATGCGCAGAAAATGCATATAAGCCATGTCGGCCAGAATCTCCCACGCATGCTCGACCGGTCGGAACGGCCACCGGGACCCGCACGAGCGTGTGCATGAGCATACGAGCCGGGGCGGCTGCACGACTTGAAAACACGGTGGGAGAAAGAAACAAAATGGTAGGATTGAAAAAAATAATAATAAAAAAAATAGAAAAAGGGGTGCAACACGAGGACTTCCCAAGTGGTCACCCAACTTAGTACTACTCTCGCCCAAGCACGCTTAACTGCGAAGTTCTGATGGGATCCGGTGCATTAGTGCTGGTATGATCGCACCCATCACGGAATGCGCAGAAAATGCATATAAGCCATGTCGGCCAGAATCTCCCACGCATGGTCGACCGGTCGGAACGGCCACCGGGACCCGCACGAGCGTGTGCATGAGCATACGAGCCGGGGCGGCTGCACGACTTGAAAACACGGTGGGAGAAAGAAACAAAATGATAGGATTGAAAAAAATAATAATAAAAAAAATAGAAAAAGGGGTGCAACACGAGGACTTCCCAAGTGGTCACCCAACTTAGTACTACTCTCGCCCAAGCACGCTTAACTGCGGAGTTCTGATGGGATCCGGTGCATTAGTGCTGGTATGATCGCACCCATCACGGAATGCGCAGAAAATGCATATAAGCCATGTCGGCCAGAATCTCCCACGCATGCTCGACCGATCGGAACGGCCACCGGGACCCGCACGAGCGTGTGCATGAGCATACGAGCCGGGGCGGCTGCACGACTTGAAAACACGGTGGGAGAAAGAAACAAAATGGTAGGATTGAAAAAAATAATAATAAAAAAAATAGAAAAAGGGGTGCAACACGAGGACTTCCCAAGTGGTCACCCAACTTAGTACTACTCTCGCCCAAGCACGCTTAACTGCGGAGTTCTGATGGGATCCGGTGCATTAGTGCTGGTATGATCGCACCCATCACGGAATGCGCAGAAAATGCATATAAGCCATGTCGGCCAGAATCTCCCACGCATGCTCGACCGGTCCGAACGGCCACCGGGACCCGCACGAGCGTGTGCATGAGCATACGAGCCGGGGCGGCTGCACTACTTGAAAACACGGTGGGAGAAAGAAACAAAATGGTAGGATTGAAAAAAATAATAATAAAAAAAATAGAAAAAGGGGTGCAACACGAGGACTTCCCAAGTGGTCACCCAACTTAGTACTACTCTCGCCCAACCACGCTTAACTGCGAAGTTCTGATGGGATCCGGTGCATTAGTGCTGGTATGATCGCACCCATCACGGAATGCGCAGAAAATGCATATAAGCCATGTCGGCCAGAATCTCCCACGCATGCTCGACCGGTCGGAACGGCCACCGGGACCCGCACGAGCGTGTGCATGAGCATACGAGCCGGGGCGGCTGCACGACTTGAAAACACGGTGGGAGAAAGAAACAAAATGGGAGGATTGAAAAAAATAATAATAAAAAAAATAGAAAAAGGGGTGCAACACGAGGACTTCCCAAGTGGTCACCCAACTTAGTACTACTCTCGCCCAAGCACGCTTAACTGCGAAGTTCTGATGGGATCCGGTGCATTAGTGCTGGTATGATCGCACCCATCACGGAAGGCGCAGAAAATGCATATAAGCCATGTCGGCCAGAATCTCCCACGCATGCTCGACCGGTCGGAACGGCCACCGGGACCCGCACGAGCGTGTGCATGAGCATACGAGCCGGGGCGGCTGCACGACTTGAAAACACGGTGGGAGAAAGAAACAAAATGGTAGGATTGAAAAAAATAATAAGAAAAAAAATAGAAAAAGGGGTGCAACACGAGGACTTCCCAAGTGGTCACCCAACTTAGTACTACTCTCGCCCAAGCACGCTTAACTGCGGCGTTCTGATGGGATCCGGTGCATTAGTGCTGGTATGATCGCACCCATCACGGAATGCGCAGAAAATGCATATAAGCCATGTCGGCCAGAATCTCCCACGCATGCTCGACCGGTCGGAACGGCCACCGGGACCCGCACGAGCGTGTGCATGAGCATACGAGCCGGGGCGGCTGCACGACTTGAAAACACGGTGGGAGAAAGAAACAAAATGGTAGGATTGAAAAAAATAATAATAAAAAAAATAGAAAAAGGGGTGCAACACGAGGACTTCCCAAGTGGTCACCCAACTTAGTACTACTCTCGCCCAAGCACGCTTAACTGCGGAGTTCTGATGGGATCCGGTGCATTAGTGCTGGTATGATCCCACCCATCACGGAATGCGCAGAAAATGCATATAAGCCATGTCGGCCAGAATCTCCCACGCATGCTCGACCGGTCGGAACGGCCACCGGGACCCGCACGAGCGTGTGCATGAGCATACGAGCCGGGGCGGCTGCACGACTTGAAAACACGGTGGGAGAAAGAAACAAAATGGTAGGATTGAAAAAAATAATAATAAAAAAAATAGAAAAAGGGGTGCAACACGAGAACTTCCCAAGTGGTCACCCAACTTAGTACTACTCTCGCCCAAGCACGCTTAACTGCAGAGTTCTGATGGGATCCGGTGCATTAGTGCTGGTATGATCGCACCCATCACGGAATGCGCAGAAAATGCATATAAGCCATGTCGGCCAGAATCTCCCACGCATGCTCGACCGGTCGGAACGGCCACCGGGACCCGCACGAGCGTGTGCATGAGCATACGAGCCGGGGCGGCTGCACGACTTGAAAACACGGTGGGAGAAAGAAACAAAATGGTAGGATTGAAAAAAATAATAATAAAAAAAATAGAAAAAGGGGTGCAACACGAGGACTTCCCAAGTGGTCACCCAACTTAGTACTACTCTCGCCCAAGCACGCTTAACTGCGGAGTTCTGATGGGATCCGGTGCATTAGTGCTGGTATGATCGCACCCATCACGGAATGCGCAGAAAATGCATATAAGCCATGTCGGCCAGAATCTCCCACGCATGCTCGACCGGTCGGAACGGCCACCGGGACCCGCACGAGCGTGTGCATGAGCATACGAGCCGGGGCGGCTGCACGACTTGAAAACACGGTGGGAGAAAGAAACAAAATGGTAGGATTGAAAAAAATAATAATAAAAAAATAGAAAAAGGGGTGCAACACGAGAACTTCCCAAGTGGTCACCCAACTTAGTACTACTCTCGCCCAACCACGCTTAACTGCGAAGTTCTGATGGGATCCGGTGCATTAGTGCTGGTATGATCGCACCCATCACGGAATGCGCAGAAAATGCATATAAGCCATGTCGGCCAGAATCTCCCACGCATGGTCGACCGGTCGGAACGGCCACCGGGACCCGCACGAGCGTGTGCATGAGCATACGAGCCGGGGCGGCTGCACGACTTGAAAACACGGTGGGAGAAAGAAACAAAATGATAGGATTGAAAAAAATAATAATAAAAAAAATAGAAAAAGGGGTGCAACACGAGGACTTCCCAAGTGGTCACCCAACTTAGTACTACTCTCGCCCAAGCACGCTTAACTGCGGAGTTCTGATGGGATCCGGTGCATTAGTGCTGGTATGATCGCACCCATCACGGAATGCGCAGAAAATGCATATAAGCCATGTCGGCCAGAATCTCCCACGCATGCTCGACCGGTCGGAACGGCCACCGGGACCCGCACGAGCGTGTGCATGAGCATACGAGCCGGGGCGGCTGCACGACTTGAAAACACGGTGGGAGAAAGAAACAAAATGGTAGGATTGAAAAAAATAATAATAAAAAAAATAGAAAAAGGGGTG
The DNA here is from genome assembly GCF_025177605.1 of Cucumis melo. Classification (NCBI taxonomy): domain Eukaryota; kingdom Viridiplantae; phylum Streptophyta; class Magnoliopsida; order Cucurbitales; family Cucurbitaceae; genus Cucumis; species Cucumis melo. The sequence goes on along the minus strand of NC_066868.1, from coordinate 3,679,911 downwards.
CAACACGAGGACTTCCCAAGTGGTCACCCAACTTAGTACTACTCTCGCCCAAGCACGCTTAACTGCGGAGTTCTGATGGGATCCGGTGCATTAGTGCTGGTATGATCGCACCCATCACGGAATGCGCAGAAAATGCATATAAGCCATGTCGGCCAGAATCTCCCACGCATGCTCGACCGGTCGGAACGGCCACCGGGACCCGCACGAGCGTGTGCATGAGCATACGAGCCGGGGCGGCTGCACGACTTGAAAACACGGTGGGAGAAAGAAACAAAATGGTAGGATTGAAAAAAATAATAATAAAAAAAATAGAAAAAGGGGTGCAACACGAGGACTTCCCAAGTGGTCCCCCAACTTAGTACTACTCTCGCCCAAGCACGCTTAACTGCGGAGTTCTGATGGGATCCGGTGCATTAGTGCTGGTATGATCGCACCCATCACGGAATGCGCAGAAAATGCATATAAGCCATGTCGGCCAGAATCTCCCACGCATGCTCGACCGGTCGGAACGGCCACCGGGACCCGCACGAGCGTGTGCATGAGCATACGAGCCGGGGCGGCTGCACGACTTGAAAACACGGTGGGAGAAAGAAACAAAATGGTAGGATTGAAAAAAATAATAATAAAAAAAATAGAAAAAGGGGTGCAACACGAGGACTTCCCAAGTGGTCACACCCAACTTAGTACTACTCTCGCCCAAGCACGCTTAACTGCGGAGTTCTGATGGGATCCGGTGCATTAGTGCTGGTATGATCGCACCCATCACGGAATGCGCAGAAAATGCATATAAGCCATGTCGGCCAGAATCTCCCACGCATGCTCGACCGGTCGGAACGGCCACCGGGACCCGCACGAGCGTGTGCATGAGCATACGAGCCGGGGCGGCTGCACGACTTGAAAACACGGTGGGAGAAAGAAACAAAATGGTAGGATTGAAAAAAATAATAATAAAAAAAATAGAAAAAGGGGTGCAACACAAGGACTTCCCAAGTGGTCACCCAACTTAGTACTACTCTCGCCCAAGCACGCTTAACTGCGGAGTTCTGATGGGATCCGATGCATTAGTGCTGGTATGATCGCACCGATCACGGAATGCGCAGAAAATGCATATAAGCCATGTCGGCCAGAATCTCCCACGCATGCTCGACCGGTCGGAACGGCCACCGGGACCCGCACGAGCGTGTGCATGAGCATACGAGCCGGGGCGGCTGCACGACTTGAAAACACGGTGGGAGAAAGAAACAAAATGGTAGGATTGAAAAAAATAATAATAAAAAAAATAGAAAAAGGGGTGCAACACGAGGACTTCCCAAGTGGTCACCCAACTTAGTACTACTCTCGCCCAAGCACGCTTAACTGCGGAGTTCTGATGGGATCCGGTGCATTAGTGCTGGTATGATCGCACCCATCACGGAATGCGCAGAAAATGCATATAAGCCATGTCGGCCAGAATCTCCCACGCATGCTCGACCGGTCGGAACGGCCACCGGGACCCGCACGAGCGTGTGCATGAGCATACGAGCCGGGGCGGCTGCACGACTTGAAAACACGGTGGGAGAAAGAAACAAAATGATAGGATTGAAAAAAATAATAATAAAAAAAATAGAAAAAGGGGTGCAACACGAGGACTTCCCAAGTGGTAACCCAACTTAGTACTACTCTCGCCCAAGCACGCTTAACTGCGGAGTTCTGATGGGATCCGGTGCTTTAGTGCTGGTATGATCGCACCCATTACGGAATGCGCAGAAAATGCATATAAGCCATGTCGGCCAGAATCTCCCACGCATGCTCGACCGGTCGGAACGGCCACCGAGACCCGCACGAGCGTGTGCATGAGCATACGAGCCGGGGCGGCTGCACGACTTGAAAACACGGTGGGAGAAAGAAACAAAATGGTAGGATTGAAAAAAATAATAATAAAAAAAATAGAAAAAGGGGTGCAACACGAGAACTTCCCAAGTGGTCACCCAACTTAGTACTACTCTCGCCCAAGCACGCTTAACTGCGGAGTTCTGATGGGATCCGGTGCATTAGTGCTGGTATGATCGCACCCATCATGGAATGTGCAGAAAATGCATATAAGCCATGTCCGCCAGAATCTCCCACGCATGCTCGACCGGTCGGAACGGCCACCGGGACCTGCACGAGCGTGTGCATGAGCATACGAGCCGGGGCGGCTGCACGACTTGAAAACACGGTGGGAGAAAGAAACAAAATGGTAGGATTGAAAAAAATAATAATAAAAAAAATAGAAAAAGGGGTGCAACACGAGGACTTCCCAAGTGGTCACCCAACTTAGTACTACTCTCGCCCAAGCACGCTTAACTGCGGAGTTCTGATGGGATCCGGTGCATTAGTGCTGGTATGATCGCACCCATCACGGAATGCGCAGAAAATGCATATAAGCCATGTCGGCCAGAATCTCCCACGCATGCTCGACCGATCGGAACGGCCACCGGGACCCGCACGAGCGTGTGCATGAGCATACGAGCCGGGGCGGCTGCACGACTTGAAAACACGGTGGGAGAAAGAAACAAAATGGTAGGATTGAAAAAAATAATAATAAAAAAAATAGAAAAAGGGGTGCAACACGAGGACTTCCCAAGTGGTCACCCAACTTAGTACTACTCTCGCCCAAGCACGCTTAACTGCGGAGTTCTGATGGGATCCGGTGCATTAGTGCTGGTATGATCGCACCCATCACGGAAGGCGCAGAAAATGCATATAAGCCATGTCGGCCAGAATCTCCCACGCATGCTCGACCGGTCCGAACGGCCACCGGGACCCGCACGAGCGTGTGCATGAGCATACGAGCCGGGGCGGCTGCACGACTTGAAAACACGGTGGGAGAAAGAAACAAAATGGTAGGATTGAAAAAAATAATAATAAAAAAAATAGAAAAAGGGGTGCAACACGAGGACTTCCCAAGTGGTCACACCCAACTTAGTACTACTCTCGCCCAAGCACGCTTAACTGCGGAGTTCTGATGGGATCCGGTGCATTAGTGCTGGTATGATCGCACCCATCACGGAATGCGCAGAAAATGCATATAAGCCATGTCGGCCAGAATCTCCCACGCATGCTCGACCGGTCGGAACGGCCACCAGGACCCGCACGAGCGTGTGCATGAGCATACGAGCCGGGGCGGCTGCACGACTTCAAAACACGGTGGGAGAAAGAAACAAAATGGTAGGATTGAAAAAAATAATAATAAAAAAAATAGAAAAAGGGGTGCAACACGAGGACTTCCCAAGTGGTCACCCAACTTAGTACTACTCTCGCCCAAGCACGCTTAACTGCGGAGTTCTGATGGGATCCGGTGCATTAGTGCTGGTATGATCGCACCCATCACGGAATGCGCAGAAAATGCATATAAGCCATGTCGGCCAGAATCTCCCACGCATGCTCGACCGGTCGGAACGGCCACCGGGACCCGCACGAGCGTGTGCATGAGCATACGAGCCGGGGCGGCTGCACGACTTGAAAACACGGTGGGAGAAAGAAACAAAATGGTAGGATTGAAAAAAATAATAATAAAAAAAATAGAAAAAGGGGTGCAACACGAGGACTTCCCAAGTGGTCACCCAACTTAGTACTACTCTCGCCCAAGCACGCTTAACTGCGAAGTTCTGATGGGATCCGGTGCATTAGTGCTGGTATGATCGCACCCATCACGGAATGCGCAGAAAATGCATATAAGCCATGTCGGCCAGAATCTCCCACGCATGGTCGACCGGTCGGAACGGCCACCGGGACCCGCACGAGCGTGTGCATGAGCATACGAGCCGGGGCGGCTGCACGACTTGAAAACACGGTGGGAGAAAGAAACAAAATGATAGGATTGAAAAAAATAATAATAAAAAAAATAGAAAAAGGGGTGCAACACGAGGACTTCCCAAGTGGTCACCCAACTTAGTACTACTCTCGCCCAAGCACGCTTAACTGCGGAGTTCTGATGGGATCCGGTGCATTAGTGCTGGTATGATCGCACCCATCACGGAATGCGCAGAAAATGCATATAAGCCATGTCGGCCAGAATCTCCCACGCATGCTCGACCGATCGGAACGGCCACCGGGACCCGCACGAGCGTGTGCATGAGCATACGAGCCGGGGCGGCTGCACGACTTGAAAACACGGTGGGAGAAAGAAACAAAATGGTAGGATTGAAAAAAATAATAATAAAAAAAATAGAAAAAGGGGTGCAACACGAGGACTTCCCAAGTGGTCACCCAACTTAGTACTACTCTCGCCCAAGCACGCTTAACTGCGGAGTTCTGATGGGATCCGGTGCATTAGTGCTGGTATGATCGCACCCATCACGGAATGCGCAGAAAATGCATATAAGCCATGTCGGCCAGAATCTCCCACGCATGCTCGACCGGTCCGAACGGCCACCGGGACCCGCACGAGCGTGTGCATGAGCATACGAGCCGGGGCGGCTGCACTACTTGAAAACACGGTGGGAGAAAGAAACAAAATGGTAGGATTGAAAAAAATAATAATAAAAAAAATAGAAAAAGGGGTGCAACACGAGGACTTCCCAAGTGGTCACCCAACTTAGTACTACTCTCGCCCAACCACGCTTAACTGCGAAGTTCTGATGGGATCCGGTGCATTAGTGCTGGTATGATCGCACCCATCACGGAATGCGCAGAAAATGCATATAAGCCATGTCGGCCAGAATCTCCCACGCATGCTCGACCGGTCGGAACGGCCACCGGGACCCGCACGAGCGTGTGCATGAGCATACGAGCCGGGGCGGCTGCACGACTTGAAAACACGGTGGGAGAAAGAAACAAAATGGGAGGATTGAAAAAAATAATAATAAAAAAAATAGAAAAAGGGGTGCAACACGAGGACTTCCCAAGTGGTCACCCAACTTAGTACTACTCTCGCCCAAGCACGCTTAACTGCGAAGTTCTGATGGGATCCGGTGCATTAGTGCTGGTATGATCGCACCCATCACGGAAGGCGCAGAAAATGCATATAAGCCATGTCGGCCAGAATCTCCCACGCATGCTCGACCGGTCGGAACGGCCACCGGGACCCGCACGAGCGTGTGCATGAGCATACGAGCCGGGGCGGCTGCACGACTTGAAAACACGGTGGGAGAAAGAAACAAAATGGTAGGATTGAAAAAAATAATAAGAAAAAAAATAGAAAAAGGGGTGCAACACAAGGACTTCCCAAGTGGTCACCCAACTTAGTACTACTCTCGCCCAAGCACGCTTAACTGCGGCGTTCTGATGGGATCCGGTGCATTAGTGCTGGTATGATCGCACCCATCACGGAATGCGCAGAAAATGCATATAAGCCATGTCGGCCAGAATCTCCCACGCATGCTCGACCGGTCGGAACGGCCACCGGGACCCGCACGAGCGTGTGCATGAGCATACGAGCCGGGGCGGCTGCACGACTTGAAAACACGGTGGGAGAAAGAAACAAAATGGTAGGATTGAAAAAAATAATAATAAAAAAAATAGAAAAAGGGGTGCAACACGAGGACTTCCCAAGTGGTCACCCAACTTAGTACTACTCTCGCCCAAGCACGCTTAACTGCGGAGTTCTGATGGGATCCGGTGCATTAGTGCTGGTATGATCCCACCCATCACGGAATGCGCAGAAAATGCATATAAGCCATGTCGGCCAGAATCTCCCACGCATGCTCGACCGGTCGGAACGGCCACCGGGACCCGCACGAGCGTGTGCATGAGCATACGAGCCGGGGCGGCTGCACGACTTGAAAACACGGTGGGAGAAAGAAACAAAATGGTAGGATTGAAAAAAATAATAATAAAAAAAATAGAAAAAGGGGTGCAACACGAGAACTTCCCAAGTGGTCACCCAACTTAGTACTACTCTCGCCCAAGCACGCTTAACTGCAGAGTTCTGATGGGATCCGGTGCATTAGTGCTGGTATGATCGCACCCATCACGGAATGCGCAGAAAATGCATATAAGCCATGTCGGCCAGAATCTCCCACGCATGCTCGACCGGTCGGAACGGCCACCGGGACCCGCACGAGCGTGTGCATGAGCATACGAGCCGGGGCGGCTGCACGACTTGAAAACACGGTGGGAGAAAGAAACAAAATGGTAGGATTGAAAAAAATAATAATAAAAAAAATAGAAAAAGGGGTGCAACACGAGGACTTCCCAAGTGGTCACCCAACTTAGTACTACTCTCGCCCAAGCACGCTTAACTGCGGAGTTCTGATGGGATCCGGTGCATTAGTGCTGGTATGATCGCACCCATCACGGAATGCGCAGAAAATGCATATAAGCCATGTCGGCCAGAATCTCCCACGCATGCTCGACCGGTCGGAACGGCCACCGGGACCCGCACGAGCGTGTGCATGAGCATACGAGCCGGGGCGGCTGCACGACTTGAAAACACGGTGGGAGAAAGAAACAAAATGGTAGGATTGAAAAAAATAATAATAAAAAAATAGAAAAAGGGGTGCAACACGAGAACTTCCCAAGTGGTCACCCAACTTAGTACTACTCTCGCCCAACCACGCTTAACTGCGAAGTTCTGATGGGATCCGGTGCATTAGTGCTGGTATGATCGCACCCATCACGGAATGCGCAGAAAATGCATATAAGCCATGTCGGCCAGAATCTCCCACGCATGGTCGACCGGTCGGAACGGCCACCGGGACCCGCACGAGCGTGTGCATGAGCATACGAGCCGGGGCGGCTGCACGACTTGAAAACACGGTGGGAGAAAGAAACAAAATGATAGGATTGAAAAAAATAATAATAAAAAAAATAGAAAAAGGGGTGCAACACGAGGACTTCCCAAGTGGTCACCCAACTTAGTACTACTCTCGCCCAAGCACGCTTAACTGCGGAGTTCTGATGGGATCCGGTGCATTAGTGCTGGTATGATCGCACCCATCACGGAATGCGCAGAAAATGCATATAAGCCATGTCGGCCAGAATCTCCCACGCATGCTCGACCGGTCGGAACGGCCACCGGGACCCGCACGAGCGTGTGCATGAGCATACGAGCCGGGGCGGCTGCACGACTTGAAAACACGGTGGGAGAAAGAAACAAAATGGTAGGATTGAAAAAAATAATAATAAAAAAAATAGAAAAAGGGGTGCAACACGAGGACTTCCCAAGTGGTCACCCAACTTAGTACTACTCTCGCCCAAGCACGCTTAACTGCGGAGTTCTGATGGGATCCGGTGCATTAGTGCTGGTATGATCGCACCCATCACGGAATGCGCAGAAAATGCATATAAGCCATGTCGGCCAGAATCTCCCACGCATGCTCGACCGGTCGGAACGGCCACCGGGACCCGCACGAGCGTGTGCATGAGCATACGAGCCGGGGCGGCTGCACGACTTGAAAACACGGTGGGAGAAAGAAACAAAATGGTAGGATTGAAAAAAATAATAATAAAAAAAATAGAAAAAGGGGTGCAACACGAGGACTTCCCAAGTGGTCCCCCAACTTAGTACTACTCTCGCCCAAGCACGCTTAACTGCGGAGTTCTGATGGGATCCGGTGCATTAGTGCTGGTATGATCGCACCCATCACGGAATGCGCAGAAAATGCATATAAGCCATGTCGGCCAGAATCTCCCACGCATGCTCGACCGGTCGGAACGGCCACCGGGACCCGCACGAGCGTGTGCATGAGCATACGAGCCGGGGCGGCTGCACGACTTGAAAACACGGTGGGAGAAAGAAACAAAATGGTAGGATTGAAAAAAATAATAATAAAAAAAATAGAAAAAGGGGTGCAACACGAGGACTTCCCAAGTGGTCACACCCAACTTAGTACTACTCTCGCCCAAGCACGCTTAACTGCGGAGTTCTGATGGGATCCGGTGCATTAGTGCTGGTATGATCGCACCCATCACGGAATGCGCAGAAAATGCATATAAGCCATGTCGGCCAGAATCTCCCACGCATGCTCGACCGGTCGGAACGGCCACCGGGACCCGCACGAGCGTGTGCATGAGCATACGAGCCGGGGCGGCTGCACGACTTGAAAACACGGTGGGAGAAAGAAACAAAATGGTAGGATTGAAAAAAATAATAATAAAAAAAATAGAAAAAGGGGTGCAACACAAGGACTTCCCAAGTGGTCACCCAACTTAGTACTACTCTCGCCCAAGCACGCTTAACTGCGGAGTTCTGATGGGATCCGGTGCATTAGTGCTGGTATGATCGCACCGATCACGGAATGCGCAGAAAATGCATATAAGCCATGTCGGCCAGAATCTCCCACGCATGCTCGACCGGTCGGAACGGCCACCGGGACCCGCACGAGCGTGTGCATGAGCATACGAGCCGGGGCGGCTGCACGACTTGAAAACACGGTGGGAGAAAGAAACAAAATGGTAGGATTGAAAAAAATAATAATAAAAAAAATAGAAAAAGGGGTGCAACACGAGGACTTCCCAAGTGGTCACCCAACTTAGTACTACTCTCGCCCAAGCACGCTTAACTGCGGAGTTCTGATGGGATCCGGTGCATTAGTGCTGGTATGATCGCACCCATCACGGAATGCGCAGAAAATGCATATAAGCCATGTCGGCCAGAATCTCCCACGCATGCTCGACCGGTCGGAACGGCCACCGGGACCCGCACGAGCGTGTGCATGAGCATACGAGCCGGGGCGGCTGCACGACTTGAAAACACGGTGGGAGAAAGAAACAAAATGATAGGATTGAAAAAAATAATAATAAAAAAAATAGAAAAAGGGGTGCAACACGAGGACTTCCCAAGTGGTCACCCAACTTAGTACTACTCTCGCCCAAGCACGCTTAACTGCGGAGTTCTGATGGGATCCGGTGCTTTAGTGCTGGTATGATCGCACCCATTACGGAATGCGCAGAAAATGCATATAAGCCATGTCGGCCAGAATCTCCCACGCATGCTCGACCGGTCGGAACGGCCACCGAGACCCGCACGAGCGTGTGCATGAGCATACGAGCCGGGGCGGCTGCACGACTTGAAAACACGGTGGGAGAAAGAAACAAAATGGTAGGATTGAAAAAAATAATAATAAAAAAAATAGAAAAAGGGGTGCAACACGAGGACTTCCCAAGTGGTCACCCAACTTAGTACTACTCTCGCCCAAGCACGCTTAACTGCGGAGTTCTGATGGGATCCGGTGCATTAGTGCTGGTATGATCGCACCCATCACGGAATGCGCAGAAAATGCATAAAAGCCATGTCGGCCAGAATCTCCCACGCATGCTCGACCGGTCGGAACGGCCACCGAGACCCGCACGAGCGTGTGCATGAGCATACGAGCCGGGGCGGCTGCACGACTTGAAAACACGGTGGGAGAAAGAAACAAAATGGTAGGATTGAAAAAAATAATAATAAAAAAAATAGAAAAAGGGGTGCAACACGAGGACTTCCCAAGTGGTCACCCAACTTAGTACTACTCTCGCCCAAGCACGCTTAAGTGCAGAGTTCTGATGGGATCCGGTGCATTAGTGCTGGTATGATCGCACCCATCACGGAATGCGCAGAAAATGCATATAAGCCATGTCGGCCAGAATCTCCCACGCATGCTCGACCGGTCGGAACGGCCACCGGGACCCGCACGAGCGTGTGCATGAGCATACGACCCGGGGCGGCTGCACGACTTGAAAACACGGTGGGAGAAAGAAACAAAATGGTAGGATTGAAAAAAATAATAATAAAAAAAATAGAAAAAGGGGTGCAACACGAGGATTTCCCAAGTGGTCACCCAACTTAGTACTACTCTCGCCCAAGCACGCTTAACTGCGGAGTTCTGATGGGATCCGGTGCATTAGTGCTGGTATGATCGCACCCATCACGGAATGCGCAGAAAATGCATATAAGCCATGTCGGCCAGAATCTCCCACGCATGCTCGACCGGTCGGAACGGCCACCGGGACCCGCACGAGCGTGTGCATGAGCATACGACCCGGGGCGGCTGCACGACTTGAAAACACGGTGGGAGAAAGAAACAAAATGGTAGGATTGAAAAAAATAATAATAAAAAAAATAGAAAAAGGGGTGCAACACGAGGACTTCCCAAGTGGTCACCCAACTTAGTACTACTCTCGCCCAAGCACGCTTAACTGCGGAGTTCTGATGGGATCCGGTGCATTAGTGCTGGTATGATCGCACCCATCACGGAATGCGCAGAAAATGCATATAAGCCATGTCGGCCAGAATCTCCCACGCATGCTCGACCGGTCGGAACGGCCACCGGGACCCGCACGAGCGTGTGCATGAGCATACGAGCCGGGGCGGCTGCACGACTTGAAAACACGGTGGGAGAAAGAAACAAAATGGTAGGATTGAAAAAAATAATAATAAAAAAAATAGAAAAAGGGGTGCAACACGAGGACTTCCCAAGTGGTCACCCAACTTAGTACTACTCTCGCCCAAGCACGCTTAACTGCGGAATTCTGATGGGATCCGGTGCATTAGTGCTGGTATGATCGCACCAATCACGGAATGCGCAGAAAATGCATATAAGCCATGTCGGCCAGAATCTCCCACGCATGCTCGACCGGTCGGAACGGCCACCGGGACCCGCACGAGCGTGTGCATGAGCATACGAGCCGGGGCGGCTGCACGACTTGAAAACACGGTGGGAGAAAGAAACAAAATGGTAGGATTGAAAAAAATAATAATAAAAAAAATAGAAAAAGGGGTGCAACACGAGGACTTCCCAAGTGGTCACCCAACTTAGTACTACTCTCGCCCAAGCACGCTTAACTGCGGAGTTCTGATGGGATCCGGTGCATTAGTGCTGGTATGATCGCACCCATCACGGAATGCGCAGAAAATGCATATAAGCCATGTCGGCCAGAATCTCCCACGCATGCTCGACCGGTCGGAACGGCCACCGGGACCCGCACGAGCGTGTGCATGAGCATACGAGCCGGGGCGGCTGCACGACTTGAAAACACGGTGGGAGAAAGAAACAAAATGGTAGGATTGAAAAAAATAATAATAAAAAAAATAGAAAAAGGGGTGCAACACGACGACTTCCCAAGTGGTCACACCCAACTTAGTACTACTCTCGCCCAAGCACGCTTAACTGCGGAGTTCTGATGGGATCCGGTGCATTAGTGCTGGTATGATCGCACCCATCACGGAATGCGCAGAAAATGCATATAAGCCATGTCGGCCAGAATCTCCCACGCATGCTCGACCGGTCGGAACGGCCACCGGGACCCGCACGAGCGTGTGCATGAGCATACGAGCCGGGGCGGCTGCACGACTTGAAAACACGGTGGGAGAAAGAAACAAAATGGTAGGATTGAAAAAAATAATAATAAAAAAAATAGAAAAAGGGGTGCAACACGAGGACTTCCCAAGTGGTCACCCAACTTAGTACTACTCTCGCCCAAGCATGCTTAACTGCGGAGTTCTGATGGGATCCGGTGCATTAGTGCTGGAATGATCGCACCCATCACGGAATGCGCAGAAAATGCATATAAGCCATGTCGGCCAGAATCTCCCACGCATGCTCGACCGGTCGGAACGGCCACCGGGACCCGCACGAGCGTGTGCATGAGCATACGAGCCGGGGCGGCTGCACGACTTGAAAACACGGTGGGAGAAAGAAACAAAATGGTAGGATTGAAAAAAATAATAATAAAAAAAATAGAAAAAGGGGTGCAACACGAGGACTTCCCAAGTGGTCACCCAACTTAGTACTACTCTCGCCCAAGCACGCTTAACTGCGGACTTCTGATGGGATCCGGTGCATTAGTGCTGGTATGATCGCACCCATCACGGAATGCGCAGAAAATGCATATAAGCCATGTCGGCCAGAATCTCCCACGCATGCTCGACCGGTCGGAACGGCCACCGGGACCCGCACGAGCGTGTGCATGAGCATACGAGCCGGGGCGGCTGCACGACTTGAAAACACGGTGGGAGAAAGAAACAAAATGGTAGGATTGAAAAAAATAATAATAAAAAAAATAGAAAAAGGGGTGCAACACGAGGACTTCCCAAGTGGTCACCCAACTTAGTACTACTCTCGCCCAAGCACGCTTAACTGCGGAGTTCTGATGGGATCCGGTGCATTAGTGCTGGTATGATCGCACCCATCATGGAATGCGCAGAAAATGCATATAAGCCATGTCGGCCAGAATCTCCCACGCATGCTCGACCGGTCGGAACGGCCACCGGGACCCGCACGAGCGTGTGCATGAGCATACGAGCCGGGGCGGCTGCACGACTTGAAAACACGGTGGGAGAAAGAAACAAAATGGTAGGATTGAAAAAAATAATAATAAAAAAAATAGAAAAAGGGGTGCAACACGAGGACTTCCCAAGTGGTCACCCAACTTAGTACTACTCTCGCCCAAGCACGCTTAACTGCGGAGTTCTGATGGGATCCGGTGCATTAGTGCTGGTATGATCGCACCCATCACGGAATGCGCAGAAAATGCATATAAGCCATGTCGGCCAGAATCTCCCACGCATGCTCGACCGGTCGGAACGGCCACCGGGACCCGCACGAGCGTGTGCATGAGCATACGAGCCGGGGCGGCTGCACGACTTGAAAACACGGTGGGAGAAAGAAACAAAATGGTAGGATTGAAAAAAATAATAATAAAAAAAATAGAAAAAGGGGTGCAACACGAGGACTTCCCAAGTGGTCAACCAACTTAGTACTACTCTCGCCCAAGCACGCTTAACTGCGGAGTTCTGATGGGATCCGGTGCATTAGTGCTGGAATGATCGCACCCATCACGGAATGCGCAGAAAATGCATATAAGCCATGTCGGCCAGAATCTCCCACGCATGCTCGACCGGTCGGAACGGCCACCGGGACCCGCACGAGCGTGTGCATGAGCATACGACCCGGGGCGGCTGCACGACTTGAAAACACGGTGGGAGAAAGAAACAAAATGGTAGGATTGAAAAAAATAATAATAAAAAAAATAGAAAAAGGGGTGCAACACGAGGACTTCCCAAGTGGTCACCCAACTTAGTACTACTCTCGCCCAAGCACGCTTAACTGCGGAGTTCTGATGGGATCCGGTGCATTAGTGCTGGTATGATCGCACCCATCACGGAATGCGCAGAAAATGCATATAAGCCATGTCGGCCAGAATCTCCCACGCATGCTCGACCGGTCGGAACGGCCACCGGGACCCGCACGAGCGTGTGCATGAGCATACGAGCCGGGGCGGCTGCACGACTTGAAAACACGGTGGGAGAAAGAAACAAAATGGTAGGATTGAAAAAAATAATAATAAAAAAAATAGAAAAAGGGGTGCAACACGAGGACTTCCCAAGTGGTCACCCAACTTAGTACTACTCTCGCCCAAGCACGCTTAACTGCGGAGTTCTGATGGGATCCGGTGCATTAGTGCTGGTATGATCGCACCCATCACGAAATGCGCAGAAAATGCATATAAGCCATGTCGGCCAGAATCTCCCACGCATGCTCGACCGGTCGGAACGGCCACCGGGACCCGCACGAGCGTGTGCATGAGCATACGACCCGGGGCGGCTGCACGACTTGAAAACACGGTGGGAGAAAGAAACAAAATGGTAGGATTGAAAAAAATAATAATAAAAAAAATAGAAAAAGGGGTGCAACACGAGGACTTCCCAAGTGGTCACCCAACTTAGTACTACTCTCGCCCAAGCACGCTTAACTGCGGAGTTCTGATGGGATCCGGTGCATTAGTGCTGGTATGATCGCACCCATCACGGAATGCGCAGAAAATGCATATAAGCCATGTCGGCCAGAATCTCCCACGCATGCTCGACCGGTCGGAACGGCCACCGGGACCCGCACGAGCGTGTGCATGAGCATACGAGCCGGGGCGGCTGCACGACTTGAAAACACGGTGGGAGAAAGAAACAAAATGGTAGGATTGAAAAAAATAATAATAAAAAAAATAGAAAAAGGGGTGCAACACGAGGACTTCCCAAGTGGTCACACCCAACTTAGTACTACTCTCGCCCAAGCACGCTTAACTGCGGAGTTCTGATGGGATCCGGTGCATTAGTGCTGGTATGATCGCACCCATCACGAAATGCGCAGAAAATGCATATAAGCCATGTCGGCCAGAATCTCCCACGCATGCTCGACCGGTCGGAACGGCCACCAGGACCCGCACGAGCGTGTGCATGAGCATACGAGCCGGGGCGGCTGCACGACTTCAAAACACGGTGGGAGAAAGAAACAAAATGGTAGGATTGAAAAAAATAATAATAAAAAAAATAGAAAAAGGGGTGCAACACGAGGACTTCCCAAGTGGTCACCCAACTTAGTACTACTCTCGCCCAAGCACGCTTAACTGCGGAGTTCTGATGGGATCCGGTGCATTAGTGCTGGTATGATCGCACCCATCACGGAATGCGCAGAAAATGCATATAAGCCATGTCGGCCAGAATCTCCCACGCATGCTCGACCGGTCGGAACGGCCACCGGGACCCGCACGAGCGTGTGCATGAGCATACGAGCCGGGGCGGCTGCACGACTTGAAAACACGGTGGGAGAAAGAAACAAAATGGTAGGATTGAAAAAAATAATAATAAAAAAAATAGAAAAAGGGGTGCAACACGAGGACTTCCCAAGTGGTCACACCCAACTTAGTACTACTCTCGCCCAAGCACGCTTAACTGCGGAGTTCTGATGGGATCCGGTGCATTAGTGCTGGTATGATCGCACCCATCACGGAATGCGCAGAAAATGCATATAAGCCATGTCGGCCAGAATCTCCCACGCATGCTCGACCGGTCGGAACGGCCACCGGGACCCGCACGAGCGTGTGCATGAGCATACGAGCCGGGGCGGCTGCACGACTTGAAAACACGGTGGGAGAAAGAAACAAAATGGTAGGATTGAAAAAAATAATAATAAAAAAAATAGAAAAAGGGGTGCAACACGAGGACTTCCCAAGTGGTCACACCCAACTTAGTACTACTCTCGCCCAAGCACGCTTAACTGCGGAGTTCTGATGGGATCCGGTGCATTAGTGCTGGTATGATCGCACCCATCACGGAATGCGCAGAAAATGCATATAAGCCATGTCGGCCAGAATCTCCCACGCATGCTCGACCGGTCGGAACGGCCACCGGGACCCGCACGAGCGTGTGCATGAGCATACGAGCCGGGGCGGCTGCACGACTTGAAAACACGGTGGGAGAAAGAAACAAAATGGTAGGATTGAAAAAAATAATAATAAAAAAAATAGAAAAAGGGGTGCAACACGAGGACTTCCCAAGTGGTCACACCCAACTTAGTACTACTCTCGCCCAAGCACGCTTAACTGCGGAGTTCTGATGGGATCCGGTGCATTAGTGCTGGTATGATCGCACCCATCACGGAATGCGCAGAAAATGCATATAAGCCATGTCGGCCAGAATCTCCCACGCATGCTCGACCGGTCGGAACGGCCACCGGGACCCGCACGAGCGTGTGCATGAGCATACGAGCCGGGGCGGCTGCACGACTTGAAAACACGGTGGGAGAAAGAAACAAAATGGTAGGATTGAAAAAAATAATAATAAAAAAAATAGAAAAAGGGGTGCAACACGAGGACTTCCCAAGTGGTCACACCCAACTTAGTACTACTCTCGCCCAAGCACGCTTAACTGCGGAGTTCTGATGGGATCCGGTGCATTAGTGCTGGTATGATCGCACCCATCACGGAATGCGCAGAAAATGCATATAAGCCATGTCGGCCAGAATCTCCCACGCATGCTCGACCGGTCGGAACGGCCACCGGGACCCGCACGAGCGTGTGCATGAGCATACGAGCCGGGGCGGCTGCACGACTTGAAAACACGGTGGGAGAAAGAAACAAAATGGTAGGATTGAAAAAAATAATAATAAAAAAAATAGAAAAATGGGTGCAACACGAGGACTTCCCAAGTGGTCACCCAACTTAGTACTACTCTCGCCCAAGCACGCTTAACTGCGGAGTTCTGAAGGGATCCGGTGCATTAGTGCTGGTATGATCGCACCCATCACGGAATGCGCAGAAAATGCATATAAGCCATGTCGGCCAGAATCTCCCACGCATGCTCGACCGGTCGGAACGGCCACCGGGACCTGCACGAGCGTGTGCATGAGCATACGAGCCGGGGCGGCTGCACGACTTGAAAACACGGTGGGAGAAAGAAACAAAATGGTAGGATTGAAAAAAATAATAATAAAAAAAATAGAAAAAGGGGTGCAACACGAGGACTTCCCAAGTGGTCACCCACCTTAGTACTACTCTCGCCCAAGCACGCTTAACTGCGGAGTTCTGATGGGATCCGGTGCATTAGTGCTGGTATGATCGCACCCATCACGGAATGCGCAGAAAATGCATATAAGCCATGTCGGCCAGAATCTCCCACGCATGCTCGACCGGTCGGAACGGCCACCGGGACCCGCACGAGCGTGTGCATGAGCATACGAGCCGGGGCGGCTGCACGACTTGAAAACACGGTGGGAGAAAGAAACAAAATGGTAGGATTGAAAAAAATAATAATAAAAAAAATAGAAAAAGGGGTGCAACACGAGGACTTCCCAAGTGGACACCCAACTTAGTACTACTCTCGCCCAAGCACGCTTAACTGCGGAGTTCTGATGGGATCCGGTGCATTAGTGCTGGTATGATCGCACCCATCACGGAATGCGCAGAAAATGCATATAAGCCATGTCGGCCAGAATCTCCCACGCATGCTCGACCGGTCGGAACGGCCACCGGGACCCGCACGAGCGTGTGCATGAGCATACGAGCCGGGGCGGCTGCACGACTTGAAAACACGGTGGGAGAAAGAAACAAAATGGTAGGATTGAAAAAAATAATAATAAAAAAAATAGAAAAAGGGGTGCAACACGAGGACTTCCCAAGTGGTCACCCAACTTAGTACTACTCTCGCCCAAGCACGCTTAACTGCGGAGTTCTGATGGGATCCGGTGCATTAGTGCTGGTATGATCGCACCCATCACGGAATGCGCAGAAAATGCATATAAGCCATGTCGGCCAGAATCTCCCACGCATGCTCGACCGGTCGGAACGGCCACCGGGACCCGCACGAGCGTGTGCATGAGCATACGAGCCGGGGCGGCTGCACGACTTGAAAACACGGTGGGAGAAAGAAACAAAATGGTAGGATTGAAAAAATAATAATAAAAAAAATAGAAAAAGGGGTGCAACAGGAGGACTTCCCAAGTGGTCACCCAACTTAGTACTACTCTCGCCCAAGCACGCTTAACTGCGGAGTTCTGATGGGATCCGGTGCATTAGTGCTGGTATGATCGCACCCATCACGGAATGCGCAGAAAATGCATATAAGCCATGTCGGCCAGAATCTCCCACGCATGCTCGACCGGTCGGAACGGCCACCGGGACCTACACGAGCGTGTGCATGAGCATACGAGCCGGGGCGGCTGCACGACTTGAAAACACGGTGGGAGAAAGAAACAAAATGGTAGGATTGAAAAAAATAATAATAAAAAAAATAGAAAAAGGGGTGCAACACGAGGACTTCCCAAGTGGTCACCCAACTTAGTACTACTCTCGCCCAAGCACGCTTAACTGCGGAGTTCTGATGGGATCCGGTGCATTAGTGCTGGTATGATCGCACCCATCACGGAATGCGCAGAAAATGCATATAAGCCATGTCGGCCAGAATCTCCCACGCATGCTCGACCGGTCGGAACGGCCACCGGGACCCGCACGAGCATGTGCATGAGCATACGAGCCGGGGCGGCTGCACGACTTGAAAACACGGTGGGAGAAAGAAACAAAATGGTAGGATTGAAAAAAATAATAATAAAAAAAATAGAAAAAGGGGTGCAACACGAGGACTTCCCAAGTGGTCACCCAACTTAGTACTACTCTCGCCCAAGCACGCTTAACTGCGGAGATCTGATGGGACCCGGTGCATTAGTGCTGGTATGATCGCACCCATCACGGAATGCGCAGAAAATGCATATAAGCCATGTCGGCCAGAATCTCCCACGCATGCTCGACCGGTCGGAACGGCCACCGGGACCCGCACGAGCGTGTGCATGAGCATACGACCCGGGGCGGCTGCACGACTTGAAAACACGGTGGGAGAAAGAAACAAAATGGTAGGATTGAAAAAAATAATAATAAAAAAAATAGAAAAAGGGGTGCAACACGAGGACTTCCCAAGTGGTCACCCAACTTAGTACTACTCTCGCCCAACCACGCTTAACTACGGAGTTCTGATGGGATCCGGTGCATTAGTGATGGTATGATCGCACCCATCACGGAATGCGCAGAAAATGCATATAAGCCATGTCGGCCAAAATCTCCCACGCATGCTCGACCGGTCGGAACGGCCACCGGGACCCGCACGAGCGTGTGCATGAGCATACGAGCCGGGGCGGCTGCACGACTTGAAAACACGGTGGGAGAAAGAAACAAAATGGTAGGATTGAAAAAAATAATAATAAAAAAAATAGAAAAAGGGGTGCAAAACGAGGACTTCCCAAGTGGTCACCCACCTTAGTACTACTCTCGCCCAAGCACGCTTAACTGCGGAGTTCTGATGGGATCCGGTGCATTAGTGCTGGTATGATCGCACCCATCACGGAATGCGCAGAAAATGCATATAAGCCATGTCGGCCAGAATCTCCCACGCATGCTCGACCGGTCGGAACGGCCACCGGGACCCGCACGAGCGTGTGCATGAGCATACGAGCCGGGGCGGCTGCACGACTTGAAAACACGGTGGGAGAAAGAAACAAAATGGTAGGATTGAAAAAAATAATAATAAAAAAAATAGAAAAAGGGGTGCAACACGAGGACTTCCCAAGTGGTCACCCACCTTAGTACTACTCTCGCCCAAGCACGCTTAACTGCGGAGTTCTGATGGGATCCGGTGCATTAGTGCTGGTATGATCGCACCCATCACGGAATGCGCAGAAAATGCATATAAGCCATGTCGGCCAGAATCTCCCACGCATGCTCGACCGGTCGGAACGGCCACCGGGACCCGCACGAGCGTGTGCATGAGCATACGAGCCGGGGCGGCTGCACGACTTGAAAACACGGTGGGAGAAAGAAACAAAATGGTAGGATTGAAAAAAATAATAATAAAAAAAATAGAAAAATGGGTGCAACACGAGGACTTCCCAAGTGGTCACCCAACTTAGTACTACTCTCGCCCAAGCACGCTTAACTGCGGAGTTCTGAAGGGATCCGGTGCATTAGTGCTGGTATGATCGCAC
The DNA here is from genome assembly GCF_025177605.1 of Cucumis melo. NCBI lineage: Eukaryota > Viridiplantae > Streptophyta > Magnoliopsida > Cucurbitales > Cucurbitaceae > Cucumis > Cucumis melo. The sequence continues at coordinate 3,660,727 of NC_066868.1, read as the reverse complement.
CCATCACGGAATGCGCAGAAAATGCATATAAGCCATGTCGGCCAGAATCTCCCACGCATGCTCGACCGGTCGGAACGGCCACCGGGACCTGCACGAGCGTGTGCATGAGCATACGAGCCGGGGCGGCTGCACGACTTGAAAACACGGTGGGAGAAAGAAACAAAATGGTAGGATTGAAAAAAATAATAATAAAAAAAATAGAAAAAGGGGTGCAACACGAGGACTTCCCAAGTGGTCACCCACCTTAGTACTACTCTCGCCCAAGCACGCTTAACTGCGGAGTTCTGATGGGATCCGGTGCATTAGTGCTGGTATGATCGCACCCATCACGGAATGCGCAGAAAATGCATATAAGCCATGTCGGCCAGAATCTCCCACGCATGCTCGACCGGTCGGAACGGCCACCGGGACCCGCACGAGCGTGTGCATGAGCATACGAGCCGGGGCGGCTGCACGACTTGAAAACACGGTGGGAGAAAGAAACAAAATGGTAGGATTGAAAAAAATAATAATAAAAAAAATAGAAAAAGGGGTGCAACACGAGGACTTCCCAAGTGGTCACCCAACTTAGTACTACTCTCGCCCAAGCACGCTTAACTGCGGAGTTCTGATGGGATCCGGTGCATTAGTGCTGGTATGATCGCACCCATCACGGAATGCGCAGAAAATGCATATAAGCCATGTCGGCCAGAATCTCCCACGCATGCTCGACCGGTCGGAACGGCCACCGGGACCCGCACGAGCGTGTGCATGAGCATACGAGCCGGGGCGGCTGCACGACTTGAAAACACGGTGGGAGAAAGAAACAAAATGGTAGGATTGAAAAAAATAATAATAAAAAAAATAGAAAAAGGGGTGCAACACGAGGACTTCACAAGTGGTCACCCAACTTAGTACTACTCTCGCCGAAGCACGCTTAACTGCGGAGTTCTGATGGGATCCGGTGCATTAGTGCTGGTATGATCGCACCCATCACGGAACGCGCAGAAAATGCATATAAGCCATGTCGGCCAGAATCTCCCACGCATGCTCGACCGGTCGGAACGGCCACCGGGACCCGCACGAGCGTGTGCATGAGCATACGGCCCGGGGCGGCTGCACGACTTGAAAACACGGTGGGAGAAAGAAACAAAATGGTAGGATTGAAAAAAATAATAATAAAAAAAATAGAAAAAGGGGTGCAACACGAGGACTTCCCAAGTGGTCACCCAACTTAGTACTACTCTCGCCCAAGCACGCTTAACTGCGGAGTTCTGATGGGATCCGGTGCATTAGTGCTGGTATGATCGCACCCATCACGGAATGCGCAGAAAATGCATATAAGCCATGTCGGCCAGAATCTCCCACGCATGCTCGACCGGTCGGAACGGCCACCGGGACCCGCACGAGCGTGTGCATGAGCATACGAGTCGGGGCGGCTGCACGACTTGAAAACACGGTGGGAGAAAGAAACAAAATGGTAGGATTGAAAAAAATAATAATAAAAAAAATAGAAAAAGGGGTGCAACACGAGGACTTCCCAAGTGGTCACCCAAGTTAGTACTACTCTCGCCCAAGCACGCTTAACTGCGGAGTTCTGATGGGATCCGGTGCATTAGTGCTGGTATGATCGCACCCATCGCGGAATGCGCAGAAAATGCATATAAGCCATGTCGGCCAGAATCTCCCACGCATGCTCGACCGGTCGGAACGGCCACCGGGACCCGCACGAGCGTGTGCATGAGCATACGAGTCGGGGCGGCTGCACGACTTGAAAACACGGTGGCAGAAAGAAACAAAATGGTAGGATTGAAAAAAATAATAATAAAAAAAATAGAAAAAGGGGTGCAACACGAGGACTTCCCAAGTGGTCACCCAACTTAGTACTACTCTCGCCCAAGCACGCTTAACTGCGGAGTTCTGATGGGATCCGGTGCATTAGTGCTGGTATGATCGCACCCATCATGGAATGCGCAGAAAATGCATATAAGCCATGTCGGCCAGAATCTCCCACGCATGCTCGACCGGTCGGAACGGCCACCGGGACCCGCACGAGCGTGTGCATGAGCATACGAGCCGGGGCGGCTGCACGACTTGAAAACACGGTGGGAGAAAGAAACAAAATGGTAGGATTGAAAAAAATAATAATAAAAAAAATAGAAAAAGGGGTGCAACACGAGGACTTCCCAAGTGGTCACCCAACTTAGTACTACTCTCGCCCAAGCACGCTTAACTGCGGAGTTCTGATGGGATCCGGTGCATTAGTGCTGGTATGATCGCACCCATCACGGAATGCGCAGAAAATGCATATAAGCCATGTCGGCCAGAATCTCCCACGCATGCTCGACCGGTCGGAACGGCCACCGGGACCCGCACGAGCGTCTGCATGAGCATACGAGTCGGGGCGGCTGCACGACTTGAAAACACGGTGGGAGAAAGAAACAAAATGGTAGGATTGAAAAAAATAATAATAAAAAAAATAGAAAAAGGGGTGCAACACGAGGACTTCACAAGTGGTCACCCAACTTAGTACTACTCTCGCCGAAGCACGCTTAACTGCGGAGTTCTGATGGGATCCGGTGCATTAGTGCTGGTATGATCGCACCCATCACGGAACGCGCAGAAAATGCATATAAGCCATGTCGGCCAGAATCTCCCACGCATGCTCGACCGGTCGGAACGGCCACCGGGACCCGCACGAGCGTGTGCATGAGCATACGGCCCGGGGCGGCTGCACGACTTGAAAACACGGTGGGAGAAAGAAACAAAATGGTAGGATTGAAAAAAATAATAATAAAAAAAATAGAAAAAGGGGTGCAACACGAGGACTTCCCAAGTGGTCACCCAACTTAGTACTACTCTCGCCCAAGCACGCTTAACTGCGGAGTTCTGATGGGATCCGGTGCATTAGTGCTGGTATGATCGCACCCATCACGGAATGCGCAGAAAATGCATATAAGCCATGTCGGCCAGAATCTCCCACGCATGCTCGACCGGTCGGAACGGCCACCGGGACCCGCACGAGCGTGTGCATGAGCATACGAGTCGGGGCGGCTGCACGACTTGAAAACACGGTGGGAGAAAGAAACAAAATGGTAGGATTGAAAAAAATAATAATAAAAAAAATAGAAAAAGGGGTGCAACACGAGGACTTCCCAAGTGGTCACCCAAGTTAGTACTACTCTCGCCCAAGCACGCTTAACTGCGGAGTTCTGATGGGATCCGGTGCATTAGTGCTGGTATGATCGCACCCATCGCGGAATGCGCAGAAAATGCATATAAGCCATGTCGGCCAGAATCTCCCACGCATGCTCGACCGGTCGGAACGGCCACCGGGACCCGCACGAGCGTGTGCATGAGCATACGAGTCGGGGCGGCTGCACGACTTGAAAACACGGTGGCAGAAAGAAACAAAATGGTAGGATTGAAAAAAATAATAATAAAAAAAATAGAAAAAGGGGTGCAACACGAGGACTTCCCAAGTGGTCACCCAACTTAGTACTACTCTCGCCCAAGCACGCTTAACTGCGGAGTTCTGATGGGATCCGGTGCATTAGTGCTGGTATGATCGCACCCATCATGGAATGCGCAGAAAATGCATATAAGCCATGTCGGCCAGAATCTCCCACGCATGCTCGACCGGTCGGAACGGCCACCGGGACCCGCACGAGCGTGTGCATGAGCATACGAGCCGGGGCGGCTGCACGACTTGAAAACACGGTGGGAGAAAGAAACAAAATGGTAGGATTGAAAAAAATAATAATAAAAAAAATAGAAAAAGGGGTGCAACACGAGGACTTCCCAAGTGGTCACCCAACTTAGTACTACTCTCGCCCAAGCACGCTTAACTGCGGAGTTCTGATGGGATCCGGTGCATTAGTGCTGGTATGATCGCACCCATCACGGAATGCGCAGAAAATGCATATAAGCCATGTCGGCCAGAATCTCCCACGCATGCTCGACCGGTCGGAACGGCCACCGGGACCCGCACGAGCGTCTGCATGAGCATACGAGTCGGGGCGGCTGCACGACTTGAAAACACGGTGGGAGAAAGAAACAAAATGGTAGGATTGAAAAAAATAATAATAAAAAAAATAGAAAAAGGGGTGCAACACGAGGACTTCCCAAGTGGTCACCCAACTTAGTACTACTCTCGCCCAAGCACGCTTAACCGCGGAGTTCTGATGGGATCCGGTGCATTAGTGCTGGTATGATCGCAGCCATCACGGAATGCGCAGAAAATGCATATAAGCCATGTCGGCCAGAATCTCCCACGCATGCTCGACCGGTCGGAACGGCCACCGGGACCCGCACGAGCGTGTGCATGAGCATACGAGTCGGGGCGGCTGCACGACTTGAAAACACGGTGGGAGAAAGAAACAAAATGGTAGGATTGAAAAAAATAATAATAAAAAAAATAGAAAAAGGGGTGCAACACGAGGACTTCCCAAGTGGTCACCCAACTTAGTACTACTCTCGCCCAAGCACGCTTAACCGCGGAGTTCTGATGGGATCCGGTGCATTAGTGATGGTATGATCGCACCCATCACGGAATGCGCAGAAAATGCATATAAGCCATGTCGGCCAGAATCTCCCACGCATGCTCGACCGGTCGGAACGGCCACCGGGACCCGCACGAGCGTGTGCATGAGCATACGACCCGGGGCGGCTGCACGACTTGAAAACACGGTGGGAGAAAGAAACAAAATGGTGGGATTGAAAAAAATAATAATAAAAAAAATAGAAAAAGGGGTGCAACACGAGGACTTCCCATGTGGTCACCCAACTTAGTACTACTCTCACCCAAGCACGCTTAACTGCGGAGTTCTGTTGGGATCCGGTGCATTAGTGCTGGTATGATCGCACCCATCACGGAATGCGCAGAAAATGCATATAAGCCATGTCGGCCAGAATCTCCCACGCATGCTCGACCGGTCGGAACGGCCACCGGGACCCGCACGAGCGTGTGCATGAGCATACGAGCCGGGGCGGCTGCACGACTTGAAAACACGGTGGGAGAAAGAAACAAAATGGTAGGATTGAAAAAAATAATAATAAAAAAAATAGAAAAAGGGGTGCAACACGAGGACTTCCCAAGTGGTCACCCAACTTAGTACTACTCTCGCCCAAGCACGCTTAACTGCGGAGTTCCGATGGGATCCGGTGCATTAGTGCTGGTATGATCGCACCCATCACGGAATGCGCAGAAAATGCATATAAGCCATGTCGGCCAGAATCTCCCACGCATGCTCGACCGGTCGGAACGGCCACCGGGACCCGCACGAGCGTGTGCATGAGCATACGAGCCGGGGCGGCTGCACGACTTGAAAACACGGTGGGAGAAAGAAACAAAATGGTAGGATTGAAAAAAATAATAATAAAAAAAATAGAAAAAGGGGTGCAACACGAGGACTTCCCAAGTGGTCACCCAACTTAGTACTACTCTCGCCCAAGCACGCTTAACTGCGGAGTTCTGATGGGATCCGGTGCATTAGTGCTGGTATGATCGCAGCCATCACGGAATGCGCAGAAAATGCATATAAGCCATGTCGGCCAGAATCTCCCACGCATGCTCGACCGGTCGGAACGGCCACCGGGACCCGCACGAGCGTGTGCATGAGCATACGAGCCGGGGCGGCTGCACGACTTGAAAACACGGTGGGAGAAAGAAACAAAATGGTAGGATTGAAAAAAATAATAATAAAAAAAATAGAAAAAGGGGTGCAACACGAGGACTTCCCAAGTGGTCACCCAACTTAGTAATACTCTCGCCCAAGCACGCTTAACTGCAGAGTTCTGATGGGATCCGGTGCATTAGTGCTGGTATGATCGCACCCATCACGGAATGCGCAGAAAATGCATATAAGCCATGTCGGCCAGAATCTCCCACGCATGCTCGACCGGTCGGAACGGCCACCGGGACCCGCACGAGCGTGTGCATGAGCATACGAGCCGGGGCGGCTGCACGACTTGAAAACACGGTGGGAGAAAGAAACAAAATGGTAGGATTGAAAAAAATAATAATAAAAAAAATAGAAAAAGGGGTGCAACACGAGGACTTCCCAAGTGGTCACCCAACTTAGTACTACTCTCGCCCAAGCACGCTTAACTGCGGAGTTCTGATGGGATCCGGTGCATTAGTGCTGGTATGATCGCACCCATCACGGAATGCGCAGAAAATGCATATAAGCCATGTCGGCCAGAATCTCCCACGCATGCTCGACCGGTCGGAACGGCCACCGGGACCCGCACGAGCGTGTGCATGAGCATACGAGCCGGGGCGGCTGCACGACTTGAAAACACGGTGGGAGAAAGAAACAAAATGGTAGGATTGAAAAAAATAATAATAAAAAAAATAGAAAAAGGGGTGCAACACGAGGACTTCCCAAGTGGTCACCCAACTTAGTACTACTCTCGCCCAACCACGCTTAACTGCGGAGTTCTGATGGGATCCGGTGCATTAGTGCTGGTATGATCGCACCCATCACGGAATGCGCAGAAAATGCATATAAGCCATGTCGGCCAGAATCTCCCACGCATGCTCGACCGGTCGGAACGGCCACCGGGACCCGCACGAGCGTGTGCATGAGCATACGAGCCGGGGCGGCTGCACGACTTGAAAACACGGTGGGAGAAAGAAACAAAATGGTAGGATTGAAAAAAATAATAATAAAAAAAATAGAAAAAGGGGTGCAACACGAGGACTTCCCAAGTGGTCACCCAACTTAGTAATACTCTCGCCCAAGCACGCTTAACTGCAGAGTTCTGATGGGATCCGGTGCATTAGTGCTGGTATGATCGCACCCATCACGGAATGCGCAGAAAATGCATATAAGCCATGTCGGCCAGAATCTCCCACGCATGCTCGACCGGTCGGAACGGCCACCGGGACCCGCACGAGCGTGTGCATGAGCATACGAGCCGAGGCGGCTGCACGACTTGAAAACACGGTGGGAGAAAGAAACAAAATGGTAGGATTGAAAAAAATAATAATAAAAAAAATAGAAAAAGGGGTGCAACACGAGGACTTCCCAAGTGGTCACCCAACTTAGTACTACTCTCGCCCAAGCACGCTTAACTGCGGAGTTCTGATGGGATCCGGTGCATTAGTGCTGGTATGATCGCACCCATCACGAAATGCGCAGAAAATGCATATAAGCCATGTCGGCCAGAATCTCCCACGCATGCTCGACCGGTCGGAACGGCCACCGGGACCCGCACGAGCGTGTGCATGAGCATACGAGCCGGGGCGGCTGCACGACTTGAAAACACGGTGGGAGAAAGAAACAAAATGGTAGGATTGAAAAAAATAATAATAAAAAAAATAGAAAAAGGGGTGCAACACGAGGACTTCCCAAGTGGTCACCCAACTTAGTACTACTCTCGCCCAAGCACGCTTAACTGCGGAGTTCTGATGGGATCCGGTGCATTAGTGCTGGTATGATCGCACCCATCACGGAATGCGCAGAAAATGCATATAAGCCATGTCGGCCAGAATCTCCCACGCATGCTCGACCGGTCGGAACGGCCACCGGGACCCGCACGAGCGTGTGCATGAGCATACGAGCCGGGGCGGCTGCACGACTTGAAAACACGGTGGGAGAAAGAAACAAAATGGTAGGATTGAAAAAAATAATAATAAAAAAAATAGAAAAAGGGGTGCAACACGAGGACTTCCCAAGTGGTCACCCAACTTAGTACTACTCTCGCCCAAGCACGCTTAACTGCGGAGTTCTGATGGGATCCGGTGCATTAGTGCTGGTATGATCGCACCCATCCCGGAATGCGCAGAAAATGCATATAAGCCATGTCGGCCAGAATCTCCCACGCATGCTCGACCGGTCGGAACGGCCACCGGGACCCGCACGAGCGTGTGCATGAGCATACGAGCCGGGGCAGCTGCACGACTTGAAAACACGGTGGGAGAAAGAAACAAAATGGTAGGATTGAAAAAAATAATAATAAAAAAAATAGAAAAAGGGGTGCAACACGAGGACTTCCCAAGTGGTCACCCAACTTAGTACTACTCTCGCCCAAGCACGCTTAACTGCGGAGTTCTGATGGGATCCGGTGCATTAGTGCTGGTATGATCGCACCCATCACGGAATGCGCAGAAAATGCATATAAGCCATGTCGGCCAGAATCTCCCACGCATGCTCGACCGGTCGGAACGGCCACCGGGACCCGCACGAGCGTGTGCATGAGCATACGAGCCGGGGCGGCTGCACGACTTGAAAACACGGTGGGAGAAAGAAACAAAATGGTAGGATTGAAAAAAATAATAATAAAAAAAATAGAAAAAGGGGTGCAACACGAGGACTTCCCAAGTGGACACCCAACTTAGTACTACTCTCGCCCAAGCACGCTTAACTGCGGAGTTCTGATGGGATCCGGTGCATTAGTGCTGGTATGATCGCACCCATCACGGAATGCGCAGAAAATGCATATAAGCCATGTCGGCCAGAATCTCCCACGCATGCTCGACCGGTCGGAACGGCCACCGGGACCCGCACGAGCGTGTGCATGAGCATACGAGCCGGGGCGGCTGCACGACTTGAAAACACGGTGGGAGAAAGAAACAAAATGGTAGGATTGAAAAAAATAATAATAAAAAAAATAGAAAAAGGGGTGCAACACGAGGACTTCCCAAGTGGTCACCCAACTTAGTACTACTCTCGCCCAAGCACGCATAACTGCGGAGTTCTGATGGGATCCGGTGCATTAGTGCTGGTATGATCGCACCCATCACGGAATGCGCAGAAAATGCATATAAGCCATGTCGGCCAGAATCTCCCACGCATGCTCGACCGGTCGGAACGGCCACCGGGACCCGCACGAGCGTGTGCATGAGCATACGAGCCGGGGCGGCTGCACGACTTGAAAACACGGTGGGAGAAAGAAACAAAATGGTAGGATTGAAAAAATAATAATAAAAAAAATAGAAAAAGGGGTGCAACAGGAGGACTTCCCAAGTGGTCACCCAACTTAGTACTACTCTCGCCCAAGCACGCTTAACTGCGGAGTTCTGATGGGATCCGGTGCATTAGTGCTGGTATGATCGCACCCATCACGGAATGCGCAGAAAATGCATATAAGCCATGTCGGCCAGAATCTCCCACGCATGCTCGACCGGTCGGAACGGCCACCGGGACCTACACGAGCGTGTGCATGAGCATACGAGCCGGGGCGGCTGCACGACTTGAAAACACGGTGGGAGAAAGAAACAAAATGGTAGGATTGAAAAAAATAATAATAAAAAAAATAGAAAAAGGGGTGCAACACGAGGACTTCCCAAGTGGTCACCCAACTTAGTACTACTCTCGCCCAAGCACGCTTAACTGCGGAGTTCTGATGGGATCCGGTGCATTAGTGCTGGTATGATCGCACCCATCACGGAATGCGCAGAAAATGCATATAAGCCATGTCGGCCAGAATCTCCCACGCATGCTCGACCGGTCGGAACGGCCACCGGGACCCGCACGAGCATGTGCATGAGCATACGAGCCGGGGCGGCTGCACGACTTGAAAACACGGTGGGAGAAAGAAACAAAATGGTAGGATTGAAAAAAATAATAATAAAAAAAATAGAAAAAGGGGTGCAACACGAGGACTTCCCAAGTGGTCACCCAACTTAGTACTACTCTCGCCCAAGCACGCTTAACTGCGGAGATCTGATGGGACCCGGTGCATTAGTGCTGGTATGATCGCACCCATCACGGAATGCGCAGAAAATGCATATAAGCCATGTCGGCCAGAATCTCCCACGCATGCTCGACCGGTCGGAACGGCCACCGGGACCCGCACGAGCGTGTGCATGAGCATACGACCCGGGGCGGCTGCACGACTTGAAAACACGGTGGGAGAAAGAAACAAAATGGTAGGATTGAAAAAAATAATAATAAAAAAAATAGAAAAAGGGGTGCAACACGAGGACTTCCCAAGTGGTCACCCAACTTAGTACTACTCTCGCCCAACCACGCTTAACTACGGAGTTCTGATGGGATCCGGTGCATTAGTGATGGTATGATCGCACCCATCACGGAATGCGCAGAAAATGCATATAAGCCATGTCGGCCAAAATCTCCCACGCATGCTCGACCGGTCGGAACGGCCACCGGGACCCGCACGAGCGTGTGCATGAGCATACGAGCCGGGGCGGCTGCACGACTTGAAAACACGGTGGGAGAAAGAAACAAAATGGTAGGATTGAAAAAAATAATAATAAAAAAAATAGAAAAAGGGGTGCAAAACGAGGACTTCCCAAGTGGTCACCCACCTTAGTACTACTCTCGCCCAAGCACGCTTAACTGCGGAGTTCTGATGGGATCCGGTGCATTAGTGCTGGTATGATCGCACCCATCACGGAATGCGCAGAAAATGCATATAAGCCATGTCGGCCAGAATCTCCCACGCATGCTCGACCGGTCGGAACGGCCACCGGGACCCGCACGAGCGTGTGCATGAGCATACGAGCCGGGGCGGCTGCACGACTTGAAAACACGGTGGGAGAAAGAAACAAAATGGTAGGATTGAAAAAAATAATAATAAAAAAAATAGAAAAAGGGGTGCAACACGAGGACTTCCCAAGTGGTCACCCACCTTAGTACTACTCTCGCCCAAGCACGCTTAACTGCGGAGTTCTGATGGGATCCGGTGCATTAGTGCTGGTATGATCGCACCCATCACGGAATGCGCAGAAAATGCATATAAGCCATGTCGGCCAGAATCTCCCACGCATGCTCGACCGGTCGGAACGGCCACCGGGACCCGCACGAGCGTGTGCATGAGCATACGAGCCGGGGCGGCTGCACGACTTGAAAACACGGTGGGAGAAAGAAACAAAATGGTAGGATTGAAAAAAATAATAATAAAAAAAATAGAAAAATGGGTGCAACACGAGGACTTCCCAAGTGGTCACCCAACTTAGTACTACTCTCGCCCAAGCACGCTTAACTGCGGAGTTCTGAAGGGATCCGGTGCATTAGTGCTGGTATGATCGCACCCATCACGGAATGCGCAGAAAATGCATATAAGCCATGTCGGCCAGAATCTCCCACGCATGCTCGACCGGTCGGAACGGCCACCGGGACCCGCACGAGCGTGTGCATGAGCATACGAGCCGGGGCGGCTGCACGACTTGAAAACACGGTGGGAGAAAGAAACAAAATGGTAGGATTGAAAAAAATAATAATAAAAAAAATAGAAAAAGGGGTGCAACACGAGGACTTCCCAAGTGGTCACCCACCTTAGTACTACTCTCGCCCAAGCACGCTTAACTGCGGAGTTCTGATGGGATCCGGTGCATTAGTGCTGGTATGATCGCACCCATCACGGAATGCGCAGAAAATGCATATAAGCCATGTCGGCCAGAATCTCCCACGCATGCTCGACCGGTCGGAACGGCCACCGGGACCCGCACGAGCGTGTGCATGAGCATACGAGCCGGGGCGGCTGCACGACTTGAAAACACGGTGGGAGAAAGAAACAAAATGGTAGGATTGAAAAAAATAATAATAAAAAAAATAGAAAAAGGGGTGCAACACGAGGACTTCCCAAGTGGTCACCCAACTTAGTACTACTCTCGCCCAAGCACGCTTAACTGCGGAGTTCTGATGGGATCCGGTGCATTAGTGCTGGTATGATCGCACCCATCACGGAATGCGCAGAAAATGCATATAAGCCATGTCGGCCAGAATCTCCCACGCATGCTCGACCGGTCGGAACGGCCACCGGGACCCGCACGAGCATGTGCATGAGCATACGAGCCGGGGCGGCTGCACGACTTGAAAACACGGTGGGAGAAAGAAACAAAATGGTAGGATTGAAAAAAATAATAATAAAAAAAATAGAAAAAGGGGTGCAACACGAGGACTTCCCAAGTGGTCACCCAACTTAGTACTACTCTCGCCCAAGCACGCTTAACTGCGGAGATCTGATGGGACCCGGTGCATTAGTGCTGGTATGATCGCACCCATCACGGAATGCGCAGAAAATGCATATAAGCCATGTCGGCCAGAATCTCCCACGCATGCTCGACCGGTCGGAACGGCCACCGGGACCCGCACGAGCGTGTGCATGAGCATACGACCCGGGGCGGCTGCACGACTTGAAAACACGGTGGGAGAAAGAAACAAAATGGTAGGATTGAAAAAAATAATAATAAAAAAAATAGAAAAAGGGGTGCAACACGAGGACTTCCCAAGTGGTCACCCAACTTAGTACTACTCTCGCCCAACCACGCTTAACTACGGAGTTCTGATGGGATCCGGTGCATTAGTGATGGTATGATCGCACCCATCACGGAATGCGCAGAAAATGCATATAAGCCATGTCGGCCAAAATCTCCCACGCATGCTCGACCGGTCGGAACGGCCACCGGGACCCGCACGAGCGTGTGCATGAGCATACGAGCCGGGGCGGCTGCACGACTTGAAAACACGGTGGGAGAAAGAAACAAAATGGTAGGATTGAAAAAAATAATAATAAAAAAAATAGAAAAAGGGGTGCAAAACGAGGACTTCCCAAGTGGTCACCCACCTTAGTACTACTCTCGCCCAAGCACGCTTAACTGCGGAGTTCTGATGGGATCCGGTGCATTAGTGCTGGTATGATCGCACCCATCACGGAATGCGCAGAAAATGCATATAAGCCATGTCGGCCAGAATCTCCCACGCATGCTCGACCGGTCGGAACGGCCACCGGGACCCGCACGAGCGTGTGCATGAGCATACGAGCCGGGGCGGCTGCACGACTTGAAAACACGGTGGGAGAAAGAAACAAAATGGTAGGATTGAAAAAAATAATAATAAAAAAAATAGAAAAAGGGGTGCAACACGAGGACTTCCCAAGTGGTCACCCACCTTAGTACTACTCTCGCCCAAGCACGCTTAACTGCGGAGTTCTGATGGGATCCGGTGCATTAGTGCTGGTATGATCGCACCCATCACGGAATGCGCAGAAAATGCATATAAGCCATGTCGGCCAGAATCTCCCACGCATGCTCGACCGGTCGGAACGGCCACCGGGACCCGCACGAGCGTGTGCATGAGCATACGAGCCGGGGCGGCTGCACGACTTGAAAACACGGTGGGAGAAAGAAACAAAATGGTAGGATTGAAAAAAATAATAATAAAAAAAATAGAAAAATGGGTGCAACACGAGGACTTCCCAAGTGGTCACCCAACTTAGTACTACTCTCGCCCAAGCACGCTTAACTGCAGAGTTCTGAAGGGATCCGGTGCATTAGTGCTGGTATGATCGCACCCATCACGGAATGCGCAGAAAATGCATATAAGCCATGTCGGCCAGAATCTCCCACGCATGCTCGACCGGTCGGAACGGCCACCGGGACCTGCACGAGCGTGTGCATGAGCATACGAGCCGGGGCGGCTGCACGACTTGAAAACACGGTGGGAGAAAGAAACAAAATGGTAGGATTGAAAAAAATAATAATAAAAAAAATAGAAAAAGGGGTGCAACACGAGGACTTCCCAAGTGGTCACCCACCTTAGTACTACTCTCGCCCAAGCACGCTTAACTGCGGAGTTCTGATGGGATCCGGTGCATTAGTGCTGGTATGATCGCACCCATCACGGAATGCGCAGAAAATGCATATAAGCCATGTCGGCCAGAATCTCCCACGCATGCTCGACCGGTCGGAACGGCCACCGGGACCCGCACGAGCGTGTGCATGAGCATACGAGCCGGGGCGGCTGCACGACTTGAAAACACGGTGGGAGAAAGAAACAAAATGGTAGGATTGAAAAAAATAATAATAAAAAAAATAGAAAAAGGGGTGCAACACGAGGACTTCCCAAGTGGTCACCCAACTTAGTACTACTCTCGCCCAAGCACGCTTAACTGCGGAGTTCTGATGGGATCCGGTGCATTAGTGCTGGTATGATCGCACCCATCACGGAATGCGCAGAAAATGCATATAAGCCATGTCGGCCAGAATCTCCCACGCATGCTCGACCGGTCGGAACGGCCACCGGGACCCGCACGAGCGTGTGCATGAGCATACGAGCCGGGGCGGCTGCACGACTTGAAAACACGGTGGGAGAAAGAAACAAAATGGTAGGATTGAAAAAAATAATAATAAAAAAAATAGAAAAAGGGGTGCAACACGAGGACTTCACAAGTGGTCACCCAACTTAGTACTACTCTCGCCGAAGCACGCTTAACTGCGGAGTTCTGATGGGATCCGGTGCATTAGTGCTGGTATGATCGCACCCATCACGGAACGCGCAGAAAATGCATATAAGCCATGTCGGCCAGAATCTCCCACGCATGCTCGACCGGTCGGAACGGCCACCGGGACCCGCACGAGCGTGTGCATGAGCATACGGCCCGGGGCGGCTGCACGACTTGAAAACACGGTGGGAGAAAGAAACAAAATGGTAGGATTGAAAAAAATAATAATAAAAAAAATAGAAAAAGGGGTGCAACACGAGGACTTCCCAAGTGGTCACCCAACTTAGTACTACTCTCGCCCAAGCACGCTTAACTGCGGAGTTCTGATGGGATCCGGTGCATTAGTGCTGGTATGATCGCACCCATCACGGAATGCGCAGAAAATGCATATAAGCCATGTCGGCCAGAATCTCCCACGCATGCTCGACCGGTCGGAACGGCCACCGGGACCCGCACGAGCGTGTGCATGAGCATACGAGTCGGGGCGGCTGCACGACTTGAAAACACGGTGGGAGAAAGAAACAAAATGGTAGGATTGAAAAAAATAATAATAAAAAAAATAGAAAAAGGGGTGCAACACGAGGACTTCCCAAGTGGTCACCCAAGTTAGTACTACTCTCGCCCAAGCACGCTTAACTGCGGAGTTCTGATGGGATCCGGTGCATTAGTGCTGGTATGATCGCACCCATCGCGGAATGCGCAGAAAATGCATATAAGCCATGTCGGCCAGAATCTCCCACGCATGCTCGACCGGTCGGAACGGCCACCGGGACCCGCACGAGCGTGTGCATGAGCATACGAGTCGGGGCGGCTGCACGACTTGAAAACACGGTGGCAGAAAGAAACAAAATGGTAGGATTGAAAAAAATAATAATAAAAAAAATAGAAAAAGGGGTGCAACACGAGGACTTCCCAAGTGGTCACCCAACTTAGTACTACTCTCGCCCAAGCACGCTTAACTGCGGAGTTCTGATGGGATCCGGTGCATTAGTGCTGGTATGATCGCACCCATCACGGAATGCGCAGAAAATGCATATAAGCCATGTCGGCCAGAATCTCCCACGCATGCTCGACCGGTCGGAACGGCCACCGGGACCCGCACGAGCGTGTGCATGAGCATACGAGCCGGGGCGGCTGCACGACTTGAAAACACGGTGGGAGAAAGAAACAAAATGGTAGGATTGAAAAAAATAATAATAAAAAAAATAGAAAAAGGGGTGCAACACGAGGACTTCCCAAGTGGTCACCCAACTTAGTACTACTCTCGCCCAAGCACGCTTAACTGCGGAGTTCTGATGGGATCCGGTGCATTAGTGCTGGTATGATCGCACCCATCACGGAATGCGCAGAAAATGCATATAAGCCATGTCGGCCAGAATCTCCCACGCATGCTCGACCGGTCGGAACGGCCACCGGGACCCGCACGAGCGTCTGCATGAGCATACGAGTCGGGGCGGCTGCACGACTTGAAAACACGGTGGGAGAAAGAAACAAAATGGTAGGATTGAAAAAAATAATAATAAAAAAAATAGAAAAAGGGGTGCAACACGAGGACTTCCCAA
The DNA here is from genome assembly GCF_025177605.1 of Cucumis melo. Classification (NCBI taxonomy): domain Eukaryota; kingdom Viridiplantae; phylum Streptophyta; class Magnoliopsida; order Cucurbitales; family Cucurbitaceae; genus Cucumis; species Cucumis melo. Next base: position 3,644,993 of record NC_066868.1, on the reverse strand, counting down.
GTGGTCACCCAACTTAGTACTACTCTCGCCCAAGCACGCTTAACTGCGGAGTTCTGATGGGATCCGGTGCATTAGTGCTGGTATGATCGCAGCCATCACGGAATGCGCAGAAAATGCATATAAGCCAAGTCGGCCAGAATCTCCCACGCATGCTCGACCGGTCGGAACGGCCACCGGGACCCGCACGAGCGTGTGCATGAGCATACGAGTCGGGGCGGCTGCACGACTTGAAAACACGGTGGGAGAAAGAAACAAAATGGTAGGATTGAAAAAAATAATAATAAAAAAAATAGAAAAAGGGGTGCAACACGAGGACTTCCCAAGTGGTCACCCAACTTAGTACTACTCTCGCCCAAGCACGCTTAACCGCGGAGTTCTGATGGGATCCGGTGCATTAGTGATGGTATGATCGCACCCATCACGGAATGCGCAGAAAATGCATATAAGCCATGTCGGCCAGAATCTCCCACGCATGCTCGACCGGTCGGAACGGCCACCGGGACCCGCACGAGCGTGTGCATGAGCATACGACCCGGGGCGGCTGCACGACTTGAAAACACGGTGGGAGAAAGAAACAAAATGGTGGGATTGAAAAAAATAATAATAAAAAAAATAGAAAAAGGGGTGCAACACGAGGACTTCCCAAGTGGTCACCCAACTTAGTACTACTCTCACCCAAGCACGCTTAACTGCGGAGTTCTGTTGGGATCCGGTGCATTAGTGCTGGTATGATCGCACCCATCACGGAATGCGCAGAAAATGCATATAAGCCATGTCGGCCAGAATCTCCCACGCATGCTCGACCGGTCGGAACGGCCACCGGGACCCGCACGAGCGTGTGCATGAGCATACGAGCCGGGGCGGCTGCACGACTTGAAAACACGGTGGGAGAAAGAAACAAAATGGTAGGATTGAAAAAAATAATAATAAAAAAAATAGAAAAAGGGGTGCAACACGAGGACTTCCCAAGTGGTCACCCAACTTAGTACTACTCTCGCCCAAGCACGCTTAACTGCGGAGTTCCGATGGGATCCGGTGCATTAGTGCTGGTATGATCGCACCCATCACGGAATGCGCAGAAAATGCATATAAGCCATGTCGGCCAGAATCTCCCACGCATGCTCGACCGGTCGGAACGGCCACCGGGACCCGCACGAGCGTGTGCATGAGCATACGAGCCGGGGCGGCTGCACGACTTGAAAACACGGTGGGAGAAAGAAACAAAATGGTAGGATTGAAAAAAATAATAATAAAAAAAATAGAAAAAGGGGTGCAACACGAGGACTTCCCAAGTGGTCACCCAACTTAGTACTACTCTCGCCCAAGCACGCTTAACTGCGGAGTTCTGATGGGATCCGGTGCATTAGTGCTGGTATGATCGCACCCATCACGGAATGCGCAGAAAATGCATATAAGCCATGTCGGCCAGAATCTCCCACGCATGCTCGACCGGTCGGAACGGCCACCGGGACCCGCACGAGCGTGTGCATGAGCATACGAGCCGGGGCGGCTGCACGACTTGAAAACACGGTGGGAGAAAGAAACAAAATGGTAGGATTGAAAAAAATAATAATAAAAAAAATAGAAAAAGGGGTGCAACACGAGGACTTCCCAAGTGGTCACCCAACTTAGTACTACTCTCGCCCAAGCACGCTTAACTGCGGAGTTCTGATGGGATCCGGTGCATTAGTGCTGGTATGATCGCACCCATCACGGAATGCGCAGAAAATGCATATAAGCCATGTCGGCCAGAATCTCCCACGCATGCTCGACCGGTCGGAACGGCCACCGGGACCCGCACGAGCGTGTGCATGAGCATACGAGCCGGGGCGGCTGCACGACTTGAAAACACGGTGGGAGAAAGAAACAAAATGGTAGGATTGAAAAAAATAATAATAAAAAAAATAGAAAAAGGGGTGCAACACGAGGACTTCCCAAGTGGTCACCCAACTTAGTAATACTCTCGCCCAAGCACGCTTAACTGCAGAGTTCTGATGGGATCCGGTGCATTAGTGCTGGTATGATCGCACCCATCACGGAATGCGCAGAAAATGCATATAAGCCATGTCGGCCAGAATCTCCCACGCATGCTCGACCGGTCGGAACGGCCACCGGGACCCGCACGAGCGTGTGCATGAGCATACGAGCCGGGGCGGCTGCACGACTTGAAAACACGGTGGGAGAAAGAAACAAAATGGTAGGATTGAAAAAAATAATAATAAAAAAAATAGAAAAAGGGGTGCAACACGAGGACTTCCCAAGTGGTCACCCAACTTAGTACTACTCTCGCCCAAGCACGCTTAACTGCGGAGTTCTGATGGGATCCGGTGCATTAGTGCTGGTATGATCGCACCCATCACGGAATGCGCAGAAAATGCATATAAGCCATGTCGGCCAGAATCTCCCACGCATGCTCGACCGGTCGGAACGGCCACCGGGACCCGCACGAGCGTGTGCATGAGCATACGAGCCGGGGCGGCTGCACGACTTGAAAACACGGTGGGAGAAAGAAACAAAATGGTAGGATTGAAAAAAATAATAATAAAAAAAATAGAAAAAGGGGTGCAACACGAGGACTTCCCAAGTGGTCACCCAACTTAGTACTACTCTCGCCCAACCACGCTTAACTGCGGAGTTCTGATGGGATCCGGTGCATTAGTGCTGGTATGATCGCACCCATCACGGAATGCGCAGAAAATGCATATAAGCCATGTCGGCCAGAATCTCCCACGCATGCTCGACCGGTCGGAACGGCCACCGGGACCCGCACGAGCGTGTGCATGAGCATACGAGCCGGGGCGGCTGCACGACTTGAAAACACGGTGGGAGAAAGAAACAAAATGGTAGGATTGAAAAAAATAATAATAAAAAAAATAGAAAAAGGGGTGCAACACGAGGACTTCCCAAGTGGTCACCCAACTTAGTAATACTCTCGCCCAAGCACGCTTAACTGCAGAGTTCTGATGGGATCCGGTGCATTAGTGCTGGTATGATCGCACCCATCACGGAATGCGCAGAAAATGCATATAAGCCATGTCGGCCAGAATCTCCCACGCATGCTCGACCGGTCGGAACGGCCACCGGGACCCGCACGAGCGTGTGCATGAGCATACGAGCCGGGGCGGCTGCACGACTTGAAAACACGGTGGGAGAAAGAAACAAAATGGTAGGATTGAAAAAAATAATAATAAAAAAAATAGAAAAAGGGGTGCAACACGAGGACTTCCCAAGTGGTCACCCAACTTAGTACTACTCTCGCCCAAGCACGCTTAACTGCGGAGTTCTGATGGGATCCGGTGCATTAGTGCTGGTATGATCGCACCCATCACGGAATGCGCAGAAAATGCATATAAGCCATGTCGGCCAGAATCTCCCACGCATGCTCGACCGGTCGGAACGGCCACCGGGACCCGCACGAGCGTGTGCATGAGCATACGAGCCGGGGCGGCTGCACGACTTGAAAACACGGTGGGAGAAAGAAACAAAATGGTAGGATTGAAAAAAATAATAATAAAAAAAATAGAAAAAGGGGTGCAACACGAGGACTTCCCAAGTGGTCACCCAACTTAGTACTACTCTCGCCCAACCACGCTTAACTGCGGAGTTCTGATGGGATCCGGTGCATTAGTGCTGGTATGATCGCACCCATCACGGAATGCGCAGAAAATGCATATAAGCCATGTCGGCCAGAATCTCCCACGCATGCTCGACCGGTCGGAACGGCCACCGGGACCCGCACGAGCGTGTGCATGAGCATACGAGCCGGGGCGGCTGCACGACTTGAAAACACGGTGGGAGAAAGAAACAAAATGGTAGGATTGAAAAAAATAATAATAAAAAAAATAGAAAAAGGGGTGCAACACGAGGACTTCCCAAGTGGTCACCCAACTTAGTAATACTCTCGCCCAAGCACGCTTAACTGCAGAGTTCTGATGGGATCCGGTGCATTAGTGCTGGTATGATCGCACCCATCACGGAATGCGCAGAAAATGCATATAAGCCATGTCGGCCAGAATCTCCCACGCATGCTCGACCGGTCGGAACGGCCACCGGGACCCGCACGAGCGTGTGCATGAGCATACGAGCCGAGGCGGCTGCACGACTTGAAAACACGGTGGGAGAAAGAAACAAAATGGTAGGATTGAAAAAAATAATAATAAAAAAAATAGAAAAAGGGGTGCAACACGAGGACTTCCCAAGTGGTCACCCAACTTAGTACTACTCTCGCCCAAGCACGCTTAACTGCGGAGTTCTGATGGGATCCGGTGCATTAGTGCTGGTATGATCGCACCCATCACGAAATGCGCAGAAAATGCATATAAGCCATGTCGGCCAGAATATCCCACGCATGCTCGACCGGTCGGAACGGCCACCGGGACCCGCACGAGCGTGTGCATGAGCATACGAGCCGGGGCGGCTGCACGACTTGAAAACACGGTGGGAGAAAGAAACAAAATGGTAGGATTGAAAAAAATAATAATAAAAAAAATAGAAAAAGGGGTGCAACACGAGGACTTCCCAAGTGGTCACCCAACTTAGTACTACTCTCGCCCAAGCACGCTTAACTGCGGAGTTCTGATGGGATCCGGTGCATTAGTGCTGGTATGATCGCACCCATCACGGAATGCGCAGAAAATGCATATAAGCCATGTCGGCCAGAATCTCCCACGCATGCTCGACCGGTCGGAACGGCCACCGGGACCCGCACGAGCGTGTGCATGAGCATACGAGCCGGGGCGGCTGCACGACTTGAAAACACGGTGGGAGAAAGAAACAAAATGGTAGGATTGAAAAAAATAATAATAAAAAAAATAGAAAAAGGGGTGCAACACGAGGACTTCCCAAGTGGTCACCCAACTTAGTACTACTCTCGCCCAAGCACGCTTAACTGCGGAGTTCTGATGGGATCCGGTGCATTAGTGCTGGTATGATCGCACCCATCCCGGAATGCGCAGAAAATGCATATAAGCCATGTCGGCCAGAATCTCCCACGCATGCTCGACCGGTCGGAACGGCCACCGGGACCCGCACGAGCGTGTGCATGAGCATACGAGCCGGGGCAGCTGCACGACTTGAAAACACGGTGGGAGAAAGAAACAAAATGGTAGGATTGAAAAAAATAATAATAAAAAAAATAGAAAAAGGGGTGCAACACGAGGACTTCCCAAGTGGTCACCCAACTTAGTACTACTCTCGCCCAAGCACGCTTAACTGCGGAGTTCTGATGGGATCCGGTGCATTAGTGCTGGTATGATCGCACCCATCACGGAATGCGCAGAAAATGCATATAAGCCATGTCGGCCAGAATCTCCCACGCATGCTCGACCGGTCGGAACGGCCACCGGGACCCGCACGAGCGTGTGCATGAGCATACGAGCCGGGGCGGCTGCACGACTTGAAAACACGGTGGGGGAAAGAAACAAAATGGTAGGATTGAAAAAAATAATAATAAAAAAAATAGAAAAAGGGGTGCAACACGAGGACTTCCCAAGTGGTCACCCAACTTAGTACTACTCTCGCCCAAGCACGCTTAACTGCGGAGTTCTGATGGGATCCGGTGCATTAGTGCTGGTATGATCGCACCCATCAGGGAATGCGCAGAAAATGCATATAAGCCATGTCGGCCAGAATCTCCCACGCATGCTCGACCGGTCGGAACGGCCACCGGGATCCGCACGAGCGTGTGCATGAGCATACGACCCCGGGCGGCTGCACGACTTGAAAACACGGTGGGAGAAAGAAACAAAATGGTAGGATTGAAAAAAATAATAATAAAAAAAATAGAAAAAGGGGTGCAACACGAGGACTTCCCAAGTGGTCACCCAACTTAGTACTACTCTCGCCCAAGCACGCTTAACTGCGGAGTTTTGATGGGATCCGGTGCATTAGTGCTGGTATGATCGCACCCATCACGGAATGCGCAGAAAATGCATATAAGCCATGTCGGCCAGAATCTCCCACGCATGCTCGACCGGTCGGAACGGCCACCGGGACCCGCACGAGCGTGTGCATGAGCATACGAGCCGGGGCGGCTGCACGACTTGAAAACACGGTGGGAGAAAGAAACAAAATGGTAGGATTGAAAAAAATAATAATAAAAAAAATAGAAAAAGGGGTGCAACACGAGGACTTCCCAAGTGGTCACCCAACTTAGTACTACTCTCGCCCAAGCACGCTTAACTTGAAAACCCGGTGGGAGAAAGAAACAAAATGTAAGCGAACATGGATATATCTCTAGGCGATTGTTTATATATCTAATGTCTAAACAATATCAAATTTAATATCGAACGTGTATACGTAATAATGAAGGAGAGAGAGTATGCATTTTCATTAATTGTTCAAACCTTGTCTTGCTTACTAGTCCTACTATTAAATCTTTTACGATTACAATTGGAATATCTGGTTGAACTACTAAATTGGCCAACAGATGGAATTCTTTGTTTCCTTGGTCTTCCAGCCTGCCGTTTAAAGATTGGAGGTAATATTTTCATGACAGACTCTACAACTCTTCAATCAAAATGAGATCCAACAGGTTGAATACAACCATTGTATGTTGCTAATAGTGTTTCTCTATAATAAAACTCAAATACATAAGAATAGGTATCTAAATTAAGCATTCGTAGAACAATAAGAGCACGTGCACAAGAAATTTCTTCAACATCTCATACTCGGCAACTACAATATCCCCGTTTAACTTCACAATAAACTGTTGATTTCCATCCGTTACCTGGTATTCAGTTGTACTTATTGGATCAACCTAATAAATAACATAAATAAGGACTAATAATAAAATAAGAACAAATAGATTTCAATATTTGTATACATCATATATATATAGATAGATATCAATCTATCAGTGCCTATCTGAGACAGGAACAGATAAATTGCTATCTTTATCTATTGGATAAACAAAGATAGCAATCTAACTCTAACTATTCGAGATAAAAAAAAAATTTATCAATAATCTTATCGACTTTTCATGTTCTAAACGCATAATGTTCTTAGCCCAAGAAGTCAAATGACTCTTCATTGTAGAAGTAGCTTTACTTCATTCATAAAACCACTTTTGCAATACATCCCTAATTGAACAAAGCATCGTTGCCACAGTAGTTCTCTAGGATCTTTAAACACTGAATTTACACTTTCTGCACAATTTGATGTCCTTATTTTATACCTTCGTCTACGTGAATATGCCCCAGACCACTTCTCAAAACCAACACTACTAAGATAATCTCTAATATTTGAATAAACAGACTTCATGCATCTCATGTGGTACTCAAATTCTTCAACAGTGTAGGTATAAGCACAACTAAAGAAATACTTATCAAGTAGTTGATCCTTAAAATGGAGTTTCAAGTTACTTAAAAGATGTTTTGTGCACACACAATACTCAACATCAGGAAACACTCTTAAAACTCCTTTGGTGATGCTAAGATGCCTATTAGAAACAATAACTAAATTAGCCCGCTTTGAAAAACTACCTCGTATCTTCTCAAAAAATCATGTCCATGATACATCATTTTTAGAATCTACAATGGTAAAAGCAAGAGGGAAGATTTGATTGTTACCATCTTGTGATGAGGCTGTTAATAGGATGCCACCAAACTTACACTTCAAAAATTTCCCATCAACATAAATAATAGGTTTACAATATTTCCACCCTTCAATTGATGCACCAAAAACCATAAAGCAAAACTTGAAATGACCACTATCATCCATTTCTAAAGCAGTGCATGTACCTATAATAATTAAAAACACATTTATATCAATACAAACAAAAAAGAACAGAAATAAAATGAAAGATGCCAATATTAGTCTATCTAGATAGACTGTGATATTAGTCTATCCACATCTATCTACAAATCAATTTAAATTTGATATACAAAACTGATCATACCTGGGTTAGATTCAACCAATTTATCAAAGAATCTTGGAATCAAGGCATACGATTCAACTGTGTCACCATGTAATATCTTAACCATATGTTCTTTTGCCCTCCAAGCTTTCTGGTAACTTATATTAATTCCAAGATTTGTACGAGCCTTATGCACAATCTCGTCAGGAATGGAACGATTAGTAGACATGAATCTAAAATCATCTATCAAACAATTGTCAATTACTGTTGAAGAAGCTTGCATGTGAGAACTTTAGGCAGTACTCAATGAACAATCATGGTCAGAAGTGTATTTTCGTAGAATCCACAAATCACTCTTCTTATAACGAGATTCCCTTACATACCATTTGCAACCTTCTTGCAGACATATAAATTTAAGAGACCTCAAATTTGATACTGTAGTCCTAAATTCAAAGTTGTTCTTCACTGCTATTATGCGAAAACACTTTGAAAGCACTTCTTTACTTTCAAATAAACTTTTTTCCTTCAAATCAAAATAATAAGAGATGTCTCTTATAACTTTATCATTTGAAACAAAAGAAGAAAAACCTATATTCAATTACATATCAACATTCTCCCGTATACTACTAGATGAAGAAGACGTTCCGAAATAATTAACACTTACATGGGCAACTAATAGATGTCTACTAGTTGCATCTTTAGCAAAAGCTAAATACCAAACAACATCATTGTCCTTCTTTATCGGCACCACAGTTTGAACATTACTTTTACCAAAATCAAGTAAAACAGACAATTCTACTGATTCATCCAATTCAAGTTGTTCACATGTCAAAGCAACCAAAGAATTACAGCTGACTCGCATATCTACCAAAATTCCAGACACTGAGTAATTCTTATAAACATTGCAGTCATTCCATTGACCCCATAAAAAACAACAATAGGAATAGACATTCTAATCTGGAAAAGAAAAAATATAATTAAGTATTTAGATGTAATAAGAGAATACTAAACGATCGTGCAAAGAGGAATTGTAACAAAACTGATAAGCTAATCAATACTAAACGGTCGTTTTTAACACTAATACACGATCATGTATAATAAATTAAATCATCGTATAGAATAAGCTTTATACGATCGTTTAAAGACACTGATTGTTTAAACCATCATATTCAATTTGATACACGATCGTTTAAAGATACTGATCATTTAAACAATTGTATTAAATTTGATACACGATCGTTTAAAGATACTGATCGTTTAAACAATCGTATTGAATTTGATACATGATCGTTTAAAGACGCTGATCATACAAAATATTGAAAATTTTTGTGTTCATAAAGATGAACGATCGTGTTCATATAACAAAACGATCGTCTGTATATTGTTCAACGATCATGTTGATAGAGGTAAATGATCAAGTAATTAAAAAAAAATTATCCTAAAAAACTTCAAACTATCAATCTTCATAATGAAATACACAATTCTTACAATAATTCTTAAAAGTTCAAAACGAAAAAAAAACCTTAAATTCTTACAAACAACAAAAAACTCAAATGACATTCATACTGAAATATAAATTCTTAAATCAATGTAAACAGTAATCAAAATCTTCAACGATCTTCATAACCAAATACAGGATGTCTTACGGTAATACCTACATATTCTAAAAATTCTATTTTCACCCCAAAATATACAATTCTGGACGAAATTTTATAATCAACTAAACAGTTCAAAGAAAAAACAATATTTACAATACTCATCGAAACCAAAATAACTAAGACGATATTAACAGAGCAATATACACGATCTTGATTGTCCAAGATGACAAGAAAGAGAAACAATGTTATCAAAGATGATGGATATGAGAGCGAATGTTGTTGGAAGTTAGGAAAAAGGTAAATAATGATCAAGATAAAAGATATATAAAGGATGAGATGAATAACTCGAAAATGACGATCGTGAAAAAATCGAAAAAAAGAAGAAAAACAGATTTGAAAGATCATTATAACAGATTAAGGGCAAATAAGGAATTATAAGAAAATAATTTGTCTTAATGGGCTTGTTATACGGGCTGTAAATAGTTTACAGTTTTGTCACGTTTATGTAAGTTTCCCTATATTCAAAGTTTAACCTAATTTAAAATATGGTTAATTTTCATAAATATATCAAATCACTAAAGTATTTGCAGTTGTGTAACAAAGTTCATGAAGTTTGTCATTTTTTAAATATTCCAGGTTTGCCCTTTCGTCTTTCTTCTCTTCTTCGCTACGATTTCTTTCTATCATCTTTCTTCTTTTCCTCTTCTTTTTTTTTTTCGCACCAATTTTTTTTATTGTCTTTCTTCTTTTCCTCTTCTTTTTTTTCCACTGCAATTTCTTTCCATCGTCTTGTTTCTTTTCTTCTTCTTTTTTTACGTCATTTAAATTTGGGTAACAAAATCTAAACGATTGTGTACAAAAAATAGAAAAAGCTAAAAGATCGTGTATAAAGAATCTTGAAAAAAATCTTGAAAAAAATCTTGAAAAAAATCGTTTAGATTGGAGTAGCCAAATGTAAACGACAGTGCAAAAAAGTAAACGATCATGAAAAAAAATAAGCAATCGTGTAGACAAATCTAAACGATCGTATACCAAAAGAATTTAAAAAATCGTTTAGCCAAATCTAAACGATTGTGTACCAAAAAATCTTGAAAAAATAAACGAGCATGTAAAAAAAATAAACGATAGTGTACCAAAAGAATTAAAAAAAATCATTTAGCCAAATCTAAACGATCGTGTACCAAAAGAATCATGAAAAAATTCGTTCAACTTAATCTAAACGATCGTGTACGAAATTTTGAAAAAAAAATCGTTTAGATTTGGCTATCCAAATCTAAAAGATCAAATTTAAACGATCATGTAACCAAATTTAAACGATCGTGTAACCAAATTAAATGATAGAATTAAAAAAATAAATCGTTTAGATTTGACCCAAAAAATCCAAATGATCGCGTACCAAACAATAGCCAAATCTAAACGATCGTGTATCAAATATATTAAGCGCGTTGTTGATAGTGTGGTTGACGGGACATTTTTTTGTATTTTTCATTATGGGCCTGTAGGCTTTTTTTCTTTTTCAAAATTGTTTTATACAGTGTAAATATTTTACCGCTTTGCTATATATTTTAAAAAACCCCTAAAAATATAATATACATTACATGATACCATATTTAAATTAAAAAATATCGGATGGAGTTTATAATCTAACCTACTATATTTTGTACTATTTGAATCATAAAATTTAATTTAAAAGTACATTTCCAAAATATAATTCAGAATTTCTGTCAAAGATGTATTCACTAAACTAAGTGAGTCTAAAAGCATAAAACATAATTTATATTATGATTCAAACAAACCCAAAAATATCAACTAAATTTAGAAGACCTATTTAGTATTTGGAAAAAAAATTGCATGCCGATGTTAGCGTTAATGTTTAATTTAAAATCTTAAAATTACATTGTGTGTTTCCTAATTAAAATAATAAAAACGAAAAGATTTGATTAGGTGCTAAAATGTTGAATAATTTTGTAAAACTTAATGAATAAAGAATGTTTGAAATTATTCGAATATAACGGCAAATTAAGAGAAATTAAAATAACCTGAGAGATGACATAAAATGTTTTTATGGAAATCAACAAAAATGACAAATTTAATAAAATATTTACCAACATATAACGAAATTTTAGATTTTATCAATGATAGACATTGATATGCTTCTATCAATCTGATTGATAAATAATAATAGAAGTATATTAATATCATCATTAATAAAATCTAAAATTTTGCTATATATCGTAAATATTTTAGTTTATTGTACTATATTTAAAAATGTCTCATATTTTTATATAATATGGTTCGGTATCTCTACTTAACTCCACGAGGCCACACTCATAGAATAAGATTAATCAATTAAAGGTTAGCATAGTTTATAACTAAATGAACTCTCTCTTCTTAACTTTTTAATTATGGAAACTCCACGAGGCCACACACACTTCCAAAGATTTGAAAATTATTATGATCGCAAAAATAAAATGATTCAGGTTATTACACAATTTCACATTAAAACATTCTCAACTAATTAGTCTTAAAAATTTGAATAATTGAGAGTGAACAAACATATTAGAATATGTCTTTGAATCTATTATTTGGAACTTTGAATGACCCTGTCAGAGGAAGTGCACTAGATATATGTATATTTTTTTTATTATTACAGAGGCATCTAAGTATAATTAATAAGTTAAATTCTGGTTTTAAAGAAGTACGTTATATAAATTCTATAACATTAGAGATACCTCTACTCTTTAATAATAAATTGTTGTTTCCTTTTTTATTGTGAACGATAGAGGACTTTATCCCTTTCCATTTAGTTTTTATTAGGGTTGGCAATAGAGTGGGGAAGGATTCTCTGTCCCTGTGGAGAAAATTCATTCGAAAGGCGGAGATGGGGTGGGGATTTCTTGTCCATCGTTTTTCTATAAAAAATCATTTTTTAAAAAAGAAATATCAAAATGTACTCAATGCATGGCAGTAAGCAAATAATCTCTACGTAGCACAACAACAGAATATAAAATGTTAAATACTAGACTAAATCCAAAACCCTAAACTGAGATAAATATAAAATGTTAAATACCTAATATATATTAAAAAATTTAATTGGGGTAGGGGCGGGGATACCCCATCCCTGAACGAGGACCCTAAAAAAGTCCTTGGTTTGGCCTCATCCCAGATCAAACTGGGGACTCCCCAACCCCACAAAGAATTTCGCCAACCCCTAGCCTTTGTACTTTTAAAATAATAATGATTCAGTTCCTAAACTTAACAAGTAAATAATATATATATATATATATATATATATATATATATATATATATCTGTGTGTGTGTGTGTATGTATGTGTATGTATGTATGTATGTGTATGTATGTATGTGTATGATCTTGAAAACAATATTATGATTCATTGAAATTTCTTAGGGGTCTTTTAAAAAATATAACAAAACGACAAAATATTTACAATGTATAGAACAATTTTGCAAACGAAAAAAATCCACAGGCCTCACTACAAGAAAAATCCCCTATTATGACAGTTGTTCCATCCCAAATTGAAAGGATGGAACAAATAACTGTCATCAACTGTTAAAAAGCGGGTTTTTGGCAGGAAAAGAGGGTGATTTTGGAATGCCCAAATACATGACAGTTATTTGCTGTCATAATATGTAAGGGTATTAAAAAATTAATTAAATACTTTTTATTAAAATAAAAAAAATAAAAAAAAGCAAAATCCCTCCCTCACGCAAAACCCTGACGCACACTCCCCTTTCTTCTTCAAAATCCCTCCTGTCAACGCTGCCTCCGACTGTCTCCTCCCTCACGCAAAAATTTTCTCTTCCGAAGTCTTCGCTCTCTCTCTCAAATTAAGCCCGTCCATCTCGCTGTCGATCTTGGCAGCTGATCTCTCTGGATGGCTTGTGGTGGATCTTCTTTCAGCTGTTTGATTCCTAGTTGCTCTATTCAGTGCGATCTCTCTAGTGGTGCGTGTAATGTAATCGCTGAGAATCCTTTTGGGGATTTGGAAGGGAAGGAAATTCTAGTTGAGGATATAGTGGTCGTCAGGTCTTTGGGTCGGCCTACGGCAACGGTGATCGTCGCTCTTCATTTTCGAATGTAGTGGCGGGATCTATGCCGTTGAATACGTATACGAGGATTCAAGTAAGGTGAAGATTTTGGAAATTTTTAACATTCATTTGGTTTCAACTACGTCTTGTGATTTCAATTACATTATGAGCAACCACTTCAAACCCAAATTTTTCTTATTGTTTAGCTTTTTATCTAATTCATTATTTCAGTTTCTTACTGCTTGTATTGTTGCTAAATGGCGAATTCCTGAAGTTGTTGTCCATCAGACACGAAATTTGCTGTGCAATGCCAACTAAGTTTTAACTTTTGCCAATTTTCGTTGGCTACTTTGTCCAAGCTACTAGACATCTATCCATCTAACTTTAAAAGGAGTAATAAGTCATTTTGTACGGAATGATTCTCTAACCTTGTTGATATTTTTAATATTAAATTTTCATACTATGTAAAAAATGCATATTTTTGTTTTGTGTAAACAAGAATGAATTTCACAATATCTTCCTGTTGCTTTAGGACAAAAGAATTTAGACAAGTCATTGTCACTTCTTTTTTGCTTTTTTAAATTAAGGCGCATTCTAATTAAATTATGTCATAATTGGAGTCTTCTATCCTTTAAGAGTCGAGAGTTGAATATATTGGCCAACATCTCCTTGTTATTTTCCACCCTTATATTGGTTCCATAATTTATTCTACTTTTTGGGTTATAAACTGTAATATAATTGTAACGCCCCAAAAATTAAGATAATTTTGGAGTTAATTATATTAATTTTGTTTAATTAGATTTAATTTATTGGGCGTTATTTTGAATTCATTTAATGAGAATTATTTGATTTATGTGGGAATTGAAATTAATTAAATATTTATTGGATGAATATTTAATTAGAGGTTTTGGCATGTGGTGTTTGCTGAAATTTTGATTAAATGGTAGGTTAAGAGGATTAAGTAAAGTTGTGGATTTTTAGTGTTGTTGAAGTTGAATTTAATTAAATAATTATGGATGTTATTTAATTAAATTGTAGAGTAGAAAGTTTGTTGGAGATTTGATAATTATATGTATATGTGGAAATATATATATATATATATATATATATATATATATATATATATATATATATATATATATATATATATATATATATAATTATTATGTTAAAGGAAAAGATAATTATATTTGTTGAAATATAATTATTTAAGGAAAAGATAATTGTATTTTGGAAAAAGGATATTTAGTAAGGAAGAAAAAGTAAAATAATTATATTTTGGAAAAATATAATTATTTGTAAAAGGATAATTATTTTGGAGAAAGATAAATAATAATTGATTATTGTGGAAGATAATTAATTATTTTGGAAAAAGATAAATAATAATTAATTATTGTGGAAGATAATTAATTATTTTGGAGAAAGATAAATAATAATTAATTATTGTGGAAGATAATTAATTATTTTGGAGAAAGATAAATTAATAATTAATTATTTTGGAAGATAATTAATTATTCTGTAGAAAGATAAATATTGATTTTGGAGTGGAGTTGTTATGGTTGGGTTAAGATAATTCATGTTGGAAGTTATAAGTGATTTATTGGAAAAGATTTGATTAATTAAAATAATAGAGGATTTAAGTTAATTTGAGTTTTTGGAGGGAAAAGTTTGTTTTAGTGGATTTGAGTTTTTGGAGGGAAAAGTTTGTTTCGGTGGAATTTGATTTAATTGAGTATATATATATATATAATTAATAATTTGGAAAAGTGCAGTTAATTATATGATGGAATATAATTATATTTGTTTGGAAAAGAAGATAATTCATGAGGAGAGATGGTTGATTTGATTGGACGAAAAAGATATATATTTATTTAAAAGAGAAAATAATTGTTTAAATAAATATATACGTTTATTGTAGATTTTGGTGAGAGAAAAATAATAATAATAAAGAAGTATTATTATTATTAATGGTTATAAATGCCTAAGATTTTGTGCATTTAAGGCTTTTATTAAGAAAAGATAATGGAAATAAAGATATATGTATATAATTGGTATTATATATATATCCTAAAAGGGAAAAGGAAATAATAATAATAAATATTATTGTTATTATTTGGGTCTATAAATAACATTAGAATGCTTAAGTTAGAAAGTAAAGTAAAAAGAAAAAGGTTATTTATCTTCTTCTCTAAGATAACCCTCTGCTGTCACCGCCTCACCAGTTTTAGTTAAGATTGGTCTCTTTGGCAAAGCTTGAAGATTTAAAGTCATGAATTTTTCCATCAAGGATAAGAGGATTTTTCAATCTCCATTTGAGTAACCTTGGTAAGCTAATGAAATTAAATTAATATTTTGTTAATTTAATTTTGAATCTATTTGGAGTTTCTTTAAAGGTTCTATTGGCTAATTGTTGAAGAATTAATCTTGGGTTTTTCCCAATCAAGGTTGAATTGGTTTCAACCCAAATTTTTAGAAAGTTAATTAATTTGGGAGAATTTTTGGATGTTAGCCAATTGCTAATTTTATTAATTAAGATACTAAGTTTTTCTTTTATGATTAGGATCAAGTTAATTGGAAAATTTTTACTGTCCGCTATGGAGTACTTTGTTTGGCTAAAATCTCCAGGTAAGAGATTCTACTACTGGACCTTCGAACTGAATTTAAGAAACTGCATGTAATTATGATTATGCATTGATGGTAGCTAAAATGGATAATTTGATGTTATTGATAATGACTGTCATTGTATTGATGATTGATGATGATGACTGATATTATGTTGATGACTGTTGATGTTCATGTTGATGCATGATATATTAATCACATGATTAAGGACATTAAGATTAATACTCATGCCATGTTTATGATGTTATATTATGCTACATGCTATGGATAAGGTGTTTTGTTAACTATGTCTATTAGAGTCGTACCCGCATGGGTGTCCTTCGGGATCACCACCTTTTTAAGACTGCGTAGTCCGATGGGACCACCAGTCTGGCATTGACATTGATATATACATAATTCGAGTGATTCGACGGGATCACTCGCAGCCCGATTGTCTTAGTGTTTCCTTCATGTACACTAAAGACCAGATTGTCCTAGGTGTTCCTTAGGGTTCACCGAAGACCAGATTTGTTCCTACGGGATCACAGATTGCACGTGTTCAGGAACATGCCAGTTCAGGAGTACTTCTTTACAAGACTCTAATGGGAAGTTAATAGACACCTAGCGGGACTAGTAGTGGGTCCCTTACTGAGTATATGTTTATACTCACTCTTTCTATGTTTAATATTTCAGGAAAAGGTAAAGGTAGAGGAAAGCTGGCGAGCGACAAAGAAGGATCCGTGACATGCCATATGGGGACTCAGTTTTGCTTCAGTGTCTATGTATCAGTGTTTCAGCATTCTGTTTTTAGTGAAAATTTAGTTTCTCTCCTTTAAAAAAAATAGTGTCTCTTGTTTGTTTTTTTTAGTAATGACCTCAACTTAGTATAAAGAGTTGGGTCGTTACAATAATTTTATATTCAACTCATCAACAAGTGTATAATTGAGTTCTAAACCTTTGGATTTTGTAGATTTTTTATCTTTGTGTTGTATATGCTCAGTCATTATTCACTGGTGGTTCTACTTAGCAGTGCATTTTTCGCTTGTTTTTGTATTTTTGTGAGGTTGCATTAGGTAGTTAACACACATCGATTTCTTCATAAATTTGTTAATTGTTTGTCTACCGATTCAATTAGATGTCTTGATTTAGTATCGCAAGGAATAAGAGTATTGGTTATTATGAACACATTGGTATTCATACTTAAAGAACTACTTGCAGCCTGCATTGTTGTTTGTTTGTATCGTTATAGACATTGATGTTAGTTTTGTCAATATGCAATATATAAGTGTTTTATGGGTTATGAGGCTAGTTAAAGGGGACTAATAATGTGTATGTTGAAGAGATAGTGCCAATGTTTTTGTATATATTCTTGCACACCATGTGAAATATCGAGTAATTGGTTGTGGTTTTAAACGATTTAATTGAACTGTTAGTAAAAGTTATTGACATTCATATCTAATGCCAATATTTTATTTTTTGGAAGACCTTGGTGGCAATACAAGCATGTTCAACATATTCATATTAAATAACTATTAATGCTTTTATTGTGTATTTGTTGCAACTCTCTATTGATTGTTTTTATTGTTTGATGAATGTTGTTTTTCTGATAATAAGTATTATTGGGAATTTGAAAGGGTTCGTGATTATCATACTGGTTGTGCTAAAATGGCTTGTTGATTTTTGGTTTAAGTTATATGTAGGTGGATTTTGTATAGAAATGATTTGTAGAGGGAATTTTTACCAAACACATTAGATTTTTTTTTTGTTTCTGCACCCTGCAGCCTGAAGTAATTTTTAAGACTTACGAATCCCATTTTTGTGTTCTTCTCGTCTTTCCTTAGGTGAAACAGATGGAATACATTTCTTTGTATTTTTAGATTCGACATCAAACTTATGAATCCCATTTTTATGTTCTTTGTATTTGAACCTGTCATTGTTTAGTAAAGATAACGATTTTGTGCAAATGTTACTGAATTTTAGTAGTTGGCTCCAAAGTTGATGCAATTTGTATGAACTGTTGATCTAAATTAATAGTTTTATGGAGTGAGGATGACTATTCTGGTTTTCATAAATTGTAATCAAATGTAGGTAGTTGCTTTTGACCTTTATATAAAGTTTCATTAAATTTCAAAAATGTCACTCCTTTCAGAGAAGTTAAAGTTCGTCCAATGACTTATTATTATTTAAGCCACCTCCCACAATTTTGTACATCTGTTTTGTATGATACATATAGGAAATGCGATGGACTATGATACCTTAGATCGAGGAAACTTTAACTAATATTAAGTGGTCTTTCAATAAAAATGAAGATGTTCCTTCGTCCATTGCAATGATATCCGACAGAGAATGGCTGAGGGTATGAATATTAAAAAATTAACTTGTGTGTTTTTGTGGTTGTTTAATGTTTATATGTGTAGATTACCTAAAGATGGATTACATTAACTTGCAACTTTTCAGATCCACCTAGGGCGGACAAACACTCAATATATACTCTTCTCCTTGCTGAAAAGTATTTGTAAAAAGCATGGAGTTAAGGTATTTATTGTTTATAACAAATCAATATTATCAATAACACACCCCTCTTATAAATACTAAAGCTCTATCCTTCGACGTGTATATATTTATGAAGTTCGATCATATTATACTTTAGTATTGTGCCGTTCACATTTATATTTTATGCAAGTAAACTTCTGATATCTTCTATAGCATAAGAAGTTTCATTCATTCTGATTTTAATATTAGGTTAACCTTTATTCTCTACGCCTTTAATAGCCTATCAATTTATAATATATTTCTGTTTTCTTCTTCAAATATTGGCCTAGATTACTGGTGGGATGATTTGCTGAGAATTGTTAGAATTTAGGTTTATGCTTGTGTAGGTCGACAAAGAATTCGTGGAAGTTTTAGCATTCAGGTGTGAACCTATACTTAATAACATTTTACTATTATTTCACAAAATTTTCAATTCAACTCTTTCTTTCTATCAATGTGCTTTCCATTACTATCTATGTTCGTTTCATATATATATATTTGCTGCATGATACCAAATTTAGCCTTTTCTGCTACTGGTATCTCTGTTCTTTTTGTTATAATTGAACCGAGATTTGCATTATGTTTTTAGGAGGTTTTGAATGTTTTTTAAATTGGTATGTTTTTCTATTTATCTTTCTGTTGATTACTAATGTACTTGACAGAAGTCATCTTACCAAAACCACATCAGACAATTTGAGAGTTTCACTTTTGTGAAAGTTTGAAACACTTAATTTGCTTTGCTTCTGTATGAACCTATCTATCAATCATTTCATCCGGTTGAATTGCTTTTATCTGTTACGGTTTAAATTTGTTCTTCACATTTTATAAATCCAAGTTCTAAATGGAAGAATATAACTTATTCTTAGGTTTAATTTTACTTTATCTTGTTTAATGTAGATAGATATCCGAGCTGATCTCATTGATGCATATATGTATGTGTTGAAAAGGACCCCCAATTTAATTGTCCTTCTAATTTACTACATCAAACATTTTACCCAAAAAAAAAGAAGAAAAAGAAAAAGAAACAGCTTATATTCTCATACATGTTCCTTTGTATTCTCTCCTAGATCTGCTGTGCAAGAGGTTCTTTATCAAAATGATACTTTCCATAGCCTTAGGCAAGATGTGTTGTCCTATCTTGTGCGGAGCCCGTTGGTGAGTTCTTAATGTCTAGCATATTCTATTGTATCAATAGCAAGTGCATTTAAATGTTGTGTTTATAATCCCCCTAGTAGCAACTATTGTGCTCGCTTATTTTCAATTCAATCATACAGCGACATAAATCAAGATGTAAGTTTATTATATTGATTAAAATTCTCTTAACCACTACTTGTGTTGTGTTAGTTCTCTTGACTTGATTATATTTCTTTGACTGAAGTTTGATTTAATTTTGTAAGGTTATTGGAGAGGCAAGTCATCTTTCAGGTTACTCTTTCTCTGCTCAAAATAACATCATTTATCGTTCTGCACAACTGGCTAATATTTATTCTGAGCTAAATCATCATTTTCTTTTCTTACTAGGTTTTGCAAGAATCCATTGGAGCAGTAAAGTCATATTTGCGGCAATTGATTGATTTATAAGCCTTTTTGTAGGTTTGGTAGCCAATTTTTAGTTTAAATATACTTATTTAAATAGTTTGTTCATTGTTTCATTGTACAAACACTTTATGAACAATTGTACATATATTAAAACATTTCTTTCCATATGGGTGTGTTGTATAGTACTTTGTGATTGTATTGTTGTGTAATGGCAGGACGATAAGAAAAACAGAGATTCAATTAAAAATAGGGCAAGAAAAAGAGGCACTGAAAATGCAATTATGACATTTGAATCCAAAAAAAACTGTCATCGAAAACGTTTTCTTGACAGTTAATTAAAGTCATGGTAGATGAAATGATGACAATTAATAAAAGTCAGAAATGATAAATAATAACATTTAATATCTGTCAAACAAGATTAACAATGACACTTATTCTCTGTCATAAAATATAAACAATGACAGTTATGCTCTGTCATAAAATATAAACAATGACAGTTATTATCTGTCATAAAATCTAAATAATGACAGTTATAATCTATCATAAATAAAGAATTCGTGACATTTATTCTCTGTCATGAAAAACACATTTCGTGACAGTTTATAGAACTGTCATTAAATACTTTCCATGATTGCCGCATCAATGACTGCAAATAACTGTCACGAAATCTTTTTCTGACAGCATTTAACTGTCATCGTAGGCCCTTTTTTCTACTAGTGCCCACTGTGGAAAATACCAAAAATGTCCTGTCAACTATGCCGTCAACAATGCGCGTATAACATTTTGATACATTATCATTTACATTTGGCTATTGTTTGGTACACGATCATTTAGATTTGGTAGTTTAAATTTGGCTACAATTTATTTTTTCAAATCTATCGTTTAATTTGGTTACACGATTATTTAATCTGGCTGCGTTTAAATTTGGTTACACGATCGTTTAGATTTGATCTTTTAGATTTTGGTAGCCAATTCTAAACGATTTTTTTTTTCAAAATCTGGTACACGATTGTTTAGATTTGGTTAAACAAATTTTTTTAAGATTTTTTTGGTACACGATCGTTTAGATTTGGCTAAACGGTTTTTTTTTTTAATTCTTTTGCTGTTTATTTGTTTTACACGATCATTTACTTTTTTTTACATGATCGTTTATTTTTTCAAGATTCTTTAGTACACGATCGTTTTGATTTGTCTACACGATGGTTTGTTTTTTTTTTTCACGATTGTTTACTTTTTTTTACACGATCATTTACATTTGGCTACTCCAATCTAAATGATTTTTTTCAAGATTTTTTATACATGATATTTTAGATTTTGCTATTTTTTGTACACGGTCATTTAAATTTGGATACCCAAATTTAAACGACGTAAAAAAAGAAGAGGAAAAGAAGAAAGACGATGGAAAGATTAAACGACGTAAAAAAAGAATAGTGAAAAGAAGAAAAACGATGGAAAGAAATATGAGTGAAAAAAAAAGAAAAAGAAGAAAGACGATGAAAGAAATTGCATCGAGGAGGAAGACGATGAAAGAAATCGCAACGAGGAGAAGAAGAAAGACGGAAGGATAAACTTAAAATATTTAAAAAAATATCTAATTTCTTGAGTCCGTAAAATGATCAAGAAACAAAATTTATATATATAAATTTTATCATTGAAACTATAAAATTAGTATGGACTCAAATTAAAATAGAACGATTACAAAATTAAAAATAGAACGACCAAATCGTTAAAGCTAAACGGTTTTTTTTACCATAAATAAATAAATAAATAAAAAGTTGATCACTCTATTTCTTGAATTGTCACTTTCTTCCTCTCTCATATGGAAAGTGGCTTTGGAGTACTTACATAGAACGGCTTATCCTTTGGCACTTTTTTACTTAAAAATGGGTAAAAAGAAAGAAAAAAAAGATTATGCATAAAAGCATAAAGATAAAATATATGATTTTACAAATACATCATTAGATGGTTGAATATATATATATATATATATATATATATATATATATATATATATATATATATATATATATATATATATATATATATATATATAATAAGACATAAAGTTGGAAAATTACAAAAAAAAAAAAAGAAAAAAAGGAAAGAAAACACCGACTCTAACCTTGCAAAACCACATCTTGAAATATTTATTTCTTAGTTCTTTTTTTTACTTTGTTTTTATAATGTTAAAAAAATCTTCTTTAAAATCGACATCTTATTGATATTCTAAAGTTTTAAGTGTCATGGTAATATCGTAATGATTTTTTCTATAATAACAATTGCAACAAAATATAGAATCCTGTTGATCGTATATCAAAATATTAACGTATTTTAGTGAAATTAGTTATGAATGTTGCACTTGTTAAGTAAAAATTAAAAAGATAAGTTATTTAAAAGATTACACCGACACTTACAATGATTAAACCTGTACCGTAAAAGGTATAGAATTCGAAAAGAAAAATAGTTTGTAAATTAATATATGTTAAATAAATTAATGTTTTGGACTTGGTAATTTATTTTTTTTAAGAAGAAAAGAACTTTGTTGATAAACGGTGTCTATTCAGCTACAAGATCAAATATATCCATATCAAGAAGAGAAGATAGCCAAGAAGGATACTAAGAATCCCAAATACACCCTATTGGAAACAAAAACACGACTCATCAAATATTTGGTAATCAAATTTGCCGATTGATGAACATATGTAATGTCTAGAAAATGATGTTGAGATATCCAATCCTTAGTTTTACCTAAACTAACAAAGCACGAGAAGAATTTAAAAGAGTTTTTGAGTTACTAGTTTTAGCAAGAGATCGAGAATCAGATTCCACTAGTAAATTATTGAAACCTCGAACTATTAATAATCAATTTTAAATCACAGAGAAGAACAAAAACGTTAGAAGAGAACACGTCTATTCCCATCTCAATCCTCTTCGGAAAAAAGGGAGTCTAACATCAATTTATTTCTAGTTTTTATTTTTAGAAAGGTGTGATCGAATGCATATTTATTTATTTAATATCTCAAGTAAAAATTAAAATGGTTACCAACATTAATGTGCTCAATATGGCCAATCTAAATTGGTGAGAGATAAAAGATGAGAAAGAGAAGTCAAAGGACAAAGTTTTGGCTTAATTGTGTTCAAAATCCTAATCTCTCCCAAATTAAATTAAAAAACATATATGTATAATTAAACAAGTTAATATTACATATTAAAAAATATATCTGTCATCAATATCTATTTTAGGATAAAAGGTGTTGAATTCAAATTTCTCTATTCTAATTTATATTTTAAAAAATAAAAATATTTTTCAAACATCGTTACTTTTCTATACTTATTTCATCCCATATAAATTTAAAAGTATATTCAAACATAAAAAGAAAAAAAAATTACACTCATCTCATTCAAACACAAGTATGATAGAGACACACACAACTCTAAAAGAGTATTAAAAAAAATTGTTTTCATTGGTTCACTATTATTATTATTGGTTTATTACATTGGAAGGGTTCCGTAATTTGAATCATTCTAAGCTTTTGCCAAACTTTTAATAATATGGTTTTCTACATATTCTTTTTATTTAATGTTTCGCTAATATATTTTCATGTCCATGAGCTTTAAAAAAACCCATATAAAAGAGTAGAAATTAAAAAAAAAATTAAAATAGCACACACTTTTTAATTTACATATATACAATAATAATTACATTAGGAAATTTTGACCATTGAACCAACAAGAAATTGAGCTCAAAATTACCAGGAAAAAAAAAAGAAAAATCATAACAATTAATTTACATTAGGTAACAAGGGAATAAATTGTTGGTCTATGAAACAAAATAAAGTAGCTGTTTAATTTATTTCATAAAAATGTGAGGAAGGCCTATGCACCGTCACCGGCTGGGGGCAGAGGGTGCGAAGTGTCACAATCGTAACTTTCAAACACAATTGTGCGGCACTTGTTCTGCTCAGTCAACAAGTCAGCCGTTCAATATTCGAAACCCGCGGACAAACTCGCGGTATGATGTAGCCTCCCTCCATGTTCTCGGGAAAATATTTTTATAAAACGGGAGAGAGAAAGTAAATAGTTGAAAACATCATAAAGAAAGCATTGAAGACTGTCAATTGCAAAGAAAATAACTTAGCTTGCAAAGAGGGCGACAAGGCTTGGGCGGGGGTCGGACTACTCATGTACCCCCTATAGTACATATTGAGATTTTTGGCCTTGGCAGGCTTGCATATGAAAAAGCCGAAATGTCACACTGTGGCTCGGCAACACGAAAACGAAAGAATTAACCTAGACTACTTTCAAGACATAAAGATAAAGCAATTTAGGGGTATTCGGGCATACGACCATAGGTAAATAATACCTTGGACAAGTATGCCCTTGACATTCTCCCCCACTTAAACGGTTGACTTCCTCGTCAACTGGCGAAGCTGGAGCTCTTCGATCTTCTGCGTCCACGCTCCAAGGTCTTCGACATGTTCTCCGTTCGTTACCTCCACGAGTGGCTTCTTCCACTTCACCAGGAATTTATGCATCTCCCTCGTGGGCCTTCTACCAGTTCCTACTCTGTCAGCAAGGACCTTCTTGACTTCTTGTCTTCTTCTAGTTCCAGGTTGACAGATAATCATACGTCGTTGTTGCGCCTTGGATCGGCAGCTTGGTCATCCACTCCGTCTGCGAGCTTGCTCTTGTTAAGAATCCCTTCATGGACCGCCCGTTACTATTGATCGGTTTGGAGCATGAGCGTAATGCTGCAACTGATTTTAGTATCCTCCCCTCACACGTTGTGGCAATCTTCCTCTTTCCTACCTCAACTTTGTGAAGCTCCACCACATGGCCCAACACATTTATCTGTCCCTGCACAGAACAACACTTTCCTTCTTTGGCATTGGTAAGACTAAATGGCACCACGGGGAACTCGTATGCTCTAAGTCCAGTGACACAAGTTGTCTCGAGCCCCTTTACCTCCGTTACTCTTACTCGACAGTACCTCGGTTGGATGTCTGACTTTGGGAAACACTTCACCCCACGTGAGCGATCAAACAGGTTGGGGAGTAGGGGAAATGGATATGTGCGGCGAATTGTGAGTTTATTCTGGATACGACGGTCAATACGCTGTTGTGGGTTTCTGTCCTTCTTCTTCAAGGAATGGACTGGGGCTCCCCACGAAGCTTGTATGGGTCTACTAACTCCCGTACTCGATAATTTCTTTGACTGTTTTCGAAGTACAACTAACTTCGGTGGCGTTGTGCGATAAGCATCCTTCGCATGCGCTTTTGCCTCTAATGGCAACTCTATCCCATGGTCGATCCTCCTCCGCATCGATAAGGACTTGGGCCAACTATTTGGCATCACACCATGGCACTTCTCTGGGACACAGAGTGTCCTTGGGGACTGTCTCCTCCCTTTTTCCCAACGCCCCAAGCGGGGTCTCACGGATGGTGGTTCCTCTTGGGTGAGATTCTTATCTAGTTGCATGGCCGATATCATTTTAAATCTGTTAGGCTGACGAATATCTGCTTGTACTACTGTGGGAAAAGATCCAGTAATCACTAGGCATCTGGCTGACGACATTGGTATGACTTGATGTTCGAGGAGGAACTCCATTTCCAGCACTACATCGAAGTCGTCCATCTTTACAACCACAAAGTCTATGGGGCCTTTCCATCCTCCCAACTTTATCATCGTTCGTTTCACTAGTCCAACGATAGGTAGGGCAACGGAATTCACAACCTTCATTCTTTCTGAATCCTTCTCCCAACGGAGCCTCATACGTCTAGCTTCTGCCTCTGTTATGAAGTTGTGGGTTGCACCGGAATCAATCATAGTGCTCTTAGTCTGCTTTTGGTTGATCCAGGTGTCAACATACAATAAGCCTTTTTCCACTGGTACGTTTCTCTCCCCTGACTTTTCCTGGAGAGACGACATGTATTTTATGGCCCCTATTCGAGTCTTTTCACTCCCATCTATCTGACCCACTTCACCCTCAGCTCGATTCGACTTATCATCTGAATCCGCGATTAATGAGGCCTGAAATGCATGGAAGTCGACTTTATTCGGGCATTCTCTTGCCAGATGTGGCCTCCCACATATGAAACAACTGAGGGGACGCTTGGGTGGGCATCGATTATTTGGCCTTCGCCATGTGTTCTCGGTGCTTGATTGGTAAGGTCTGCGGTCTCTACTGGAATCTTTACCTCCTTCGGCATCTTTGGGAGAACTCGAGCGACTATTCCTGTTCCTTCCAGGTGAGGAACTTTGGTGACTTCTCACATCTTGAGAGTCACTGGTCAGATCGAACAACCGTACGATTGCTGAATACGCTGACATGAGGTCTTGGACTCTTTGTTCATATAACTTGGTCTTGGCCCACGGTTTCAGCCCTTCGACAAAACAGAAAACTTTGTCTTTCTCTGACATATCGCGAATGTCTAACATCAGGCCCGCAAACTGTTTCACGTACTCTCAAATGTTGCCAGTGTGTTTCAGGTCACACAATTTTTGCTGAGCTAGGATTTCCACATTCTCGGGGAAGAATTGCGAGCGAAGTTCTTTCTTCAGGACGTCCCAAGTATCTATTGTGCAACGTCCTTTCTGTATGTCCATGTATCGGGACCTCCACCACAACTTGACATCCTTACACAGATACATCGTCGCCAATGTCACTTTGGCTTCTTCGGTGACTGTGTTTGTGGCCTTGAAATACTGTTCGAGATCAAATATGAAGTTCTCTAAGGCCTTTGCATCCCTCACCCCACAGAAGGGTTTGGGTTCTGGAACCTTCACCTTAGTAACGGGAACTGTTCCTCCAACTGGAACTTGGTTTACCATTGCTCGCATTGTGAGACTCAGTCTTGTATTCACATCTGCGATTTCGTTCCTAACGACATCGAGGGTAGCTCGAAAATCCTTTGACATGTCGTTTAACATCTCTAAGAGTGCTTCTGAGAGCTATCTAGCTCGTTGACACGTCCTTCCATGTGGGCAACAAAGCCCGACGAACTGTCCCCATATTCGAAGTTACCAGTTCTTTCAACATTTGCTTCTAGAGTGTCGACTCTTGCCAACAACTCTTGTATTGGTAATCCTTCGACACGGCCAACTACCGCATCGATTGTATCAGTTTTTCGAAAATTTCATCGAGATGAGACTCCAAGTAGCGGATGGAGTCGGAAACTTCGACTAGGTAGAGCATCTGCTCTTCTAGCTCTACTATTCGGTCTTTCTGGGCCTTGCTCGATGGATTCGCAGACGACATGTTTCGGTCTTATCGTCAATTAGCCGATTTGGCTCTGATACCACTTGTCACAATCGTAACTTTCAAACACGATTGTGCGGCACTTGTTCTGCTCAGTCAACAAGTCAGCCGTTCAATATTTGAAACCCGCGGACAAACTCGCGGTATGATGTAGCCTCCCTCCACGTTCTCGGGAAAATGTTTTTATAAAACGGGAGAGAGAAAGTAAATAGTTGAAAACATCATAAAGAAAGCATTGAACACTATCAATTGCAAAGAAAATAACTTAACTTGCAAAGAGTGCGACAATGCTTGGGCGGGGGTCGGACTACTCATGTACCCCCTATAGTATATATTGAGATTTTTGGCCTTGGCAAGCTTGCATATGAAAAAGCCAAAATGTCACACTGTAGCTCGACAACACGAAAACGAAAGAATTAACCTAGACTACTTTCAAGATATAAAGATAAAGAAATTTAGGGGTATTCGGGCATACGCCATAGGTAAATAATACCTTGGACAAGTATGCCCTTGACACGGAGGACCATGATTCGGCGGAGGGCGATCCGGGATGAGTCCAGCAAGTGCGGCGACTACGTAGGATGCTGCAGTGGCTGCTGATGTGGCCAAATCCTCACCAATTTTAGCCTTAATTTTACCTCGTTTTGGTGGGTTATTTGCAGTTGAAGAGGGCATTTCTTCAAACACAATCCCACAAAAAGGGAAAATTGAGAGAGAGAGAGAGAGAGAGAGAGAGAGAGAGAGAGAGAGAGAGAGAGAGAGAGAGAGAGAGAGAGAGAGAGAGAGAGAGAGAGAGAGAGAGAGAGAGAGAGAGAGAGAGAGAGAGAGAGATTTTAAAATTATATAATTTTAGAGAAGATAAAAAAACAAAGAAATTTAAAAAATTCTAAAACTATTTAGAAAATATAACTAAAAATTAAATGGACGATAAAAAATTGATACATTTAGTAGTAAATAATTTTTTTCTATATTTAAAAATGTTTTATGAAAAAAATATGAAACTTAGTTAATTTTATTTTTTAATTATTTTAAATTGATTTAACATACGAAAATATAAAGGGGAATCCGTGGAAATGGAAAATATAAGAATAGAAATTTGAAAAATAGCAAACTGTTATTTTTTTTATTTATGGCAAAACTAACTGCCTGAAATAGCTTCCCATTTTTTTGGTACGAAATTGCCCCTCAACGGATGAGAATTGTCCAAATACAAATACAGTGTATTTAATGAGGTTGAAAAATCAAATAAAATATCACATATCCGATTACAATGTATTTATAAACACACCCACTTTAGATAATTATTAACTAAATCAAAAAATTATTATATTCTTTCAGAGATCCCTAAACATGTTCAATTGGTTTCAATATCCCCTAATTATTTTGAGTTTTACCTTCAAATTAATGAACCATAACCCCAGTTATTTAATTTTTTAATGCAATAATTATATATTCGAACTATTATAGATCCAAAACTATATAATGCAATAATAGTTTATTTTCATAAAAAAAAAGAAATTAACGAAAAAATGATTCAAATCTTCATTGTTGAAATTTTGGAATGTATCATTCGAAAGTGAATACGTCCTAAAATAATGGCAAAGATAATGCAATAATTAACTATTAACAAAAACATTAAAAAAGTAACCGAAAATCATTTAAAGGATTTAAATTTCAAATACCAATCATTCCCTAAAATTATGGCAAATGTAATGCAAATAGTTAAGTTTAGATTCAAATCTCAACCCTAGCTACTACAAATTTGATCTTTCTTGATGCACGCAAAATTTGATTTCTTGATGGTCATGGCAAAGGACCATCAAGAAAAATATTTTTCTTGATACAATGTTTATCTTGACGGTCATGTACGTCAAGAAAAGTTTCCATATTTTGTTAAAGAAATACGAAAGTTCGTAAAAAAATGTGGATTATTAATTTCCTTGATGGGCAAAGTTTCCTTAGTTTCGTTGATGGTCCGCAAACATCAAGAAAACTATTTATCGATGGACAATAAACATCATGGATAATATATTAGTTGACGGGCAATGCTCATCCAGATAGCTAGGTTTTCTTGATGGACAAGATCCATCAAGGGATGAATTTTCTTGATTTGCAATGGCCATCATCGAAAAAAAATTAATATATTTATTTTGGATTTCTTAATGGGTTTAGAATTTTCTTGATGGGTCGGGTTTCTTGATGGACATAAAAGAAAACAATTGGCAAGGTCCATCAAGAAACATGATATCTTGATGGGCAATGCCCATCAAGAAAAAGTATTATAATTTTGGATTTACGATAAGATCATGGGGTCCATCAAGAAAACAATAACTTGATTGACAATGCTCATCAAGAAAAAATATTTCCCACTAACCACAAAATTCAGGCCCTCATTAACGGACTAAAACACGATATTCATCATTTTTATCTCTTTCACTCTATTCCCAAATTAAATTAACACTACTCTAATTTTATCATTTTTCTTATTAATTTCTAATTTTTTTTTTAAAAAAGTAAAGTCAAATGGTTAGGTACATAACTTGAACAAGTTTTTTTTTCTAATATTAAATTAATAAATCCATTTACATTTAAAAATTTATTTAAGAAAACCCATTAAATACAAAAGATCAAAGGTGTAGTCATTAGTTAAATTTAAAATTATTTAATTTATTATTATATCTATTAGTTATTTAATCAATTATAATTTAAAAAAAAATTGAAGGCATCGGTAGTAATAATTTATACTATATAGTCAAGATTACATAAAATATTAGTGACGAAGGTGTTAGTTCTAAACAATATATTTATTTTTAAATAATTAATTAAAATCAATAGTAATGAATAATTTATATTACTATATTAATCAATTATATTATATCATTTATATTTTGATGGACTTAATTTGATGGGCAAGGCCCACCAAGAAACAAGAATTGAATTTATAAAAAATCTAATTTTGAAACTTTTCTCACAGTTGCCGTCGGTAAGCAGAAGTTTTCGAAACTTTTCTCAATTTTTCTATTTAATTGCCGTTCAATCCGCCGTCGTCAATCGAAAACTTTGTTGATTTTACAATTCTTCTACTGTTCAATCCCCCGCCGTCAACGGAAAGTTTTTTTTAATTCTTTTGCCGCTCAACTCCGCTGCCATCAACCAAAATATTCATGATATTTTTATTCTTCTGTCGCTCAACCGCTCGCCGTCGACCGAAAAGTTTCCTATATATCAATTCTTCTGCCGCTCAATTAGAAATTGCATTGACTATTCCATTTGTTTTCACCATTCTCCCTAAGGTACTCTTCTTCACTGTTTCAACCCACTTACCCCTTTTAAAACGAAAATAACATTGTCTTGGATTTTCCAACAGGATTTTGGTTCGCAAGAAAGCTTCTTGACTTGAGGTGGCAAGGCAGCAGAGTAAATACTAAGGTGTCCTGCCTTCAACCTTTTTATTTTTGTGCTGTGTAAGTTGCATTAGTTTTAGGAAACTATAAAGTCGTCATTTCAATCTTTATTTTGTTGACGACGAGCTTCAAGCAATTACAAACCAAATTTCCTTTCCCTGTAAACTGGTGTTTTTTAATTTCAAAGACTTTATTAAGTACTTGTACATGTAAGTTTGCTATGAGACATTGAAAGGAACAAGATATAAGTAAAGAAAAGGGAAGTCATTTTCTTTTTTTGTTTTTTTCTTCTTCAAATTCTTCTTGTCTTGTCTTTTTTTTTTTTTTGACTTCATTCAAAAGTCTAAAAAGATCAACATTTGGATTGATATGTTCAAGAACCAATTTAAAATTTTAACTTATATGCACCTATAATATTTAACCAAAAAACAAAAAGGCTCCAAGAAAATGGTATTATACTTTCCATTAGTTTTAAATTGGATATTAAAGAAACAAGATGAGATTCTTTAGTTGATTTTAGTATTAAAATTAAATTACTACCAGTACGCTCTAGCCAACTCGCTTACATCTTTACATCTTTACAAGACCACTGGCATATCCTTTCTATTTTTCTATTATCCAATATTGTTCATCTATATAGTCCAACTTCGAGGGGGACATTAGATGAAAGAAGTTGTTATTGATATGATAGTTTAAAGAAATTTGTTAATTATGAGTTATTTGGTTTGTCTCGTCAATGTAAATACTCTTAAATAGAGAAAATATTGATATCAAAGCCACTTATGTTTCTTTTCCAGTGTTCAACTTTTAATAATTTTCATGTTTTGTTTGTTTGTTTCAAATTAAACCTCCGTGACTTTAAACATATATTATTAGATAATCAATATACTAATTAATAGTCAGCAGATAATTTAGGTTAATCAATGTTTAATTAGTTATTTTGCATATTTTATCGTAAGATTATAAATAGTCACTTTAGGATTTATAATATGACTCTCTCATATATTTAATTTTAGTTACTTGAAGAGTCTTTTAACTTAGGGATGAAAGTCCCTTGTTTCATTGTTTGATCATAGATTTGACGTAATATTTTCCATATGTGATGTTAAATTGGTATTAATTAGAGCATTCAAATGTCAAAACCATATATAGAGGTCAGTGACGTACATTAGAATTTTCTATGAAAATCTACATGTATTTATATACTCTACTATTTAATTATGTAAAATCGACGATTGAAAAATTGAAAAGGTCATCACATATTTGAGAATTAATCCATGAATGGATTTCATATGTAATTGTAATGAAATGTCTAAATTGATTCATCTATGAAAATTTATGAATTAATTTTGATCGAGAACAAGTAAGTTGTCTTAGAATCTTTGAGTGACTTTCATAGATAGTTTTTGTTTCTTCTTTTTATCTCGTGCATTTCAATTTTTTTTTTTTTAAAGAAGAATGAATTGTCTCAACTTTGTATGTATATTTATTTATTATTTTAATGTTTTTGTATTCAGTTCAGTTTAGAGAAGATTGAATGTTTTTTTCTTTTCATTTTTATGTTTTCTTTTACCAATTAAGAGTTTGGTTTGTTTATGTTTTTATATTTTAGTTTCTTTTATTTGTAAGTAATCTCATTAGTATAATATGTTTCATCTCATTGCTTGATATGCTTAGAGTAGCTTGAGTTAATCATGATGCTTACTTTGGTGATGCATTAAATGACTATCCTGGAGTTATGATAGTCACTCAAATACTTTGTTATTTGATTTTTTTCATTTTGTTAAGGTGATTTGTCTAATTAATTTCATATAATTAGGTTATTACACAATGAATAAGTCATGGATGATAAAAGATAGATTATCTAAGGAATATGAAGAAGGTATTGATCGTTTTATTGAGTTTGCACAAAAACATTCAAGTGGCAGAACTTCTATGTCATGTCCATGTATTAGGTGTGGAAATTGCAAAACACTTAATACTAATGAAGTTAGAAACCACTTATTAATCAATGGTATTAACCAAAGGTATGACAATTGGATTTGGCATGGCGAAAACCTTACTAAGTATTGTCCAACAAATTTAGTTCCTGATGCAGACTACAATTCTAGGAAACAATTTTTAGATGATAATGTTGATGACAATATGGTTGAAATGGTGGAAGAGGCACAACAAAATAGTGTAGATGATCCCCAAAAATTTCAAAAGTTACTTACAGATGCTGAAAAACCTTTATATCCAGGTTGTGAAAACTTGACCAAGTTGAGTACACTAGTCAAATTGTATCACTTAAAAGCAATTGAGTGGAGCGATACTAGCTTTACAGAGTTGTTGAGTCTGTTGAAAAGTATACTACCTGAAAATAACAAATTGCCAACATCGACGTACGATGCAAAAAAAGTTTTAGTTACTTTAGGAATGACATATGAGAAGATTCATGCGTGTCCTAATGACTGTTGTCTATATAGAAAAGAATTTGCTGATATATCTAATTGTCCTCATTGTAATGAGTCGAGGTGGAAGAAGCGTAAAAACTCCTTTGAAGTACAAAAAGGAGTGACTGCTAAAGTTGTTTGGTATTTTCCACCAATTCCACGATTTCAAAGGATGTTCAATAATCAAATACATTCGAAGAATTTAACATGGCATACAAACGAAAGATTGGTTGATGGAAATTTACGCCATCCGCTGACAGTCCATCTTGAAAATTGGTTGATCATTTATGGCCTGATTTTGGAAGTGAGGAAAGAAACCTTTGTCTTGCTTTATCTACTGATGGAATTAATCCTCAGTGAGATAAATAGTAAATATAGTTGTTGGCCCGTGATATTGACAACATACAATCTCCCACCATGGTTATGTATGAGACGTAAATTTATGATGTTAACAATGTTAATTTCTGGGCCAAATCAACCAGGATACAATATAGATGTGTATTTAGCTCCTTTAATAGATGATTTGAAAATACTATGGAATGATGGTGTACCTTGTTATGATGGATATCGAAATGAGGTTTTCACATTAAAAGCAGTATTATTGTGGACTATTAATGACTTTCCTGCATATGGTAATCTGACGGGTCACACTGTCAAAGGATATTGTGCATGTCCCATATGCGACAAAACCCCATTTGCTATACATTTAAAATTTGGAAAGAAGATGGCATATCTTGAACATAAAAATTTTTTACCACTTAATCATCCACTTAGAAAACAGAAAAAGGTTTTCAGTAACGAAAAAGAGCTTGGAATAGCTTCCCAACCGTTGTCAGGAGAAATTATTTTTGAAATGTTTATCAATAATGATTTCTCTAATGACGAAAATTCATCGAGTACCAGAAAGAGATCAATAGGCTTTTCACGTAGTTGTTGGAAGAAGAAATCCATATTTTTTGAACTTGAATATCGGAAGAAGCTTCACGTTCGACATTGCTTGGATGTTATGCACATTGAGAAGAATGTATGTATGAACTTGTTGGGTACATTGCTCGACATTTCTGGTAAGACAAAAGATGGATTACAGTCCCATCATGACTTAGAACAATTAGGCATTCGTCCTGAGTTGGTGTCAAGGGTTGTAGGAAATAGAACATACATACCTCCAGCTTGTTATACGTTATCCAAAAGCGAGAAACGCACAGTTTGTTAATCATTGTCTAAAATGAAAGTTCCAGAAGGGTATTCCTCAAACATAAAAAAATCTAGTGTCAATCGATACTTTAAAACTTACTGGGTTAAAGTCTCATGATTGTCATGTGCTCATGCAACAATTGCTTTCGGTTGCAATTCGTGCTACACTATCTAAACACGTGAGAAATGCAATCACACGATTCTGCTTGTTTTTTAATGTTATATGTAGTAAGGTTGTAGATGTCACACAACAAGTGTCTTGGAACAAAAGATTGCACCAACATTGTGTCTGTTTTTGAAACATTTTCCTCCATCATTCTCCACCATAATGATTCATTTAACCATACATCTAGTCACAGAAGTTCAGTTGTGTGGCCCTGTGTATCTTCGATGGATGTATCCATTTGAACGTTACATGAAAGTCCTTAAAGGATATGTTCAAAATTGAAATAGACCTGAGGGTTCTATTGCTGAAGGGTATATTGTTGAGGAAGCTATAGAATTTTGTATGGAATTTTGTCAAGATAACATGTCAATTGGACTTGGTAAGGCTCAAAAACGAGATCAAAATGATGATATTGGACGACCCTCATCTACAGCTTCTCACATAAGGCTTGAAAAAGAACAACTAATGCAAGCTCATTTATATGTGTTAGAGAATACAAATAACGTTCAACCTTACATAGAGTATGTCGACTTTAAATATTTGCTTTATTTATTTATTTATTATATTATACCTATTAGGATATATCTAACCATCGAGAGTTGATACAATAACTTTGTAGGAAACATATGGATCATTTGAAAAAAATCTACTCATCAAAGGCAAAACATCTAAAATGGCTACAAGATAAGCACAATCAATGTTTTATTTCTTGGATATGTAGCCAAGTATGTATCTAACGATGTTCAATTATTTTGTTTTATTTACTTTGTTAAAAAAGTCTTGCTAATTTATATTTACATGACTATGATTTTTAGATTGCTACAAAACTTGAGTTACCAAACAATACAATATCTGATACATTGAGATGGATATCACATGGTCCTTCACCTAGTGTGATAACTTACTCTAGTTATGTTATGAATGGTATTCGTTACAATACAGAGCATCGTGATGGTATTCATAATGTACAAAATAGTAGTGTATGTTTAGTAGCGAATACGATGCGGACATCTAGTGTAAAGGATAAACATCCTATAGTGACAAACATGTCATTTTACAGTATGATCCAAGAGATTTGGGAGTTAAACTATATTAACTTTAAAATTATAATGTTTAAATGTAACTGGGTTGACAGTGTTAGCAGTGTCAGAATAGATGAGTTGGGGTTTACATTAGTTAATCTTAAACGTATTGGTCATAAGATAGATTCTTTTATCCTAGCATCACAAGCAAAACAAGTATTTTTTCTCGAAGATCCAAGTGATTTTCAATGGCATGTTGTGTTAAATCCTCTCAATCGAGAGTACGAGGATCATATTAATGATGATGAGTTAGGGGATATAAGTTTAAATTGTATCAGTTCTAACAATGTTCCTATGAATGTGTTTGAGGAAATAAACGATGAAGATGATTCAAACTACATGCGAACTGATTGTGATGGTATTTGGATACTAAATGAAAATGAATAATAGATGGTAAAGTTTGTTATTATTTTGTTTATTCTTTATGAATGTTATTGGCTCTATAATAATGTTTATTTTCATGACAGGTTAGGTACTAATGGACTGTAGTAGTGATAACCACCTCTCAGTAGGAGCCGACAAGGATGTAACCCAGGTTGATTGTTTTTTGGAGACATCTAGTCAAAGGAGTATGTGTGGTCCTACCACGATGATTCATTTGACACAAATTAGCTCTGATGCAAATCGATTGGTTGTTGACTACAATGAACGTGGTGAATGGTTTAGTGAAAGTGCAACTTAAATGGTGAGTTACATGGAGACATGCGTTCGAAACAACATTCTGATTACATATGCTTCATGGTTAGACGTGCCATTAGAATTAAAAGATAAATTTATGTTTGCATTCAGGTAAACATCTTTTATTCTTAAATTAATATATTGAGATATGACATTATTTTTATATATGTTATTTTGTCATTTTCAGAAATCAT
Source organism: Cucumis melo (assembly GCF_025177605.1). Classification (NCBI taxonomy): domain Eukaryota; kingdom Viridiplantae; phylum Streptophyta; class Magnoliopsida; order Cucurbitales; family Cucurbitaceae; genus Cucumis; species Cucumis melo. The sequence goes on along the minus strand of NC_066868.1, from coordinate 3,608,405 downwards.
TTGTAACAAACCCAAAGTCCAAGAAAGATATTTTGAAAAAAGCTGAAAGTGCATTCAGAAATTTCAAAAGTATTTTGAGAAATAATTATATTTTTCCATATATAGACGAACCAGAATACTTAAAATTTCCTCCACCAAACTACCCTGCTATTGATCTATCTGATTGGGAAACGTTTGTATCACTATCCATCAGTGAAGATTTTCTGGTGAGTGCTATGACTTATTTCATGTTTCAATAATTACATATATCAATGCATCATTAACTTGTGTTATGTGTGTGATATAGAAACGTAGCAACATGCAAAAAGAGAGACACAATAATTACAAATATAACCATAGAACGTCTCGCAAAGGCTACTCAAATTTGGGAGAAGAGTTGGTAATTTTATATTACTATGCACGATATTATCCTATGTTTATCAAATTTAATGTTTAATTTATGTGTATACATGTAGAAAAAATAAGAAAAATTACCATCATCGGTCGATCGAGCTACCCTTTGGAAACATGCTCGTGTGGGTAAAGATGGAGGATTTATGAATAAAGAAGTTGAAGAGATTGTAGGAAAAATCGTAAATAAATTTGATTACTAGCATTTAATATGTTTAAGGCATATTTACAACTTGTGACAAACAAATTTTTAATTATTTGTTCATATTATAGGAAAAACTCTAAAAAGATGTCGATAAAACATATAGTGTTTCATATGATATTTTAACTCAAGCTTTGGGGACACCTGAACATTGAGGACGTGTGAGAGGTGTAGGCGGATTGATTACACCTTCGTTCTATTTTCACAAACGTATTCCATCAGAACCCAGAGAAACTCAGATTAATGTTGATGTAGATGCCAATTGAAAAAGGAGAAATCACAGATTTTATCAGAATACAGTCAAATGGCAAAAAACAAAAATGCTTAAGTTAAAGTCTTTGAAGAGAACTAGAGAAAGCTTAGATGCACACTCTGGATGCAATCAAAATATTAGTGAGAAACAGTTCATCTCGACGTCCATCCATCACACCGAAAAAATCGATCTAGTAAATACTATGTTTAATTTAATTTTATATATTGTATTTCATGATTTATCATTCAACATTGATGGTAAATTGAGATGTGAATGTAATTTTTCAAGAGAGACCATGTAGTCTTTCTGTTGGAAAGGTTGACAACATTGTTCCAACAGGAACTATCTTCGAAAGAATAAGTACGAACGAAATAGTTTATGGAGTACGACTTGGAGAAGGTGATGTGCGGGTTCTCATTGAACTTGCATGCGATAGTCATTCTCTACTACCCATACCTATTGTTGGAAGCATCTATTCTGTAAACGATGCAATTGGTTCACACGTTCCATGGTCAAAATATATTATAGTTATAGAAGAACAGAAAAAGGTAAAGTTTTAATTTCAAAATATGCATTTTTGCATTAGCATGTTCTCATTTTAATTTTTGATATTCTTTTGTTAGACATCTAGTAAAAAGTCTCGTGAGTTAGAAGCTTTGAAAGGAACAAAGTCAAAAATGAATGAATTAAAACTGCCAACGACAATAAGGTTCGTGTTGAGTCATGTTGAGCAGGATATGAAAGATGAATATCTTACTATCCCAGTCAACACTCAGGAGATTTTTGGGTACAGCTTCAATGTGAACATGATGAAAGATAACATTAAACAACTTTGTTTGATTGAGGAATTAGCTCTTTCAGTGATATTGAGCTACATGATGTAAGTGCACAACTTCAAAATCTTTATTTTTCTTATTTTTTAAGATGCCTATTTCTAATATTAAAAGATTTTTCTTTTAATGTTAGATGCTTATTTGAATCTGATCCAAGTATTCTAGAGGAACATGCATTCCTGAATCCTAGACAAATTTTAAAAGGTTTGGGTACAGATGAGCATAGAGCTCGACACTTATGTAATAGATTGGTATAAATCAAGAATAAATTATTGATATGTCCATTTAATTACGGGTAAGTTAGAATCAAAGTATCATTATTTTTCATATGGTTTTTAATTATAAATATTTTTTACTAAATTGAAACATATGTTTATTATATAGATATCATTGGATATTATTTATTATCTCATTACGGGCAAATACGGTGTATGCACTCGATTCGTTAAGACATGGTACTGTTCGAGACGAGTTGAAATCTATGGTCAACATGCAAGTATTTAACTGTAATTTCACATTAAGTGTATATTTATTATGTAAATTGCAGTTTGTTATATTTTTTTTATTCTTTTTAATTCAGAGCCTTAAGAATGTTTTATGCTAAAACAAACACAAGAGCTCGACCTCTTACTTGGGCTTCTATTAAGGTATGAGTACTTAAATTATAAATAAAATGATAATGTGCGTTCGGTTTAAATATTTATTTTTATTTTAACATGTGTTTTGAATATATGTGTGTGTATAGTGTGCTCAACAGTCGGGCAGTACAGAATGTGGATACTACGTGATGAAGTTCATGCAAGACATAGTAAGGCAAAAGAGCATTACAATTATAGATGTGGTATGCATTTTATTGCACCATATCTCTTATAGCTATTATTCTTACGCTTAGTGCAATCTAATAATTAAATTACATTTATTTCGTTTACAGCTGACGAGACAAGCACCTTGTACTCAATCTGAATTGTATATGGTGAGAGTGATATACTGTGACTTTCTAGGACGCTACATATGATACATGTTTTTTATTGCAATGAGTGGGTAGTTTTTATATTTATAGTTTAGGTATATCTTGATACGATGTCAATTTCTGTAGGGTTATGTCTTGATCATATTTGTTAGATATTGTTTTTTGTAGAACAACATTGGTTTACAGTTGATTAATGAAAATTAATTAGTTCATTTGATGGATGTCTAGTAATTTTATGAAATATATGTTACTTGTGTGTTTCAATTATATGGTATGATGGTATGAATTTCATATTTGTGATTGTTGATATTTTTCATTAGTTGTTTGAGGTTGGGAAGTTAGAAGTTTCGAATTTTTGGAGTTCTGGAGTTGTATGAGTTCTGAGTTCTGCAGGTTATGTAGTTGACACGCAGATTTAAAGGAGTTGTTTGAACTAGTTTGTAGTTGTATGTAATGGATTTTACATAAGTTGTGAAGTTAAAAGTTTCAAGTTGTTGGAGTTCTAGAGTTGTGTGGGTTATGTAGTTTTGGAGTTGTGGTGGAGGGTTATGTAGTTTATGGTTATTCGGAGAAGAAACGGGCATCGGAGAAGAAATGGATGGATCTCATTTGGAGAAGAAAGGGTTTGCGAGCCGCGACTAAGGAGAAGATCGAAAGAGTAAAGTATGAGAGAGAAATTGTTATTTTTTACAAAATAAAATTATTAAAATTTAAATTTAAATGGACCTTTAATGTCGGTACTCAAAAGGGCGGACCTTTAATGTCGGTTTAAAATCGATATTAAAGATTACTTTTTAATGTCGGTGGAAAACCGACATTAAACATCCACCTTTTCAAAACCGACATTAATGTTCATTTATCATTTTTCTCAACCGACATTAAAACGTATATTTTTTCTAGTGTTTACATGAATTTGCAGAAGTTGTTTGAATTAGTTTGTAGTTGTATGTAATGAATTTTGCATATTTTCAGTTTTTGGTGTTTTCAGTTTTTTTATATTGTTTGAGGTCGATCAGGTCACATATATTGACGGGCTAAAAACGTCAAGAATAAAGTTTTGTTGACGAGTAAAACCCGTCAATAGAAGGGCTATCTTGATGGACTGATCCACTTTCTTGATGGGCAAAAGACGTCAACATCACCTTTCTTAATGGCCAATCCCATCAAGAATAGGTTTTTAATGACATGTTTTGACCATCAAGTAAACTAGTTTTCTTGATGGACTTTTTAGTTTCCTTGATGGGCAAAACACATCAAAGTCTTCTTTCTTGATGGCTAATACCATCAAGAAAGGGTTTTTTATGGCACATGTTTTGGCCATCAAGAAAACGAATTTTTTGATGGACTTTTTAGTTTCCTTAATGGGCAAAAAACATCAAAGTCTTCTTTCTTTATGGTCAATACCATCAAAAATTGGTTTTTTATGGCATGTTTTGGCCATCAAGAAATAATTTTCTTGATGGACTTTTCAATTTCCTTGATAGGCAAAAAACATCGAAGTTCCCTTTCTTGATGGCCAATACCAAAGAAAGAGTTTTTTGATGACATGTTTTAACCATCAAGAAAACTAGTTTTCTTGATGGTCGAGCTTTCTTGATGTCTGCCTACATGATGGGCAAAAACCATCAAGGTAGATATTTTTTGACGTGCTTTGCACATCGAAGAAGGCCAAATTTGTAGTAGCCTCCCTAAAATCATGCCTAATACAATGTGGTCTATCTTTAATTTTGCCAATATACCGGAATTAAGGGAAACAAAAATAGAAGATTCACCAGAAGACAATCAATCGGAACGTTCATGGTCGTAAAAATCTTACCTTCCTCACATTAGATTCATAAGATTATGCCATATACATTTTATTTCTTCGCTCTAGTCTACCATATTTTCGTAATACTTGACCAGTACATCAAATTAAAACGTGATCACTACACATGAAACAGATATCCGTATAATATATGAAACAATAATTTAATTTAATATTCATCCCTCCTATATACAATCTACTAGTGAAGACTGTATACGATATGAGTATTTTCTTTGAATTTTTTCTATGGCTTTACAACGAGTGAAGACCGTATTCGATGGTAGATGGATTGAGTTCTTCCAATATATTGACTATCGCCTCGTTGATGTATATGTTCCAGTTTCATCCTCGTTTCAAGAATTTGTAAATTGCATCCAACGTAGACTTTTTCCAAATTCAAAAGTTGCTATCTCTAGGTTGACCGTTTACTGGAAAGATTGCAAAAATTCGAACCTCATTCGGATTGTTGATGATAAGGATGTGTCCTAGATTATGTTGCTCATATCGAAATTCCCCGACAATGATATACTTGTTGTCGTTGACACTGTACCTGCTACTGTGATATTGGAAATACCTCGTATTTGAGTAGTGAATTACCTAGAACCGAAGACTCGCGTAGTGAAAATGTAATTATTGACCTTAATGCATTTGAATCATCTCAGACTGGTATATCCATTAGAGTTGGATCAATGTTTAGGCAAAAATTAGTTTTGAAGAAAGCTATTTATATGCTCGCTTTGAATAATAGCTTTGAATTAGTTACTATTAGGTCCAATCGTACATCATTCGATATTACATGTAAAGATCCATCTTGCCCTTGGTATCTACGTGCTTCGGTATTAAAAAAAAGGTGATATTTGGATAGTCTGTAAACTCACCGATACACATCAATGTTCTGTTGACGTCGTGAAGAATGATCACAAACAAGCAACATCCTGGATTGTATCTGAGTGTACGAAATTAATATTTAAAATGAATGACAAGGCTCCATGTCGTCCTTCGGATGTTATAAATTATATGAAGATTCACCACGAGTGAACGTAAGCTATGATAAAGCTTGGAGAGGACGTGGAATTATTTTGAATTCCATTAGGGGTACTCTAGAGGACTCGTATGCCATGTTGTCTGCTTTTCCGGATGCATTAATCCGAAACAACCCAGGTAGAAAAATCACAAATACTTCGTATTTTAACTAGTACCACACGATCAATCTAGAAATACATGTGATTCTAGACTACTTTATTTGACTGTTTTTTGGTACATATACAGCTGAAGAAGCAGATGATGAAGGTCGGTTTAAATTCTATTTCATGGCACTAGCTGCTTCAATTGATGCATGGAACTACTGCGTACAAGTTATTTCCGTTGATGGTGCAGCCATGAAGAACAAATATCTTGGTACGCTCATCTCTGCTTGTACTATTGATGAGAATTCTCATCTCTGTCGTTGATTCAGAGAATGATTTGTCATGGGCATGGTTTTTTCGGGACCTTAATTAAGGCCACTTTTGGGAAATATAATGAAATGGTAATTGTGTCAGATGCTCACAAGAGTATAGAAAATGGGTTTAATGTCGTTTATGAAACAGCTGAACATGGATTATGTGCATTCCATTTGTTGAAGTACTTGAAAAAGAACCATAAATCACTTCCCATGGAGGACTCATTCAATCAGTGTGCCAAAGCTTATACACCACTGGAATTTCAATACTACATGAGGCAACTCAAACAACTATCTCCATCAATGAGGCATGAGTTGGAAGCAGTGGGAAGACACAGGTGGGCTAGGGCATTTTTTAGGAGAAAAAGATACCAGGTTATTACAACCAACATCTCTGAAAGTATGAATTCTACCTTGAAAGAAGAACGAAAATTGCCTGTAATTGGGCTTCTAGAATCAATTCGTAGTTTGGTTAAAAAATGGTTCTACAAACATCGTACCAAATGGAGTTTCCAACGCAAAACTTTCAATATATGCAGAAGATATGATTCGAGAATCTTTAAGGGAAAGTCGCTCAATGAACATAAGTTATTTAATATTCTATAAATGCAATAAATATGTATTCACTTGTTTGTAAATGATATTTTTATACTGTTTTGACAAATATATCCTGTAGACCAACATGAATTTGAAGTTCACCATCGTAAGGAACAATTTGTTGTCAACATTTTAAATCGAACATGCTCATGTCGTCAATGGGACCTTGATTTGATCCCTTGTTCACATGCATGTATAGCATTGTCCACAAGGAATCTTAATCTTCATTTGTACACTGATAAGTTCTACTATGTCTCAAATTTGATAAACATGTATAAGAAGGGAACGCGTCCTATTGGTAGTGTAAACCAAATTAGGAATACGCACCAAGGTGGCAATGATGGAATACTTCTACCGCAAGTTAAACGTCTAGCTAGAAGACCGAAAAAGAAGAGGTTTACTTCATTTTTAGAGAAAAAAGCCACTGTTCGTTGCAGCAGGTGTGGTAAAAAAGGTCACAATTGTAGGTCTTCTAAAGAACACATTTAGTAATTTCCATGTTTAATAACTTAAAGTTCTAATTAGTTTATATTTCCTTTCTAATTGTCTATATTCATAGTTATATTTTGTTATCAAGTGGCTTGAATGATTCGTTCAAATAAGATTGGTCTTTTGTTCATTTAAATACAAAGTAATTCTTAGAATGTTGACGACTTAGGTATGTTGACTAAATACATTATGTCACACCCCCTCCCGGACTACCTGCTACCTTAGACCGAAAGATGGCGTGAAGCCGACGAACAACGCTTTACTGTACCTGTATCAGTCGACTCTTCTTAAAACTTTCAAGTGATGAACTTGCCAATCTAGTATATAAACTATTGTACATGCCACAAAACACAGCGGATCCTAGGCTAGTCAAACACAGCTAGTCAAACACATACATGAAGTGTACCTCAAAATTTACCGATTTCATGAGTAAACCTAAAGACACCTTAATCAAAATATAACCAACAAAATTTACACAACTACAGCTTCTAAAGCTTATACAAACTGTGGAGTATCTATAACATACAAGGGTGTATATACACCACAACACAACAGACTCTATGCCGAACTCAAAACACGTACAGGCAATCGATAATGAAGCTTCCGCAGACTAAGGCAGTCTATCAGGCACCGGGAAGTCGATCTCTACCTGGAAAATGGGTAAAACATTTTGGAAAGGGTGAGCTATGAAGCTCAGTGAGTGACTCAGTTTAAAACTATGAATTTAAAGATAAGAGCACGTGAAAACTTTACACATATAAATCTGTTTATACAAGTCGCAAATGTAAATGTGTAGTAGTAAGAATAGCTTCCTTAAATACTCAGCATGTTCATCACTGAAATCTAGCAAGGCATATCAAGTATATCGAAGCATTTTAACTAACATGACGAATCTACGTTGTGTAGGGTACACCTAGTACAACAACGTTTACAAGCACTACGATGTAGTGGGGCCCACCCAGCACTCCCATCATCTTTGTCGTAGTGGGGCCCGCCCAGCACTTACGACAGCATCGTTGTTACGGAGTACACTCAACGTCAACAACGGAATCTAACCAGTGTGCACACGGTAATTTCTAGCCTCAGGCTCAAGATCTCAGTCATGTAGTTAATGAAAATTTCATAAATCATCTTTAAATATTAAAACATGCCTGCTTATAAATTTTACACAAAGCTCGAACTTTACTCAGCTCTTACGTGGAAAATTGTAGTTCTTAAAACAAAACTTCATACTAATTCATGCTTTGCTTAAAATATTGTGGTTTAAATACTTTCCAAACATTTAATATCTACGTGCTAGCATAAATTTCTTTAAGAAATCTAGTCTCCAAATGTATACTTGAAAATAGTCATGAAATTCAAATACTTTTCATGGCTTCGTAAATAAACATTTATCGCATTCAATCATAATAACAATTATGGAAAATATTTCAAAGTTGGTTTTGTCACTCACAGTCTTGGGCTAGATCCTTGGTCTATAAGCTCGGTTTAATTCTTCTCGGCCTACCAACAACCCAACCGAGTATTAAAACTCTAAACATTCTGGTTTCCTAAAGATATACATAACATGTCGCACCAAAGATGACGCTCACGAAAACAAAGCTTAAGAAATAAAATCCTATTTCAACAATTCTCTAAAATTTCCAGATTTCTAACATAAATTTCAAAGGACTATAACTTTCTCAATACTTAACCACAATGAGTGTTCTTTATATCCAAATCTTCATTTTGAGATCCTCTAAAACTTACCTGAAGACATATAAATCTGATTCCCCGTGCATAAACACATATAACCCTCAAAACAGAACCACTTCCAAAATCGCGCGCACACGACCTCTTTAACTTGTCCCTACAATTTAACTGATATTTAGTCGTTTTTGGTTTACAATTTCTTCATGAAAGTTGTAGCAAATTGAATAATCTTTCCAACCATACCAAATAGAGATTCTAACTCCACCGATATACTCTGAAATACAAGAAAAACCAGAGACCTCCTGATTTCGAGTGAAAACCAACTGCCCTGTTTTCTTCATCAAAAAGCACCAAATGAATATCCGAATTTGCTCCAACGTTCTTCATAAAGTTTGTTTAAAAATGAGTTAACTTTCAGTAAATGTAAATCTCACCTCTTAATTCCTTTTGAAGAGTTCAAACCGAATTAAAAACCAGTGATGTGCAGAATGAACTAAAATTCAGCCATGGATACACTTTGCTTGAGTTCTCCTCCTCTTCTTCAACCTAAAAATTCTAGTAAAATTTATCTTCTTCTTCCAAACTCTCTCTTAGAAGTTCTCTGCAAATTGAAGAAGGAAAAAGAAAACAAAAAATGGAACTTGGATGTCTTCAAAATCTTGGCGGTGAAGGGAAGAGAAGAAGGAGAAGAAAAGAAAAAATGAAATTTTCTTCTCCTTTTCTTCTTTTTATCCTTTCTTTTCTTTCTTTTCTTTCTTTTCTTTACTTTATTTAATAAAACTATTTAATATAAATATATATATATATATATATATATATATATATATATATATATATATATATATATATATATATATATATATATATATATATATATATTTACACTTAATTTCCATTTTCTTTTTCTTTTTTTTCTTTCCACATTTAAAGAAATTAAACCAAGAAAATATCGGGTTTACAACTTACCTTCCCTTTAGAAAATTTCGTCCTCGAAATTTAGAATGTCCTTAACTGAAAAGTATCGGATATCTCTTCTTCATCTGATATTCTGGTTCCCAAGTTGCCTCCTCCGCTCCATGATGTCTCCACAAAACCTTTATAAGTGGAATCGTTTTGTTTCTCAAAACTTGTTCCTTTCTGTCAAGAATCTGAACTGGTTCTTCAACATAACTCAAATCTTCTTTTAATTCAACGGGTTGCTCTTGCAACACATGTGATGGATCTGGTATATATTTTCTTAACATGGATACATGGAAAACATCATGTATTCGTGCAAGTTCTATTGGCAACTTAAGTCTATACGCTGCTGGTCCCACTCGTTCCGTTATCTGATATGGCCCAATATATCTAGGACTTAACTTACCTTTTCTTCCGAAACGAATAACACCTCGCCATGGAGATAATTTCAAGAAAACTTAATCTCCAACTTGGAATTCTAGGTTTCTTCATCGCATATCCGCATAACTTTTCTGTCGATCTTGGGCTTTCCTCAGATTTTCTCTGATCAACTTAATATTGTTTGTCGTAATCTGAACCAACTCAGGACCTACTAACTTCCGCTCTCCCACTTCATTCCAGCACACAGGAGTTCTGCATGGTCTCCCGTATAAGGCTTCATATGGTGCCATACCGATACTAGACTGATAGTTATTATTATAAGCAAACTCCATAAGTGGCAAGTAGGTATCCCAACTTCCTTTAAGTTGTAGGACACATGCTCTCAACATGTCCTCTAAAGTTTGGATGGTCCTCTCGGACTGACCATCTGTTTGGGGATGAAAAGATGTACTAAACTTTAGCCCTGTTCCCATTGCTTTCTGTAAACTAGGCCAAAATTTAGAAGTAAACCTCGGATCCCTATCTGAAACTATGGACACTGGTACTCCATACTGACTCACAATCTTATCAACATATAATCTCGCTAGCTGGTCTAACGTAGATGTCCTTTTAATCGGTATAAATCGTGTCGTCTTGGTGAGTCTCTCTACTATTACCCATATACCATCATGTCCACTGGATGTACGAGGTAATCCAAATAGAAAATCCATAGTAATATGCTCCCATTTCCACTCTGGCACTGGCAAAGGATTAAGAAATCCTCCTGGCCTCTGTCTTACTGTTTTAACCTGTTGACAAATCAAACATCTATCAACATATTCAGCTATCTCTTGATTCATTCCAGACCACTAATAAGTCTTCTTTAAAGTTCTGTACATCTTGGTGCTACCTGGATGCATAGCGTAAGCTGAACTGTGAGCTTCTTCTAGAATAGCATTCTTAAGCTCACTGATATTCGGAACACATAATCTTCCTTGTTTAACAATGGCTCCATCTATTCTCAGCTCAAACTCCACCTCTAAGCCTTTCTTGGATTTCTCAAACTTCTTCTGTAAATTACTGTCTTCTTACAATCTCAGTTACTAGAGAAGACCGAACCTGAAATTGAGCTAAGAGACTTCCTGAATCCTCTGTAGTTACTACTGCCTTGGAACCTCTTAACTCATTCAACAAAGCTACTCGAATACCACACAAGGCACTCTTCGGACGTCTTGACTTCCTACTTAATGCATCTGTTACTACGTTGGCCTTACCTGGATGATACTCTATAGTACAATCATAATCTTTAATCAGTTCTAGCCATCGCCTTTATCTCAGATTTAGCTCTTTTTGATCAAAAATATACTTCAGACTTTTATGATCTGTGAAAATATGGCACTTTTCCCCGAACAAATAGTGTCTCCAGATTTTTAGTGCTAAAACAACTGCTGCTAGCTCAAGATCATGGGTAGGGTAATTACACTCATGCTCCTTCAACTGCCTTGAAGCAAAAGCTATTACATTCCCATCTTGCATAAGCACACAACCTAATCCTAGCCTTGAAGCATCACAATAAATCACATAGTCCTTCCCTATTACAGGAAGTGCCAAAATAGGTGTTGTAACTAGTCTTTTCTTCAATTCCTGAAAACTTTGCTCGCATTTATCTGACCACTCAAACTTAACATTCTTCCTTGTCAAAGCGGTCAAAGGCAATGCCAATCGAGAGAAATCCTCAATAAAACGCCTATAGTATCCTGCCAAACCCAGGAAACTACGTACTTCTGTGGCACTAATTGGTCTTTCTCAATTGACAATTGCTTCTACTTTTTGTGGATCGATACTAACTCCTTTTGCTGAAACTACATGCCCCAAAAATACTACTTGTTCCAACCAGAACTCACATTTGCTGAACTTAGCGTATAACTGTTTTTCACGTAGAGTCTGTAGAACAATCCTCAGATGTTCCTCATGAGATTCTCTGTCAATCGAGTAAACTAATATATCATCAATGAACACAATCACAAACTGATCTAAATACCGATGGAAGATCCTGTTCATAAGATCCATGAAAACCGCTGGCGCATTCGTTAAACCGAATGGCATAACTCGAAACTCATAATGCCCATACCTCGTTCTAAATGCTGTCTTAGCAATATCTGATTCTCTAACCTTCAACTGGTGGTATCCTGACCTTAAGTCAATCTTAGAGAACAACACTGCTCCCCTTAGTTGATCAAATAAGTCATCGATGCGTGGTAAAGGATACTTGTTACGTATTGTAACCTTGTTTAACTGTCTATAGTCAATACATAATCTGAGGGTACCATCTTTCTTTTTCACAAAAAGCACTGGTGCTCCCCACGGCGAAACACTAGGCCTGATGTATCCCTTGTCAACTAGTTCTTGTAACTGCATCTTCAATTCTTTTAGCTCGCTTGGAGCCATTCTATACGGGGCCTCTGAAATAGGTGCTGTTCCTGGTAATAATTCAATGGTGAACTCAATCTCTCTATCAGGTGGCAAACCTGACAGATCATCTAGAAATACATCAAGAAACTCTTTCACCACAGGAACATCTTCTGGCTTTAGCTTTTCTCTCTGCACTACTACGATGTGTGCAAGAAACGCTGTGCAACCCTTCCTCAGTAATTTCTCAGCTTTCAAAACTGAGATTAAACTTCTAGAAACGGCCTTCCTCATACCTCTAAAAACCACTTCAGCAAAGCCTGGTTTTCTGAAAACCACTTCCTTCCTATGGCAATCCATAGATGCATAGTGAGCAAATAAGAAATCCATCCCCAAAATTACATCTAACCTCTGCAACTCTAGTGGTAGCAAGTCCACTAGCAAACTGATACCTTCTACTAAAACTTCACAATTACGTAACACCTCATTAACAAGTAAAACGTCACCAACTGGAGTGTATATAGCTAACCCCTCAGATAAAGGCTCTAGCATCCTATTCAACTTAGTCAGAAATATACTAGAAACAAAGGAATGCGTAGTACCTGGATCAAATAAAACATCTGCAGGTACATTACAAATAAGAATCGTACCAGTAATAACGTCTGGTGCGTCCTCCGCTTCTTGTTGAGTCATAGCATAGACTTTTCCCTGTTGCCTCGGTCTTCCAACAACTCCCTTTTGCCTTGCACCACTGGTGCCCTCTGTTGGAACCACTGAAACTCTCGATTGCTCAACTGTCTGGGACCCAACTCCCTGATCTCTCTGAACTGTCATGTTCAACTGCGGACAATCTTTCTTGAAATGTCATGGCTGTCTGCACTGGTAACATACACCGGCACCTACCAAACACTGACCCCGATGGTTCCTGCCACAACTCGTGCATGGTGTTCGCCTGACGGTACTAGCAATGGACTCCTGACCTGGTTGCGATCTTACTGTTGATCTAATGGGTTGACTAGGTATTCTCTGGCTCTGTCTCTGAAAAACACTACCATGACTCACGTTCCTCGATGCTTGGCCTCCAGAGCGATTCTTAAAATCTTGACGGCTTGAAATATTTATCCCAGGCGTGAACCTCCGCTGCTCACGGCCTCTAAATCCACTAGCTGTTGAAGTCCCACGACTAAGCTCCACTACCGATTTCTCTTCTGTTATACTCTGCTCCACACGAAGGGCAGTCTCCACTAACTGAGAGAAATTCGTCCACTTAGCAATGGCTGTAACTGGGGTACGTATTTCAAAACGCAACCCTCTTTCAAACCTTCGGCACCTGTCACTCTCAGAAGCTACAATAACGTCAGCATACCGTGAAAGCTCGGTATACTTCCTCTCATACTCAGCCACTGAAAGTGATCCTTGTTTCAACCCCAGAAATTCATCCCTCTTGGCTTCGCAGTATGTGCTGGGATAATACTTATCTTCGAATATGCCTCTAAAAGTCTGCCAGTCTAAAGCACGTGCATCACTGCGTCTTACTAATATAGATTTCCACCATCCTTCAGCCTCTTTTTGCAACAAAAATGTGGCCAATCTAACCTTTCGCTCCTCAGGACAATTCATCACATCAAAACACTTTCCAAGCATATTCAACCAGTTCTCTGCATCAGCTGGATCTGTGGAACCTTCAAACACTGTAGCCCCTAACTTCTTCAGCCGTTCAATTCCGTATGCCTTTTCTGGATCAATAGGCTCTGCTCTATCTGGCCTTCCTATTTCCTGTGTAGTTCTCGCAAACTGCTCATTTCCTGCCCCACCTCGAACTCCTAGGGTACTAGATTCCCCTACAGATGGACCTTGGGTAGGACCTTGCATCCCGTCCTGATTCTGCCGGCGTCGTCTACCAGTACGTGGTGGCATGACTCCTATAATATGTCAACACATTAGACATACTATAAATACTTAACTCAAATGCATGATACTAAATGTCTACTCACGTATTAATAATAATTGGACTCACTTCTACCCTTACCTAGACCATACTCCACTAGTTCCCTTTAAGCTAACTTGACTTTCAATTATTTACTTTCCAGTTTCTTCTTAGAGCTAACCGCTCTACCTTAATTCCCATGGAGCAAACTGCTCTGATACCAAGTTGTCACACCCCCTCCCGGACTACCTGCTACCTTAGACCGAAAGATGGCGTGAAGTCGACGAACAACGCTTTACTGTACCTGTATCTGTCGACTCTTCTTAAAACTTTCAAGTGATGAACTTGCCAATCTAGTATATAAACTATTGTACATGCCACAAAACACAGCGGATCCTAGGCTAGTCAAACACAGCTAGTCAAACACATACATGAAGTGTACCTTAAAATTTACCGATTTCATGAGTAAACCTAAAGACACCTTAATCAAAATATAACCAACAAAATTTACACAACTACAGCTCCTAAAGCTTATACAAACTGTGGAGTATCTATAACATACAAGGGTGTATATACACCATAACACAACAGACTCTATGCCGAACTCAAAACACGTACTGGCAATCGATAATGAACCTTCCGCAGACTAAGGCAGTCTATCAGGCACCGGGAAGTCGATCTCTACCTGGAAAATGGGTAAAACATTTTGGAAAGGGTGAGCTATGAAGCTCAGTGAGTGACTCAGTTTAAAATTATGAATTTAAAGATAAGAGCACGTGAAAACTTTACACATATAAATCTGTTTATACAAGTCGCAAATGTAAATGTGTAGTAGTAAGAATAGCTTCCTTAAATACTCAGCATGTTCATCACTGAAATCTAGCAAGGCATATCAAGTATATCGAAGCATTTTAACTAACATGACGAATCTACGTTGTGTAGGGTACACCTAGTACAACAACGTTTACAAGCACTACGATGTAGTGGGGCCCACCCAGCACTCCCATCATCTTTGTCGTAGTGGGGCCCGCCCAGCACTTACGACAGCATCGTTGTTACGGAGTACACTCAACGTCAACAACGGAATCTAACCAGTGTGCACACGGTAATTTCTAGCCTCAGGCTCAAGATCTCAGTCATGTAGTTAATGAAAATTTCATAAATCATCTTTAAATATTAAAACATGCCTGCTTATAAATTTTACACAAAACTCGAACTTTACTCAGCTCTTACGTGGAAAATTGTAGTTCTTAAAACAAAACTTCATACTAATTCATGCTTTGCTTAAAATATTGTGGTTTAAATACTTTCCAAACATTTAATATCTACGTGCTAGCATAAATTTCTTTAAGAAATCTAGTCTCTAAATGTATACTTGAAAATAGTCATGAAATTCAAATACTTTTCATGGCTTCGTAAATAAACATTTATCGCATTCAATCATAATAACAATTATGGAAAATATTTCAAAGTTGGTTTTGTCACTCACAGTCTTGGGCTAGATCCTTGGTCTATAAGCTCGGTTTAATTCTTCTCGGCCTGCCAACAACCCAACCGAGTATTAAAACTCTAAACATTCTGGTTTCCTAAAGATATACATAACATGTCGCACCAAAGATGACGCTCACGAAAACAAAGCTTAAGAAATAAAATCCTATTTCAACAATTCTCTAAAATTTCCAGATTTCTAACATAAACTTCAAAGGACTATAACTTTCTCAATACTTAACCACAATGAGTGTTCTTTATATCAAAATCTTCATTTTGAGATCCTCTAAAACTTACCTGAAGACATATAAATCTGATTCCCCGTGCATAAACACATATAACCCTCAAAACAGAACCACTTCTAGAATCGCGCGCACACGACCTCTTTAACTTGTCCCTACAATTTAACTGATATTTAATCGTTTTTGGTTTACAATTTCTTCATGACAGTTGTAGTAAATTGAATAATCTTTCCATCCATACCAAATAGAGATTCTAACTCCACCGATACACTCTGAAATACAAGAAAAACCAGAGACCTCCTGATTTCGAGTGAAAACCAACTGCCCTGTTTTCTTCATCAAAAAGCACCAAATGAATATCCGAATTTGCTCCAACGTTCTTCATAAAGTTTGTTTAAAAATGAGTTAACTTTCAGTAAATGTAAATCTCACGTCTTAATTCCTTTTGAAGAGTTCAAACCGAATTAAAAACCAGTGATGTGCCGAATGAACTAAAATTCAGCCATGGATACACTTTGCTTGAGTTCTCCTCCTCTTCTTCAACCTAAAAATTCTAGTAAAATTTATCTTCTTCTTCCAAACTCTCTCTTAGAAGTTCTCTGCAAATTGAAGAAGGAAAAAGAAAACAAAAAATGGAACTTGGATGTCTTCAAAATATTGGCGGTGAAGGGAAGAGAAGAAGAAGAAGAAAAGAAAAAATGAAATTTTCTTCTCCTTTTCTTCTTTTTATCCTTTCTTTTCTTTCTTTTCTTTACTTTATTTAATAAAACTATTTAATATATAAATATATATATATATTTACACTTAATTTCCATTTTCTTTTTCTTTTTTTTTTCTTTCCACATTTAAAGAAATTAAACCAAGAAAATATCGGGTTTACACATTACATTGTATTGACCTGTTTTAAATTCATTTATAGTTATGTTCAAAATCCAATGTATTTCAACTTACTTAATAATTATCAAATAAGCTTGAATTGATAAGTTTTGTATATCTAAAAACAAATATTTTAGTTCAACAAAAAATTTATAGATTTAATGTAAGTAATCCAATAAAACAATCAATATTCCAATATATTATAGACCCTTAACAAAAAAGCTTAAAATGAATATATCACTTTGACTTAGATGCAGATCAAACGATGGCCATTCTGAGGATAAATTCTCTTTATTCTTCCTTGGAGGAACTACTTTCCTCTTAAAGCATCTATCCATATTCTCGTTGAAACTGGTGTAACCTCTCTATACTCTTTAGCATTTGATCTTTTCATTCACAATCCTTCCTTTGTGGGTTTCAGCTAAGAAAAAAAAAAGGAAGTCCATTAATAGGATAACAAGTTATAAATTACGTATAAACTATGACATATGCTTACATGTTTTAGAATAACCCTCGCTACTGGTCTATTTTCCTTCATATTTGAAAGTCTATCATTACTCGGCATTTTTTCTATAATCTACAAGTTATTGGCAAACAAGATTCTATATTAAGTATGTTATTACCATTTTCGAAATGTTAAACCTAGATTCATACTAGATATGTTATCACCTTGGCCATATGTGGTATATCTTTAATTCTGCCAAATGCTGGTTGCACATTCTTCAACATTCTTGGGGTTGAATTCAATGAACATTGACCTTGTGCATTCTTTAATATTTCTCAGGTATTAGTTAAAGATACCATTCATATACAACAATTCACATCTTTTGAAGGAATAGGTAGTCAAACAACACTTACAGCCATTCACATCCTTATAAGCCACATTTCATATACACTCTAATTGTTATCTGAATTGCTGAAATACAATAGCCATACATTCATTCAATATTATACCTGTCCATTCATTAACTGATATTCATAATGATAAATGTCTCACAGCAACCCATTCAATTATATTCATAATGATAAATGATATTCAATGATAAATGTCTCACAACAACCCATTCAATGATATTCATAATGACAATTACTCAGAATAACACTGTAATCAACATATACTATGTAATTACCATAATTCATTACAAAAAACAGTACAACTTGTAGATAACCCAAAAAAACTTTCATATCATCGATTGCTACACACTTCCTAGTATGGTCAGCCTACTACCACAGTTAAAGGTAAAAATTCAATATAGTTTATATTATAGTCATTAAACTAATAGTCACTTAGTATAACAAACATACACACATCCACAACTATACTGTTCTTCTCCTGTGTTCTTTCTTCTTGGTCTCGTCATATATAACACTTTCATCGATTGACCGTATCAGCCTGTTTATCTCCTCAAATGTTTCCTCCGTGGCCTATTACAAGTATGTACATATATTAGTCTATGTATTATACACATCTTCAACAGTTTCATTTTTTTTCTTTACCTTATACAGTGAAGAATCTTTATCTTCGGCTGTTGGTGGTGTCTCTGATTTTGCTACTTTAGATTCACCACCATCTTGCCCTCTCGAACTTTCTGCTCGACTTTCATCCATAAGCCCTTTTTCGTCTTTGTCTTCATCGTCATCCCTTTTTCCAAGCACCATTGGATTGCTTGAATCCAAGTTCAAATCTTCAACATCATCTTCTTCTTGGTCCTCGTCCGCCTTGTCAAGGTGCTCTTCAAACGCCTTTGCTCCCTACGCAACAAATACAAACCAGATACACCGTATTTATTAAGATTTAGATTCATGCACACAGATTATTAAAGTCTACACAATATGCTTACCATAAATTTATGGGTGTATTGGCCACCCGAAGAACTACATTGTTGGCTCCTTATTGCTTCTATTATTCCATTCATCTTCTGCCCTAGTTCTTCAAATCGATTATTCATTTTCAATTCTACAGATTTAAGAAACTCTAGAATACCTTCCGCACTTGTCTCCATCCTTTTTTTGGCTATTCTCAATCTTCTCTACCATTTTCGTCAGGACATCAATCCAACTTGAAAGGGCATGCCTATATTCAGCGAAACATGGGCTATGTGGTCAGAATTCTTGGTCTTTTAAAGCTCATCTTCTGCTTCTTTGAGTATATCTTTTTCTATCTCGATGAATGGTGCAAAGTATGGCATTCCTACTTTAGTTGGGGTTGCGAGCATAGGGGACACTTCAAGCTGTTTCAAAAAGGAACAAAATACTTTATAAACAAAACTATTATGAATATATAAACTACTACAAATTACCAGATTTACATACCGTTGGCGAATCGAAGACTTTCTGTTTTAAGTCCTTCCATTCGGGTTGTGTGTCAGCTACCCAATTTATAATCCCAGGGACTTCATTGAAAATCCTTGTTGCAAAGAAGTTGGGTGGAGTACTTAATGTTGGGATTACCTCGTAAGCCCAAGCAAGAATGGAAAAAATAAACCCCCCCATCGAAATCCCCGTTTGCCCCTTGCTACAAACGACCCTATTCATGAAGTCCACTAAGAGTTCAAAAGCAACTCTACCCCACGGGTACCCGTCAAATACTTCATCATCATCTACCATAATGATATGATCTCACTCTACACTTAGACATTCTTGCTTAGGGATCAAAAAACTTTCGCAAAAATACAATTTGGCCACTTTTATCCTATCATCATCTGTTCCAGTAGTACTTATATTGAACATAACGTTCAAGTACTACCTCATCACAGTTTTAAGATTTTCAAAATATACCCCTTTTAGCCGCCCACCACCCTTTATATCCTCATGGTTAATATCAGGAATCTCATTGCATTTTAGGCCAGTTATAAGCACAAATTCTCTCAATCCAAACCTCAAAACTCTTCCTCCTATTAGAAATTAAAGCTGACTAGTCGATTTAGGTTTGCACATTTGTTGAATAAGGTGCAACAACAATTGGGAGGATTGGTTTGGTATGGAGAAGTTTAGAAAGTGCCCAAATATGCCCTCCCTAAACCTATTAATCAGCCTATTTCCAAGATTTTCCTTAATTTTGCCTACTACTGTGCTCTTAATGTGTAGATTGATTTTTAAAGGCTCGTTTCTCCTTTCAGAACACATTAAGTAGACCGAGTCCTAACATTGATTTGAAAAAATTATCAGTAACCACACATATATCTATCACATTTAATTGATTAACACTAAAGATATACTGTAACTAGAACAAATTAATCTCAGACCATGAATACATTCAATGTAACAGAACATGGTTTACATTCGTAATAAAAAAATACTGTTTAATTGGATGCACCATATACACATATCTCATAATGAAATTCATATACACTCAACTAATAAATACACTGTCAACATAAAACACAGTCAACATATATAATTGAATACACTGTTAACATAAAATAACATACAACACATTCACACTTTTCATTCTCAATTTATTCATACAGTGTAATTAACTACATTGCATACAACCAAATACCCTAAACATACAAAATACAGAAGCCACAAATTCAAAACACATACAACAGAAGTACCATATAATACATTTTCAACACTACAAATACAGAGTTGTGGCTACAAAAATACATACCTCAGATTTTTCCGGCTTCATTGGGGCCTTTCCCTTCCTCCTTCTATCTTCTCTTGCCTTTTCTTCTTTTTTAATAGCCTTCACCTAGTTTATAAAACCAAAATTTGAGGAATGTACGTAAAATAACATACACCAAATGAAAATTATATGCTTACTTTCTTTCCCATTTCTGCAACCTTCTCTCTTTTCTTAGTATCCGTTGGTATTCCACTCGTTGATGAATTCGAATCTTCACCTACGGAGGTCTCCCCTTCCTCTTCTTCATCTTGTTCTTCTTCATCTTGTTTTTCTTCATCTTCTTTATCTTCATCTTGTTCATCTTCTTCTACTTCTTCATCTTCTTGTACTTTTTCTTCCTTTTCGCTTTCGCTTTCAGTATCTTCCTGTTTGTCAAAGTTATAATGAATTTATATACTACATAATTCATCCATAACAAAGGTTTGACTGTTATACCTTTCCTTCAACCTCTTTTTGTTTTTTTTTCTTCACCTTTCCCTCTATAAACTCACTTCCTCGAAACCTAAACACGTAACAATATAAATAAAAGCTTTTTTTAGACCTAACAAGTCATTGAAGAATAAATATGCACTTTACCAAACTTTTAATCCTTTGTTTCTTCTGGACATTGACATCTTCTTTTTTCGTTTCAGTCCTCACCCTCTTTTTTGAAGTTCCTGGACTCTCTTGCTTGCCCCCGGAACCTTCTCCCATTATATTTTCTGTTCTCTCATATGCATAGAAAAATCTATAAACATCTAGAACTTGTGTATAATTTCAAAAAACATGCATTTGTACCTCCTCAGAAGAACTCGACAGATTTTGAATTCCAGTTGCCAATGATTTTCTAGAACCAGTGATCCCCGCGGCTCTTAACCGATCACTTGTTCTTGTTTTGACATCTCCCTTCTCCTTTTTCATCTTTATATTATATACAATTTAAAAAATTTTCCAAGGCAATATATATTCGCCCTTTATTTTAGGAAACATAAATTAAGGAAATAAAATATAAACATGACTTTCTATAAATTTAACATGACTTCTCTATGCCAGTGGAAAGCGATTTGAAAATTTGAAGAACACCTTAAAGAACAAAAAGAAATGTGGGTGGAAAGCCATTTGAAAATTTGAAGAATGTTAGAACTAGAGAAAATTTGAAGAAAATTTTGAGAACCCAATATTTTTTATCGATACATGTAGAAAACAGAGGAAAAATTCAAAGGTTGAAGAAGGAACGTAACAACTCACCAATACTTTGCAATATATCTGCAGAGATCCAACGGAAGGTTGAAGATCGGTGGAAAGAGATCGGTGGTGCAAAGCAATCGATGGTGCAAAGAAGGGCGTGCAGAGCGATAGTGGAAAGCCTTGAAAATACGGAAGAGAAAGCGATGGTGGAAAGCTTTTAAAAACTTTAATAAATGCGGGTGGAAAGCCTTAAAGAAGGAAGAGGGAAGGAAAAACTAGGGTTTTCTTGGAGAAGTGGAGTGGTTGCATGCAGAAGATGTGATGTTTTACAGAAGATGGCTTCTTTTTTTGGGGAAAAATTAGAAAATTGAAGTGATGCATGTTTATAATTACAGTGTATTTGTGGATTTTCTTGCTATTGTATTTAGGAATTTATACCATAAATTAGGTAGGGGCATTTAAGGTATAGTTGTCCCATTTATTATGTGGAAATTAACTGTTTTGCTATTTTGACAATTTAAAAATAAATTTGTCATTTATCCAAAGTAAACCTTATATTTTGCTATTCTTCTTGTCGCCCCAAATATAAAATTATAAAACTCAAAAACCAAATTAAAACAAAACTCATATTTTTAAATATTTTAAACATAAAATTAACTATGTTGGAATACTCTTTTTTCGTTTAAACTGATTTAATTGTAAAATAATTTTTATCCTAAAACTATAAAAACAAATTATTAAAATTTGGAAATTATCCTACACATTATATCAAATTATCCTACACTTATCTGCTTGTCTTATATCTAAATTATTATCTAAAAATAGGAGTAAATGTGTGAAAGAATGAGAATAATATTTGTAAGACTTATAGCAAATGACAAAAAATTCAAAGATTTGTAAATAAATTAAAATAAATCATGCAATATTATCACTAATCTTACACGGTTATCGATGATGTAATATAAATACAAACAAAAACAACCAAGAAAAAACCTAAAAAATTAGATAGACTCGTACCCTGTTTGGATTAATTTTTGAAATGTTCAAATTTTAGAATAATTTATTTTAAGATAAATTGAAGTCTTCGACATTATTTTAAAATAACTTTTAAAAAAAATGAAATTATGAAATAAATCATTCTAGAGAAAACACATGCAACAAAATTTTAGAACACATGTTTATTTGGTGTTTAGTGAGAAATCCATCCCAAATATCTATTTTTCTTCCATTATTTTTCTATTCCTTTTGCCTACCTATTTTTCACTCCATCATTCTTTTTGTTTTTTGTTTTTTATTTTTAAATACTTTGAATATTTTTTTCAACGTGTGTTCATATGTATTTAAATATAGGGATTACAAATGTTCCTCTCTCCCCAAATCTACTTCACATTAACATATGTGAAAGAAACCATGAGGATACGTCAATGAAGAAAATGATTGTTCAGTTCGTGAAATGAAGATGAATGAAGAACGTAATCGAATTGCACACCTTTTTATTTAGTTCATATTATATTGTCTCAGAAAAAAATTAGTGATCTTATTTATATTTTGTTATTGAAAATCAATTATTTTTTTATGGTTATGTATTTACATTTAGTGATATTTATGTTTCTAAAATTGAATTGTCTAAAAAAATTAATAAAAATAAAATTAATGTTTAGTTTTAAATAACTAAAAATTAATAATTTCAAGATAACATGCCATTAATTTTAAAATATACTTCCAAAAAAAGATTTAAAATGTTTACTAAGATAATTTGACCTAAGTATAAACATTGTTAGTATAAAACAAACCAAACACAATTTTGCATATAAATATTTATAAAAAGTTCAAACCAAATATATAGGTCTTTAGATTTTAAATTCATTTTATAAAAAAATATTTTTTTAAAAATGTATTCTTGAAAAAAAAAACATTTTTTTTTTATATGCAAACTAAACAGACCCTCAATCCGATTATTTGTTGTTCTATAGCTTATATATTTGGAGGAGATCATAACTTTTTGAATTGACAATGCTACCTTACGTCCTCGTTACATTGTTAGTGATCAATTTGTGCTTTTTGATACTTTTATATCGTTCGAGTTGACATGGAACTTCTAATTAATGAGAGTAATCAAGATAGCATTCCACTTTAAGACGATGCTTGTGGCATAATGCTCATTTTCGTACATATACTTTTTTTAAAAGATTAGAGGTTCACAATCATACATTACGTTGATAAATAAGGTGTTCATTGAATACAAATCATCAACAACCAACATCCTCCTAGTTTTCTTTTTTAGTTCAACAATGTGCAAGATGAGATAATCAAAATTTGAGTCTTCGTTTAGATTGTCTAAGAAAAAAATATTTTTTAAAGAATACATTTTTAAATGTTTATATGCAAAATTGTATTTGGTTTGGTTTATATTTATGAACTTTTTTTCATAAATATATTTTAAAATTAATTATACGTTATCTTAAAATTATTACTTTTTTAGTTATTTTAAACTAAACATTAATTTTATTTTTTGTATTTTTTTTTGAAAAATTTAATTTTAAAAGCACAAATATCTTTGAGATATAAATACATAACCATAAAAAGAATTTGATTTCCATCAACAAAATATAAATAACATAAATAATTTTTTTTCGAGGCAATATAATATCAACTAGACAAAAATATGTGCAATTCGATCACGTTCTTCATTCATCTTTATTTTACGAACCAAACGATCATGTTCTTCATTGACGTCCTCATGATTTCTTTCATAGATGTTAAGGCGAAATAAATTTGACTAGAAGAGGAACATTTGCTAATCTCTATATTTAAATGTGTGTTCATATACATTGAAAAAAATATTCAAAGTATTTAAAAATAGAAAAAAAAAATAATAACGGAGTGAAAAAATAGATAGTAAAAAGGAATAGAAAAAATAGAGGAAGAAAAATAGAAATTTGGAATGGATTTCTCGTTACACATAAAATAAACATTTTTTCTAAAATTTGGTTGCATGTGTTTTCTTAAAATGATTTAATTCATGATCTCATTTTTCTCAAAATTATTTCAAACGAATGTCAAACACCTCGATTTAGCTTAAAATGAATTATTTTAAAAATTAAATACTTCAAAAATCAATCCAAACACATCCTGAATCTCTATTTGATAGTTTACATTTTATGCTAATTGAACTACGTTTATATTAACATAGAGGATCTTTTCATATGTAGCATAATACGCAAAATATCTACAAATATAGCAAAATAATTATTTTGCTATATTTGTAAAAATTTTCAATAATTTTCATAACATGTCATCAATATAAACAATATAATTCAACATATACAAAACTTATACTATCAACTTTGACATCTTACTTTATATTTATATTGACGTCAACTATAAACTAAAAAAAGAAAAAAAAAATCACTTTGATATAGAATAAATAAATAAAGCACAAAGATATTTACGGTCGGTATAAAAAAATACATAAAGTTACCATTGTTTTTCATAAATTTTAGATTTGTCTTTGTTTGTTTTGTATTTTCCAGGACGAGTATTGAATTCTTACGTATCTCCTTCATATTATTACTTCTCTTTTTTAATATTCCTACTTCTCGTTCACAATTTCTTCATCTTCTCTTCCATAATTTCTTCCTTGTTAGTCATCTCTTTTGTTCTTAATTTTTTTCTTCTTCTTTTTTCACTACACGATTGTGTGCTAAAATCTAAATGATTAGTTATCTATTCTAGATAGACAAAGATAGACCACTATCAATGCCTATTCTTGATAGATTCAAATTATCATTTACAGAAATCTAAATGATTGTGTACCATTATCTACACAATCTTTTAAATTATACTATATTATATAATCATTTAAATTAGAAGCTTTTTTTGCATGCGTGGTAGGCTGAATTAATTGCAAGATATTTTTGTTATTTCAAGTTGTGTAATTGAAGATTTTTTTATTTTTCAAATTATTCTATACGAGTAAATATTTTTGTAAAGTAGTTTTTTTATTTTATATTTTGTAGTTTTTGAGGATGCCCTTGTGGGTCACAGGCGGCTGGACCAATAGTTCAAGTCTTCAGTGGGGCCTACTAAGCCCACGTGCACATGGGCTTTGTAAAGGATAATTGATTAAAATACAGCTGTTTTTAAAACTTATTACGAAAATAATGCAATCCTAAAAGAATAATACTGTTACTTTTCTTTTTTTTCATTTTTTTTAATCTGTTGCAGTTGGGCGAGTTCTCAAAACTCGCCCAAGTTAGTTTATTTAAAAAAAAAAAAAAAGCAAAGAGATGGGCGAGTCTTGAAGACCCTCACCATTTCCTTTCTTTTCTATTATTTAAATATTTCTATTTTCTATAATTTAAAAAACTTATTTAAATATTTTTATTTTCTATCACATTTAATTAATTACTCTAAAAAATGTAAAATTTAATTTTTAACTATTATATTATATTATATTATATTATATTATATTATATATATATATATATATATATATTTTAAATAATTGTTTTAAAAACTTAACTTTAACTATTTTAAAATCATTATTAATATTAAATGGTTGATAGAGAAAATATGGTAAAGATAATTTCAAATTTGATCCTAGCCTACTAGATATTAGGAAATTCATATCTTAATTGAGGTAAGATAAAAATAAATCTTACTAAAATCTTGTATAATGATTCCATATGAGTTTATCTAATAATTTCTTACTTATTTTTTAATGTTCAATTTCCTTACTAATTTAGACACAATTAATGTAATGTGTAAGGGTACAAGATCTAAATGATCTTGCTAAATAATCGTTTAGATTTGTAGTGAAATAATAAGTTAAAGATGACACAATACCTAATAATATGAAGGAGAAGTATTAATATGAAGAAGAAACGCATGTATTCAACAAGAAATTCAAAACCAATAAGAAAATAATAGGCAAATATGTGTCAGTGTTGTTTACAAATGGTCATATGATAGATAGTGTCGATGGGGTTGATTATGATCAATCTCTATGTGAAAACTTAAATAGAATGTAGGATCTAATTTGGCGTAAACATATACTCGAAAGAGGAAGAAAAATAAATTAGTTAAAATGTGAGAGAATGTGAGTTTTTTTGTTAGAGGAAGAAAAATAAATTAGTATTAAATTTTAAAAACTTATATTAATTAAAATGTGGAAGAAGATTAAATTAGTTAAAATAATTCTTATTTAAAATGACGACCATGACATTTTTTAATTCAATTACTTTCTTTTTATTTATATTCTTAATTTAACACATTTTAAACTTTTTAATTCAACACATTTTAACATTCAATGGTCACATTTTAACTAATTCCTTAACTCTTTCCTAATATTTTAATTAAATTAAAAAATTAAGAGAAAAAATTTGAAAAAAAATTATTAGATAACTCATATGAACTATTATAAGATTTATTTTTACCCTACCTCAATTAGGATATGAATTTCTTAATATCTAGTAGGCTAGGATCAAATTTGAAATTATCTTTACCTTATTTTCTCTATCAACCATTTAATATTAATAATGATTTTAAAATAGGTAAAGTTAAAGTTTTTAAAAAAATTATTTAAAATATATATATAATATAATATAATATAATAATTAAAAATTAAATTTTACATTTTTTCAAGAGTAAATAATTAAATGAAGGATAGAAAATAAAATATTTAAATAAGTTTTTTAAATTATAGAAAATAAAAATATTTAAATAAACAATTTTAAATAATAAAAAAGAAAGGAAATGGTGAGAGGGGAGTCTTGAAGACTCGCCCTCTCTTTGCTTTTTTTTATTAAATAAACTAACTTGGGCGAGTTTTAAACTCGCCCAACTGCAAAAAAAAATGAAAAAAAAAAGAAAAGTAAGCGGTATTTTGGTAAATTCTTTTAGGATTGTATTATTTTCGTAATAAGTTTTAAAAACAGGTGTATTTTAATAAATTGTCCCTTTGTAAATTAGCATTCACATTCACTTCTCTCTTTGTCCCTTTCAAAATTCTCCTTTTTTTTCTTATTTAGTCCTTTTGTCTTTGTTCAATTACCAACTCCCTCTTTTTCTACTTCTCTCTTTTTCACTTTTTTTTTTCTTTTACAATTTGAAAGAAACAGCCTTTCTATTCAAAATCTTTTCTTTGATTGTTTTTCCATATAAAGGCCGGAAGACTTCCATCACTAATTTCAAGATTACTAATGCATACATATACCACTATATTCTCTTTTTGGTGTATTAGTTGATTAATCGATTACATTTTTTATGTCTTATTAAAAAATAGTTATTTTTTAAGGACGAAAATAAAGATATCAATTTTTCTACCATAATAAATAATTTATATTTGAAATAATCTATCTCATCCAAGTTTTACACTTAGTTAACTAGAAATAAGAAAATTTCTCCTTCTCTTTTGTACTCTGCCTATTCCAGAAAGAAGAAAGCCTAGGCTTCGCGGGCGCCTATGGCCACTAACGGGGTTAAGTGAGCGTCTAGTTTGAGAAAGAGAAAGAGAACTTGAAGTTCATATGGATAAATCAGTCCTTCGGATGCTGAAACTACCGAGAAATTGAGAATGAGTTCTTCTTCAATGTAGATAGAGAAGGATAATTATTACATTTCGAAATAGATAATGAGATAAAGGTCAAAGAATTTTAGAAATTTTTTCGTTAATGCATTGATGAAATGGGAATCATCTCTCTGATTTCATGCCATTGATTTCATTCATTCTTCACTGACTATGATAGTGCAACGACAAATTGCATCTTTTCTTTCATGCTTTGTTCATGATTGAATTGGGTGAGAATCTGATAGTTCATGCTTTCCTCATGGATCACTGACTGAATCTTGAGTGAATTCATGAATTCTTTCTTCGTTAGTTCTCCATTTTGGTTTTCATTGGACGTGAATTTCTGGAACAATAGCTCCGAAGAAGAAGATCGGCGAACAGAAAGCAATCGAGACGAGGCGCTAGATCACAGGTAGGCAAACTCAACCTCTTTCTCGTGAACTTTTTAAAAGAAAAATACCACATGAAGGTGACAGGATTCGAACCTATGGCCCTTTGTACCCAAAAAAGATGCGCTGACCAGACTGCGCTACACCTCGACCCCATACCATGAAGAGAATGAACTCAATAAGAACGAGATAGTAGTACCGAAACTCCGAAAGAAAGAGAGAACTACTCATGAAAAGGGCAAGGTATGACTCTCCTTTCCTCCATCCACTAGTCGAGACTAATTCGGTCGTAGCCTGTATTCGACTTCCTTCTCCTTCTATAACTTACTCTCACTTAATGAATTCACTCCATCTCGCCTTCTCGTACTTATGAAACTCACCTCCACCTCTGACTGCGTAGTGGACACTAACCTCATCAGAACCGGGACATCAGAAAGGAATCTCATGCCGTTATCAGAGTACGAGCTACTTCAACTCAACTGTTAACAAGACATGAGAAAGAGACCTATGGGATTAGTTGTTCCAGAGCTAACTCAAGAACTCAAAAAACAAAGGTTCAAATTAGTTTCATTAGTGAATTTAAGACGAGACTGAAAGGTGGAAGTAGCTCGACTAAGAAGGAGAGGATCAAAGAATTTGAGTTTTTCTCAACTCAAAACAGAAGGAGAGGGTCAAAGAATTTGATTGAGACTGAAAGATTCAAAGAAGCTTGACTAAGAAGGAGTAGTTGGAAGGAAAAATCCTTGCTTGATCTCAAATTCTTCTCAACTCCTACGAAGCCTTTATCCTTTGATTCTCTTTATCTAAAAAAGCCGAAATCTCGTGAATGGATGTGTAACGACCTAACTTTTTAAGCTAAGTTAAGGTCATTACTAACAAAAAACGAATAACAAAATACACTTTCTTTGAAGAGACAAACGACTAAAATTCTTATAAAATCAAGATACTCATGAAATATAAGATTATCAAAACCAACAAAAATAATTTGAGAACATGACCCGCGGGTTCTAAAAATTTTAAAGAACTAAAAACAAATAAATAGGACAAAATTTTAAGTAAAATGGTTAAAATTTAAAAATACTGAAAGACATATAAATAAGTGCGGAAGCTGAATTGTGCCCTCATATGGCATGCCATGAATCCCTCGCTGTCGCTTGCCAACTTCTTAAGTTCTTTACCTTAGCCTAAAATGTTAAACATAAGAAAGAGTGAGTATATAATTATACTCAGTAAGGGATCCACTACTAGTCCCTCTAGGTGCTCTGTTAACTTTCATTAGAAACATAAACGTAGCATCGTGTGTCCAACGGAGCACACCTGAGTGAGTGAGACCGTACGAACACCCCTAAATCGTGCGAGCAATCCCATGGGGACACCCCTAGTTGTAAGAGTGATCGTATGTACACACTTCATAATATATATGTAATATGTAGGTACACCCTTAATCGTGCGAGTGGTCCCGTCAGGACACTCCTAGTCGTGCGAGCGACCCCGTATACATAATATAACTGTCTCCTAACCATGCACGTGATCCGTAGGTACACCCCTAATCGTGCGAGTGATCTCATCGGAACACCCCTAGTCGTGCGAGTGACCCCATAGATAAGATCACGATACAGATGGGGTAAGAAACTTACCATATAAAGTTAACAGATACACCATAAACTAAAAACATGTGACTTCATCATAAGCATCATAACATAACATGAATATTAATCGTAACGTCCTTAAGCATGTGATGAGCATATCATGTATCATAATAATCATAAACATAACAGTCATCATTAACAACATATCATCAGTTATCGCCATCAACTTAACCTTAATCAGGATCTATAGCATCGCATTATGCATCTTAGCTACCATTAATTGCATAATCGTAAATACATGCAGTCTCTTAAATTCAGTTCGAAGGTCTAGTAGAAGAATCTCTTACCTCGAGATTAGTTTAATTCCATAAATGTAATCCTAACAGAATTATCAAGCTTCCCAAGAGAAATCCTAAACAGTAAGGGAAAATACTAAGTTCGGTAACTTAATTAATAGTTGATTAAGGATCCAAAAATCCAGTTAATTCAACTTATCCAAAGTTGAGGTCGAATCCAATTTATCCTTGGTTGGGCAAAATTCCACAACTCAAAACTTCCAAATAAAATCTAACCAAAATATTCAAAAATTTAATATTTATGGTACAAAATTATTATCTTATGGATATTACCCAAAACCCATCAAATAGTTACCAAAAAATAAGAGAAAAGGCAAAAATAAGGTTGGCGGTTAAAAAAATGGCTTGGCGGCTCAAGGAATAGGGTTGCGGCTGGCAGACGGCTTGCGGCTTGGAAGGACAAACCGGCTCCGACGACGAGACGGCTCAAGTAGCTCGCAGGCGTGGCTTGGATCTGGGGTTGGAAACGGCTCAGTTAGCTGCTCGCACAGATCAGGTGGACACCATGCGCTGTCGGGTGGACGGCTGAGGAAGAAGCGACCCACACACTTACCCGACTCGAACGGTAACTTGGCTTGGTCTGACGTTCTTTGATGTTGTTCCTCGACGGGACGACACGACGGAAGATGATGCGCAACAAGGGATGGCTCGATCGACGAACGATGAGTAAGGTGAGCGGTGTGCGATCGAAGATGAACGGACGAGGTGTGACGTGAACAACGATCCACGGTGGAGGCTTCAACGATTGACTATGGAAAAGGAGCGACGGTAGTGGTGGAGGGAGTGAGGGCGGCTAGGGTTTTTACACTAAGTTTTCTTGTGGAGAAAGGTTGAAGGTGGCACGTAATACGAGGGTTTAAATATCATTAATAATAATAATATAATTATCATTATTATTAATAATATCTCCTTTTTCTACTTTTAAATCTTTTCAAAATACATTTAAACCTTCTTTCCCTTCATTTAAAACTTCCATCCGATCAAACCTTTTCTTTCTCCTCATTATTATCTCTTATTAAATAATAATTATATTTACCATTATATAATTATTACTTTAAACTTTTTTTTCTCTCCACAATATCTTTCTCCAAAATATTACTCTTCAAATAAATCCCTTTATCTTCTTTCAATAATACAACATCTTTCCTAAAATAATTATATCTCAACAATATAATTATCTTAATCTTCTTATTTTTTCCAAAATACCATATATTTTCCTTCACAAATTATATTTTAACAAATATAATTATCCTTTTCATTTTCTATAATAGTTATATGTATATAAATCCTTAAATACATAAAAATTTCCAAATCTCTAAGAAAACCACTTCTTCAATTTAATTAAATAAGCCCCAAAATTATTTAATTAAACTCCAACTTCTAAAGAATAATTAATAAATCGTTAAAATAACGTCCACTATCTTGAACCTAATTACACAAAACTAAGATAATAAGTTCCAAAAATTATCTTAATTTTCGGGGTGTTACAAGGACTGAATTCAAAGTTCAAATAGGAGGAAGCCGGAGAGGAATGCTCTAGAGTCCGTAATAATCAGCCTACCAAAAGCTTTCGGTGATTCATTCATGGTGGATAACCCTAAAGCACAAATAAAGACTTTGAACGAGTAGAAAGATTCGACCCTACCTTCCGTCTTCCCTTTCTCCCGAGTAAATGAACTTCTTTGTAAATAAGAAGAAAGCATAGACTCAGCGTCTGGAAGAGAAAGAACAAAATCTAGTTCTGAAACAAAAGAAAGAGCCTCTACCTAGCCTGCGCCTGCACTTTGTTAGTAAAGCAGCCCTCCTAACTCAACCGTAGGCTGATTACTGCAGACGGAGTCGTCACTACAAGAAATGGGCATTTTAATAGCCCTTGAAGATAGCCTATTGAGCTATTAAAAGATGAGAGGAAAAAAATATTTAAATTAAAAAATAAAAGGGTTTCCCTCATTTCCCTCATTTCCCTCCCTTCATTCTAAGAGATAGCCAAGCAATGTGCTCCAAAATTTCATCAAAGTTTTTCCCTCCTTTCATTCCCCTCCCAAATTTCAGAAACCCACTTCTGAAAATCATTCCCCTTCCAAATTTCAAACTCCCTCCTCTCATTGTCATCTCTCCCTATCTCTCTGATGCTCTTTTCTACTCACCATCTCTTTCTTTCACCATTTATCATGCCACGACCAATAGGTTGTGCACCCGTACATCGATGAGGAACCCCGAGAACGCTACCACCCAGCCACCCCCTTGCCGTTCAGCTTGTCGGACGACGAAAGCATGCCAAGCCGCACTGAAAGTTGAACCCCAAAGCTCCATTGGAAGTCTCTACCACAGGTTGCTCTCGACGATTTCCATAGTGACTGTGATTCGTGTCCTTGGTAGTTGATGATAGTGAGGAATATGCTCACTCATCTTCAATTCGTAGAATGTTGTCATTCTATCTGAATCTACCTCCTCCACTGTCGCTGCCGCATTACGTTAATTTATCTGGTGATGATCTTCATGCCACTGCTCTATGTTTTTGATATATTATCCTACTTCTCAATCACCAATACGAAATGGTTTACTCTCTCTCCATTATCTATTTAACATTCCTATCGATTGGGTAGAACTTAAATGATAACTTTGTCTCTCAACTACTGCTTGCTGAATGAGAAAAATTTGCATCTCCATTCCTTAATTTCTTAGTTCATGATGTAGATTAGCATCTAGATTTTACCGACACAATTCTCTAAATCTTTGTATGTGTCTCCTTATCCTTAAACAGAAGGAAAAGAATCCATGAATGTTATTAAGTAGTTTTATATTTTAATTGATCATGGTGCTGTTCATTGAAGTTTAGGGGTATTTTTCCACGCGATAACTCACACCGCTGCAAGGCTTTGTTTGGGAGGTTTGTTCTTCTTTCTTTCAACCCATTTCTTTTTCCTAACACCTCTAATCTTATATCCAAATCCTACCGATGCTGGAATATGAATATATTTTCCTAACACTTCTAACCTTAGATCCAAATTCGATAGTTATGAATAGGCTTATTAATCTCTTGTTCTGATGTCATTCAATTTATTTATAGTTTCAGTACTTCAAAGGTACAACTCTGTTGGTTGCAAATGGAAAGTTTCTTCTTTCTACAAAGCTACAAAGAACTTCTAGCACGGAGTATATTATCTCAATGGATGTCGAAAACATTTTGAGATCAAGTAGCTCTTACATTGGAAAACTGAGGTGACACTGCACTTGATGAACAACTATGAAATTTATCATTGGCATACTTTGTTGTCTGTGTTAATATAATTACAGCACTGCAAACTTTCACACTTCTTAGGTCACAAATTATGATTTCAATTATATGTAGTATACATTAAGTTTGTGAGAATGACATTTTGATATAAAACTTAGGTCTATACTTGAGGTAATGTTCTATGTCAAATAGGGCTTGCTTAAGTTCTGTCATTTTAGTTATATTCAAACACCTATTTCAAATTTTAATAGGAAAAGAGGTTTCGATGTTGTACTTATTCCTTTAAATGATTTGTTAAGAGAAAATCATCTTATGACATGGGCTTCATGAACTTTGCAACATATGATATTTGAGATCACAATGTGTTTTTTACTTGTCGAAAGAATTTGGTTGCAAATATTGAGCTTTCAAGTTTATTTATTTTTCCTACACTTCTACTGTTTTAGGCTATGACATTTTTCTTTTTCTTTTTATCACCTTATACGATGTATCATCCCCATATGATGTTTCTTTAACCAAATAATTCTGGCATGGCTCTATCAAGTACTTTTTGGAGATAAGTCCTAATACCTATAAATCATCGGCTATTTCTTCTACTTCCAACATTTGAGGAGATTACTCGATTTTGAAATGATTAGCACACTTTATTTACATCCATATTGCATATCAACTCTAACAGAAGAGCTGTAAATGTGCCCTTTTTGTAGCCAACCTTTCTCTGGTAAATCTCAATTTTTTGTAGTTCCTAAGTTCTTATTGTTGTTGGATCATAAACTGTTAGTTTATCATGGTTTGGTTTGCCTCATTTTTAAATTCCTTATATGTAAGAACATCAAATACTATATAACTTCTTATTCATTTGTGTATTTGATGGAGATATGGTCCTCAAGTATCAGTTAGTTCTTGAAGATCTTGATGTTTTGGTCTCTGTAAGGTCTGATGAGGATTTAAAGCATAGGCTTGATGAGTATGATTGCCTAGAAAGTGAAGGAAAGCTTCAATTTTTCTTATTTCCTTCAAATCCAATTTTCATTAAGGCTCAGTCATTCTCCTCAAATCCCCAGCAAATCGAGCAACGTTATTTTGAAGCTATCAATGACATTGTACGGTCTGGCTCCTTTGCCAATGTAAAACTCTCCCGTAGTACTGCTAACTGACATACATTCAGTATTTCATCTACTTGTTCATCTCCAAAATCATCTTCTTTAAATGCCCAAATGGCTGAATCTATGGCCCAAGAAATGTTGTCTTGGTATAGCATGAAACCAAGTTACCCTCCTATGCAAAAGGTCCATAGCTCTCCTAGCCTTTGCAGTTTTAACAACCTTCAACCTCCCACCAACATCATTCCGGTTAGTAAACACCATATTCAGCAACGCCATTACCATTATCAACAAAACAAGCAATAGCAGCAGCATCATACTTCCAAGGTTGAAAGCTTTTCTTAAGTAAGATTAATTGTTATGTAAGTGAAGTCTTTAATTTGTTTGGTTTATTTGGTGGCTTTAATTTTTTTTTTTTTTTTTTTTTTGTTAATTTGATGGCTTTAATTGTTGTAATGTTAGGTAAGTGAAGTCTTTAATAGTGTCCCAATTTAAGTTAACCTACTACTTTCATACATTCAAACTTCATATTTCTCATATCAATCTTTACTTTCGTTGCTTCCAATGCCTACTGATTCTTCTTAACTCCAGTATGTGGATTTGCTATCTCTTTTCTTTCCTTTTTCAAATATTTCAGATGCCTACTGATTTCTCATATCCGCTAACAGTTTCCTTTTTCAAATATTTCAGATGAGAAAGGGAAGTTTGATGAGTTGGTTGAAGATCAAAATGTGAAAATAATGATTGATCCGAAGACTTTGATGCACATAATAGGAACAAAGATGGACTTTGTCGATGACAAATTAAGGTATTTGATAAATCTCTTTCCTAGAATTTTATGTATTTTGCTCTATATATCCATCCTTAAGTTTATGAAATATCCTGCTTGTTAACTACAACTTTAGGCAAAAAAATGTAACAGCTTGCGTACTACTTTTATTGAAATGTCCACAAGAGTTAGTGAATTAGTTATGTAATTGCTCTAATTAGAATTTGGATTTTCTTGCCATTTTTGTGCTTTTATTTTCTGATGGAACGAGCATTTTCCTTTTTCTGCTTTCTACTGATCTTTAGTTGTTAAATTTGTTTGGTGGTGGTTCATTTAGAATCTGGGTTTTCTTTTAATGACAATGGGTACCTTTTCTTTTCTTGACTTGTTTTGCAAATCTATGATTTTAGGAAGTTCTCTGTTCTGGTTTTAATAGAAATTTACATTTAGATTGTGTTCAACTTTTCCACCAACAGTGTCCAAATATTGCTTGATTGATGCATTGACTTTGCAGTCAGTTTCTTTGTTTTGCTGAATATGTCATTGCTTTGTTGAATATGCATAGACGATTACTTGTATCTCTTAGAATGCATAGACAGGGAGCTAAATATGTCATTGCTTTCCTGAATATGCATAGACGGTTACTTGTATCTTTTCATGAACCATGTTTTGTCCATTTTTTGTGATTTGCATCTTTTTGAAGAATGAAGAGTTTCATCCACCATTGAGATCTCTTTGTTAGTTTCTATACTGTTTCTGCATTATGACTTTGATGTTGAAGGTTGTGTATGAAATGTGATGTTTGAGTCTAGAAATTCACAATAGCTTAGATCTTTGATGTTTTTGCATTTGTTATGCTCCTTTCTCCAAAGCTTCCCATTTTTCTTTGGTTGAGGGGGGGGGATGGTTATATCTGTTTCATTTGGACACTGTTGTTTTTTTTTATGATGCTAACTTGGAATATGATTGTGGCTTTCACAGCGAGGTTAATGTACCAAGATTTCACCTAATAATGGAATATGATTGTTTATTTATTTATTATTATTTTAAACCTTCTCTGAAGTTGTTAGATAGAATTGTTGAATATTACTTTCAAATGCTACTGCAAGTGTGCTTAAGTGACTAAATATTCCTCCAACTTGTCCAATGCCTTCTCAGAAATGACATGTATTGAAATGACATATATTGAAGAAGCTTTGGGAAGTATAGTTGCATGGCCATCTAATAAAGTGATCATTGGTATGTTGTCTAATTCTAATATTTTTTTATCTACATTTGTTAAAGATTTTCTATACTTGTTTAATTAAAATATGTATTATAAATTTATGTAGGTGAATGAAATGGAGTCGTCTTAACCAGAGGACTAAAGAACCAACGATGACAGTTAGCTCATATAATCTTATACACTTATGATGAACTTTGTTTGTATTTTGAGGGTTAATTTGTGTCGTTGGTACATTATTTACTAATATGTGTATTTTGTTTGTTAATTTGTTTGGTTGGTACATTTAGAATGACTACTGTGTTTGGTAATTTTAATACATTATGAATGAAAGTTAATTCATTCAAAAATTATTTTTGAGAAAAACGTTACCTCTTTCATGGTATCAAAAAGTTATTATAATAATTGAAAACAATTAAATAGCATTATTACAGCTGGAAATACTATATTATAACTTAATATTATATGTACAAATACTATATTATAGCTGAAAATTATAGCTATAAATACTATACTATAACGTTGAAAAAAGGCTATTATAGCTAAAAATTATAATTATAAATACTATACTATAGCGTCGAAAAAGGGCTATTACATCTTAAAGATAGCACATTATTAAAGCTATATAAACTTATTATAGCTCTAACGAAAAACGCTATCAAATGTTTTTATAGCAACGTATATAAGCTATATCTTCAAACTCTACGATAGCACTAGTTATAGCTTCGAAAAAACGCTATAAAAAGACCCAGACTTTTAATAACATGGGCTGTCAGGACTCTCGAAAAACGCTGTAAAAAGTCTATTATAGCGTTTTTCATTAGCTATCGTTTATGTTATTTTTTGTAGTGCGTCTCACTATCTAAGGGCTCCTTTTAAGTCGCTTTGCCCCTCTCCTCTCCTTCTTAATCGAGCTACTTCGCACCGGTCCGTGGTAGCTTAATTAGTCAATCGAGTTATTAATCTAAGGGTTCCTTCAAATAGTTCAGGGATCAGAACTTCGCTTTCAACTCCTAACGGAGTCTTACAGTCTCATCTCAAATTCTTTGAGGCTCCGAATCGATAAAAGATCTTTTTTGACTCTTTATTTTTGATATAGGGCTTTGACCCTTTCGCTTCTCAATTGAATCGAGCATTGACCAGACTACCAAACACCCAATGGATCCTACTGGTTTAGATTCTTCGTTGAAACCACTCATTTGGAAATTTCCTAAAAAAACAATAAAAATTATTTTCTCTATCGAAACAATAGGGCGATTGCTATATTCATTACTACAGTGGTCGGAAGTTATAAACCTTTTTAACTTGTATATTTCAAATGAAGAAGTTAGTTCAAAATTAAATAGATGTTTAGATGAGTGCTTCTAGATTCTTTGGTGGTGTTATTGATATTTTGGTTCTAGAAGGGTTTTGTTTTTCCAAACTTTATGAAAGTGAATAGATATGAGATGGAAATTGATTGATTTTCATAGCATGGCCAATTAATTGTTGGTCTAGCAATTACCTGTTCTTATCATCATCATGAAATGAAAGCTTTACACAATTTATTCTCATGATTTTCGAGATCAAGTAGGCATGGAAAGTTGTAGTTGAAGGAGACTTTATTACAACATTTAGTTGTTACTTTTGGTTCGTTTCTTTCTTTCTTTTTTTAGTATAAAATTTTAAATTTTACAATCATCTTTGTTGTTAATACATGTATATTTCAATTGAATTCTGGAATAACATTTATTTACAATTCTATCTATCGTCACCTTAGGTTGGAAGTGTATTTTGTTTCTTTTTAATTTGTTTTGAAATTTTGTTAACTTAAGAATAATTATAATGTTTGGCATGTAATTTTACTTTTAAAAGTCGTTAATTTGTCTTCTAGAAATTCAAGATTTTCCTAGAGTGAACATGTGAATTACAATATTTGTTTTGTGGTGATGTGTGCGATGTCCTACCATTTGAACATGCTCGAACATTCTAAAATTTGCTTACGAAGAATATCTTGAGAATTTTAGATTTTCTAGATTTTCATACTTAGATTATTTTTGAATTATGTTCAAATGAACAAACCAAAGACAACAACATGTGCGTAGGGTGAGATTTTAGGAAAAATGTTAGCACCCTACACGCTCATAAAAATGGTTACCAAAAATTATCTTTTAATCTAAACTAAAGAGGTTCACAAACAAAGTTTTTTATTTGGTGTTTTTAAATGTCTCATGGTTATCAATTCGCATCTAAAAAAAGCTAAGCATGAATTGATGATTATATGGGTGGCATGAGAGCCATTACAAAAATGAAATTTATTTTTTTGTTTAAAAGGATGATTTTTTATGGGGTCTTTTCAAGAATATAAAAAAGCGGCAAAATATTTACACTCTATAGAACAATTCTAAAAACGGAAAAAACCCAGAGGCCCACCATGTAAAATACCAAAAATGCCCCGTCAACCACGCGTCAATAACGCACGCGTAATATATTTACGATCGTTTAGATTTGGTTATTGTTTGATATGCGATTGTTTAGATATGGCTATAATTTATACGCAATCGTTTAGATATGGTTCAACATCCATTCTCAATAACCAATGGAGATGGTTCAGTGATTGATCTTGAACAGCTCACAAAGTTTGTCCATCATTTTGTTATTAAGGTTCTTTGCATTATCCGTAATAATACCCTCTAGGAGACCATAACGACATATCAGCTCTTTCTTGATAAACTTGAGCACCACTCCCCTTGTAACATTGTAATATGATGCAGCCTCTATCCATTTAGTGAAGTAATCAATAGCCACAAGAATAAAACGATGGTCATTTGAGGCTTTAGGATCAATGGGTCCAATAACATCCATTCTCTACAAAGAAAAAGTCCAGGGTGCTAACAAGACATGCAATGGAGATGCTGCTACATGGATCTTATCCATATAAATTTGACACTTTTTACATTTCCTTGCATATTTTATGCAGTCTAATTCCATTGTTGTCCAATAATAACCAAATCTAATTATTTGTCTAGCCATCATATATCCATTAGCATGTGTTCCGTATATTTCTTCATAAATGTCTTTCATAATTTGTTTTGCTTCCTCCTCATCAACACACCGAAGGAGCACCATATTGTGGTTTCTTTTATAAAGAACTTCGCTATTTAAGAAAAAGTTCATGGCCAACCTCCTTATTATGCGTTTTTCATTCTCTGAAAGTTTATATATTCTCTACACTTTATGTATTGCTTAATGTCAAAATACCATGGCATGTTATCATTTTCAACATTCATGCAATATGCTGGCACATCTCGCTTTGTAATTCGGATTGGATGAAGTTCAAATTCAAGATTAAGATCAAACATCACTACCAGGGTGGCTAATGCATCTGTCATTCAATTGTCTTCCCTAGGGACATGGTAAAATGAAATCTTCTCAAAATTTTGAGATAATTTTCTAACATATTAGCTGTAAGGCACCAATTTAGCATCTCTTGTTTCCCATTCTTCCTTGACTTGATGTATCACTAACATTGAGTCACCCAAAACTTTCAACTTTTTAATACTCATATCGCATGCCACTTGAAGTCCCATAATGCAAGCTTCATATTCAGCGATATTGTGAGTGCATTCAAAACATAACTTGGCCGTTAGGGGGAAAACCTTTTCTTCTGGAGAAATTAATACAACTCCAATCCATGTCTCAACTCATTTGAGGCACCATCGGAAAGCATAGTCCATTTGTCATGACCTGTAGCATTCTTTTCAACTAAAAATATGTTTTAATCCAAGAAATCAACCCTCATAGGCTCGTAATCTGCTATTGGTTGGGTGGCTAAATGATCAGCAAGTGCGCTTCCCTTTATTGCTTTTTTAGTAACATAAACAATATCATACTCTGACTATAAAAGTTGACATTTTACAATCCTTCCAGATAATGATGAACCTAAAAAATATATTCCATTTTTTAAATAAGCCATGTTGTATGGTATAACATATATTGCCTCAAACGATGAACGGTTCATACCAAGCACATCAAGTTCACTCTAACATTGAGTATCTAAACTCATAATCGGTGAACTTTTTGCTCAAATAATAAATGGCATGCTCTTGCTTCCCTGATGAATCATGTTGTCCTAGAACACCACCCATGGAACTTTCTAATACTGTTAAATATAGAATTAACAGTCACCCTCAAGCTGGAGGTATCAATACTGGTGGGCTCTGCAAATACCGCTTAATTTTGTTAAAAGC
Organism: Cucumis melo; assembly: GCF_025177605.1. Classification (NCBI taxonomy): domain Eukaryota; kingdom Viridiplantae; phylum Streptophyta; class Magnoliopsida; order Cucurbitales; family Cucurbitaceae; genus Cucumis; species Cucumis melo. The sequence goes on along the minus strand of NC_066868.1, from coordinate 3,567,211 downwards.
TTCTTCGAAATCCTCATTCCATCTTCCTGAGCTTTTTTTACGTAAGAGCTTGAAGATTGGTTCACATGTTGGTGTTAAATGCGAGATAAATCTAGATATGTAGTTCAGTCTTCCAAGAAAACCTCGAATTTCTTTTTCTGTTTTAGGGGATGTCATTTCCATGATAGCCCTTACTTCATCTGGGTCTACTTTGATCCTTTTTTCGCTAACAATGAATCCCAATATCATTGAGCATCCTTATGGAAAAGTAGAAATCAAATTTGAAAACAAATCACCTAGGTTCCCTGTTGTTAAAGAAAATATGAATTCTATAGACTTCATAAGTTCAAGACCAAGTACTTCTAGTAGAAGTGAGTCGATGCCTAATCTCAAAATTAGATATGTCAAAATAGATCAAGGAATACCAAATATTATTTATGAAGAAAATCTTTCAAACTCTTCAACTCAAACAGAAATGGATACTAGTTCTCAATTAAATGTAATTATTTCATGATCAAAGTTTGAGCTTGACAAAGAATCCCTTCAAAAAGAATTTATGTCTAAAGAAAACCATATTGAAAGAATTGCTTTTTTCCAGAACTATTCTGAAACAGAAAGGAACCTGTTTAGAGAAGAATATTTCAAAACCCCTGAAATACTTCAAGAGCATATTGCATTTTTTAGATGGTTTAACCAAAGAAAAGAATTTGACCATCTTTGTATGATCAAAGAAAAAGAATCATGGAAAACTCAAAGAGGTGAAATCAAAGCTGATTTTTCACCAATAGAAGATGTTGAGTTCAAAAGTTTTTATAACCACAATGTTATTGCAAAACCCTTTCAAATCATCAAAGAATCAGAAGAGCATAAAGTCCCTACAAACAAGGAAATAAAAAGTATCCAAGTTTAAAATAACTATTCAAATAGAATGCTTTCTTCAATCGCAACCCAAGTTTTTAAATTAGAAGAAATCATCAATCCTCCTTCTCTAGAAGAAATTCCTAGTCTCTTCCAACCTTTGGAAAAAGTAAAAATAAAAACCCAAAAACAAAAACTTCTAGATGAGATTAACAAACACCTGGAAAGCTTAAAGCGCGAAAGTTCAATCAATGTCATTAATGAAGAAGATGCAACCCAATTCATGGAAGATTTTGAAAATCTCTCTGTAAATGAAGAAGAAAAACAAATCAATAAAATAAATTTTGGAAGGTATGTCAATAAGAGAGATCAAATTAATTTCTATCCTCGACCTTCATTTCCAAAAGAAGGATTAGAGCAAAGACAGAGATATTCAATAAATACTGAGTTTAATGGAGAATCTATATATGTTTCGAACCTTGATGGAACCCCAGAATTTTAAATCTATGACATATTAAATAATATGTTGACTTGTGCCATAGCCTACGAATCTAATGGTCATTCAAATAGAGAAGTCGTCATGCTTCTAATTAACGGATTTAGTGGAAGTCTCAAATTGTGGTGGGATCATGCCCTAAGTACTGAACAAAAAGAAGCAATAAAAAGACATAAGACAAATGTTAGAAGGATAATTAAAGTTGAAGAAGGAACTTCAACAACTCAAGAGGTAGAAGAAGAAATAGAGAATGTTGTAGAGACTCTTCTCTATGCTATTAACCTGCACTTCGGCCTGGTAAGTGACTGATGTAGAAAATAAAAGGAAAATAATAAAATCTGAAGTGCTCCTCTATGGGAAATTTTAGATGGTATAAAGATATGTTCTTACTAAGAATTTATATCTTCAAAGACTGCAATGCTAGACACTAGAAAGAAATGTTCATTGACGAATTTCTTAGCTTTATGGCAGAACGTGTCTACAACTCTCTTAACAAAGCATACCCCGAGCAAATACCTTGGAAGAACCTTACTTATGCTCAATTAACCTCTAAAATTATAGAGTGTGGTTTAGATATCTGCAACAAGATAAAAATTCAAACCAAAGTTTAAAAGCATTCAAATCTTCATAAGAAGGAAATGAAGACTTTTTGCTCTCAATATGGATTTGAGAAAATCAAAGAACCAGGTTCATGTTCAAGAAAAATTCATTCAAAAACTATAATATGAAATCCACATATTATAGAAAATCTCGAAGGTACAGCAAACCTTACAGCCCCAAGAGATATCACAAATATTCAAATTATAAAAAAACGGCTGAAAAACAGCAAAAGGAAACTAAAAAAGTAGGCAAATCAAATAAAAAAATTTTTTGCTACAAATGCAGAAAAGAAGGACATTATGCCAACAAATGTCCCCAAAGAGGAATCCATGAGATAAATGAAGAAGAATATTCTTCAAATTCAACCGATATTTCTGACTTTAATTTGCAGGAAATTGTAGATGAAACTAATTCAGAAGTTTTAAGCCAATCCTCCTCAGATGAAGGGCCAAGAGCATGTGGTTGTATCAAAGACCCATGTAAAGGTATTTTAAATGAAATAAATGTTTTAACCTCCGAACAGGATTTGTTATTTCAAACTATTAACCATGTTTCAAATGAAGAATTAAAAAGAAATATTTTAGAAACACTTAGAGACTCTCTAACAAATGAGTCACCTTCAAAACCATTTCCAAAAAGAAAAACAATTCCTAAAAAAAGTCTTTCTGAAATTTTAAAAGCTCCAAAAGAAGAAACACCAGTTTCTATTAATGATTTAAAATTTGAAATTAATTGCTTAAAAAGAGAAATTTCTCAACATAAGTATGAAATTTTAGAAATAAAAAAAGAAATTTCTCAAATGAAACAAAATGATAATTTAAGAGATCTGGATGTAGGAAAAGATTTCTTAAGTAATTTAAATTTTGAAATCAATTTAATTTCAAGAATAAGTTTTCAAAAATGGCATTGTCTAATTACATTAAAAATTGCAGATTTCAAAATTACTTCAAAAGTCATTAATAGACTCAGGTGCTAATCAAAATTGTGTTCAAGGAGATTTAATTCCTACAAAATATTTTGAAAAAAACACAAAGGTTCTTACCGAAGCAAATGGAAAAAGATTAAATATTAAATTTAAACTTTCAAAAGTACATGTTTGTAATAAAGAACATTGTTTCAAAACTTCTTTTCTTTTAGTTAAAGATCTTCGCCAAGAATTAATTTTTGGAACACCCTTTATTACACAATTATATCCTTTAACAATAACAGAAAAAGGTTTAGTAACAAAGAAATTTGGAGAAGAATTAATTTTTGAATTTATCACTTCAATTTTACCTCATAAACTTTTAGAAATTAATGTTTTGAAAAGTGAGCAAATAAAAAGAAAACAAAAACAAATTAGTTTTCTAAAAGAAGAAATTGATTACAAAAGAATTGAAGAAAATTTGAAAGAATTTTCAATACAAAATAGAATAAAAGAAATTCAATTAAAAATTGAAAAAGAAATTTGTTCCAATTTACCAAATGCATTTTGGGAAAGAAAAAAACATATTGTTAATCTTCCATATTCAAAAGAGTTTAAAGAATCGGATATCCCAACAAAGGCTAGACCAATTCAAATGAATTCAGATTTACTAACACATTGCAGGAAAGAAATTTAAGACTTATTAGATAAAAATCTAATAAGACCTTCAAAAAGTCCATGGTCATGTGCCGCCTTTTATGTTAACAACGCCGCCGAAAAAGAGCGTGGAGTTCCAAGGTTAGTAATCAACTACAAACCTTTAAATAAAGTTTTAGAATGGATTAGATATCCAATTCCTAATAAACAAGATTTACTCAAAAGAATTGCAAATGCAAAAATATTTTCAAAATTTTATATGAAATATGGATTTTGGCAAATTCAAATTTCCGAAAAAGATAAATATAAAACAGTTTTTAATGTTCCGTTCGGACAATACGAATGGAATGTGTGCCTTTTGGGTTAAAAAATACACCATCTGAATTTCAAAAAATTATGAATGATATTTTTAATAATTTTCAAGATTTTACAATTGTTTATATTGATGTTTTAGTTTTTTCTCCAAGCATAGAAAAACATTTCAATCATATCAATACTTTTATAGATATTATAAAAGGAAATGGTTTGGTAGTCTCTCTATCAAAAGTCAAATTATTTGAAACAAAAATAAGATTTTTGGGCTTTGAAATCCATCTAGGTAAAATTAAGCCCATTCAGAGATCAATTGAGTTTGCTTCAAATTTTCCTAATCAAATCTTAGATAAAACCCAACTTCAAAGGTTTTTGGGCTGTCTAAATTATGTATCTGATTCTATTCAAAACATCAGACCCATTTGTAAACCATTGTACCTAAGGCTAAAGAAAAATCCAAAATCGTGGTCTGACAATTATACCGAAACTATTCAAAAAATTAAGTCTTTAGTCAAATCAATCCATTGCCTCAGTTTAATTAATTCAAAAGCAAATCTTATCGTAGAAACTGATGCCTCTGATATCAGATATGGAGGAATCCTAAAACAGTGTCTAGATAAGACCGAATCAATAATCTGATTTCATTCAGGAATTTGGAATGACACACAAAAAAATTACTCAACAGTAAAAAAATAATTACTTGCAATAGTTCTTTGTGTTCAAAAATTCCAAGGTGAATTAATTAATAAAAAATTCATTATTAAAACTGATTCGAGAGCCTCAAAATTTGTATTGGAAAAAGATGTAAAAAATCTTATCTCAAAAAGAAAATTTGCCAGATGACAAGCCATACTGTCTTAAGAGAGACACACGATCATCGATAACTAATTTTATACTTCAATTACAAAATGAGTCTTATATACACAATATGAGATAACTTATCAAAGATACAATAAAAGCACCGCAAGTCTTCCATTGTACTTTCTAGCTTTAAAAAATTGAAATTCACTTGATTGTTAGAGTCTCAATAACTAAGCATCACACCGATACTAGAAATTAGGAGTGGAAAAAATTTGAACCAAATGGATGGGTCAAATAAATTAACCGAATTTAGGCGGTGTTGTCAGATTCTAAAGGTTTGAACCAAATTGATTGGCTCGGTTCAGCTGTTTTTCCTGAAGAAAACCTTGAAAATTAGGTTTCCTATTTTATTTCACCCTCACGCCCCCACATCCCCTTCTTTCTCACAAACTCCCTTTCTTTCTTCCTCTCCCACATTCCTTCTTTCCTTTTTGTCCCTCTCACTTCTCCATCCGTCTCTTAAAATTCCACTCTCTGTCTCTCTCTCTAACACGAATAAGAACAATAAAATTTTCTTTTGAAAGAACCATCTCACCCTAAAGAGGAAGTTTTTTCTTTTTATTTAAAGATCCCCCTCACTTGTTGAAGAAGAAGATGACGCAAAGTCACTCTATTCTTTTAAAAAACAATTTTGAACCTCATGCAATATAACACAAATCCAAGATTGACCCAACATAATTCTAATTGGGTTGGGTTGGATTAGGCCTTGTCCATATACAACCGACCTCGGACCAGGTAATTGGTACAATTCGTCCTCAATAATGTAACTTTACTGTGGTACATTTCTTAATAACACAATGATTACATTTCTTTTCCTTTTTCAAGTGCGTTGTTCTAGAATTGCTCGATTGAAAATCCTGGGGATCCTCGGTCATGAAGGGCACGTGGAAGGTATCCCCGCCCCTCCCCGACCCCACCTATATATTTTTTAAAATTTATTTCTAATATTTATTTTATATAATTATTTATAGGATTTTTTCAAAAATATAACAAATCGGTAAAATATTTAGTTTATATATAACAATTTTGAAAACAAAAAAAACCTATCGACTCACAGTGAAAAATACCAAAAATACCTCAATCAACGCGCGATTAATCGGTCACACGCGCGCGTGCAATCCTTCTTCTAAATGGTCATGATACCAATCATGTAGGACATGATACACGATCGTGTAGGTATTATTAACATGATCATGTAGTTTTTTTTTAACGATGGAAAAAATGCTTCAAATCTAAACGATTATTTTGACAACGCTAAATGATTATGTTGGCTCTGGTAAGCAATCATTTAAATCATATCCACATGATCGTGTAGTTCTTTTTAAATGATAGAAAATGGCTCCAAATATAAACAATCGTGTTGACACTGCTAAACGATCATGCTGATCGTGCTGACTAGGTAACCAATCGTTTAGATCATATAAAAGTGATATTTAAACGATCTTGATATTCTGGAAGAGAAGTTGGAAGAAAGAAAAAGAAGATGAAGAAACAAAGAAAGAGAAGATGAATAAAAATAGAAGAAAGAAAATTTGGAAGAGGAGCTGAAGAAATCTGAAAGAGAAGATGAATGAATTGCAAAGAAGAAAAAGAAAGGGTAATAATGAATCGTCCAAAATGTCAAAGAATCTGGAATTTATGAAAATATTTTACCGACTTAATGGGTTTTCTCGTTTTTGTTACACGAACCGTGAATATTTGGGTGTTTTGTTACATTTATGAAAATTAACAATTGTTGGGGTCTTTTAAAAAATATAACAAAGCAACAATATATTTATTCTATATAGAATAATTTTGAAAATGGAAAAAGCCACAGGCTCAGGATAGACCAAAAACGTCATATCGACAACGCGCGTGATATATTTGGTACACTATCATTTAAATTTGGCTATTGTTTGGGACATGATTATTTAGATTTGATCGTTTAGATTTGGGTGACCAAATATAAACGATTTTTTTCCAAGATTCTTTGTACATGATCGTTTATTTTGGTTACACGATCGTGTAGATTTGGTACACGTTTAGATTTGATCGTTTAGATTTTGATGGCTAAATATAAATGATTTTTTTCAAGATTCTTTGTACACGATCGTTTAATTTGGTTACACGATCGTTTAGATTTGGTACACATTTAGATTTGATCGTTTAAATTTGGGTGGCCAAATATAAACGATTTTTTTTTTTCAAGATTCTTTGTACACGATCGTTTAGATTTGGTACACGTTTAGATTTTGGGCAGCTAAATCTAAATGATTTTTTTCGAGATTCTTTTGGTACACAATCATTTAGATTTGGTTACACGATCGTTTAGATTTGATTAAATGATTTTTGTCAAGATTCTTTAGTACACGATCGTTTAGATTTGGTTGCACGATCATTTAGATTTGGTTACACGATCACCCAAATCTAAATGGTTTTTTAAGATTATTTGTTAAACGATCATTTAGATTTAGCTATTTTTGGTACACGATCGTTTATATTTGGTTATCCAAATCTAAACGAAGTTTATTTTCAAGATCTTTTATATTTAGTACACGATCTTGAACAACCAAATAACAGTTTGAGAAAAAAACATATCTTTTATCTTTGGTAAACGATCTTGAACCAACACTACTACAAATATGGATTTTAACGACGCAAGTTTTGTGTCATAAAGACTTTCAACGACACAATTTTCGCATCATTGAAGCCACTGTCAAGAAAGGCTATTTAACGACACTATGAAAAACGTGTCATTAAATATGCTTAGATGACACCAAAATTGTGTCATTAATACCTTTACCTTGATGCAATAAATATGTCACCGTTATCTATAACTCGACACCAATATATTGTCATCAATACCCTTATATTGACAAAAATCATGTGTCACCGTTTTCTATACCTTGACACTAATATATTGTCATTAATACTCTTAAATTGACGTTTTAAATGTGTCACCGTTATCTATTACTCGACACGAATTTATTGTCATTAATAATCTTATATTGACGCTTTAAATATGTCACAATTATCTATACCTTGACACAAATATATTGTCATTAATACCCTTATATTGACACTTTAAATGTGTCACCGTAATTTGTCACTGGACACAAATATATTGTCATTAATACTATTACATTGATAATTTAAATGTGTCACCGTTATCTATCACTCGACACCAATATATTGTCATTAATACTCTTATAACGACGTTTTAAGTGTGTCACCTTTCAATATAACTCGACACTAATGTATTGTAGTTGTAAATATTTCGTTACACAAAATTATTGTCAAGAAATGTGCTTTAACGACACTGTTTCTGTTTAATAAAAGCTTATATGTCGACACATGTTTGGTGTCGTAATTCATCATTTTCGCAACACATATCTTTCTATCATATATTTCTTCTTTCAAAAAAATTAAATACTAAATTTCAGCATTACCCACATATGTTTGGAAAGATATTTATATTGATAATAAAAAAAATATAACATACATTATCGGTAAAGATTTTACAATAATCCAAAAGATAAATTTACTGTAATATTACATGTATGTGTGACCTAATCTAATCAAATTGACGCATAAATGAGAACTTGATCGATACCATGGTCCATGAATTCTTCAACTACCTGCAAATTTGAAGAAAATGAACCTTCGCCAACATTCATTACGGAAAATGCATAAGCATAAGCATAAACATTAAGTACATGGCAAACAAAAATCATCTTCTTAATAAGCAGACCAATAAACTTTTCAAAATAAGCGTCCAAAGTTCATACAACCAAGGTTTTTAATAAAAGACCCATAAGGAATGCAAAAGATTAAAAAAAAAACACCGACTACATAAACATAAGCATAAGCATAGTATATAAATGTTGCAAATGTAAGTTTTGATTCAATCTTTACAGTCCAAGAAATGTTCTAGTTTGCATCAAATTGAAACTTAGCATAAACTTACCCTTAGCCCCCTCCTCCAAAGTAAATACAAAACAACATGATTTCTATAACATATGTCTAAGCGGATTGAACAAAATAGTTTTTCAATGACTACCATAACTGCAGAATAGTTAACACAACAAAGTATCAAGTTCCTAAATACGTGTCAACATGATTCCTAAAACATACGTCTAAGCGGATCGCACAAAATATATTTTCAATGGCTACCATTGCAGGATAGTCAAAGCAATATTCCTAAATACATGTTAACATGATTCCTAAAATAAAATAGTTAAGTTATGTTACAAAACATAAAGCACGCTTACCTCTTTCTTTTACTAAATCTCCACCCCGATATCTTGATTATCCTCCATAGAGGCTTTTTCTTTCTTGCAAGTTCGGAAGCCCTAATAATGAATAGCAAACTACGTAAGTTATACAATTATTATTTCATATGCAATATATTAACTCATTATTTGATTCCTAACGGAGTTCATGATAAATTAAGTTAACATCATTTTCAAAGTTATTCCAAGAACAAAAGTTGCAACCAATGTTATGAGAAAACAACAAACAATGTAACAAATAACAAACACTTTAAAATTTTACATACTCCAAAAATCCAAATAATATATAAAATCCAGTTGCAAAATAAGTAAGTTTCAAAACTTTCTTACCATGAAGATTGGGAAGTGTTGCTATCAAAGATCTCTTGTAGTTCCTCTTCTATCAAATTCAACCCAAAAAATCGAGTAGACAATATATTGATCTAAATAATCATTGTTTTTTCCTGGGAACCATAAAACAAGAAAACATCATCATTGACATTCAACACATAAGCAAATCTTTAATGGTTTAAATTGAGAAGTCCTAGTTTTGTATCTTATCCTCTTATAGTTTTAAATTTAATCTATCACTATTCGTAGATGTCAAAATTAGATGATAATGAAACTTACATAGCATGATACTTCATAGATTGACAGAAGTTTGAAAAAGCAAAAAAAGTCATTTAAGTGAGGAAAAATGAAATTTTTTTACTAATTGAAAAATGTAATATACTATTTGCAAGCCAAGAACCATAAAATCCATAAATGAACATTATTCCTTTCCATCTCAAATTTTTATATCCATATGGCAAAAAACCAAATGAATTTTTCATACATTTTGCCATTATAGAAATTGAAAAATAAATAATAATAATAATAATAATAATAATAATAATAATAATAATAATAATAATAATAATAATAATAATAATAATAATAATAATAATAATAATAATAATAATAATAATAATAATAATAATAATAATAATAATAATAATAATAATAATAATAATAATAATAATAATAATAATAATAATAATAATAATAATAATAATAATAATAATAATAATAATAATAATAATAATAATAATAATAATAATAATAATAATAATAATAATAATAATAATAATAATAATAATAATAATAATAATAATAATAATAATAATAATAATAATAATAATAATAATAATAATAATAATAATAATAATAATAATAATAATAATAATAATAATAATAATAATAATAATAATAATAATAATAATAATAATAATAATAATAATAATAATAATAATAATAATAATAATAATAATAATAATAATAATAATAATAATAATAATAATAATAATAATAATAATAATAATAATAATAATAATAATAATAATAATAATAATAATAATAATAATAATAATAATAATAATAATAATAATAATAATAATAATAATAATAATAATAATAATAATAATAATAATAATAATAATAATAATAATAATAATAATAATAATAATAATAATAATAATAATAATAATAATAATAATAATAATAATAATAATAATAATAATAATAATAATAATAATAATAATAATAATAATAATAATAATAATAATAATAATAATAATAATAATAATAATAATAATAATAATAATAATAATAATAATAATAATAATAATAATAATAATAATAATAATAATAATAATAATAATAATAATAATAATAATAATAATAATAATAATAATAATAATAATAATAATAATAATAATAATAATAATAATAATAATAATAATAATAATAATAATAATAATAATAATAATAATAATAATAATAATAATAATAATAATAATAATAATAATATTAGCAAAACAATGTGAAATATGTATTGGTTGGGAAATAATACATGTTGGCAAATAATTTGACAAATAATACAGCAAAAAATATAGTTGACAAATAATACAGGTTGAGAAATAATATAATATACAGGTTGAGAAATACTATATAGGAAATAATATACAGATCGAGAATAAATATATTGGAAATAATATAAAATAATATATTGGAAATAATATAAAATAATATATTGAAAATAATATAAAATAATATATTGAAAATAATATAAAATAATATAAAATAATATAAAATAATATAATATAAAATAATATATCTAATATAATATACAAGTTGAGAAATAATAATTATCAAAGGTAACAAACTATTCTATCTTTTACAAGTCTAATCAATAAATAAACATTAAACCAAAAAATTAACAATAGCCAAATTAAATCAATTGGTAAGCAATTTAAAGAATATAGAATAAAATGGCTTAAATCTACTAAATTTGAAGCAACCACAAATTCAATTGCCCTAAACCTAAGAAAATTAAAAGCTCAAATGACCTAAATCTAACAAATTCGAAGCATTGAAATTAATTGACCTAAACAACAATAAATTCAATTGACCTAAATTTGAACTAACAATAAAAGCACAATAAACCCAATTGGCCTAAGCCTAACATGTCTAACCCTAACAAAATTAAAGTCACCTTAAAATTAATTAACGAAATTACAACAAAAATAAATTTAAAAAACTACATCCTATAATTTTTCAACCCTCAAAAGGGAAGGGAAAGAGAGGAAATTAAAAAAAAAAAAAAAGTTACCTTTGACAGAATAGTTTCCTTAGTTGGCCCTTCCAATTGATCTCAAAGGTCCTCCAAAAAAAATCCTCCTTTGTTTTTGTAGCGGAGAAGGTTGAGTGAGAGAGAAAATTGGGTTAGTTGAGAGAAAATAGGGGGAGAGTGGAGAAGGTGAGAGTGGAGAGAAAATTAGGTGAGTTGAGGGAAAATAGAGAAGAGAGTGGAGAAGGTGGGAGTGGAGAGAAAATTAGGTGAGTTGAGGGAAAATAGAGAAGAGAGTGGAGAAGGTGGGAGTGGGAGAGAAAATTGGCTGAGGGAAAATAGGGAAGAGACTCATATTCATTTTTTTAAAAAAGAAAAAAAGTTAAATTCAAATTCAAATCTAACTTTTAAAATAAAATAAAAATAAAATAAAGTAAATAAACAAAATAAAATAATAAATAAAGGATAAAATGGCGTATCTACAACTTCTTAGAATATTACCCCTCCATTAGATCAAAAAATATTTCTTGTAGACAAAGATAATCAATTGAATTTTGCACTTTAATTTTCTAAACAAAATGTATCTTGCATACTAATTAAACAATCAAGAGCAAATTAAAAGATTGTTTCATAGAGATCACATGGAATTGAATTCGTTTTTGAACAAAAATTAAAGAATCAACATGCTAAATTAAAATAAAAATAGAAAAAACTCTCAAATAAATTGAATAACCATGATCCTCTTACCTCTTAGAAGATTACCCATATATTGGAATAAAAGATTGATGGAATATTTTTTTGAGAAAAAATGAATGGGAGAGTTTTGAAAAAAATGATATTTAAAGAGAATTTTGGTGAAAATTGGTGTTGGATTTATGAATGGATCAAACATAACTGAAAACTTTGATTAAGATTTACAGAAAATGAGTTATATATAGAAAAGAAATGAAAATAACTGCTTCATGGGTTTCGAACTCATAAATTCAGGGCCAAGCACGCTCAATTTGACAGAAAAAGAGGATTTTCGGAAAGTTGTTATATATTTACAAGATTGCCATTGAAAATATGTGAGAAAAAATGATACAGGCTATGAGATTCGAACATAGGACATCAAAGGTGCCCGCGTGAGGAGAAGACGACATGTGGCATGCGTAGATTGGCTGAAGAGTGGAGAAGGTGCGCACGTGAAGTCTTTCGAAAATGGGGAATAAAGGAAAACGCTCGGCTGGGATTCGAACTCACGACCTTGAGGTGTTTACGCGCGTGGAAGTATTGAATCTTTTTTGTTATTTACCAATTGGTCTCTGATCTTCGATTTATCCGATTTTGTTTGTTCGGACTTTGTTTTAAGTGTTTTTCATTGCATTGAGTTTATAATAGAGTCTAGATTCTAATTCTGTATAAAATTATAAAAATAATGAATATATGCATGATATAGGTGGAGACAGCCTAGACTTTTGCGTTTTTGGTAGAGAGAGAAAATGTTGAGAGAAAATATGCTATTGTCATATAATTTTAATTGCGTGAGAGAGAGAATTAACAAATTTTGAAATTTGAGGTTTTTTTATGTCGAAATTTTTTAAATGACACAAAAAATTTGTTGATAATTAACGACGCTTTAAATGTGTCAAGAAAAATTAAATTGTGTCAATAAATAATTTTTAACAACACAGTTGTACCTCACCCCATCTTTTTTATTTTCAACGACACAATTCCTTGATTAGTAGTATCGTTAAAACTCATTTTTCTAGTAGCCGAGGGAGAAGAGAAATCGGAGCGGCCAAGATTCTTCAACGACAGTCTCTTAGATTGGTGGGTTCGACGGCAGTCCCTTAGACAATGTTTGCTTGTTCGACGGTGTGAGATTAGTGGGTTTGACAACAATGTCTTAGATTTGCAGATGAGTTACATTGTTTCTCGTTTTTTTGGTAGGGAGAGAGAGAAAAGGTTGAACAAATTGTAAAACTCTTTTTGAATGTTGCGCGAAGAGGGAATTGAAATTTTTTGAATTTTTGGTTTTTTTATTTCAAAATTTATTTAATGACACAAAGAATTTGTCATTAATTAACGACACTTTAAATGTGTCAAGAAAAATTAAATTGTGACAATAGAATTGTGTCAAAGAATAATGTGTCACTTCTATTTTCAACAACACATTTTACTCCTACCCTATCCCTTTTTTATTTTTAACGACACAATGTTTTGATTTGTAGTGTCGTTAAAACCCAAATTTGTACTAGTGCAAATAATAGTTTGAAAAAAAAAGAAGAGAAAAAAAACGATGAAAAGAAGAAAAAAACGATGAAGAAGAAGAGAAGAAAGACGATAAGAAGGAAGGACAAACCTGAAATATTTTAAAAAAATGACTACCTTCATAGACTTTTTCATTTTGTTACACAGGTCGTAAATATTTTGTCGGTTTGTTATATTTATAAAAATTTCTCAAATTTATTTATTTATTTATTATATATAACAGTAGCTATATATTTATAACAGTAGCTTACTGTTTTCATATTATTATATTTTTTTTCTAAAAAGTCTCATTTCAAAATAAAGTTGTTCTCATCTTGCATACAAGTTGTTTGTAAATAAATGTAAAAACTACATGTAGGTCAATTGTTTACAATTTGTTTGTAAATATAATTGAGTCCAAAAGTTGTTTCTTATAGTTACATCTTGCATACCTCAAGACCATTGTCCCTCTGTATAATGAAATGTTTGCTTATAAACCAATGATTAAATTAAGAGTCAGGTGTCAGTGTTCACCGTAATCGATATTTAAGAAAAATATTCATTCATTTATCCTATATAAAAACTAACGAATTTCATTCCATAATGTGAAACTAAAAGTTATGTCTAGTTTGTCAAGCTAAGTCTCTAAAATAGTAAAAATTTATTAAATCAACTAGATAAGTTAAGTTGTTTTTGTGTATATACAAACAAAAAAGATCGAGTTCATAACTTACTCACATTACTTTGTTTTTTAAAATGCTCATTTTACCTTGTAATTAAAATATGTTATCATTTCCCATTACAAAGAAGTGAGAATTAAAAATTCCAAATGGCTCAAAACTTCTTTTGACTTCCAAAAGAAGCATGAAAAATGCTAAGAGATGGAATGGATCATCTCATACTTAGCTTATTTATATATGTAAATATATATTTAGTTGTATACGTTTGTGTACAAACAAATGCTATAATAAGTACATATCCATAAAAAAATGTCCCTATGAAAGGAATATTATTACAAACCATCGTAAGCATATAGAATGAACAAACTGAATTAGTTAAGACAAATGTCAACTTAGAAGTAGTTTAATTATTTGAATCTCTAACTATAAAAAAAATAGATATAGTTAATTACTTAGCTGTAATACTATGTTAAATAACTCATTTATCCGAAAATTTTTCCGAAAATTTTAATGTGAATGATGTTTAGAATTTTCATTTTTTGTTCCTTATTTGATATGTTATATATTTATTATCATTTAATCCAACTAAATATCGAATTTAAAAAAAAATCAATTTATTATTGATTTTTTAATAATGAATAAAAGATGTCACTACAAGAAAAGGAACCTATTATGATTGTTCATTCCATCCCAAATTGAAAGAAGAAAAAAAATGTCATAAAAGGCTAAAATGCACGTTTTTGGCGGGAAAATGCGAAATTTTTCGGATTTGAAGAATTTATGACAGTTTTTAAGTGTCATAAATCTATGACAATTTTTAACTGTCATTAAATATAAATAATAAAATAATAAATATTTATTTTAAATCAAACGAAAGAAAAGAAAGAAAAGAGAAGGGTACCAAACCTCTTACATGATTTTTTCTTCTACACAAAACATTTATTCCCAAATCCTTCTACACTATTTTCTCTCGCCCAAGGAAGAACAGGTACAGCGTTTCGTTCTTCTTCTTTATCTCCCTGCCTCTTTTGCCCTTTTCCTTCTTCTCCTTCCTCCTCTCTTAGATCCATCAGTATTTCCAATCCCTTCTTCTCCCCAAGCCCTAGTTTCTCACTTTTTGTTTCTTTCAGGCGCGTCATCTCCATTTGTCGTCTTTAGTCATCTCGTGCTTCTCCCGGCTCCCTCCTCCATCTGGTTCGTTCTTCGTTCATTCTTATAGTACTCCTCTTTGCTGCTTCGTTCTTTGGTTCGTTCTTTGCTCTCCGACTTCCTTTTTACTTAACCACCATTAATCACCTTCATTTAGTTTTTCTTGATGGATTCAAACGTATTTGACATGGGTCTTCGTGTTTAGTTTTTGTTGTTTGTTCTTCTACCTGCAAACTGTTTGAGAAAATGACCGATAGAGTAATTTCTAGATTATGATTCCTCGGGTAAAATTTCCTTCTTTGTTGACTAATAACTGTCTTTGTGAAAATGTCTACAAGAGTGATTTCTTAGTTTGGTAATTATTATTAGGTTCATTATTTTGAGCATTGGTGAATTACTTATGGAATCGAGCCTTACCATTTTTCTTAAGTAGAAAATTATCATCACTCCATCTGAACTATTAAGGATGAGGAAGTATGGATTTACGACGTTGAATTGAACTGCACCCCAAATGCAAGTCACGTAGCAGTCCTTGTTTACGATATACTCATCTCTCATATATAAGATTCGCTAATGTCGGTGCAATCTTGGGTTGAGTTACTTTATAATAAATGAATCATTAATAAATTGTTTGCTGATGAATTTTCCTCTTAAATTTGATGTGTTTAGAGTTTCATGCTTATGGTTTCTTTTATTAATAGGCCAATCTGGTTTAATTAAAGTTTGGTATCTTGCCAAGTGGGAAAAAAATGTTGGTTTAAACTGAATTTGGTTTTCTAAGTGCTACTGACAACTTTCTGCTTTCTGATATCACATCATTATTTGTTGGTTGCAGTGTTGTAATCTTTTCACAGTTTCGTTTGATAGTCTCGAGTTGGTTAGATTTTCTTGGAGGTTTTTAGTGTTTTTGGTTGGCTACTTTTGTTCAATTTCTCTCTCTCTCTTTAAGGCGAAGCTCCTTTTTTTTTTTTTTTTTTTGGAAAGCCTGTTTTGATCTTTATATATATATGTGTGTGCATGCACTTTAAGGTTTTATTAAATTTTGCCTTTGTGTTTTTAGTTATGAAAGAGCTTGGAATAAGACCATGGTATTTTCTAATAAGTGATGATTTTCTTTTTTTAGATTAACATTCTTTGGTATTTTGCAATGATGTAAGTTGATTTGGGATTCATCAAAGAATTTGTTTTCTAAATAACGTGTTATTTGATTTGGATGCTTCTTGATTACTGCTGGCTCATTCTTCTCCTCCAAAATTTACTTCATTCCTCTAACACTTCTAGGATTTATTTTGACCATTGGTTGTTGCCTCCTAAAGAATTATGATCCTTATAAATGTAGAAGTTAAGGAAACCTCTAAGTAATTGTATTTATTTTGCAGTTGGTTTTGCTTATGGATGGAGGATGAGTATTAGGAATTAATTCAATTTATTTTGCAGTCGGTTTTGCTTATGGATGGAGGATGAGTATTAGGAATTAATTCTTCTTGAGAATTCTTATTTATTTTGAAGGTTGTGTTTGCATCGTAACACTTCCAAAACATTGTTAAAATTCTCCCCCGAGGCGGCCTCATTGGCAAGGGCTTTGGTCAATCAACTTAGACAAGTCTCAAGTTCGAAACTATGGGTGAGTTTAATACCAAGAGAAACTCTTATTGTCTCTCAAGATTTTAACCTTAGAGCAGAGTATTGTACCTGTTGATTAACATTGCAGAATCTTCCAGGTAGATCAATGTCTTGTTGAAATATTATGATGTTGTAAAGTGAACTGGTTTTGTGTTAATTGTTCTTCGAGTAAATTTTTTCAGTACTTTTATTTGTTAGAGTTTCCTTGTTATGGGGGTTTCTCTTTGTTTTTGCAACACATTATTAAGCCGAGAAAGAGGAGAATGTTGCTTCAAGTAGTAGGCTATCTTATTAAGCCGAGAAAGAGGAGAATGTTGCTTCAAGTAGTAGGCTATCCCCTCACGTCCATCCTTACTATGTGACTCTTAGATTTTTTTTATTCCCATTTCTTTCTTTTGATTTTCTATCTCTATATTACATTATTTGCTGAGATGAGACACTCCGTTTTACTTACCAGGTGCTAAAAGTTCTTCTTCTCACTCTTCTACTTCAAATCCTAGCACTTTAGAATTCATTTTCATTCAAAAAGTTGTTTTTCTCTACTTTTGTACTTTGTGCTACTACATCGTTTGATCAATTTTTTTGCTTTTAGCCATTGATATGCTTGTAGGTGTTTTAGCTTTGATTTTTGTTATTGGTTGTTGGTTTTGAACTTTGTGTGATGTTCTGTAATTAATTTAGCTGAGTTTGTGGGCTTATCCTTCAAAGTACTCTACTACTTGTCTAGTGTTTTAGGTTTATCCTCTACTCAATGAACTCACATTTAGTTCTTCTAAACTTGTCTCAACTTGTCATTGTTATTATCTATGTCATAGATAAAATATTGTGGCGTCTATAGCTCACCTTTGTCATTTTTGTGTGTGGAAATGAAATGTCGTGGTTAAATAGCAAACTTATTAAATTTGAAAATTGACTACATGGACAATTCTTCCATCTCAACTTGAAATGAGCAAATTTCTGATCTGAAGGTTCTAAGAAGCATAGTTGTTGATCTACAGCAACTTGTATAAATTTATATGACTGTTTATACTTTGTATTACACTTTTATGAAGAAAAAATTTGTCGCCACGTACCCGAGACGACGCGGAGCGGCCGACATCCTTAAAAAGGTTTATTTTTTTTTAAAAGAAAAGAGGAGTCGCCACCAATCTTTTTTACGGTGTGATTGGACACCGAAATAAAGTGAATCATTTTAAATAAAATAAAAACTGGTCTACGAAAAAATTAGAGTTGAGTTCGGGAGTCATTTGTGTACGGGGAAGGTGTCAGCACCCCATAACACCCGTTTTAGAAAACGGTGGCCAAATTTAATGTCTTGAATAAAATTTATTTTTTTAAAAAAAACTATGTCTTATTTCATTGCTCACCACTCCAATATTTGGAGCAATGATCCCATAAAATAAGTGGGATACACCCATTAATTAGACTATATTGGGGGAAAATTCCTCACCTTAAGAGAATGAGAAATTGTTACAATTTTTCAAATTCTATCATAGGCTAGTCTTCGAATAAAGTTTTTTTTTTTATTTTAAACATTGATTAAATATATTTTCTCTTGGGATCCAATCTCGGACTCCCTAAGATATTGATCTCTCACCTCAAGAATCTAGAAATAACGGACTCCCAGAAATTTCTAGATTCCATCATAGGTTTTTTTATCGAAATCGGCGTGGTTATTATAAAAAAAATGTAGATTAGGAAACCTTATGAAATATCTATTTAATTTTGAGTTTTAAAATAAATAATTTTAAAGCAAAAAAAAATTTCTAAATGGTTTAAAGAGAAAAATTTTAAAAAAAAATTCAAAATTAAATACAATTATGATTAAAAGTATCTTAAAATTTTCAAGAAAGTTTTAATGAAAGTCAAATAGAAATAAAAAATATACCACACAATAAATTAGACAAATAATTTAGGATATCAATGTATGCATATACTAAATATAACAATAATAATAAAATATAAATTAAAAGAAAAGGAAAAGAAAAGATACATAATAACGATAAAGAAAATAAGAAAAAAAATGAAAAAAAGAACTAAATGAAATAATAAACAAATGAATATGTAAAAAAGAAATTAAATAAATAAGTGAAGAAAAGAGGACATAGGGATGATAATAAGTTAAAAGAGATAAAAAAAAATTATGAAAGGAAATAACGATAATGGTATAAGAATAAAAATAGCAAAAAGTTTTTTTAAAAAAATCATAAATATAAAAACACTAAATAAATAAATAAAGTTATATATTAAAAACATAAAAAAATATTAAAAAAAAGGTTAAATATATATATAATAATAATAATAAAATAATATTAATAAAATTACAAATAAAATTAAATTTAAATAAGTAAATAAATAAATTAAAAAAAGAAAGAAAAAAAAAAGAGGAAACAGATGGTGACGGCAAGGTTTGCCGCCACCCTAAAAGAGAAATATATATATATATATATATATATATATATATATATTTATATATATATATATATATATAATAATAATAATAATAATAATAATAATAATAATAATAATAATAATAATGATAATAATAGAAATTTTCTTTTGTTTATAACTTTTCTTTTTCTCAATTGTTTTAGAGAGAAGAAAAATGTTAAAAGATCTTTTTTTTTTCTTTTAGCATGATGATAAAAGGTAGTAAAAATAAAAAAAGAAATTTTCCTTATATATTTTTTTTCTTTCTCTTTACATTTGAAAAGAGAAGAACAAAGATAAGGATTCAATCCCGAAGAAAATTACTTGTTGTATGAGGTGTTGATCATTGGGAGTAAACCCTACCTAATGCAACCTCCAACTAAGTTTTTTCTTCCTTATGAGATTAGAATTAAGATAAAAAAAAAAAAAGACGATATGAAGATAAAAATAAAAACAATAAAGCGAAAAAACTAATGACCCACCTTTATGCAGAGGAATACGTTTCTTCAAATTCTCTATAAACACTTTTTTTTTTCGTAGAGATTCTCTCTAAAACAATTTCTTCTCAAGACTTTCTCTAAAACAATTTCTTCTCAAGACTTTCTCTAAAACAATTTCTTCTCCCCCTTTCCAAATGACAAAGGATCCTATTTATAGACCCGGGGTGTGCCACAAATTAGGAAAATTTAATAAGTATAAAATCAAATTAGATATTATGTAATTTTATTGATTTTCTTTTTTCTAAAATAGTAAAAATATGATATTGAAAGATTTTGTCCAAAATAAATTTTTTGTTTTTTTCCTAAAGTGATAAAGATAAGTCAAATATGGTATTAATTTTTTTTTTGTATAAAATAAATTATCTTGCTTTTCCTAATATGATAAATCAAAAGAGATTTTGTATAAATAAATTAATTTGTTTTTTTTTCCTAAAGTGATAAGTCAAAAAAAATGATTTGAAATTTTTTTTTAAATAATAGATATTCTCATTAATGACTTTATTTTCCATTTTAATAAAAAGATAAGAAAAAACATAAGATTTCATATTATTACAAAAAGATTTTACCTTTTTCTTTTTTTAACAAAATAAATTAATGAAATATCTTAACCGTTGCTACAATTAATAATTTAAAGAATAATAAAAAAATGTAGGATAAAATTAGGTGGCTACAGCATGCCCCCCTTCGTGCATCCTTATAGAATTAGAAGGTGGACGAAGGTGTAGCCACTAACTCATCAAACTAAGATATTTTAAATAAATTATCGGCGTCAAGGGCCAGGGATAAAACAAGTGGCTCATTACAAAAGAATGAATAAGCTGGAGGCTAGGGATAAACCAAACGCCATCTCACTAACATGGTGTCAAGGGCCAGGGATAAAACAAGCGCCTCATGACAAATGAATAAATAAACTGGAGGCCAGGGATAAAACAAGCGTCATCACAGTAACATGGTGTTAAGGGCCAGGGATAAAACAAGTGCCTCATGACAAAAGAATGAATAAGTTGGAGGTCAGGGATAAAACAAGCGTCATCGCAGCAACATGGTGTCAAGGGTCAGGGATAAAACAAGCGTCTCATGACAAATGAATAAATAAATTGGAGGCCAGGGATAAAACAAGTGTCATCTCAGTAACATGGTGTCAAGGGCCAGGGATAAAACAAGCGCCTCATGACAAAAGAATAAATAAGCTGGAGGCCAGGGATAAAACAAGCGTCATCGTAGTAACATGATGTCAAGGGCCAGGGATAAAACAAGCACCTCATAACAAAAGAATAAATTAGCTGGAGGCCAGGGATAAAACAAGCGCCATCGCAGCAATATGGTGTCAAGGGCCAGGGATAAAACAAGCGCCTCATGACAAATGAATAAATAAACTGGAGGCCAGGGATAAAACAAGCGTCATCTCAGTAACATGGTGTCAAGGGTCAGGGATAAAACAAGCGCCTCATGATAAATGAATAAATAAACTGAAGGCCAGGGATAAAACAAGCGCCATCGCAGCAACATAGTGTCAAGGGCCAGGGATAAAACAAGCGCCTCATGACAAAAGAATAAATTAGCTGGAGGCCAGGGATAAAACAAGCGCCATCGCAGCAACATGGTGTCAAGGGCCAGGGATAAAACAAGCGCCTCATGACAAATGAATAAATAAACTGGAGGCCAGGGATAAAACAAGCGCCATCTCAGTAACACGGTGCCAAGGGCCAGGGATAAAACAAGCACCTCATGACAAAAGAATGAATAGTCAAACTAAAGGTCATATATTAAATTATCATATCAATAATGTATACCATGCCACCTATGGAAATGCAGACAATGTGAAAAGTCATGTATGCATGAACAATGTTAAAAAAATTGAATCATTGTTTACTTTTCTCAAGAAATAAAACCAAAAACATGCGTAATAGCCCAATAACGTTCATGAGTACTAAAACCTCAAGTACAAACCCATATCCTTGAGATATTAGGGACTTGACGAGAAAATGCTAGAACCAAAAGTTAATCGTCGCTCCATGCATAGTATTTCTTCACATAGTTTGCACTTATCGGGTTAGGCAAGTCGTCTCCGTCCATAGTTTTCAAAATTAAAGCTCCTCCTGAGAAAGCCTTTTTTACTATATGTGGTCCCTCGTAGTTAGGAGTCCATTTTCCTCTGTGATCCTTTTGAAAAGGCAGGATCCTTTTTAACACTAGATCTTCTTCTTGGAAATGGTGATACGCTCATGCTATTTTCTTTTGGTACAACTGTCCTTTACATAGTGCAGTCAGTATCCTTTCTTCTATGAAATTCAGTTGCTTGTACCTTACTTGAGCCCACTTTGCTTCATCTAGTTCTACCTCTTGGATTACCCTAAGGGATGACACCTCAACTTCAACAGGTAAAACTGCTTCGAAACCATACACTAGTGATAGAGGGGTTGACCCTGTTGACGTGCGGACTGATATTCTATATCCATGCAATGCGAAAGGTAGCATTTCATGCCAATCTCTATAAGTGACCGACATTTTCTCGAGAATCCTTTTGATATTTTTGTTTGCTGCTTACACTACCCCATTCATCTTAGGGCAATAAGGAGTGGAATTATAGTGTTTAACCTTGAACTGACTGCATAACTCCTCCATTAATTTATTATTTAGGTTTTTTCCATTATCGGTGATGATGCTCTCAAGTAAACCATACCGACATATAATGTTCTTTCGTATGAACTTGACAACAGCATGCTTGGTGACACTTTTGTATGAAGCAGCCTCTACCCATTTCGTGAAATAATCTCTGGCTACCAAAATGAATCGATGGCCATTTGATACCTTTAGCTCAACTTGCGAAGCTTTTGTCGTATAGGTTTACATTCTAGTTTAAGTGGTAATCAATGTGTTACAATCTCTATATCAAAACCAGGCATAGTTCGATGGGACCATGCAAAATATTTTTGAACTCGTGAAGCAGGATCACCAGATCTGATTGATCCTGCTCTTGAGCTAAAGTGTCAATTCACACTTCTTTCACTTCTTCTGGTATTCCCAAATTGGTAACCTTCAAAGTCTCTTGATATGACATAGTATTTTTTTTTTCTTGCTCTATCAATCTTAGTAATTCAGAAGATATATCATATTCATCCTCTTCGATATTCTGCTTAAGATTATAGATTGAAACCTCAAAATCAATAACGTCATCAATGTCACCTTCAACTTTGGTGCCCCTTATTCTTGAACTCACAACAATCCTCAATGAAATGGTCATCTATCTCGGGGTGGAATAAACACTGCTTCTCGTTGATGCATCCAAACTTCTCCCCCTCATCATTGCTAAACCTTGGCGACAAATTGAAGTAGTCACATCACACACCTTATTCTTGTATCTTTCCGTAAATGTGTCAACAACATTTATGGCCGGACCCTCATGATTTGGTAAAGGGTTCTTGTTAACGTTGTAATCTTCTTCTGTCTTCTTGAATTTCAACCATCCGGCCTTGACTAGACTTTGCACTTCATCTTTCAAAGGAAAACAGTTACCCCCAACTTAAGACTTGTTCGTCCCGAGCAAGAAAATTAAAAATGTGCTAACATTCAGTCATTCATCATGCAAGGGATTCAACATTATTTTGCAAGAATTAAACTCAAACAATCATGCAAAAATTTTGTTGATGTTTTCAAACAAATATGCAAAGGATGTTACTCATGCCTTAACAATTCAACAAAGTAATTTTTTATTAAATATTCAAGAGAAGCAAGTAGTCAATTTGAGGTTGATTTTTAATAAAGTTCATTTATCGAAATCATGTTTAGATAAAACATCTAAGTCTTGCTATTTCGACTCATTAGACATGCTTCGAAAGAATTAAAAAATGCCCTAGGCTTGTTTTCCCTCTACTCTGAAGCGGGAAGGATCCCTCCTTAAACTCGGCCCTCGGTCAAAACATTGAAACTAGCTAGAAAATTCTAAGATAGAATTGTATGGGTTTTACTAAGGCAAAGGATAGGCTTTTTCCGTAGGGATTCGTACCTCACTAACATCGAGTAATCCTAACTGATCACGGAAAAAATCCTAATGTTCGACTTAATCGTACTCTTTCTTTCTTTCTTTCTTTCTTTTCTTTTCTTTTTTTTTTTTTTTTTTTGATAAAAGTATTTTGCTAAAAGTATGCATTTTGCTACTTTTTTTTTTTATTGGGATTCTATTTTTGGTAGCAAGCTTTTTGCTTAGCTCCGGCTTGCTAATTCTAATCTTGGATTTAATCTATTAGGTTCTATGATTAACCGTTCTTTCGAGGTTACAACAAGCGAATTTAAGCATTCTATCCTTTTCTAAAGACTTCTAGGTTCGTCATGGCTCGACAAAGGGTTTTTTTTTTCTAATTCATGAGTCAAAGAGATGAAAAGTTTAAAAATTAACCTCAATTTCATAAATGGTTCTTTATCCTATTTAAAATACAAACAAAAATTGCTGAGAGAGGTGTATCATAGGCAATCATCATAAGAAACTTTGCAAAAACGTTAACATCTATGCATTTTCTTTTGCAAGCATTCATTCAAGCAAACAACATTCATTTCATTCATGCATTCAGAATAATAAAAAAAAAATTGGTCAATTTTAATCTACCCAAGTCATGCAAATGCTTAAACGAAGAAAAAAAAATTAGCACCCACCCCCAACTTAAAAACTTTGCATTGTCCTCAAAGCATATTTATGTAAAAGAAATGTATGAAAGTACCGAGGAAAAGCTTGCTTCAAAGCGAAGTGGTTGCTTCCTTTTATGATTCTTTGATTTCTTCAAGTGAAATTGCCGACAGGGGAGAGGCGCGCCCGGACGAGGGCTCAACACATGGCGGACTAGGCGCAGGTCGCGAATTGGTTCGTGGATCGGGTTACCGAATCATGCTTCCGGGTCGTGCGAAAAAAAATGAAAGAAAAAATAGGGGCGCGCCTGGAGTTCGAACACTCGACTTTGAGGCAGACACATGGCGTTGTGCATATTCCTTAAAAGTTTCAACATTCTTTTTTCTATCCTTTGAAGATCCAAACGGTCGGGTGCCATATCAATGTTGTACTTATATTGTTTTAAGAATAAATCGGCAAGATCCTTCCACCTATGCTCTTGTGAACCATCCAACTGCATGTACTATCGAGAAGCGGGGCCAACCAAGCTGTCTTGGAAGCAATGAATCAACAATTTATCATCATGAGCGTAAGCTGACATTTTCCGATAGTACATAACTAGATGACTTTTTTGGACACGTGGTTCCATTGTACTTCTCAAAATCTGGAATCTTGAATTTGGGAGGGATTACCACATCTGATATCAAACATAGTTGTGTTGCGTCGATACTCCCGTACATGTCTGCACCTTCAATGGCGCGTAATTTTTCTTCTAGAAATTCTAGTCTTTTTCTACTACCCTACTCTTCTGAAATTTTCTTACCACTTTACGTAATTGGAGTAGATGTGGGATCACTGACCTGGGTTGCCTATTGGGTGGTTGTGTTTAGGATTTTGCGCGGGAAAGGATGTAGGATATGTCATCCATTATTTTCTTTTTGTCCAATATGGATGTTGATGAGGTGAACTTAGAGCTATTTTGCAAGTTTTGGCTTTTTATCTTTCTAAAAAGAGAATAATGATTCGGTTAGGATGAGTCTAGATGTAAATGCTAAATGTGAGAAGGAAAACCATCAGATAATGCAAGGGCTCAAACAAACTTAGTGAAGTTAATGCTAGTATCCTATCTAACACAGGTCCTCAAAATGGTGTATAGTCACACTTGATCATACAACCAAATTGAGTGAGAATTTTTCGTGTGCCTGCACGGGAGCAACAACTCCTCGAAGGTCAAACACTACTACATCCTCGAATCTAATCCTATAGGTACAACCCGGATAGAGGGCTTGTGCTAGTGTGTGAGAATAATATAATTAATAAGACAAAAAAAAATTAAAATTCTAAAATATACGAATTAACAAGATATGAGAATCATAATGAGTGAAGCTGAATATAAGTCCTAAAAGATAAAAGGTCCTCAATTTGATCACAATCGTCACATGTGATTGTATGACTAAATTGAGTGAGAATTTTTCGTGTGCCTGCACGGAAGCATAAGCTCCTCGAAGGTCAACACTACTCCATCCTCGTTTCTAATTCTATATGGTAGAGCCCGGACAGGAGGCTTATGATTGTGTGTGAAACAACAATAAACAACACACTAAAAAAAAAAATAAAACAACAAAAAAAATGTACAAGATCAAGACAAAGAAAAGGCCAAACTCTCAAGGTGGAACCTCATGTCCCCAGTGGAGTCGCCAAGCTGTCGCCACGTACCCGAGACGACGCGGAGCGGCCGACATCCTTAAAAAGGTTTATTTTTTTTTAAAAGAAAAGAGGAGTCGCCACCAATCTTTTTTACGGTGTGATTGGACACCGAAATAAAGTGAATCATTTTAAATAAAATAAAAACTGGTCTACGAAAAAATTAGAGTTGAGTTCGGGAGTCATTTGTGTACGGGGAAGGTGTCAGCACCCCATAACACCCGTTTTAGAAAACGGTGGCCAAATTTAATGTCTTGAATAAAATTTATTTTTTTTAAAAAAAAACTATGTCTTATTTCATTGCTCACCACTCCAATATTTGGAGCAATGATCCCATAAAATAAGTGGGATACACCCATTAATTAGACTATATTGGGGGAAAATTCCTCACCTTAAGAGAATGAGAAATTGTTACAATTTTTCAAATTCTATCATAAGCTAGTCTTCGAATAAAGTTTTTTTTTTTATTTTAAACATTGATTAAATATATTTTCTCTTGGGATCAAATCTCGGACTCCCTAAGATATTGATCTCTCACCTCAAGAATCTAGAAATAACGGACTCCCAGAAATTTCTAGATTCCATTGTAGGTTTTTTTATCGAAATCGGCGTGGTTATTATAAAAAAAATGTAGATTAGGAAACCTTATGAAATATCTATTTAATTTTGAGTTTTAAAATAAATAATTTTAAAGCAAAAAAAAAATTTCTAAATGGTTTAAAGAGAAAAAAATTTTTTAAAAAAAATTTCAAAATTAAAAACAATTATGATTAAAAGTATCTTAAAATTTTCAAGAAAGTTTTAATGAAAGTCAAATAGAAATAAAAAATATACCACACAATAAATTAGACGAATAATTTAGGATATCAATGTATGCATATACTAAATATAACAATAATAATAAAATATAAATTAAAAGAAAAGGAAAAGAAAAGATACATAATAACGATAAAGAAAATAAGAAAAAAAATGAAAAAAAGAACTAAATGAAATAATAAACAAATGAATATGTAAAAAAGAAATTAAATAAATAAGTGAAGAAAAGAGGACATAGGGATGATAATAAGTTAAAAGAGATAAAAAAAAATTATGAAAGGAAATAACGATAATAGTATAAGAATAAAAATAGCAAAAAGTTTTTTTAAAAAAATCATAAATATAAAAACACTAAATAAATAAATAAAGTTATATATAAAAAACATAAAAAAAATATTTAAAAAAGGTTAAATATATATATAATAATAATAATAAAATAATATTAATAAAATTACAAATAAAATTAAATTTAAATAAGTAAATAAATAAATTAAAAAAAGAAAGAAAAAAAAAAGAGGAAACAGAGGGTGACCGCAAGGTTTGCCGCCACCCTAAAAGAGAAATATATATATATATATATATATATATATATATATATATATATATATATATATATATATATATATATATATATATATATATATATATATATATATATATATATAATAATAATAATAATAATAATAATAATAATAATAATAATAATGATAATAATAGAAATTTTTTTTTTGTTTATAACTTTTCTTTTTCTCTATTGTTTTAGAGAGAAGAAAAATGTTAAAAGATCTTTTTTTTTTTTCTTTTAGCATGATGATAAAAGGTAGTAAAAATAAAAAAAGAAATTTTCCTTATATATTTTTTTTCTTTCTCTTTACATTTGAAAAGAGAAGAACAAAGATAAGGATTCAATCCCGAAGAAAATTACTTGTTGTATGAGGTGTGGATCATTGGGAGTAAACCCTACCTAATGCAACCTCCAACTAAGTTTTTTCTTCCTTATGAGATTAGAATTAAGATAAAAAAAAAAAGACGATATGAAGATAAAAATAAAAACAATAAAGCGAAAAAACTAATGACCCACCTTAAACTAATGACCCACCTTTATGCAGAGGAATACGTTTCTTCAAATTCTCTATAAACACTTTTTTTTTCGTAGAGATTCTCTCTAAAACAATTTCTTCTCAAGACTTTCTCTAAAACAATTTCTTCTCCCCCTTTCCAAATGACAAAGGATCCTATTTATAGACCCGGGGTGTGCCACAAATTAGGAAAATTTAATAAGTATAAAATCAAATTAGATATTATGTAATTTTATTAATTTTCTTTTTTCTAAAATAGTAAAAATATGATATTGAAAGATTTTGTCCAAAATAAATTTTTTGTTTTTTTCCTAAAGTGATAAAGATAAGTCAAATATGGTATTAAATTTTTTTTGTATAAAATAAATTATCTTGCTTTTCCTAATATGATAAATCAAAAGAGATTTTGTATAAATAAATTAATTTGTTTTTTTTCCTAAAGTGATAAGTCAAAAAAAATGATTTGAAATTTTTTTTTTAAATAATAGATATTCTCATTAATGACTTTATTTTCCATTTTAATAAAAAGATAAGAAAAAACATAAGATTTCATATTATTACAAGAAGATTTTACCTTTTTTTTTTAACAAAATAAATTAATGAAATATCTTAACCGTTGCTACAATTAATAATTTAAAGAATAATAAAAAAATGTAGGATAAAATTAGGTGGCTACACAACTTATTTATAACCAAGCTGTGTAGTGTATTTACAGCTCAAACCCCTACTCTTTACCATTTTTTTCATCTTTATCATTTTTAATCTTTTATTTTATTTTATGGTATTTTTTAAAAATTCACACTAGAAAATGGTTAAGAAATTCTAGAGTTTTTAGTGTTTCTATATGAAATCTGTGTATCATAGGATGTAGTTATCCTTCAGTGTTGCTATCCATATCTTTTGTAACCAGGTTTGTTTAGAGGCTAAATTAGAAATTTCAAGTTTTATACAACTACACAATGGACAAATCATGCATGATGGAAAACAGACCAAGGTTCTAATTCAATTTATAGGCTAGACAGTAGCCTTTTACCAAGCAATAACAAACCAAACTATCAAATCCTAGGATAGTTTATTGGTAGGAATTAAATACATCTATAGGAAACATAGACACTTAAATTTTGTTAAGGTGCCCATAATTGATGTCATGAGGTATTTTGTGGGTTCTGTTTGGTGTTAAGTGTGGTAAAATGCTTGTAGAGCTCTTTGCTAAAATAGATTATTGCTAGGAATTAAAAACATCTTTTTAGACTTGGAAAATCATGTATAGTCTCAAAGTGGAAAGAAAAATTAAAAGGGTTTGAGATTTATTCTTAGCAAATATAAGATCTTATGAAGAAAGATGAGGTTGTTCATCTTACTCATGATCATCTTGGTAAAGAGAGAAGTGTACTTTTCATGAATTTGGTGTTTGCGTTTCTGGTTGGTCCTTTTTCATACGGATGAATTTTGTAGATTTCATTTTTAGTGATAAAATTGTGCATTGTGTACCTAAACAGTAGCATAATTTTGTGACACGTATATGTAGGGCTTTCCATTTGAATACCCTCTGCATTTCCAATACCAAGCTTAGAAGTTATAGAAAAGAATAATTCAGTACCAAGCTTAGAAGTTACTATTGCATAGGAAGTTTGCTCATATAGCAAATGGAAAAGAATTACTTGAAAGAAAAACTGTGAACTGGAAAAATAGATTTAGTGGGTAGCATTTATTCTATTATGTGCTGGGTGCATTACTGCAAGTTAAATTCAAAGTAAGAGTTCTTTTCCAACTATTTTATTGCTTACAATTGAGTTGCAATTATTTTGGTCTCTTCCTAGTTCCTATTGTATATTTAAGATGCTTCTTGCAACCAGAAAGACCCTTCAAGAAATGTAAATGTACAAAACTTCTGGTTATATGTGTTTGGAATGGTGTTCAATGCTATTGCCATGATGATTCAAGATTTTGATGCAATCACGAACAAGTTAACGCTTATGCATTTTTTTTCTCTATTTTTCTCTCCGTGATTTGAAGCACATTAAGTCTTGTGGGTTTGTGCGATAGTGTGTAAATATACACTACAAAAATAGCACCAAGTCTTTTTTCTTAATTTTCTTATATTTAGAAAAATATGATGACAACAATTGTTTTTCCAGTGGCATTGTTGTAGCTATGGTGTTGAAGTATGCAGATAATATTGTAAAAGGTATTGCTTCTTACAACTACAAGGCCTTAATTCATTTGATGAATTTATTTGTACCTTTAAGGTCCTACTACTTAAAGTTTTTATATTGCAGTCCTACTACAATCATCATAAAATGTGTATGTGTTGTGTTGTTGATGCGTAGAGTCATACTCTAAAATTTCTTTTTATTTTCTTACTAGGTTTTGCAAGAATCCATGGAGCAGTGAAGCCATATTTGCGGCAATTCATTGATGTATAGGCATTTTTGTAGGTTTGGTAGCAAAGTTTTGGTTCAAATGTACTTATTTAAATAGCTTGTTCGTACCAAAACATATATGTTCATTGCTTCATTATATAAATATTTTAGCAACAATTGTACAAATATTAGAAAGTGTATGTTAAAGTATATATATTAAAGCGTTCACCGTTTCTTTCCATATGAGTGTGTTGTATAGTACTTTGTGATTTTATTGGTCTGTGTAATGGCAGGACAGCAAAAAAAATAGGGATTCAATAAAAAAAGGCAAGAAAAACAGGGACTGAAAATACAATTATGACATTTGAATCTAAAAAAAACTGTCATCGAAAACGTTTTCTTGACAGTTAATTAAAGTCATGGTAGGTGAAATGATGACAGTTAATAAGTGTCATAAATGATAAATAATGACATTTAATATTTGTTAAACAAGATTGATAATGACACTTATTCACTGTCATAAAATATAAACAATGACAGTTATTATCTGTCATCAAATCTAAATAATGACAATTATAATCTGTCATAAAATAATAAATTTGTGACATTTATTATATGTCATGAAAAACACATTTCGAGACAGTTTTGTAGAACTGTCATAAAATACTTTTCATAACTGCCGCATCAATGACTGCAAATAATTGTCATAAAATCTTTTTATGACATCATTTAACTGTCATCATAGGCCCTTTTTCTACTAGTGTATAGGAATATAATATTTTTAGAATACTTCAAAATAGAAAAGAATTAATTTTTTTTAATTAACCATTCATATCTCAAACTCAGAAGTAGTTTAATTATGTGAATCTTTAACTAAAAAAAGAAATAGATATAGTTAATTACTTAGCTTTAATAGTATGTTAAATAACGACTTATCTGAAAAAATCTAATGTGAATGATGTTTGAAGTTTTCATTTTTCATTTATTCTTTGATATGTCTTATGATTTATATTGATTATCATTTAATTAAACTAAATATCGATTTAAAGAAAAATTATTATTGCTTTTTAATAATGAAGAAAAGATGTAGGAATAATAATATTTTTAGAACACTTCAAAACAAAAAAAGAATTAAAAACTTTTTCTAATTAACTATTCATGTCTTGAAATGCGTCTCAAATCATTAGGATAGAATGAAAAAAAATAATAAGATAAACAAATTAAATAATGAGAAAAAAAATAGAACACTCATATTTATTTACAATTTTAAGTTTTCTTTTGATTCATTTTGACTCATATAGATTTGGACTTTTATTTATTGAACCATAAATAAAAATAAGAGAGAGAGAGAGAGAGAGAGAGAGGTCAATATTCCAAGTTTGAAGAGGTGTTTATGTTGAAATATGAAATTTTGAAGATTGTCCCGTTCAAGGATATATAGAAGTCTTCAAATCTCTAAAAGTAAATAAAGATTTTGAATGTGAATCCTTTTTCTAGAAAATATTCCAAAAATTGTATTCATTTTCCCAAAAATTAAATTTCTTTAACCTCTATAAATGTTTAAAAAATTATTGTAAAATAAAAATGGGATTAAAAAAAAGATTGTTTTGACTTTTGTGCAGTAGGGTAAGAGCTAATTATAGAATAAGAAAAATAGAGTAAGAACTTATATATCTAAATATTTGATAAACCAATACCATTGAGTGGAGCACATTTTGGCCTTACTGATTATAGTTAAATAGTATATAGTTTACTAACTATTTTTATATATGTCAGTTTTGTTAGTACAAAACTTGTGAGGATGCAGAATCGAAAATCTCCCACCTCTACGATGAAAGATCATATCAATTATAGATGAGCTAAGCTCAATTTTGCTTTTTATACTTTTAATTTAGGGAAACTTTCCTAAATAGAACAAACTTCTTAAATATGTACGGCCGTGTAACAAAACCTATAAAATTAGTCATTTTTTAAATATTCCAATTTGCTCTTCCAATTTTTTCTTTTTTTTAGATTTGGGTAACTAAATCTATTTATTTATATGGTCTTTCTTATTTTTCTCTCTCTTTTTTAGGTGCGGTCTTTCTTCTTTTCTTTTTTACGTTTAGATTAGGTAACCAAATCTAAATAATCTTGAAAAAATTGGTTAGACATTTAAATTAGAGTAACAAAATTAAAAGATTATGTATAAAAAATATTGAAAAAAAATCGTTTATACCAAATTTTGAGAAAAAAAAATCGTAGCCAAATCTAAACGATCCTTTACTAAATTTTGAAAAAAAAAGATGGTTTAGATTTGGAACCCCCAAATCTAAACTATAGCCAAATCTGGTTCCAAATCTAAACGATCGTGTAACCAAATCTAAACGATCGTACACCAAATTTAGAAATCGTTTAGATTTGGGGTCAAATTTTGAAACAAAAACGATAGAATTGAAAAAACAAATCTAAACGATCGTGTACCAAATCATGTTACAAAATATATTACACGTATTGTTGACGAACATTTTTAGTATTTTATACGGTGGGTCCTAGGCTTTTTCCATTTTCGAAATTCTTTTATATAAATACTTAGGGGCTTTTTCATTTTTTTTTTTTGAAAAAATTCCTATAATTTAACGCTATCAAAATGTACGAATATATTAACCCTATTAAATAAAATTATATCACCAAGTTAATCAATATATATGTAAGTTCTTTCTATATATACATAAGTATATACCGAAAAATTTTAGAATTTATCTTAATAGTAGTTAATAATTAAAATATCGATACTGTCGTCAATATTTACACTCAATTTTTGTATATATATCAAAAGAAAATATACAAAATTATTTAAATTAGCAATTAATGTTTTTAATTACACTCAAATATATATCTTATTTTAGAATTTTTATTTATAATGATTATAGGATTAATAGATCAGGATAGATATCATTATATGCTTTAGTCAAAGTAATTAAAATAGAGGATTAAATCTAAAAATTGACGTCGAACCGTCCAATTTACAAATATGAGTTTCCTCGACCAACTCTCTCAACTTGTTAGGAAAAATCTCACTTCTACCACATAAAAGAAACAAAATAATAATAATAATAACAAATATATTAAAGAAAAACTACAAGATTGGAAACATAAGGTTTAACATGAAAAGAACTATAAAATAGAGAAAAAAAAACAATATGTTAAAAGTTGCTACAAATCATAGAGAATAATTTCGTCTCCCAACCCAATATACGAACACTCACACACAACTTTTATACTAATAGGACCATTTACCTACTCTCAAATTAGAGATTACAAAAAAAGACTTTAAGTAATAACATAGCACAATTAAACTTAAAAGTGTTTAAAATCGAAAAATTTTGAAACCAAAAGCATAAACTCCTCTAATAGTATTTGGAGCTCGTAATTTTCTTAAACTTTTCTGTAACGACTCAACTCTTTATACTAAGCTGAGATCATTACTACTTAAAGAAAAATAAAACTTCTTAAATCAAAATGGAAAATAAAACAAATGTTCATAATCGAAACCTCAAATGCTCATTAAAATCATAAATAAACAAATATAAGTAAAAATAAAATTCTAGCTCGGGCCCTATCTAGTTTTAAAAGAGTAAAATGAAAATGTGTAAATACTGAAATCAAAACTAATAATATAAAGGTGGAAGCAAAAATGTTTACCTATAGCACGCCACGGTCACTTCTTGTCATTCGCCAGCTTTCCCCTGCCCTTACCTCTACCCCTGCCTGAAAAATTAAACATTAAAGAGTGAGTACAAAAATATACTCAGTAAGAGACCTACTACTAGTCTCGCTAGGTGTCTGTTAACTTCATATTAGAGTCCTGTAAAGTAGTACCCTAATTTGACACATTCCTGAACACGTGCAATCTTTGATCCCATAGGAATATCTCTGGTCTTCGGTAAACCCAAACGAATACCTAGGACAAAATTGGTCTTCTGTGAACACAAGGAACACATTGGACAAAACTAGTTTTTAATGAACTCGAAAGAAATATTAAGACAATCGGGCTGTGAGTGACCCCGTCGAGTCACTCGTAAACATATCATGGATTGGTGATCCCGTCGAACTACACAGTCATAAAAAGGTGGTGATCCCAAGAGACACTCATTTGAGTACGACTCTAATAGGTAAAGCTAACAGTACACCCTATCCATAGCATGTAGCATAATGTAACATTATAAGCATGACATGAATATTAATCATAGCATTCTTAATCATGAGATTGATATTTCATGCATAAACATCAGCATCATCAAATATCATCATCAACATAAACTCTGTCATGACTATCGGTCATCATAAACATAAACTCATTGTGCATCTTAGCTACATTAATGCATAATG
This sequence comes from Cucumis melo, assembly GCF_025177605.1. Taxonomy (NCBI): domain Eukaryota; kingdom Viridiplantae; phylum Streptophyta; class Magnoliopsida; order Cucurbitales; family Cucurbitaceae; genus Cucumis; species Cucumis melo. The sequence continues at coordinate 3,532,139 of NC_066868.1, read as the reverse complement.
AAAAATTACATGCAAGCTCTTACTTCAATTCAAAGATCTAGTAGGACAATCTCTTACTTGGAGATTAACTTAACAAATTTCTAACAGCAATAGCCAAACTTTCCCAAACAATGAAGTCCTAAATAGTAAAGGAAAATACTAAATTCAATAACTTAATTAACAGTTGACTAAAGATCCAAAAATCCAGTTGATTCAACTTACCCAAAGTTAATGTTGGATCCAATTCAACCTTAATTTAAGAAAAATCCACAGCACCAACTCCCAATTCAAATTTATCCAAGATAATCCAAAATTAAATTATTTAGGGTCCAAAATTAATTTATGTTGGGCATTAACCAAAACCTAATCAAACTTACCAAAATAGGTGAGAAGAAGGACCAAAATTTAGACTGGTGGCTCAGAAACTGCTTGGCTAAGGGGGAACCAGCTAGACAGCTCGACTGTAGAAGACAGGGCACGACTCGAGCGCTGAGGACGGCTCGAACCATCTTGGCTCGGCTAAGGTGTGTGTGGGGTTTGCGTGCGGCTCGGTTTCAACTCAGAAGGAATGGCGCTTGCGTTCGGTTCGATCGGCGCAGATGAAACTCAAACGGCGATTGATGACAGACGATGGAAAAGATGGGGCAGCTTGCGATGATCGGCAAACGACGAGCGCGACCAGGCTTCGATTGGTGACGGCGCGACGGAGGAGACGCGACGCGAATGGCAGACCGCAACGATGACGACGTTGTGGAGGTTGTCGAACGGAGGAGATGGAGGCGACGACGAAGTAGTTAGGGTTTGTGAGCAAGAAGATGGTGAGTTAGGGTTTCCAATGAAGAAGATGATGAATAGTAACCTCACGCATCACGAGGTCCTATTTAAAGAAATAATAATATTATTATTATTAATTTTTTTTACTTATGCTTTTTCCTTCTTTTCTCAATCTTTTCCGACTAAAACCAAATAAATCTTCTATTTCTTCACTAAAACCCATCAATTTTTTTTAAACTCCAATATTCTCTTTCTCCAATCACATCACTTTATCTTTCCAAAATAAATAAATATCATTACATAATTATATTATTTTCATAATACAATTATCTTAACTTTTTAATTCAATTAATTATATAATCATATATATAATTAATCATAATTATCTCAAATACAAATTCCCCCGACCATAATTCACTTAAAACAACAATTCCAATCATAAATTCCAAATTCCAAATAATTAATTAGATATTTTCCCAAAATATCTAAATAAATTCTAATTTCTACCCAATCAATAATTTCAACAATTAAAATTGTTAACACCCAAAATAATTTCAACATTAGTCAAAATTAAATTTAAGATAATTAAGATTCTAAATTACCTTAATTTAGCGCGTTACATTTTCGATGTGCTATGATTGGACTTCTAATACTTTGTCAAAACCTCACACAATCAAATTCAAGGACAAAACCAACTCAACTAAATCATTATACTTTGAGTTGTGTAGTTCGAGTAGGTTGTTTGAGTTATCTAATAGTTGGAACATTCCTAATTTATTTTGAAGTTAGAGATGCAAGAGTTGAGATCATTATAACAGTTTCGAGAAAAGCACGTTTCATAATTTTTTTTTCTAGTAAGTTGGTAATCGCTTAAATATATGGTATGTCTAAAATGTAGGGTTTAAAGTTATGGTAATTTAATTAGTACACAGTGTCCTAAAATTATGTTTGGTTGTCACGTTCTAATCTCTACCATACATTTTGATTTTTCTTTTAAAATGTATATTTATTTATAATGATTATATGTTTTACAATTCGGCCAAATTTACGGCTAACGACATGCCGTCCATTGAGAAAATAATCACCGATGACTCAGTTTTCTTAATTGGTTTATGACGTGGAGCATTATGATTGGCGATCACCATCGACATGAATCTGGGCTTTATTTATATATTTAGAGAAATATTTAATGGAAATTAAAAAGTAACGGGCGAACCAATGAAATAATTTCTCGTTTCCTACAACCAATCAAATTTGAGGGCGATATAAATGTAACAAAATTGACCAAGTGATTTTATCATTCCCCACTAATGGAATCTTTGGATCATCCTTCGTGTTCACACACACTAAATAATAATAATAATTTAATACAAATATTTAAACATTACTTAATTTTTCTCTCTCTTTAATTTGGATAACTTTCTTTTTAATTTTTTTAATTCTTTAAATCATAAAGCTAAATTTATATTTTTATGAGTTTTATATTGACATGAGATGAATGGATACTTTTATTATTTCTTAAAAAATGTTAACCAAACATAGTATCAAAATGTCATTGATATAAATAATAGATATACTTACTTAAATGAAAATGATTAAATATTTATTTTTTAACTAATTTTATTTTTTGTTCTATAATTATTTTTCAAAAATATTCATCGAAATTAGTATTTTATCAATATTTGTATTGAAAATTTTGTAAAACTAAGAATTCGGTATAGACATAGATATTTTAAACATTGTATTGGATAACCTAATTTATGCTTGGTTTTTACTTTTATCCAACTTCTTTTACACCTTATTATAATATATACAACGTCTATTAGATATAGAAAATAAAAATCGTATTAAATAATTATTTAAAATAAAAAAAATAATTTAAATATTTTTTTAATATAAATTGAATTAAACTTTAACCACGACAAAAAGAATTACGACAATTATGATTGAATTATATCCCTTCTAATATTAGATTATGGAAGTTTCAATTATTAAATGCATAATAATATATTGGTTTATTAAATATTCTAATATTTTACAAACAAATTGGACAGAAAATTGTAAGGCTTTTAATATTTAAACACTAAGCAGAGGCTGCGATGTGTTTGTTAATTTATTTATTTATTGTTACAATATTGTTGTTTGAGCCATCATCACTACCTATTTTTTTTATTGTAAATAAATATTTTATTATACTTCTAGTGAAATAATTATTTTATTTAAATTCAATATTCATTGTTAGTTTCAACTTTTAATTTTATAGAAACTAAAGTGCATCTACTTATTAAATATACTATTTTTTTTATTTACTATTTAATTGCATTAATTAATTATTATTGTTATACTTAATAGCTAATACCCACTTTGAAATTAAACTATTAATAATAGCAGAGATTGTTGTTGTTGAAAGAATAAATTTCTCCACTTTTGGTTAAGAGATTCATATTAACCATGAAAACATTTATTCTTTTTTCAATAGTTAAATTTGACTCAAACTCTAGAAATTCAAAACAATACAAAGAATAATTAAATTATATAATTTTGAAACAACAATATTGAGACAATGAGAAAATTCAAATAACAATATTTATAGGCATTTTGCCCAGTTAAGTATGTTAGTAATAATCAAAATATGGTTACAATTATACAATGAATACAATATATTTAAATGAAAAAGGTAATAAAAAGAGAGGGGAAAATACAATTGTAACCCTCCATAGATATGAAACTAGTTTCTATTTGACCATTAAGTTTTAATTTGTTTACATTTTTACCTCTACATTATATGGGACATTATCATTCGATTAGCTAAATAATTATGATATTGATTTTTAATTAACTTTTAATAGTGATTGAAATTAATGAAAACTAGTTAAGTTATTTAAAATTAATTACCAGTAACATGGAAGACCAAAATTGAGTATTCAATAAAAAAAATCGCAAATTTTGAAGGTAAGTGATCAGATTGATGAAACTAAAAAACTCAATGCAAAATATAGTATTTTGAAATCTAAGGGCCAATAAAAAATTAAACTTACCAAAACTAGAATGGTAATTGATACAATTTTAGAAGAGAAATTTAATCTCCTATCTCATCAACGTTGCATAAAATTAAACTCAAAAGTTTGAGATAAAAAATAATAAACTAAGGAAACGTTTGAGATAGTTTACCTCCAAAAATCATTATAACCCATAAATTATTATAACCAACTCATTGAGATTAAAAGGATTTATATAAAAATATATGTTTTTTCTAAGAAAAGGTATATGTCTCTCAATTCAATCAGTAAATGTCCAATTAGGACAACTCCATGTACAATTAAGGGTATTTCCGTCATTTCATTATTGTACGGTCCATTGCGTTTCTTTAGGGTCCGGTTTTTTCTTCCGAAAAAATCAACAAAAATAGCTCTGTCACCAACCCAGTCGCCAAGTCCAATCCCGACCGTTAGAAATCAGACAAACATCAATATCTGACGGTCCGAATTCAGCCTCTAGAACCCTCTTTTTTTCTCTGCTGTTAGTATTTATGCAGCTCCCCTTCTTTGTTAGCAGCTTGTGGTCGACTCGTGCTCAAAGAGTTCATTCTTCGTCCATTTCTAAATCGTCCCATTTCTTCCAAGGTAAATTTCGATTACTATTTGTTGACTTGGATCGAATCAAGCATCAAGTTCCTTATCTTTTTGTAGTTTTTGATTGTGGGTTTGTTTCAATTTTATGAAATTTGTAGTGATTTCAGTTTATTAAGTTCAGCTGTTTTTGGGTTGTGGGTTGGATCTAAAAATGTGGGTTTCGATTTGTTTGATTTCAGTTTCACGTCATCATCATCACCATGGGAAAGTGCTACCCTGTTGTGAGTGAGGAATATCAGAAAGCCATTGAAAAGGCTAAGAGAAAACTCAGAGGATTCATCGCTGAGAAGAATTGTGCTCCTCTAATGCTTCGTCTTGCGTATGTTCTTATTCTTGCTCATGTCTCTGATCTTATCCCTTTCTACTGTGGACGATTGTTTAGAGATTTGCTTCGTGTTCTGGTTTCTTTTTAGATGGCACTCTGCTGGAACCTTCGACAAGGAGTCCAAGACTGGTGGTCCTTTTGGAACTATGAGGTTCAGTAGTGAGCTCGCCCATGGCGCCAACAATGGCCTTGATATTGCTGTTAGGCTATTGGAGCCGATCAAGCAACAGTTCCCCGTCCTCTCATATGCAGATTTTTACCAGGTATTAATTAGTTGGTTTGATCAGATCTGTTTTTAGAGGGTTTCGAATTTGTTTGGTTATTGTTTTAACTTTTGTTTATGGGTTTAATTTGTTGTAGTTGGCTGGTGTTGTTGCTGTTGAGGTTACTGGAGGACCTGAAGTTCCTTTCCATCCTGGTAGAGAGGTTAGTGAAAGATGATTAACGAATCTGTTTTAATTGTTTGGTGTGATTCTTGTAACTGGAGAATGTGTTATGTACATGTTTCTGGATATGGATGCTCTGGATTGTTACCTCTTTTGGCAATGTTTGTTTTTATGTATTATACTTTGGCTTTTTCTGAGTTTTGCTTCTTGTTCACTTCTTGTATGTGGGGAAGCTATTTTTCTGGTTTTCAGACTCTGTTTTTAGGTGTTTTTGAGTTTGGTTTGACTTGTTTAAGGGAATGATTTGGTAAACCTTCTAAAATGTCTTTGCCTTTGACTAATAGTTTACATGGGGTTGCCTTTTTCTCTTCTATTTTTCATCAGATTAGGATTTTTTGAAATCTCACTTGATTCTTTAACCCTAATAGAGCCAGCTTGGGAGATTTAATCAAATCCTTGGGGCTTTAAAGTGTGATAATTTAAAGTGAGACCCCTTTTCTAATTTACAAAGATGATCTGTTGTTGATAATTGCTGGTCTCTGTTCTACAGGACAAACCCGAGCCACCACCAGAAGGCCGCTTGCCTGATGCTACCAAGGGTTAGTTTATATGACAATCTTGGTATTATGTTAATGATGAAAAGGACTTCTTTTCATGATTGTTGACTTGTTATGTGTTCTGTTCAGGCTCTGATCATCTGAGAGATGTTTTCTACACCATGGGTCTTTCGGACCAGGACATTGTTGCCCTCTCCGGTGGTCACACATTGGTTCGTTCTGCCTCATCTTTTTAAGTAAATTGAATCATGAATTTTGAGCTTTGTGCATAAGTGATAAGAAGGGTTAAAAATAAATCAATGAACTTCAATTTACTTTTAAACAACAGATTAAGTTCTTGGAGCTGACAATGATTTAACTTGACAGGGTAGGGCACACAAGGAACGATCTGGTTTCGAGGGTCCATGGACTACCAACCCTCTCATCTTTGACAATTCATACTTCACGTGAGTTAAAGCCATTTATACTGTGATAATTTAGTAATGCTGTTATGAAGAAATGTTGAAAAGCAACCGTTTGTTTCAACAGTGAGCTCTTGACTGGAGAGAAGGAAGGACTTCTGCAGTTGGTATCAGACAAGGCACTTCTGTCTGACCCCGTCTTCCGCCCACTTGTTGAAAAATATGCTGCCGTATGTTTTTTTTTCACATTTCAGATCAATAAGATTCATCAGTTTACACAAAAGGTCTACTTTTTACTTATGATGGATGGTCTGTTCACATTTTTTCAGGATGAGGATGCTTTTTTTGCTGATTATGCTGAAGCTCACCAGAAGCTTTCCGAGCTAGGGTAAGTTTTTTCGACCACTATGTTTTTGACGTCTTGTATCGTTCATTGCTTGTGGTGAGATAGAAACGGGAAGATTCTTAGCATGGTGCATTTGCTTGTGCAGTTTTGCAGATGCTTGAGCAATTGGAATAGGAAATGAGGCTGCAGGCTGTTGTTTATGTTAGCCTTGATTTTGTAATGTAATGAGAAGGTTGAATTGGGAGATTGTTGTTTTTTTCTTTTGGACAGTTGGTTTGATTTTGGGCTGACGTGTTGGGGAGACTTCGAGCTGAATGTAATATTTCATCTCCCAACTTCTTTGGACTTTAATAATGTTGCTTGAAAATTTATCATTTTGGTGTTGTTTAGGCTATAATCCAATCAGCATCATTAATGTCAATGAGCACGAAATACCGTTGAGCAAGGTTTAAATTTGCACTCTTGAAATTGAATATAACGGAGGCACCATCAACATTGATATGAATGAAAGAAAATTTAGAGTTAATTGACACCATTAACACTGATGTGAATCAATATAACGTAGATGCCATTAACATTGATTATGAATGAAAGGAAATTTAAAATTAATTAGCAATTTAGGTTCATTTTTCTGAACTTAAATATTTATAATATATTTATAAGATATTTACAAAATGTAGGAAAATTATATCTTGTAAATATTTTTAATTTTACTAATTTTTTTTTACTAATTTTTTGAAAATAGAATCGGCATTGGAGTGTTTTAATACTATTCAAATCTTCTATTCTCTATCTGTATTTTAAGAATGTTTGAGGTGTCATGTTTTTTCATTTTTAATCAAAAAGATAATTATATTATAAATATTCTTATTATTGTTTTGTATAATTTTGGTTTAAGAATAACTTTATTCTATGCAGTGAAATAAATCATCTAGAGTAATAATTTTAGAAAGAAAATTTATGTACGTTTAATTTTGTAAAAGTGAAATTTTAATTATGATGGGTCTTAAATTTTTGAAAGTGGTTTAATTTTTTGGATACTTACACCGTGATTTTGAGTTATTATGTTTAGTTTCAAGAGTGATTTGAAATTTTCAAATTAATTGAATACAATTAATTTTTTTTTTTAAATTCAAGAGTTGTATTTCAAACTACTGCCATGATAATGAATCGATGATATATGAAACAATACCTAGTCATTTATGAATGAAAACTCCGAAAAGGGATAAACACACCCACACTAGATTGCTCTATTTCACAGCAGAACATGCATTTCTATTGAAACTATATAAGAAGAAAGTGAATCTTAGAGATGGGAAAAATGGAAAAGGCCTCATTTGGAGAGCTAGGCCTTTTTACAAACTCATGTACTCTCACAAAGTACATTTGAAGCTCTCTACATAATTGGGAGTGAAAAATGAGATGGACGAGGAGATGAACTACATATTAAGTTGTCACACCACAGTACATGAGCTTTGATTAGATTAATGTGTAAATAAGCAAATAGAGAATGTAGCCATACCAACTTAATTAGCAACAAGGCAAGGCACCAATATTCAAACTTTGTACTTGATTGAGATATAATGAATTGCTTTCTAGTTGTCTAACATACAATATTGCCCTCCAAAAGAAAATACAATATCTAGAAGTAGATTTACGATCATTAGGACCCGAGGCCTAATTAGCATCATCAAATCCGTGCCAAGTATGTTCTATAAAGATATAAATATTTGAAAAAGGTTCCCTCTCGTTTAATAGGGTCAATATGACCAATAACCATAGAAGTAGCAATATCTTTTGTCTCAAACTATGTGTAATTTATCATTCATGTATTTAAATTGAGACAAAAACACAAACTCCACTATCGATGTATGGAGAAATGCAATCGATAAAAAATGTATTTTTTGTAGCACTGTTGACAATGTATAATCTCTATTGAAAGTTTAACTTTTAAAGATTAAACACAAAATGTTTGCAAAATTGTATATATTCATTTAAGAAATTAATTAAATAATTAGATCTTGCAATATAAAGTTTGATAGAAGTATTATAGCTTCTAACTTTGAATATATATTATTGATTTTGTATAGACAAATAAATCAATACTTGCAACGTGGATGCTTTTTACGGTTTATGTTAATGAAATGCTACTGATCATCGTGAATGATGTCAATTTTCAATTTAGCATAAAAGTTTGACTACCTGACCAATTTCAAATATATGAATTTGAAATGACTTAGTATGTTTACATGTCCAAATACTTCAACGAAATTGCATAAAACACAAGATAAGTTTTTGTTTCATGCTACACTTAAATTCATTGATCAATTTGTATCTATCAAATATATGGATTATAGATTAATTGGAATACATAACGAATGTACAAAAGAATATATAAACCAATGCGCAACTTCTTATATATAATAAAATATTTGGATGCATGAGATTATGAAAAATATCCTTCAACAACTAGGAGTTGGAGATTTAATTATTTGGTTAAAGAAAATTTGTGATAAGGAATCCAATTAAGACTCAAACAATTTTCTAAAGATTATTTGGTGAAATACTGGGGGTTGGCACCCACATTCAACTAACTAAATTTAAAGTTCAAAATTTGGGAACCATCTCGAGCTGAATTAAAGATATGTGTCGAAGCTCGTCGCAAGAGATAGGCAGGACCAGCAATTCTACTTAAGTACAAAAAGATGAAAACCAAAGACTTGTTAGATACAACAACCATCTGATCAACAATCCTAATTAGGCTTGTCACAAGAGGAGGGAAATGAACCATTCTTACCGAAATACCAAGCTCGTGTGTCTAGGCTCCTCGAGAAAAGGATGAGTACGATAGTACGATACAAAAACTGATAATATGAGAGGGCACGTGCACCCGCTGGCCCCTTAATAAATCCGCCCCTGGACCCTCCTCAATTTTATCGTCTTTATATAATATATATAAAGAAAACTATTTAATTTTTAATAGTAGTAGTTAGCTTAGTAGTTACTCTGTTTATCAATAAGAAAAATATTTAAAAAATGTTAATAGCTTCAAAGATTAAGTAATTCAATATATTAATTAAATTAATTAATTACGATTGTCCTCCATGAGTTTTCATGTTTTGAAATCGATCCATGATAAGTTTATTATTTAACTTATCCGATAAATCTTTCTCAATATAAGTTATAAGACAATTACATAGATTGAAAAGTATTAAAACAAAAAAGATTAAGAAGAATTTAAACTTGGTGAATTGAGATGATACGTATATCCTAATGATGAACGAAAAAAATTATCTTATATCCTTTAATTCTGAAATAAAATAAAATAAATATATACATAAGTAATGTAAATGCACATTTAAAAATTGTCTAAGAAAAAATTGATATTTGGAGAATGAAAATTATTGGTGCTTGAAAAAAAATATATTTTATGAAACTAATTGCAAAATACAAGATTTGAAATTATGATTTGATAGTTATGGAGTGGAGGCACAAACACTATGCTACAAAAATAATTATTTTAAATAGAATATTATTTAATATATACTTCAAAATTAATATTAAAATACAAAAATAGATAATGTAAGTGAGACACGTGTTCATGCTAATTCCTTAATAAATCTAGCTCTATTTACACTGTATTTGGGTGGAGATCTGAAATGATATTGGAGAAGCGGAGTTGGATAAGGTTATAAAATAGCGATAAAGTAGTTATATCATATAATAAGAAAAGGAGCACAACTAAAGGAAGAAGTAAAGGCAAGAAGAACACTCCTAAGTTTGCATCAATGCACACAACCGACAGGTACTCGATGTACAAGACCAAAGATAGAAGTGGGAGCTAATGTTGAGTAGTAGATTTTGGTTTAGCAAAATAGAGGGTAAAATCAATATGAAATAATATAACATTAAAAAATACGAGATAATATGAGATTTGATCCTAGCTTGTTAGATTGGAAAATTCATATCATAATCCTAACAAGATTATTATAGATCATATCACATATCTCTTAATGTACAAAGAATCTAAGAACTTATGACTTCTTATTTATTCTATAGTTCAATAATCGACTTAGGAAAACTCTTTCAATTTTCTTTGTTTTACATGTCTTCTCTTCTCAAAGTTACAAATAAACAACAAATCTAGCGTTGTTGCCATATGTGAATATCATATATGCTTTTTTTTTTGGCTAAAATTTGACATTAATAAATGTGTATGTTGAATAAGAAATTTTAGAACCAACCACAAATTGCCACATCATTTACTAAAATAATTATATTTGGGATTAACTAAAAATTGATATGTGTCCCAAATTAAATTTAAAGACAAATTGGACAATTCTAATGATGTCACGTGTCTTTATTATGGCAATTAGGTCAAATTAATTATTTTGGTTCAATTAAATATTATTTACTTGACCTAAAATTCAATTGAGCCAAAAAATAAGCTTAATTTAGCCCAAAATTAAATATGACCAAAAACCATGTGATTAAGTCCATGGGTATGGTCCATGGACCAGACCAACCCAAGTCCATAAAAGCCCACCAGGGAACTTTATAAATAGAGAAGTTCTCTTCATTTGCAGGGGTTGGAAATTTTTGACTCCAGAAGGTCTAGAGAGAATTCTCCCAAGAGATACAAGCCTCCTCAACTCCTGAAGTCGACCACCGTCGACCACCCTCGAAGATTGAAGCTCCTTTGAAGATCAAAGCTTTCTTCCAATCTTCAACTTCAAGAACACCCTCGAAGATTTAAGCTTCTTCGAAGATACAAGCTTTCTTCCAAGGCTCCAACTTCAAGAACATCACGTGCTTCGCTTCCTCAAATCAAGCGTAAGCATCCAGCGGAGAGAGAATCAGAGGATCAAATTCTAGAGATCGAACCACATCGCATCGAATCAACATAAATACAACATCAACACAAGTTCAACTCCACGAATCAAATTTCTTTGAAAATCTCGTGCGAACAAATTGGCACGTCCGGTGGGACATCTCTACCTCTCATCTCTCTCTCATCATCCAAATCTACAAGAAAATCAATGGCAACAAATAAGGTTGCATCCAAATCTTCTGCTGCGAGTGACTCTTACACTGGACTTGTCACCCAAAGTCACTTAAAGAGAAGCATGCAAGAACAAGAACAAGGTTCTGTCCTCAAGAAGAAAAGTTTGGGACAACTGATAGAATCTCCTAAAGGCGGGATCATCATCAGAGATAATCCTTTGTTCAATAACTCTACACCTGCTTCTAATCTATCAGACAAAGAATCACACCTTGAAGTAGTGTCTGTCATGATGGTAGATGTAACAGCTGAGGCAACCATGGCAGAGATGGAGAGAAAAATAAATTTCTTAATGAAAGTTGTTGAGGAGCGAGATCATGAAATCGCCGCCTTGAAAGATCAAATGAAGGCTTGTGAAACTGCTGAGTCAAGTCAAACTCCGTTGTCAAAGCTACTGATAAAGGGAAGAATGTGGTACAGGAAAACCAACCACAACAACAATCAGTCTTTGTTGCTTCTCTCTCAGTTCAGCAGCTACATGATATGATCACGAATTCCATTAGAGCTCAGTATGGAGGACCGCCTCAACCTTCTTTCATGTACTCTAAGCCGTACACCAAGAGAATCGACAACTTGAGAATGCCACTTGGGTACCAACCTCCAAAATTCTAGCAATTCGGTGGAAAGGGTAACCCAAAGCAGCATATCGCCCACTTTGTCGAAACATGTGAAAATGCAGGATCAAGAGGAGACCAACTAGTCAGGCAGTTCGTTCGAAGCTTAAAAGGAAATCCTTTCGAGTGGTATACTGATCTAGAGCCAGAAGTAATTAATAGCTGGGAGCAGCTGGAAATAGGGTTCCTCAACCGCTTTTATAGCACTAGGCGTGTCGTCAGCATGATGGAGTTAACAAATACCAAATAGCGAAAGGGAGAGCCAGTCATCGACTACATAAACCGATGGAGAGCTCTAAGCCTGGATTGCAAAGACAAGCTCATTGAACTGTCTGCAGTAGAGATGTGCACCTAAGGTATGCACTGGAAACTTCTCTATATTTTACAAGGAATAAAACCTTGCACATTTGAAGAATTGGCAACTCGCGCCCTTGATATGGAGTTGAGTATAGCCAACAGAGGAGCAAAAGATTTCTTAGTTCAAAGAACAAAGAGTGACAATAATGAAATCAACGACATCAAAAAGATTGCAAATAGTATCCTAAACGAGTCCATGGTTGTCCAAGAGACTCCATTGAAATATTTCTCTAAAAGAAAAGAAACAAAACATGAAAGAAATCATGATGGCGATGAAAAGCGACGCCTAACTCTTAGAGAAATGATGAAAAAAGTTTAACCCTTTCCTGACTCTGATGTTGCAGACATGTTGAAGCAATTAATAGAGAAGCAACTTATTCAGTTGTCAGAATGTAAACGATCGGAGCAAGCAGGAAAAGTAGATGATCCTAACTACTGCAAGTATCATCGGGTCATTAGTCACCCTGTTGAAAAGTGCTTAGTGTTGAAGGAGCTAATTCTAAAGTTGGCTCGTGAAAATAAGATTGAGCTGAATATTGATGAAGTAGCTCAAACAAATCATGTTGTAGTCAATATGACTTCAAATGTTCCGCCATCAATACTGCTTTATCATCAAAAGGAAAGTTTGATTCAATTTGGGACTTTCGAACCTATACTTGTTCGATTTCAACAAAAAATCATGACGTCGAACTCTCAAAAGAAAGAAGACCCTATTGAGGATGAGGACGAAGAATGGATAGGTGTGGCTCATAAAAAAGAGAGACACACAAGTTCCGTTCAAACGAATTCGCACTTCCATCAAAAGCATTCAAAAGGAAACATTTCCCATAAAAAGAAGGGAAGAAGGAACAAGAAGATGTGGAAGCCTAAGCCCATCAAAGGAAAAGACGAGGACTTCCTCCAACCTCGACAATCGATAACTTTGGCAGAATTCCTCCCAAGAAGTTTCCTTGAGGATCATTCAGAAGAAATACTAGAAGTCACTGCATGTCATACTACCAACATAGTAGAAGTCGACAACAATTATGATTCTTATGGTGACGATAAGATTCACAGTCATGTTCCATCACGCATGAAGAGGAAATTGTCTGTTGACATAAATACAGAAGGTTCCTTGACCGTGAAACCAAGATTTATTATCTTCACCAATCCTATAAACGAAAGAGATGAGAAAATTCTTGATGAAAATAAAAGTTGCTAAATATGCAAAGCTCCTTATGGCAAGAGCCTAAACTGCATGGTGCTCCTAGCCCACAAGAGAGTAAAAGGTAAATGGCAAAAAAAAAAAAAGAAAAAATTGAACTACGTTATGACTTGATCCCTATATTATAAAGGGTACGTAGGCAGCTTAAGGAAAACTTTAAGTTCAGTCTAGTAAAAAAAAAAAAAGAACTCAGTTGAGAAGAATGGAAAGCAAGAGTAGTGTCATGATCACACAAAGCATAGCACTAGCAATTGATGGTTTTCGTTCTCATCAAAGAATATCAACTTAAAGTTGAAGATGCCTTACTAGGGGCAATATAACAAAAAAAAAAAAAAAGGTGTGGCACTAGGAGCAAGATGTTGATACTTATAAAGTGACATCATTCTTTGAAGTTCAGCACTCCATCACCAAGTTTAGAAGTTCCTCAAAATCAAATTCGGGGGATTTGTTAACGTTTCTTAAATTTAAGTTCACAGAAGATTAAAAGTTTCTCAAAATCAAATTTTGAGGCTTTGTTGATGTTTCTTCAAATTCGAGTTCAAAAATTTCATAAAGTATCATTCAAATGCAAGGCTGAAGACTTCACCAGTGCTCCACCGACTTTGAGGATTGCACTGTTATTTTTTCATGTACAAGATCGAAGGTTTCACCGATGTATCCTCATACTCAAGCTCTAAGGATCCATTGATGCTTTCTCATATTTAAATTTAAAAGTATTGTCTTATTCAAGCAAAAAATAATAATAATAATAAAAAAAAAGGACTTCGTCATTGCCTTTTCAAGCAAGTTTAAAGACCTTGGGCTTCATTGGTGTAGAGGCGGCTTTGCCTCCTCTAAAAGAAATGTCAGCACAAAAAAAAAAATAATAATAATAAATATTTTTTTAAAAAAAACAACTCTACCTCATTTCTAATATGTTGTAGCCTTGAGAGGACAACGATGGTGCAACTCCACCTTTGCTACTCCAAGAAGACGTCGATGGTACAATTTTGCCTCCACCTCTCTAAATGACGAAGGTGCTCGATCGCTCTTACCAGGGCGGTGGATTTAACAGCAAAAGTCCGATCGTCCCCTGATAGAAGTTGGATTGCTGACGCCAGTATCACCTCTCCAAATGACGAAGGTGCCCGATCGCTCCTACTAGGGCAGTGGATTTCACGGCAAAAGCCCGATCGGCCCCCAATAGAAGTTGGATCGCTGACGGCAATACCATCTCTTCAAACGACGAAGGTGCCCGATCGCTCCTACCAGGGCAATGGATCTGACGGCAAAAGCCCGATCGTCCCCCAGTAGAAGTTGGATCGCTGACGGCAGTATCACCTCTCCAAACGACGAAGGTGCCCGATCGCTCCTATCAGGGCGGTGGATCTGACGGCAAAAGTCCGAGCGTCCTCCGATAGAAGTTGGATCGCTGACGGTAGTACCACCTCTCCAAACGATGAAGGTGTCCGATCGTTCTTACCAGGGCGATGGATCTGACAGCAAAAGCCCGATTGTCCCCCGATAAGAGTTGGATCGCTGACAACAGTATCACCTCTCCAAACGACGAAGGTGTCTGATCGCTCCTACCAGGACGATGGATCTAACGGCAAATGCCCAATCGTCCCTCGATAGAAGTTGGATTGCTGACGGCAGTATCACCTCTCCAAACGACGAAGGTGCCCGATCGTTCCTACCAGGACGGTGGATCTGACGGCAAAAGCCCGATCGTCCCCCGATAGAAGTTGGATCACTGACGGCAGTACCACCTCTCCAAACGACGAAGGTGCCCGATCGCTCCTACCAGGACGGTGGATCTGACGGCAAAAGCCCGATCGTCCCCCGATAGAAGTTGGATCGCTGATGGCAGTACCACCTCTCCAAACGACGAAGGTGCCCGATCGCTCCTATCAGGGCGGTGGATCTGACGATAAAAGTCCGATCATCCTCCGATAGAAGTTGGATCGCTGACGGTAGTACCATTTCTCCAAACGACGAAGATGTCCGATCGCTCCTACTAGGGCGGTGGATCTGACGGCAAAAGCCTGATCGTCCCCCGATAGAAGTTGGATCGCTGACGGCAATATCACCCCTCCAAGGGACGAAGGTGTCCGATCGCTCTACCAGGGCGGTGGATCTGACGGAAAAAGTCCGATCATCCCCTAGTAGAAGTTGGATCTCTGACGGCGGAGTTACTTCTACAAATGATTTTGAAAAAAAAACGAAAAAAAAAGAAAACAAAAAAGAAATCCTTACCTTTTGAAGATGCATCTAGAAGTAAAGAGAGGCACGATAGCTCTAGTTCATAAAAAAAAAATCATAGAAAGTTTTAAAAAATTTAATTATTATTAGAAAAAGAAAAAAGAAATAAAAAGAGAGAAGAGAAGTTTTTAAAGAATGGTCGAGGTATGAGTCTATTTATAAGGCTAACAAATCCAATTCTTAAAAGGAATTGGAATTATTAAATAATAAAATAAAATTAAAAGTGAATTATCTTATGTTATTTTATTTTGAAACAAAATCTCGGATTTCACTTTTGAGATATTTAAACATATTTTAATAATTTATTTTTTTAGATAAAATTAAAAGTGAATTATCTTATTTTATCTTAAAATAAAATCTCGGATTTCACTTTTGAGATATTTAAACATATATTTTAATGAATTTATTTTAAAAAAATTAAAAAAATTAAAAAACTAAATTAAATTTCAATTATCTTATGTTATTCTTGGAATAAAATCTCGAGTTCCACTTTTTGAGATAATTAAGCATATTTGAATATCTCAAAGTTTAGATTTTACCCCCAAATTAAAATTAAAATATAGATTTTATCTTATCCTAAATTTAAATTAAAGCCATAAATCCAACTTTACCCAAGATTGAGATTTCATATTTATCTCAGAATTAAATTTGGTCATTTTATCCCAATATTAAAATTGGTCAGCATCTAAGGTCAAATTAGGGTATGCTAGAAATCTCATATTTGTCTCCAATTAAAATATGGTTCCAAATTTTATATAAAAAAAACATCATCAAATTTTTATCCTCCAAACAAAACTAAGTTAGGGATAAAGCATTAAATTTTTTTCAAATTAAGGATTGGTCATATCCCAACCCTTATTTCAAATTTAAATCAAACTCATGTACTAAATTCATAGTTTGATTAATTGGATATGTTAAATTGAGAAAAAAAAACTCGTAGTTGGACTTTAAATTTATCTTTTCGAGATTCACCCACTCATACACGTGCATAAATCTCGAAAGGAGCATTTGTTGAATAAGAAGTTTTGGAACCAACCACAAATTGCCACATCATTTACTAAAATAATTATATTTGAGATTAACTAAAAATTGACATGTGTTCTAAATTAAATTTAAAGACAAATTGGACAATTCTAATGATGTCACGTGTCTTTATTATGGCAATTGGGTCAAATTAATTATTTTGGTTTAATTAAATATTATTTACTTGGCCTAAAATTCAATTGAACAAAAAAAATAAGCTTAATTTAGCCCAAAATTAAATATGACCAAAATTCATATGATTAAGTCCATGGTATGGTCCATGGACCAGACCAACCAAAGTCCATAAAAGCCCACCAGGGAACTCTATAAGTAGAAGAGTTCTCTACATTTGCAGGGGTTGGATATTTTTGACTCCAAAAGGTCTAGAGAGAATTCTCTCAAGAGATAAAAGCCTTCTCCTGAAGTCGACCACTGTCGACCACCCTCGAAGATTGAAACTCCTTTGAAGATCCAAGCTTTCTTCCAAGTCTTCAACTTCAAGAACACCCTCGAAGATTGAAGCTTCCTCGAAGATTGAAGCTTCTTCGAAGATACAAGCTTTCTTGGAAGACTCCAACTTAACATCACGTGCTTCGCTTTCTCAAATCAAGCGTAAGTATCCAGCCGAGAGAGAATCAGAGGATCAAATTCTAGAGATCGAACCACATTGCATTGAATCAACATAAATATAATATCAAAATAAATACAATACCAACACAAGTTCAACTCCACGAATCAAATTTCTTCGAAAATCTCGTGTGAACAGTGTATACATCAATAATAAATACGAATGAATCAATGAAATTAGATTATTTAATTAATTGTAAAATTGGTAAACGAAAGTACGTGGATTGTTTTCTTTAATTAATTCAACTCAACCTAATTGGTGGCGGAAAATAAATCCAATGATCAAAGAAAACAAGTCAAAATATGAATAAAATAAAAAGTTGCACAATCTTAATCATATGGTAAAATAGATTATTTCATTTCATTAAACTAACCCAATATTTTAATCAATAATTAAGTAATAAACAATTTCCAAATTTTCCAAAACAAACCCAATGGAAGAAGATGACGAAAGGAAGAAAGCCGTTGAAAAACGAAAAACGAACATTGACCGTCGATCAAAGGCGGCGGAAATCTAAACCGTCCGATCTTCCGTCAGAAGCGCGTGACTCATTTTTCTCCCGCGCCCGAGCCTTCGTTTCCCTTTCCTCGCATTTACTCTTCACTCTCTCTCCATTTCCCCCTTTGACAATTTCTTCTCTGCATAAATATTCATCCAAATTCTTAAATTCTTCTTCAAACTCTTGGTCTTGGTCTTCATCTTCATTCTGGGGTTTCATTTTCTTGACTCATAATCGGAGAATTTGATTCAGAAGGCGTTTCTGAGCAAAGGGTTTCGAGGAATATGGCTGATGTTGGTCAGAACAACCCCGCTGATTTTCCAGCTCTTCCAACCCACGGTGGCCAATACGTTCAGTATAACATTTTTGGGAATCCCTTCGAAATCACCTCCAAATATCGTCCTCCGATTATGCCTATTGGTCGCGGCGCATACGGAATCGTTTGGTAAGTTCATTTCTTTGTTCTGTTTTTGGGATTTGTTACTGATTTTATATGATGCCCACTTTTGGATTGAGCTTCTTTTTCTTTTTTTAAACCCTTTTTGAGATTTTGTTTGTTTGTTTTTTTTTTTTGTTTGTAGTTCTGTTTTGAATTCGGAGACCAATGAAATGGTTGCGGTTAAGAAGATTGCTAACGCGTTTGATAACCATATGGATGCGAAGAGGACGCTCCGTGAGATTAAGCTTCTACGCCATTTGGATCATGAAAATGTGAGGGACTTTATCCTTGTAGATTTACTAAAACTGTTGTTTCTGTTAAATCATTGCGAATTTTGATTTCCTCTGTTTGTGTTTGCGATTTCTATTTTTATGTGTAAATTGGTGGCTGGAGGTAATGATGATAGACTTTTCTGAAATTGACAAATAAAGATAGCAAGAAAAAGTAAACAGTAATGATCGACACAGATTTACTTAGTTCATTGACATCGTTTAAGCTACGTTTACCAGTAGAGGGAATGATAGGTTAGTTTATTTTAGAGAGAAATATTAGATAATACCCACTGTAAATGTGCCAGAGTAAAGAGTTCATATATAGTGCATCCCTCTGGCCAAAATCGTAAATAACATAAATCCAAATGCAACTTAGGTTTGGTCATTGCTTTAGATGATTGATTCAAGGCATTCCAACATCCTAGAAGTTCATTTTGATTGAATTGAGTGTTGATGTTCACTTATCATATGGAATACATTACTCTTGGTGTCTTGGTTCATTAATAAGTGGGTTGGACTTTATCAGTACTTAGCGGCAGTAATGGTTGGGTGATTTGGCCATATACTAGTTGAATAACAGCTGTAGTAGCATGTGGTCTTCATTATTTTGTTGGTGATGAAAAGTTTATGGGATTTTGACTTTTTTACATTATAATAATTGGATGATGAATTGGAATTGCTTTGTACAATGGTTATCTTGCGTTCTCTGTACTTTCTGATTGTATATTTAAAATATTGGAGAAAGATTCGTAATATTTGTCTTTTAAGGTGAGAAGAACAATCTTATATAGACTGTGATTCATTGGATGTAGGTAATAGGCATAAGAGATGTGATTCCTCCACCTTTACGGAGAGAATTCAATGATGTCTACATTTCGACTGAACTAATGGATACTGATCTTCACCAAATAATCCGCTCCAATCAAAGTTTATCAGAAGAGCATTGTCAGGTAAAATGGCGTGTTAACTTTTCATCATTCGTTATGTTCCATTGCACCTTTGGTTTTTACTTCAGTTGTTCCACTTGTAATAATACAAGCTTTGGCATGCTTTGTGCAGTATTTCCTTTATCAGATTCTCAGAGGACTGAAATACATACATTCGGCAAATGTCATTCATCGAGACTTGAAACCGAGCAATCTATTGCTTAATGCAAACTGTGATCTTAAAATATGCGACTTTGGTCTTGCTCGACCAACTTCAGAAAATGAATGTATGACGGAATATGTTGTGACAAGATGGTACAGAGCACCTGAGCTTCTTTTGAACTCTGATTATACAGCTGCTATCGATATATGGTCTGTTGGTTGCATCTTTCTGGAGCTTATGAATAGAAGGCCTTTATTTCCAGGCAGGGATCATGTGCATCAGATGCGATTATTGACCGAGGTAAAACAATCTACAGGGAGATCATGCAGTTTATCAAACTTACAGTATCTAATTTCGACCATTAAACATCTAGCCGATGAGAAAATAAACCTGAGAATTATTGATGTTCTAGATAATTTCTACTATCAGTTTTGTTGAGGATGCATCAGTTCATTACATGTGATATCTTATGACAAACTATAGGATATATAATCTTACTTTTGTTAAGTAGGGCACTCATTCAAAAGCAATTCCTTGGTTCTGTTTTGATAGTTCTTATCAGTTTCCATTTGAAATATTGGTTTCGGCCAATGATTTTCAAGTTCTATTTTTCTACTGACAAATGGCTCACTCTCTTTCCTTTTTCCTTCTATTGATTACCGTTAATTAATAGACATGGAACGCAACTTTGACTGTAAGTTGTACACCGTCTCATGTTTTCTCATTTGAATTCTCAGCTTCTTGGCACACCAACCGAGTCAGATCTTGGTTTTATCCGAAATGAAGACTCGAAAAGATATCTTCGGCAGCTACCTCCACATCCTCGTCAGCCATTAGCAACGGTTTTTCCACATGTTCATCCGTTAGCAATTGATCTTGTGGATAAAATGTTGACATTTGACCCAACAAAGAGAATTACTGGTAAACATTTATTGAATGTCCATTACTTTGTCTTTTGATGGTTTGGATGAAATAATTACTTGTTAGCTATAATGTTAATGGTAGTTTAGAGATTGGATTGTTTAGAGTTGAAAACTTTTAGTTATGACCTATTTATTCTCTTACAATATAATTAGGTTTGAGGTGCAAACTATGATACATTTGCAGGTGAAATAACTTTATGTGCCTGCCGTGAGTTCAAACCCTAGTATTAGGTTATAAAGATTCAACAAATAAAGAAAGGAAGAAAATGTAAATAGTAAAAATCGAGATTGAATTTACGTGATTCACTAATAGTAATGTAAATAGTAATGATCAAGTTTAAAAGTTATGTGATTCACTAACAGTGTGTTAGTTATTTTCACGGATCGAGGAATAGATCAACTTATTATTAGAGAAATACCAAATGATATACTGATTGTAGGATACCTCTAGGATTAGAGAGTTTATATACAGTGCACCTCTTTAAACCTTTCAAACTTGTAATAAATGCATATATTGACAATAGATGCGATGCGACGCATTCCAACACATAGGGTGTCCAGTCTCATGACATTTCAGCATCATGTAGGAAGTTATACGATTATCCTATTATTGGTCATAATCTTCATGTGTGCATTTGTCTTTTGAACACGGTTGAAATAATTTGTTCTCTTCATTTCATTCCTTAATTTAACTTTATGAATTTGTCTTTTGAACAGTTGAAGAAGCATTAGCACATCCATACCTAGAAAGATTGCATGACACAGCCGATGAGCCGGTTTGCTCAGAGCCATTCTCGTTTGAGTTTGAGCAACAATACTTAGACGAAGAACAGATGAAGGAGATGATTTACAGAGAGGCATTGGCACTCAATCCAGAATTTGCATGACCATAAAAGCATTCGTGCTCGAAGTGTCGTCTTCCCGAGTAATGACGACTTTGCATATACAAGATAACATACAATGAAGATAACGGCTCAGATTGGTGTACAAAGTGAAATCAAATCAGATAAGAGCTTTGTATGTTGAATTGGCTAACTTATCTGTTTCATTCATCTATCAGCTCTTATTAAGAATACCTTAAATTGTTAGTTTATTTTTTTGTCCCACGTTTGATCCTTTAAGTTTATGTTTTTTTTTTCTTTTTTTCTTTTTTGTTATTTTCTTTGTATCTTTCTGTATTTGTTTGATTTGAAAATAATGTTGAATCTATATCTTGTACAGGAAACAATATTAAATGCAAACTCATTTTAATAAAACTTCTATTTACGTGTTGTTTGTATGTCTCCATCTTTTGAATTTGAGCTGTTTTGTGATATTTTTTGTAAGCATTTTTATGAATAGGATGTGTTTGATTTTAGTACACATATTTTCTTGTTAAAGTAATGATATGGGTCCTTATCATAATTTTATCAATTTAATTTATATCAAGAAGTTAGGTGTGGCATCACATAATGCTGATGTATATTGTTGAAGAATGTATATATTTGATATTTCCACATAAATATAATGATAAAGTGATCCTGTTTTTTTGCTTGGGAAAGAATGGGTCTATTTATAACTTATTTATAATGTAATCAAATAATTATATGTGGAGTTAAATTAATACTTTACCATAGGATAAATAAAATTAAGAAAGGTTAATGATATGACATTTTATCCTAAAATTGGAAGGTTTGATCATATAATTGGCTTACTAAAAAAACTAAAAGAAAAATTAGAAAAGACCAGAATCTTAGCACCAAACTGGAAGATCATTAAATATATTTGTTTTTTTTTTTTTTTACAACAGAATTTAGTATTGTTTTATTTTTTTAAAAATCTTCCTTAGACAATAAAAATTATAAATTACAAATTTGGGTCATATGATTTTTGATGAATTTTAAAAGATTAAATTACGAGTTTAGTTAAAATTTACAAAGTATTTATGCTTAGATTAAAAAAAAAATGTTCAATACAACCTAAAATCAAAATAATAATAATAATTGTAATGACAAAACTACTAAAAATATTTACAAAATATACAAACTACAATTTTTATTAATGATAGATAATGATAAACATTGGTAAACTTCTATTAGTGTTTATCAATGCACTAATATTACAAACAACATTATCAACTACAGTAAGTTTAATCATATATGTTGGAGTTTTGTCAAAAATATTTAATGAGAATCTTTTTATTATTATTTAAGAGTGAATAATGTGTTTATATTCAAAAAAATGAAAATCTATTCCTTATTATTAGGAATCTTTGACTAATATCTTTTTTATTTTTATTAAGGAATATATATATATATATATATATATATATATATATAGTTTCATTTGATGAAGCTCGATTTGGTCGACGTTGGACTATTATTGCTCTACCCAAGAGAGATTTCACTGTGCAGAAGATAGTTAAACCTTTGCTTATGACATCTAAGTGATGATTGCTCAAGGGAGTTATTGATAAGTAATATGAATGAAGGTTGTATTTGCTTAAAACTGATGATGAACTCAGGGGAGCACGATTCTGTCTTCAAGAAGATTCTCTCATCAATTTAGGGGGGGCATGAATTTGTTTAAGTGTCTCATCAAGGTTGTATTTGCTTAAAATTCTCTCATCAATCGAGGTTTTCTCGACGCATAAAAAGGCGTTGGAAGAAATAATGTCAGGACAGACGCCTTCCCTCAATGCCACTTTTCACATGTCGGACAAAGGCGAAAATATTATTTTATTATTACCTTTTCCCGATGCCGTGATAGAGTCGTCGGAAAACAAAACCACATTTCTGACGTTTGGGTGTAGAGCGTCGGGAATAATTACCTTATCCCGACGCCCCATGCACGCGTCAGAAACTCTCAGTTGAAAAATTTCAAACATTAATTATGTTAGATAGAGATTTCCGACGCCTCCTACATGGCGTCGCAAATGGCGTCGAGAGTAATGGAAGCTTCTAACGCCACTAGTGATTCGTTGAAAATGGCATCGAGAGTAAGGGGAGCTTCCAACGCCATTAGTGATTCATCGGAAGTAAGGGGAGCTCTCGACGTTTTCATGCTGCATCGAGAGTTCCCATATAAAAAAGATGTTTTAGTTCTGTGAAACACAAAACCGAAACAAAAGAGAAAGAGGAAGAGGAGAGTTTAGCTGTCGAAATGAAGAGAGGAGAAAATATAAGTCATCGACGTTGTTGCCCCCGCCGCTGTGAGCCTGCCGTCGTGCCTCTCCCACCATCTGCCAACGCACATCCCTATTTGAGGTAAATTTAAAACCCTAAACCCTTAACTGTTAGTTTAGGTTAGGTTAGTTTAAATAGTTTAGTTTTTTAGCTTTTTAAAATTAGTTTTAGGATTTTAATGATGAATTAGTTTTAGGATATTGTTTAGGAATAGATTTTGGTTTTTGAAGTTGGAATTTTGAATGTGGGATGGGGGAGGGGGCGAAATTGATTTGGAGAAATAAAAATTTGAATGTGTGGGTTGAATTTGAAGAGGAGAAGTGAGGTTTAATTGAATATTTGAAGGGGGTGGGTTGAAAATTAGAGGGGAAGGGGGTTGAGGATGAAATTTTGAGGGGGGGGGGGGGGGGGGGAGGAAGGGAGTTGAATAGAAATTTTGAAGGGGTGGGGGGTTTGAGTTGAAAATTTGAGGGGGGAGGGGGGGGGGGGCGATGACTATTATTCTGTTAAAAATTATGTAATTTGTGTTAAGATTTGTTTTGGCTATGCTACAGATAATAATAAGAGTAATAATAGTAGTAGTAGTAGTAGTAGTAGTAGTAAATAGTAGTAGTATTAGTAAATAGTAGTAGTAAATAGTAGTAGTAATAGTAGTAGTAATAGTAATAGTAATAGTAATAGTAATAGTAATAGTAATAGTAATAGTAATAATAACAGATTGAAGAACAGACAAGAAATCACAAAGCGTTAGTTTTAGAAGTGGAACGAATGTAGAAGCTTATAGAAGACATGACTCGGGCATAGCAAGGACCACCACACGATCCTTAGCTTTGTGGTACGTATATATGTTTTCGTTATTCTTAAGTTCTTGAAATGACAGTATACAATGATGATATGCATATATATGTATTTAACTTAGCCACTTTTGTATCATGGTAAGACCTGTGGTGTAGAATGACATACGAGGCTCGTTAGGAGATATACGTTATGAAGTACAGCTTTCTTTGTGCTTTTTTTTTTTTAAAGAGGAATATCTTTTATTTGTATTATGAATGTTGTTACATTTTTTGAACTTC
This sequence comes from Cucumis melo, assembly GCF_025177605.1. Classification (NCBI taxonomy): domain Eukaryota; kingdom Viridiplantae; phylum Streptophyta; class Magnoliopsida; order Cucurbitales; family Cucurbitaceae; genus Cucumis; species Cucumis melo. The sequence goes on along the minus strand of NC_066868.1, from coordinate 3,507,148 downwards.
TTTGTATTATGAACATTTAATTTTTTGTTGAATTTGTGTTTGTATTAGTAATTTACTAATTTATTTTGAATTTTCTTTAATTGAATCGAAAACGAATACGAATATTTCAGGAAATAAATCTTACAGAAAAAAATAAAAAATTACATATTTAAAATATTTTCGACGCAGTACATACGTCGAAAATATGGTGTAAACGTCACGTCGGGGATGGTTATTATCGAAGCATGGATGACGTCAGATATACAAACGTCAGGAGTCATTATTTCCAACGCATAGCTGACGTTGGAACTATGGACGACAAGGATGACTTGTTGCTGACGCATCGAAGGCATCGGTAAAGATGACGTTGGTAGAAGATTATTCCCGAGCGTTGTTGGTGGCGTGTCAAGAATTGGTCTTTCAACGCGTTTCTTCTAATGGTCGTTGTGCCGTCTCTTTCTGCATCGAAAATTTGGTTCCCAACGTCTTTACCACTTCCACCGACGTATTTATGCATCGGGAGTCTCTCCACTTCTTGTAGTGCATACATGATTTCGTTCCTTAAATCTCTTGATGGAAGGGCTTGGAGAGCTGTTGTAGCTAGATGGGAACCACTAATGGTTGTAGTGGATGGTTAATTAGTTCCTAAATCTGACATTAACTGGACAAATGCTGAAGAACAATCCTCTGTAGAAAATTTTAGAGCTCTTAATGCTATCTTTAATGGTGTTGATTTAAATGTGTTTAAATTGATTGACTCTTGTAGCTTTACCAAAGAAGCGTGAAAAAGTTTGGAGGTTGCATATGAAGGCACTGCAAAAGTTAAAATATTAAGATTACAGTTGGTAATTGTTTGGTTTTATGTCCTAAAACTCGTAGATAGCAAATATAATCCATTGACCATTATTAATAAAGTGTTTTATTATTATAATTTGAATTATATTATTAGTTTTGTCTTAATAACCTAAATCCAATAAACTAACATCCTAAGCTGTTTGATGAGTCTTGAACAGTATGTAGGACATGCACATGGATCAATGTTCAAGATCAACTTAAAAGGTCTATAGTATAGAGTTAAGGTTGAGTACCTTATCCTAGTAAGACTATGGATACGACTCACTTTGTATTTGATACAAACACATTGATCCAATACATCATGTAGGCGACATGCGAGTGAGGGTATCCTATGCAATGAGTTTGCATAAGGTCGGACCATGAAATAGTAACCAATAGATATAATTTTGTTAACTAATTGGGTTTCTATTTCATTAGGATGACCTAGGTAACTTAGTCTTAATCCTAAGTGTGTTATGAACTTTTGTTCTTGAGGGATTGTCCTTTGATTTGGATGAATGAGAGTGGCCAGATTGCCGACTCAATATGTTTATCATTTTGGGGACAAGATCGAGTGGGAGGCTGCGAACATAATCACACAAGATGAAATTTACTTCTTTCTGATTTTAGGGAAAGTAGATAAGTGTTCCTTTAAATGGTATCTCCGAGACTTGAACAAAGAGTCCTACCCTCTCTATGGCATGAGAGGGGTTTCTGTTTAGTGGTTGGACCATAAACAAGTTATTCATTAGAGGAGCACTGGTATTTAAGGACTAGAAGTAACCTTGGGGTAAAATGATAATTTGACCCAATTGGTGTTACGAACACTTGCGAAGGACTAACTTACTAGTATTTGTCTATATTTGTGGACACATAAATATATCTACAGTGAGAAGAGTTCAACTATGAGTCTTTAGTGGAATGTACACACAGTTAACGAATATTGATTAATGTGGTTAATGAGTTTAACCAATTAATCTCATATCGTTATAACTTCTAATTTGTAGGTCCATTAGGTCCCCTTAGTAGCTCGTAAAAGGTAATGAGATTTAATTGTATTAGTTGTAATTTGAAATGTTCAAATTTACTTTGTGAATTAATACAATGTATGGTGATACATTATAATATAAAGTTTATATTTTAATTAAACTTTATTATATAAATTTAATATTGGATATTATTCAAAATTAATTTATGAGAGAATACAATATTTTAATAAGTTCAGATATTAATTTAATGTGAATTAGATTCATATTAAAACTATAGGTTAAAATTTAATGTGTATAGGATTCATATTAAAACTATAGGTTATGAGAAAAATTTATATTTAAATATGATTCAAATTTGGATTAAATTAAATATAAGATATTTAATTTAGTAGTTAATTAATTAGAGAATTAATTAATAGTTTAATTTATTTTTATTGAATTAAATTATTACATTAAAACTATAGGTTATGTGAGAGATATTCATTTAAATATGATTTAAATGAAATATTATTTAAATGAAATATTATTTAAATATGATTTAATTAATTAATTAATTTAATAAAATTAAATTAATAGGGAAGGTTGATGGTTTTTCCACGTTCCCTGATTCTCTCTAACTTCCCTCTTCTTTATTCTGAAGAAGGGGGAGTTATACACAGAATGTTCTGGAATGTGTACTGGAATTCTTTAAAATTCTCTTAAGAAAAAATTATCACTCTCTGAGAATTTGCCTTCTTCCAATTGGTTCCCACAAACCAAATAACCTAGAGAATAGGAAGGTTTCTAAGTGATGGTGTCTCCAAATTTGATGGTTTGTAGATCCAGAGTTGTCCACGATCGTAAGTATTCTTCCTCTTCTCTATAATGTAATTTTTAGCATGCTTAATCATAATAGAAATTAGTTTCTGTATATTTTTTGCCAATGTATTGGTATTTTTAGGTTTCTAATTAAATTGAGTTAAGGTCTTAGTTAATTTTTCGCTGTATAGGACTTTCATCCCTTTAATTGGTATCAGAGCCAATTTTAATTGGGAATTGTATTAATTGTAGATCGACTCAGTTGAATCTTAATAATATTACTTATTTGAGCTTATAAAGCTCTCCAGATGTAGGTGACATTCACCGAATTGGGTTACCAAAGTTTTCTGTGTTATTTACTTCTGCTGAATACTTAGCTATCCCTCTCGTTATTTACTTTAGAATTAACTAAAGGATTTTTTATTATCTCACACCATTTTTCAATATCAATATCTATCAATGTTTATCATTGATTGGATCTGAAATTTTGTTATATTCCATAAATTTCTTGATTCATTTGACTGTATTTGAAAATGCCCAAAAAATGTATACAATGCACTTTTTGAATGATTGAATTGTTATTATTTTACCCTTGTATATTACAAATAATATTATCAATTACTGTAAATTCAATCATATCTCTCTTGATGCAACTCTACTTTTGTTAAATGACCATTCATTTTCATACATTTTTATTGTGTTTTTTCCATCTATACTCTTTTTGTTTCATCATGAGTGATCATGTGATCATTTACAAAAACGAAATTGTATTGAGAGAGGTATGATCAAATTTATGATTGACGTTTTGGTTCTACAAGGGTAAAATGGTAACTTCGTTGCTCATAAAAAAGGTTCAAAATCATGTTTTTTTTTTCTTTTTTCTCTTAAGAAAAAGTGGTCATTTGTGTAGAAGGTTTTAAGTTTAGGTCATTTTCTATGTCAAGTATGTACCCAATTTTTAGAATTTTTTTTTAATAATGTATTTTAAAAAAATAATGTCAAAAATAGGGTAGAAGACAAACTATTAACAAAAATAAGGTAATTTTGTGGAAGTCGTACACGACTTTGCTTGGAAGTTGTAGATGGGGTCTCATGACTTCAATGCGTGGACCCTACTTCCTTCGTTTTTAAATTTAAAAAATATATATTTATATTTATATTTATATTTATATTTATATTTAATACGTAGCCCCCACACGTATTAAATATATAGTTATTTATTTAATATTTAATACGTCACCCCACAAGTTATTTATTTTTAGGGAATGTTTAGAGATCACGCATGAAATGTTTAGGGATCCATTTTACTCTTTCTTTTTTCATTTTTCAGTTAGCGAATCTATGTAACACAAATAACATAAATTAAAAAATTTGGGACGAAAATCGAAATTTTGGTTGCTTAAAAAAATTAATTAGTCTCCTACCCTCGAAAGTTTTAATCTAACTTAATTTTAATTTGATTATTATCCTTTTAATAAATTCATTTAGGTTTTTTTTTTTCTTTTTTACGTTTTAGTGAAGTTTCATCCATTGTTCAAGTGATTACATATCAATATTTTAAATACTTTTTAGGATTATTTTCAAATATTACAAAATAAACTAAAATGCTTGTAAAATACATATTGCATAATTTATCTAATCATAATTGATACATATAATAGTCTATCTTAATCTACTACTAATATATTATAATATTTTATTATATTTATAAATATAAAATTCCTACTTTTTCAATATACATGGAATTGGTCTTTTAATTTAGAATCAAATCTTAGTAATTGTGCCTTTAACAATTGCACTCTAGATTAGGTAAGAGTAAAATTTGGGAGAAAAGTTTTCGAATTTTTAGGTGGAATTTCGGAGGTGTCAGTTTGATTAAAGGTTTTCATAGATGTTTGAAAATTAAGAATGTTAGAAAATTATAAGCATGTGAATAAGATTGCCGGAAACCAAGAATTATTATGTTTGGTTATGTATGAAAATGTTACCTAAATTTCATGATAATCAATTATTTATGCATTTAATTTATAAAATTAAGTGAGACAGCGCCATAAAATTTTATAGATTAATTAATAAATAATAAATTCAATTAGAAAAATATGAGAAACATCTATATAACAATCAAGTAATTATATTAATTACAAATATTTGTAGAAAGAAGAAGGGAAAATAATTTATTAAAGGAAAAAAATGTAAAAGTATCATAGCTACCAATTATGCTGCGAATAATGGAGCCACCTAAGAGAGTGTGTATTTTTTTGAGTAGGAATCTAAGATTCTTACGAAGCCCATATGTCGATTATTGTATTTTTCTTTTGCAACGATGTAAGATGCTTCAACATCCGAAGATTCTTAAAATGTTATTTCGAGAAAAGAGAGAGTAAATTCAAATTTATCTCTAAATTATATTCAAATTTAAATCAAACAACTCAACATCAATTTAAATTTAATTTTGAATTAGGTGGAACATAAATGAAATTGTAGATAACACCTCAAATTTTTCTGGAATTAAATTTTGAGGTATTATCTAAAATTATGTCCAAACAAAATTTGAGGAAAATTCAAATTTCATCTTTAAATTGATGCCAACCATCTCGAGCAGAATCTCAATTTTACTCCACGTTCAATTTTAAATTAGGTAGAGCATAAATTCTACTTACTAAAATTTTATTTACCCAAGTTGAGAATTTTAACGTTGGGCCAAATTAGACAACCACCTCAAGTTTATCTCAAATTAAAATTTGAAATAAATTTAAATGGCGATAAAAAGAATAGCAAAATTAGAGGTTTACTTTAGATAAATGACAATTTTATTTTTAAATTGGCAAAATAGCAAAATAGTTAATTTTTAAATAAGAAATGGGAGAACTATGCCTTGAATGTCCCATACCTAATTGAAAAATTCGATTTCTAAATACAATTGCAACAGAAACCACATATACCCTGTATTTAATACAAATTATGCACACTCTTGAATATTCTAATCCCCCCTTCCCCCCAAAAAATAAACCATCTTCTGGAAAACATCACATCTTCTGCATGCAACCACTTCACATCTTCTACATGCAACCACTTCACATCTTCTACATGCAACCACTTCACATCTTCTGCATTTACTTCTCCAAGAAAACCCTTGAATTTTGCCATAATCGACTCTCTTCCTGGCCCGATATCGTCCATACCATCAATGCTTACAAGGCCTTCTATGTTATTTCTTCGATCCCCATGTTTTCTCACTTCACCACCAATCAAGCCCTTCTCGAAGCTCTCAACGCTTCCTCAATTAAGCTTTATTATCTCATATCTAATAATGCACAAACAAGAACTATATGGTAAACAAGACCGTGGGTCATTTGGGTAAAAAAGAAAAACAGAGAAAAGACTACAACAATTCATCTTTTATGAGTCCTTACAGAGCATCTTAGCTAGAAACGCGAATTCTGAATGTAACCATTGATCTCCAAAGTAATGAATTCCAAATTTGGCAGCTAGTTTTTGGTTTGAAGAACATGCTTCAACACATTTGGGACAGAACCCAGAACTCGAGCTCATTTACTCCTTCTGGTAAATGAAAGCTTTGAATAGGAAACAAGTCGATGTTGACAAAGAGTAGAAACAAAGGAGGAGAGTACGCATCTTTCATGAAGGAGATCGTCGAAAAAGCAGAGTCTAGGAATTTCGTTCCGTCGACTCTTTGGATTACTGCCATTGTGCCGGAGGAATTTGCAATTAAGAGTAGATTGATTAGAGAGAACCTCTGCCAATTCGCGCAGGATTTGAAAATTCAATTTCATATAGATCTCGTCCCGCTTTGAACTTTCTAGACGTTGTCTTTCAAATCGATGAAATTCATGGAAGGAGAGAAGTTGGCGATTCTGTTAAGAAGAAGATTCAATTAATTGCAAAAATAGCATGGAGGCATATTTAAGGTCATTTAATAAATTGTTTAAAATTTAACAAACCCCAGAATCTTGTAGATATATTTGCATCATTTTAGGGATAATGTATAAAATTTGAATTTAAAACTATTATGTATTATTTATAAAATTATTTCTAAATCCACAAAATTTAGGGATGAAAATGCTGTAATTGAAGTTTGTTGTTTTAACATTATTTTAGGAATGATAATCTAAGTTTGGTATCTTTAGCATAATTTTAGGGATTCAAGCTAACTATTTAAAATTAAAGTGTAAAAATGGATTTAAAAATAAGGTTAAAATTTGATATTAAAACTAACTATTTTAGGGTGAGATATATATTTCTAAACTCAAAAGGTTAATAAATATCATATATGTATTATGTATAATTTATGTCTATTTTTTGATAAATAGTTTTAAGAATAAAAATGCAAAATAGTTGAATTTATCCTTGTGTTATTTTAGGGATATGAGGTAAAATTTGAATTCAAATTGACGATTTTAGGGGATGATATAAATTGTAGATTCAGATTGTTATTAAAATTTTGTTTTATGTATTATTTAATAAATTTTTTTATAAATAATATGAAATATAAAAAATTGTGAATTAATTGATTTAAATCCTAATAATTAGGGGTGTTGAAACTAAAGCCATATCTTTAGGGGATGTTGGTGAAATCTTTTGCAACAAGAAAATATTTTTTGATTTAGTTAAGATTTACCAAAAGCGAATGTGTTTACAATACATACTCTATTATATTTTGCTTGATTTTTTTTTACCTATAAAAATACACTGTATTTGTATGCGAGGAATTGCCCTTTGTAAAGGATATGCTCAGGCAAAAAAAAAAAAAAAAAAAAAAAAAAATAAATAAATAAATAAAAAAAAAAAAATCCAATAGGCGGTTTTGCCATATCTTTAGGGATCATAACTAATGACACATCTTTAGGGATTGTAGGAATAATATAATATTTTTTTTGATTTAGTTAAGAATTATCATAAGTGAGTGTGTTCACAAATACACTGTATTCGTGATATGTAATATTTTGTTTGATTTTTTGATCTTAACAAATAAACTGTATTTGTATATGGACAATTGTCATCCGTAAAGAGGTAAATTCGGGCCAAAAAAATGAAAAAATTATTATGGCAGTTAGTTTTGCCATAAATAAATTAAAACAAATAACAGTCTGCTATTTTTCTTTTTTCTATTCTCATATTTGCTATTTCCACGTATTCCCCTAAATTCAAGTCAAGCATTTGGGCATATGCTCAATTTTATTCAAAATTCCATTTTAAATTAAGTAAAGGATAAATTCTACTAAAATTTAATTTATGCAAGTTGAAATCGTTTATCCATCGATCAAATTAAATTTTGGATAAAACCTCAAGTTTATTTCAAATTAAAATGCGAGCATAATTGGAAAATTATATCCCAAATTAAAGTGGGACATATGCAAAAATAGCAAAATTTTTATGATAATTGGTCAATATCACTATATTTTCTAAATTTGAAAAGTAACAAATTTAAATGCAGATAGCACTTAGATATATCTAATTACTTATCATATTTTTTATATTTGCAATTTGGAAAAATGAGATGCTATGAGCTATTTTGTTTTAAATTTTTTTTTATCCGATGAAATTTTCCAATTAAAATTGAGTGAAACTCAAATTTCCTTTTCAAATTCTTATATCCAAATTGGAAGACAAACATCTTGAGTAGGAAGCTTAATTTTACTCTTTGAATTAGGGTAGAGCATACATTCTACTAAATTTTAAATCAAAGTTTATGTCACGAACAAAATTAAATTAAAACTTTAGGTTAAATTTATGTGTTGATTAATTGACAGAAAACAAATATTTGTGTCAATTATTTTGATTAATCATAGTTTAATTAAAACTTGACACATCAAATATAGTCAAAATCAAGAATAAATACTTTGTATTATGATTTCCAAAACTTTTATATTTTTGAGATTCATCAACTCGTTATTCATATGTATAAATAAATAATAATAAAAAAGAATATTTGCTAAAAATTGTCACGTTATTCTTTAAAAGACCATGAAACCATAATTTGAAATTATAAGAAAATAAGATCAACCTTAAAAACCTAAAAAAAGGAATATGATTATTATCACATTGATATATACATATGTTTCAATTTGTTCTACACACTCACGAGGGTATGAAAAACACTTTGGGTTTAGCCTGAGTTGCACCCAATAAAAACATGCCACATGATACTTTAAAAATTAATTTTAAAAATAATTTTTTCCTTTTATGTATATTATATGTAAGAGATGCAATCTAAAATGCAACTAATAAGTCATAGTAAGGTATTATCTTAAAAAAGATAAAAATCATATCATCCACGTGATCATATTAAAGAATCCTTTTTAACGTAAAGGATTAGAAGAATAAAATCAAGACATAAAAAAGTCAAAAGGCAAACAAACACACAACCACAAATACAAATAGTAAGTTTGTGTAGTTGACTTTCTCAAAATTATTACTTCCTTCCCTAAAACAAAAAGACACGGGAGAAGGAGACATAGAACAAGAAGAAACACAAACTTCCAAGAAACATGGTGGTGGTTGGATCACCTTCCCCTTCATCATAGGTCAACTTTCTATATTTTTCTTAAATTTTTTGATCATCTATATATTAGTTTCTAGTTAATATATTAAAAGTTTTGTTTTATAATAATTAATTAATTTAAACAGGTCGTTTTGGTTGTATGGCATTGGCAACAGGAGGATGACTTGCAAATTTGATAGTGTATTTGATTAAGGAATACAATAGTATTAATGCTACTTTGATTCTCAACATTGTTAATGGATGTCTTTGTGTCTTTCCTATTGTCGGAGTTATTCTTGCTGATTCTTTCTTTGGATCTTTCTCTTTTGGTAATTTCTTTCTCTTAACTACTTCAAATTCTATGTCAAATATTTCATTATTTTTAAATAAATAAATATATATATATATATATATATATATATATATATTATTTATTTTGGTATATTTGGAAAACAATCCTAGTAATTAAACATTAAATATATATCAATTAAAAAGTAAGATAACAATCCTAATGATTAAACATTAAATATATATCAATTAAAAACTCTATCATACTTTAGGAGAATCTGAAAACTACTGGAAGTACTGTTTTAAAAGATAAATATGAAATGAAACTATACTAATATAACATGTTTAATTTTTTTTGTTTAATTTTTTTTTTATGAAACATAAAAAGGGTTAAGACTTTTTTATAATCACTACCATAAACCCTTTCACCATCAATTTCAAACACACCCAAAAATTAGTTTGTGTACATGTTGGAAATTAATGTTTATCATTGTAGATTATATGATCTCTTATATATCCATTGATATAAAATTGTTGGCCATCATAATATTATTTCAACAACTTGGTATATAATACTTATATAAGGTGAGTGTTTTGTAGCAAGAGTATTATATTATTATTAAAATACTTCTGTACATTTGCACCTAGTTTGTATAGCCTACTTTTAAGTGTTCAATTATTATATGACAACCTTTTTTTTCCTAAAGAAATAGGTAATAATTGACTGCATTCAAAGCCTCATGCGTTCCTTTTTACTACTCATATAAATTATATTAAAAAGTAAAACAAAAATAAAATTTGTCACGTAATAAGTTATAATTTGACAATTTAATAGAATAGATAAAGTGATGCACTTAAGTTTTTTTTTTATAAAATATATTACCTTAATTTATTGTTTTTTGGAAGCGTTGAATAAGAAATTTTGGAACCAATCACAAATTGCCACATCATTTACTAAAATAATTATATTTGAGATTAACTAAAAATTGGCATGTGTCCCAGATTAAATCTAAAGACAAATTGAACAATTCTAATGGTGTCAAATTAATTATTTTGGTTCAATTAAATATTATTTAGTTAGGCTAAAATTCAATTGAGCCAAAAAATAAGCTTAATTTAGCCTAAAATAAAATATGACCCAAATGCATGTGATTGAGCCCATGGGTATTGTCCATGGACCAGAACAGGCTCAAGTCCATAAAAGCCTACTAGAGAACTCTATAAACAGAGAAGTTCTCTTCATTTGTGGGGTGGAAATTTTTGACTCCAGAAGGTCTAGAGAGAATTCTCCTAAGAGATAGAAGCCTCGTCAACTCCTGAACTCAACCATCCTCGAAGATTGAAGCTCCTTTGAAGATACAAGCTTTCTTCCAAGACTCCAACTTCAAGAACACCTTCGAAGATTGAAGCTCCTTTTAAGATACAAGCTTTCTTCCAAGTCTCCAACTTCAAGAACACCTTCGAAGATTGAAGCTCCTTTGAAGATCCAAGCTTTCTTCCAAGTCTTCAACTTCAAGAACACCCTCGAAGATTGAAGCTTCTTCGAAGGTACAAGCTTTCTTCCAAGACTCCAACTTCAAGAACATCACGTGCTTCGCTTCCTCAAATCAAGCGTAAGCATCCAATCGAGAGAGAGAATCAGAGGATCAAATTCTAGAGATCGAACCACATCGCATCAAATCAACATAAATACAACATCAACACAAGTTCAACTCCACGAATCAAATTTCTTCGAAAATCTCGTGTGAACAAATTGACACGTCCGGTGAGACATCTCTACCTCTCATCTCTCTCTCGTCATTCAAATCTACAAGAAAATCAATGGCATCAAAGAAGGCTGCGTCTAACTCTTTTGTTGCAAGCGACGCTTACAGGACCCATCACCCGCAGTCGTTCTAAGGGAATCATTCAAGAGCAGGATCAAGGTTCTAAAGTCGCTCAGAGCATTCTCAAACAATTGATGAAGTCTCCTAAAGCTGGGATTGTCATCAAGGAAAATCCTTTGTATGATAATTCTGATTCTGCCTCCAGCAAGTCAAAGAAAGAAACACATCCTGACGTGATGTCTGTCAAGATGGCTGATATAACGATCGAAGCTGCCATGGTAGAGATGAAGAGAAAAATTAACTTCCTGATGAAAGCTGTGGAGGAACGAGACCATGAAATCACAGCTTTGAGGGAGAAAATGCGGACTCGTGAAACTGCTGAGTCAAGTCAAACTCCTATTGTCAAAGCTACTGATAAAGGAAAGAATGTGGTACATAAAAACCAACCACAACAACAATCAGTCTCTATTGCTTCTCTTTCAGTTCAGCAGCTACAGAATATGATCGCGAATTCCATTAGAGCTTAGTACGAAGGACCGCCGCAAACTACTTTCATGTACTCTAAGCCGTACACCAAGAGAATCGATAACTTGAGAATGCCACTTGGGTACCAACCTCCAAAATTCCAGCAATTCAATGGAAAAGGCAACCCAAAGCAACATATCGCCCACTTCGTCGAAACATGTGAGAATGCAGGATCAAGAGGAGACCAACTTGTCAGGCAATTCATTCGAAGCTTGAAAGGAAATGCCTTCAAGTGATACACCGATCTGGAGCCAGAAGTCATTGACAGCTGGGAACAATTAGAAAATGAGTTCCTCAGCCGTTTCTATAGCACCAGACGTACCGTAAGTATGATGGAGCTTACAAACACCAAATAGCGGAAGGGAGAGCCAGTCATCGATTACATAAACCGATGGAGAGCTTTAAGTCTTGACTGCAAAGATCGACTCATCGAACTGTCAACGGTAGAAATGTGCACCCAAGGCATGAATTGGAGACTCCTCTACATTTTACAAGGAATAAAGCCACACACATTTGAAGAGTTAGCAACTCGCACTCATGATATGGAATTGAGCATTGCCAGCAGAGGAACCAAGGATTTCCTATTCCTGAAGTAAGAAAAGATAAGAAGGAGACAAAGAGTGCCAAAAAGGTAGTGAAGAGCACTGTGAAAGAATCTATGGTCGTAAACACGACCCCACTGAAGTTCTCTAAAAGAAAAGAAGGGAGAGCTGAAAAGAAGGATGATGGAAGCAAGAGACGACGTCTGACTTTAAAAGAAAGACAGGAAAAAGTCTACCCATTTCCTGATTCAGATATTGCTGACATGCTAGAGCAACTATTGGAGAAGCAGCCGATCCAACTGCTGGAATGTAAGCGACCTGAGCAAGCAGGAAAGGTGGATGATCCTAATTACTGCAAATATCATCGGGTCATCAGTCACCCGATAGAGAAATATTTTTTGTTGAAAGAGCTAATTCTAAGGTTAGCTCGTGAGAAAAAGATCGAGCTGGACCTGGAGGAGGTAGCTCAAACAAACCATGCTACAACAATGATAATGTCAGAGGCTCTTTCGCCAAGATTGATTTTTGAGCAAAGGGAAAGCTTGGTCCAGTTCGGAACCTTCGAGCTTGTAGTGGTCCGATTCCATCAGAAAGTTGCACCCGAGGATTCTCAAGAAAAAGAAAGATTGATCGAAGAAGACGATGAAGGGTGGACTATTGTGACCCGTCGAAAGAAAAGAAAGTCAACTCCGATCCAAAAAGAGCCTCGCTTCTACAGAAATTATAGAAGAGGGAATAAGGCTCAAAAGAATAAAAAAAGAAGAAGACTCGAAAGCTTAAGCTCGTGCACGAGGAAGATAAGGATTTTCCTCGAACTCAGCGCTTAATAACCTTGGCAGATTTCTTTCCAACAAGATTCCTTGGTGATCATCAGGATGAAAACCCAGGAGTTGTTGCATGTCATGCTATTAATGCAACCGAGGAAGAAAGCATCTCGCTAAGTTCATTAGAGGAGGAAGGAGTGTCAAAAGACCTATCAAGGTTTAATGTGGATGATTTGTTATCACTTCCTCATTAATGCATTGTTGAATTCAGCAGCATCAAGTTCGAGTGCTCCAACTGCGACATACGAGAGTACTCCTTACTGCATATCTATAGACTTCTCAGATGAGGATTTACTATTGGGATCTAAACTTCATAATAGACCCTTGTATGTTTCTGGATATGTTCGAGAACAGAGAGTCGATCGAATTCTCGTCGATAATGGATCAGCTGTCAACATAATGCCAAAATCGACTATGAGGCAATTAGGCATCTTAATGGAGGAACTCTCAAATAGTAAACTGGTAATTCAAGGTTTCAATCAAGGCAGCCAAAGAGTAATAGGTATGATACGCTTAGAACTCATAATTGGTGACCTGAAGACTAGTGCATTGTTTCATGTCATAGATTCGAGGACCACTTATAAGTTGTTACTCGGTCGTCCTTGGATTCATGGAAATGGAGTAGTAACATCGACACTGCATCAGTGCTTTAAATTTTATCAAGATGGTGTAAAGAAGGTTGAAGCCGACTCCAACCCATTCTCAGAGGCTGAATCTCACTTTGCAGATGCAAAGTTTTATTTAAAGAATGACTGTAGCCCAGAAGCCGTGTCTGTAGAAGTTCCTCTTGTAAACAGAGAAGATAATTTACAGTTGAAATCACTTACAAGTAAGGAACTACATAAAAGTACAGGAACCTTTCATTCTGGAAAGAGTGAGGCGTCCACAAGCACCGCAAAAAGTGTGATCTTGATGGATGAAAAGACTTCAAACCCACCGATTTTGCGCTATGTCCCCCTGTCGAGGAGCAAGAAAGGTGAATCACCATTTGTGGAGTCCCCACAAGGCTTGAAAGTTGGTGACATTGAAGTCCTAAAAGAAAGCTTCACTACACCGCTTACCAAAATAACTAAGCAAGAAATAAAGATAGACTTGACAGAAGCAAGCTTGCCTCAGAGGCAGACGAAAGACGGTTTCGACCCTAAGGCTTACAAATTGATGGCGAAAGCTGGTTATGACTTCATAACTCACACCGAGTTTAAAAGTTTAAAAATTCATGAACAACCTAAGCTGTTACGGGAAGGACATGTTATACCCATGTCAAGAAAAGGACTCGGATATAAGTTGCCAGGGCCAATTCGTATAACTAGAAAGGGGAAGGAAAAAGTGGTTGACAGCAACCATATAACTGTAAAGGAGGTCGATAGCATGGAAGAAAAAGAAGGTGACAGTCAAAGAACCTCAGCATTTGACCGAATTAGTCCACATGTTGCACGTGCCCTAGTATTTGAAAGACTAAGCATGACAGAGGCAGAAAGAAAAGATCATCAGTCAACATCTAACCTTGATCGGCGATCGGCCTTCCAAAGGCTAACTATAACCTTTAAAGAAGAAAATGGTATATGTTAGGCCTCGATGACTACAAAACCATCGGCCTTTAAAAGGTTAAGCATAACTAAAAAGAAAAATGCACAAACACCTCGTGCTTCAATCATTAATCATCTTGGGGATGGAGGCCTACATGTCCAGACTGATTCTAGCATAGACACAAAGAAGAAGGAATCAACATCTCGCGTGTCGGTTTGGCATCGAATTAAGCATATAGACGTCGAGAGTCGCCATGGTAAGGAGTTTCCTTGTGAGGTAAAGGGAGAGAGAGAAATTCGTAGCAATGTTCCTTCCCGAATGAAAAGAAAAACTTTTGTTACTCTCAATACAAGTCAAGGTTCCTTGAAAGTGAAAAGACATGATGTTATATTAACTAATCCTGAAAAGGAAGACTCAGAACAAGGAGAAGGTGAAATCTCATGTCATCACATCACCATTCTTGAGGAATTAGAGATTGAAACTTCTGAAGAAGACGCGGAAGATGCCCCACAGAGTCTAGAGGATGGTGGCCAATTTACCGTAGACAAGCTGAAAGAGGTAAACCTTGGTACAATAGAAGAACCACGCCAAACTTTCATTAGTGCATCCCTCTCTAGTGAAGAGGAGGGTAAGTACAGAGTATAAGGACATTTTTGTTTAGTCGTACAAAGAGATGCCAGGATTTGATCCAAAGGTAGCAGTCCATCATCTTGCAATTAAACCAGGATATCGACCGATTAAGCAAGTACAACGACGTTTTCGACCAGAGCTTATTCCCCAGGTCGAGGTTGAAGTCAACAAGTTGCTTGAAGCAGGATTCATTCGCGAAGTCAAATATCCCACATGGATAGCAAATATTGTCCTTGTCAGAAAAAAGAACGGGCAACTTCATGTTTTTGTAGACTTTCGTGACCTGAATAATGCGTGCCCTAAAGATGATTTTCTTTTGCCCATCACAGAAATCATGGTTGATGCAACTACTGGACACGAGGCACTATCCTTTATGGATGGGTCGTCTGGATATAATCAAATACGAATGGTCCTTTTAGATGAAGAAATGACAGCTTTCAGGACCCCAAAGGGAATATATTGTTACAAGGTGATGCCCTTTGGATTAAAAAATGCTGGTGCCACTTATCAACGTGCTATGCAAAATGTGTTTGACGATATGTTACATAAGTATGTCGAGTGCTACGTTGATGACCTTGTGATCAAATCCAAGAGACGACAAGACCATTTGAAGGATCTAAAAGCTGTATTCGACCGCTTGTGAAAATATCAGTTGAGGATGAACCCTCTCAAATGCGCGTTCGGTGTAACTTCAGGAAAGTTTCTTGGCTTTATTGTAAGGCATCAAGGAATTGAGATAGACCAGTCCAAGATTGATGCCATTCAGAAGATGCCGAGGCCAAAGAGTTTGCATGACCTAAGAAGTCTCCAGGGAAGATTGGCTTACATTCGAAGGTTCATTTTCAACCTGGCTAGTCGGTGCCAACCTTTTCAAAAGTTGATGAGAAAAGGAGAAAATTTTGTGTGGAATGAGGCTTGTCAGAATGATTTTGATAGCATAAAGAAATACTTGCTTAATCCCCTAGTATTAGGAGCTCTAGTACCGGGCGAGCCATTAATATTGTACATTGCTGCACAAGAAAGGTCTCTAGGCGCATTGTTGGCGCAAGAGAAGGAGAAAGGAAAGGAACGTGCTCTCTACTATCTAAGCAAAACTTTAGTTGGGGCCGAAGTTAACTATTCTTCTATTGAGAAAATGTGCCTTGCACTTTTCTTTGCCATCGATAAGTTGAGGCATTATATGCAGGCCTTCACGGTTCATCTAGTAGCAAAGGCAGACCCTATAAAGTATGTTCTGTCTAGGCCGATTATCTCTGGACGCTTAGCCAAATGGGCGGTTATACTTCAGCAATATGACATTGTCTATATTTCCCAAAAGACGATAAAAGGACAAGCGTTGGTAGATTTTTTGGCGGACCACCCAATTCCTTCAGATTGGAAGTTATGTGAGGATTTGCCAGATGATGAAGTTTTCTTCACGGAAGTGGTGGAACCTTGGACTATTTATTTTGATGGCGCAGCGCGAAGGAGTGGTGCGGGGGCAGGCATCGTCCTCATTTCTCCTGAAAGAACATATGTTGCCTTATAGCTTTGTGCTTGCTGAATTGTGCTCAAACAATGTGGCTGAATATGAGGCCTTGATAATTGGCCTTCAAATGGTATTAGAAATCGGAGTATCATTCATAGAAATTTATGGCGATTCAAAGTTGATAATCAATCAACTCTCGCTTCAGTATGACGTGAAACATGAAAACTTGAAGCCATACTTCACTTATGCTAGACAATTGATGGAAATGTTTGACAGTGTGATGCTGGAGCATGTCCCTAGAATAGAAAACAAAAGAGCAGACGCATTGGCAAATTTAGCCACTGCCTTGATGATGCCGGATAACGTAGCTCTAAATATACCACTTTGTCAACAATGGATTATGCCTCCACTTTTGCCTGAATGTTAGGAAGTGAATATAACGACATCTCATTTGATTGATGAAGAAGATCGACGTCAATCCATCATAGAGTATCTTGAGCATGGAAAACTTCCGAAGGATTCTCGTCATAAAACTGAGGTACGAAGAAGGCTGCACACTTTATTTATTACAAAGGAACTTTATATCATCGTTCTCTTGAAGGACTCTTTCTTAGATGTCTTGGAAAGGAAGAGTCGATAAAAGCTCTAGAGGAAGCACATGCAGGCGTCTGTGGAGCACATCAATCGGGTCCAAAGCTTCAATTTCAGTTGAGAAGAATGAGCTATTATTGGCCTAAGTGTTGGGTTTTATGTCCTAAAACTCGTAGATAGTAAATATAATCAATTGACCGTCATTAATAAAGTATTTTATTATTTAATTTCAATAAGTGTTATTGATTATTTTATTAGTTTTGTCTTAATAACCCAAATCCAATAAACTAACATCCTAAGCTGTTTGATGAGTCTTGAACAGTATGTAGAGACATACAGGGATTAATGTTCAAGATCAGCTTAAAGAGTCTATAGTATAGGGTTAAGGTTGGGTACCTTATCCTGTTAACACTATGGATACGGCTCACTTTGTATTTGATACAGACACATTGATCAAATGCGTTCATGTATGTGACATGCGAGTGAGGGTATCCTATGCAATGAGTTTGCATAAGACTGGACCACGAAATAGTAATCACTAGATGTAACTCCGTTAACTAGTTGGATTGCTATTTCATTAGGATGACCTAGGTAACTTAGTCTTAATCCTGAGTGTATTATGAACTCCTGTTTGCGAGGGATTGTCCTTTGATTTATACGAGTGAGAGTGGCCAGATTGCCGACTCAATATTCTTATCATTTTGGGGACAATACCGAGTGGAGAGCTGGGAACATAATCACACAAGATGGAATTCACTCCTTCCCACCTTTAGGGTAAGTAGATAAGTGTTCCCTTAAATGGTGTCTCCGAGACTTGAACAAAGGGCCCTACCCTCTCAATGGCACGAGAGGGGTTTCTGTTTAGTGGTTGGACCATAAACAGGTTGTTCATTAGAGGAGCACTGGTATTTAAGGACTAGAGGTAACCCAGGGGTAAAACGGTAATTTGACCCAGCTGGAGTTACGAACACTTGTGAAAGACTAACTTACTGGTATTGGTCTATATCCGTGGACACAGAAATATATCTATAGTGAGAAGAGTTCAGCTGTGAGTCTTTAGTGGAGTGTACGCACAGTTAACGAATATTGATTAATGTGGTTAATGAGTTTAGCCAATTAATCTCATATCGTTGTAGCTTCTGATCTGTAGGTCCATTAGGTCCCCTTCCTAGCTCATAAAGAGTAATGAGATTTATTTATATTGGTTGTAATTTGAAATGTTCAAATTTACTTTGGGAATTAATATAATGTATATTGATACATTATAATATAAAGTTTATATTTTAATTAGACTTTATTATATAAATTTAATTTTGGATATGATTCAAAATTAAATTATGAGAGAATAAAATATTTGAATAAGTTCAAATATCAGTTTAATGTGAATTAGATTCATATTAAAACTATAAGTTAAAATTTAATGTGTATATGATACATATTAAAACTATAAGTTATGAGAGAAATTTATATTTGAATATGATTCAAATTATGGATTAAATTAAATATAAGATATTTAATTTAGAAATTAATTAATTGGAGAATTAATTAATAGTTTTTGTTTAATTTGATTTAATTAAATTTGATTTAATTAAATTAATTAAATTAAAACTATAGGTTATGTGAGAGATATTCATTTAAATATGATTTAAATGAAATATTAATTAAATATGATTTAATTATTTAATTATTTATTTAATTAATATAATTAATATAATTAATTAATTAATTAATATTAATTAAATATTAATTTATTAAATTAATAAGGAACGTGGGTGGTTTTCCCACGTTCCCAATTATTCTCTCTAACTTCCCTCTTCTTCCGACTGAAGAAGAGGGAATTCTTTTGCGTAAAAAATTTTTCTCTCAAACGGGAGAGAGTTCTGCGAAGAAGTCTATCCATTCTCTCTAAAAAAATCTCTCCATTCCCTTATTCCAATTTTGGTTCCCACAAACCATCTCAATCAGAGAATAGGAAGGTTTTCAAGTGGTGGTGCCCAAAAATTTGGTGATTGCAGATTCAGAGTCGTCAACGAGCGTAAGTTTTATTCTCTGTAATTTTTTAAAGCATGTTTAATCAATATTCTTTGCCAATGTATTGGTATTTTTAAGGTTCTAATTAAAATTGAGTTTCTGTATATTTTCCGCTGTAAAGGGTTTTCATCCCTTCAATTGGTATCAGAGCCATCTTAGTTTTAATTGAGAATTTTAAAAATTTGCATTGGTTAGGTGGGATCTCTGCATTATGAATGTGGTTTTTGCAATTGAATGTTTCTGTAATTTTGGCCATAGATTTACTGTTTTGATAAGATCAAAATGTAAAGGCCCCTGCGTTTTTGGGCATTTTAATTTGTAAATCTGTAATTTAGAGTCCAATTTTTGGATTCGGGGTGTTTTTCTGAGTTTTTTGACACCAAATTTGCCCAAAACGGACACCCGGAAGGCCATCAACGAGAGTTTTTCGATTCTGTACGGAAACCGAGAAAAAAAAAAAAAAAAAAAAAAAAAAAATCCGCGGCTGGAGGTTGAAGAAGGGATGACGTCATCGTGACGTCACTGGATGTACGGACGGCTCCCGCGGCTCGGCTCGGCGGCACTTGTACGGACGGCTCGGGTGTACGGACGGCTCGGCTCGGGGTGTACGGACGGCTCGGCTCGGGGTGTACGGACGGCTCGGCTCGGCTGTACGGACGGCTCGGTTCACTCGGCTGTACGGACGGCTCGGCGCGGTCGGCTCGGTTCGACTCCGATTTTTTCATATGGTGCCGGTTCAAGGGGTTTTGGGCCGGTTCTTCCTATTTTAGGCCGGTTCAAGCATTTTTTAGCCGGTTTGAAGTTTTTTGAAGGTTTTGAGGCCGGTTTTGGAGCTTTGAAAGCACTTTTAGGATTTTTTAAGGCTTTATTATTGTAATTATTGCTTTATTTTATCCTAGAGGCCAATTTTACAGGTTCAATTGTTATTTAATGCTTTATGGATGTCATTTAGATGAATCCCACCTTAGGTTAAGCATGTTCATGCATTTTTATATATTATAAATGTTATAATGTATGGTTTTAATGCATGATTATGAATTTCATGAGTAATTTAAAATATGTTGATATTTTAAATATATGAAATTGAATAAGCATGATGCATGACATTACTTAGTTAAATATAATTTGTTATATTTAAATTAATGTATTGTGTATGCTTGATTGTTTTTCATATTTTTTAATATAATTGTTATATTAATAAAAGATGAAAATTAATTTGCATTGTGCATATTACATCCATAGTTTAATATAATTGTTATATTAATATAATGTATGCATGTAATATGGTTTTATTTAATTATAATTTGATTTTAATTATTTAAACCATAGTATGTATGATTATAGGGCTAATTAACTAATTTTATAATAGTTATAAAATTTGATTATTAGAAACCGTCAACCTATAATAAAGAGTTGCATGCAAACGTAGGATCTTAGGATTAATTTGGTTTAATTTTAAATTGTTTAAAATTAAATAGACCTAAGATCACATTAATTCTAATAGGATTAGAATTAAGTCTTATTTTTAGTTTAATGAAACTAAATAGGACAAATAGGATTTAAGGTTATAAGGGAACTCCACCGGTAAAGTTCTGTCTAAGGCTGGGGGTACTTAAGTTGACGGTTTACGGAACACCTCCTACCTGGGAACTGACCCGGAACCGGCGTTGAATTAACCTTATTCCTATTAGCATAAGATGTCACTAGGTAAATTAAATGGTTTAATACACCTAGAAACTTTAGTGTAAAGTTTTATTATAAGTGTTATAATAAGAATAGACTTAGTTAGATTCATTTAGCCGGAATTTAGCTAAGTGCAACTAAACCTAAATTAATAGAACATTTTAGTGGGAGAAAAATGGTATATATGATATATCAATTTTTATTTTTGCTTTCACGTCCCTAAGAGTTCACACGTGAGATCCATACTCGGCTTCGTGTCGCCCTGGGCGCGGCCTCCTTTCGGAAAGTGTTTGTATGGGTCAATAACAAGGTGAATAGGGGAAATGTTCATAGTAAGTGGGAGAAGGACGCGTGTCAACGTATCCTACGGTCTCCTCCATTAGGTTGCACCGTGAGATTTCTATGATCCGCCTGCGTGTCGTCCTGGAGCGACCATCCCTTCGGAGGGCTTGATCATATAAGTCGGAACATCGCAAACTCCAGAAATGGATAGGATTTCTTAGGTTAATCTTCAACAGTTGTCTTTCCTAAACGGTAGCCTGTTGAAGCGTACCTCTGGGATCTGAAAATGGTAGGGTCACACTTACGGGATGAATTAAGTTAGTTAATGAATCCTTGACCGAACAACGATAGCTAAGAACTATAGGAATAAGAGTTATTCTGGTATTAGTAATTAGTTGAGATTGTCTCAATTCAGAAGAAGAGTAATTGATCACCCTTCGGTGATTTTTGTTCTAAACTTCTGAAGTATCGTTGCAAAAACTAAATCATTAGTTTTATTAGGGTTCTTTGATTGTTTGTTTTTGCTGAATTGATTGGATTGTTTTATGTAATGGGTTAAGACAAAGATAACTAATATGGTCAATTGTTTGCTATTTCAGCATGTCTTCCTCAATTATTGCATTGCTTAAAAAAGATCAATTAACCGGTGAAAATTATGCGACGTGGAAATCGAAACTGAATATGATTTTAGTTATCGTTGATCTAAGCTTCGTCTTAATGGAGGAATGTCCTCCTTTCCCCACTAAACATGCATCCCAAAGTGTTAGGGATGCATATGACCGTTGGACAAAGGCCAATGACAAGGCTCGCCTCCACATCTTGGCTAGTATGTCTGACATACTAAGCAAGAAACATGAGATCATGGTCACTGCACGTCAGATCATGGACTCTCTTAGAGAGATGTTTGGACAACCGTCCATTCAGATCAAACAAGAGGCAAATGTTGCCCATTCTAAGAGGAGGTTTGTACCTTCACCTTCTGGATCTGAGAAAATTCAAAAGAGGAAAGAAGGGAAAGGGAAAGGTCCTACTATTGCTGTTGAGGACAAAGGGAAGGCTAAGGTAGCCATCAAGAGGAAATGTTTTCACTGCAATGTTGATGAGCATTGGAAAACAAATTGCCCTAAGTACCTTGTTAAGAAGAAAGAAAAGGAAGGTAAATATGATTTACTTGTCTTGGAAACATGTTTAGTGGAAAATGACCAAAATGCCTGGATACTTGATTCAGGGGCCACTAACCATGTTTGTTCTTCTTTACAAGAAACTAGTTCCTTCAAGCAGCTTGAGGACAGTGAGATGACACTCAAGGTTGGAACGGGAGATGTCATTTCAGCTCGTGCAGTGGGAGATGCTAAGTTGTTTTTCGGAAATAAATTCATGTTTTTGGAAAACTTGTACATAGTTCCTAAAATTAAAAGGAACTTAGTTTCCGTTTCTTGTCTTATTGAACATATGTACTCAATTAATTTTTCTATGAATGAAGCGTTCATTTATAAGAATGGTGTACATATTTGTTCAGCTAAGCTTGAAAACAACTTGTATGTATTAAGACCTAATGAAGCAAAAGCAGTTTTAAATCATGAGATGTTTAGAACTGCTAATACTCAAAATAAAAGGCAAAGAATTTCTCCAAATAACAATACCTATCTTTGGCATTTAAGATTAGGTCACATAAATCTCGATCGGATCGGGAGATTGGTAAAGAATGGACTTCTAAACAAGTTAAAAGATGTTTCATTACCTCCATGTGAATCTTGTCTTGAAGGTAAAATGACAAAGAGACCTTTTACTGGAAAAGGTTATAGAGCCAAAGAGCCTTTAGAACTTATACATTCAGACCTCTGTGGTCCGATGAATGTAAAAGCTAGAGGGGGTTTTGAATACTTCATCTCTTTTATAGATGATTATTCTAGGTATGGTTATTTATACTTAATGGAGCATAAGTCTGAAGCTCTTGAAAAGTTCAAGGAATATAAGACTGAAGTTGAAAATCTATTAAGTAAAAAGATTAAAATACTTCGATCTGATCGAGGTGGAGAGTACATGGATTTGAGATTTCAGGACTATATGATAGAACATGGAATCCAATCCCAACTCTCAGCACCTGGTACACCTCAACAAAATGGTGTATCAGAGAGGAGAAATAGAACCTTGTTAGACATGGTTCGTTCAATGATGAGTTACGCTCAATTGCCTAGCTCGTTTTGGGGGTATGCAGTAGAGACTGCAGTTCATATCTTGAACAATGTTCCCTCGAAGAGTGTTTCTGAAACACCTTTCGAGCTATGGAGAGGACGTAAACCTAGTTTAAGTCATTTCAGAATTTGGGGTTGTCCAGCACACGTATTAGTGACAAATCCCAAGAAGTTGGAACCTCGTTCAAGGTTATGCCAATTTGTTGGTTACCCTAAAGAGACGAGAGGTGGTCTATTCTTTGATCCACAAGAAAATAGAGTGTTTGTATCGACAAATGCTACTTTCTTGGAAGAAGACCACATGAGAAATCATAAACCACGAAGCAAATTAGTATTAAGTGAAGCTACTGATGAATCAACAAGGGTTGTTGATGAAGTTGGTCCCTCATCAAGGGTTGATGAAACCACCACATCAGGTCAATCTCATCCTTCTCAATCGTTGAGAATGCCTCGACGCAGTGGGAGGGTTGTATCACAACCTAACCGCTATTTGGGTTTAACTGAAACTCAAGTTGTCATACCAGATGATGGTGTTGAGGATCCATTGTCCTATAAACAGGCAATGAATGATGTAGATAAGGACCAATGGGTCAAAGCCATGGACCTTGAAATGGAGTCTATGTACTTCAATTCAGTGTGGGAGCTTGTAGATCTACCTGAAGGGGTAAAACCTATAGGGTGCAAATGGATCTATAAGAGAAAGAGAGATTCAGCTGGGAAGGTACAGACCTTTAAAGCTAGACTTGTGGCAAAAGGGTATACCCAAAGGGAAGGGGTTGACTATGAGGAAACTTTCTCTCCTGTTGCTATGTTAAAGTCTATAAGGATTCTCTTGTCCATCGCCACATTTTATGATTATGAAATATGGCAAATGGATGTCAAGACTGCTTTTCTGAATGGCAATCTTGAAGAGAGTATCTTTATGTCTCAGCCCGAGGGGTTCATAACCCAAGGTCAAGAGCAAAAAGTTTGCAAGCTGAATCGATCCATTTATGGGTTGAAACAAGCATCAAGATCTTGGAACATTAGGTTTGATACTGCAATCAAATCCTATGGTTTTGACCAGAATGTTGATGAACCTTGTGTATATAAGAAAATCAACAAAGGAAAAGTAGCTTTCTTAGTACTTTATGTGGACGATATCCTCCTCATTGGGAATGATGTGGGTTACCTTACTGACGTTAAAGCTTGGCTAGCAGCCCAATTCCAAATGAAAGATTTAGGAGAGGCACAATATGTTCTTGGGATCCAAATCATAAGGGATCGTAAGAACAAAACGCTAGCACTGTCTCAAGCAACCTATATCGACAAATTGTTGGTTCGATATTCGATGCAGAACTCTAAGAAGGGTTTATTACCTTTCAGGCATGGAGTTCACTTGTCTAAGGAACAGAGTCCTAAGACACCTCAAGAAGTTGAGGATATGAGACGTATTCCCTATGCCTCAGCTGTGGGCAGCTTAATGTATGCTATGCTCTGCACTAGGCCAGACATTTGTTATGCAGTGGGAATAGTCAGCAGGTATCAGTCCAACCCAGGGTTAGACCATTGGACGGCGGTTAAAATTGTTCTCAAGTATCTTAGGAGAACGAGAGACTACATGCTTGTGTATGGAGCTAAGGATTTGATCCTTACAGGATACACTGATTCTGATTTCCAAACCGATAAGGATTCTAGGAAATCCACATCGGGATCAGTGTTCACCCTAAATGGGGGAGCTGTAGTATGGCGTAGCATCAAGCAAGGATGCATTGCAGACTCTACAATGGAGGCTGAATACGTCGCTGCTTGTGAAGCAGCAAAAGAAGCAGTTTGGCTTAGGAAGTTCCTACATGATTTGGAAGTTGTTCCAAATATGAACTTGCCCATCACTCTATATTGTGATAACAGTGGGGCAGTAGCCAATTCTAAAGAACCTCGCAGCCATAAACGAGGGAAACACATAGAGAGGAAGTATCATCTGATACGGGAGATTGTGCAACGAGGGGATGTGATCGTCACCAAGATCGCTTCGGAGCACAACATTGCTGATCCATTTACGAAGACTCTCACGGCTAAAGTGTTCGAGGGTCATCTAGAAAGTCTAGGTCTACGAGATATGTACATTAGGTAACCTAGGGCAAGTGGGAGATGTGTAATGGGTATGATGATGCCCTAGTTTATTGTATTTGTATATATACGTTTTATGTAATATACTTGTACATTTTACCATTTCCAATGTTTGAGGATTACTCTACTATGTACATCCCATAAGGACTAGAGTTTTAGTCCAAGTGGGAGTTTGTTGGGTTTTATGTCCTAAAACTCGTAGATAGTAAATATAATCAATTGACCGTCATTAATAAAGTATTTTATTATTTAATTTCAATAAGTGTTATTGATTATTTTATTAGTTTTGTCTTAATAACCCAAATCCAATAAACTAACATCCTAAGCTGTTTGATGAGTCTTGAACAGTATGTAGAGACATACAGGGATTAATGTTCAAGATCAGCTTAAAGAGTCTATAGTATAGGGTTAAGGTTGGGTACCTTATCCTGTTAACACTATGGATACGGCTCACTTTGTATTTGATACAGACACATTGATCAAATGCGTTCATGTATGTGACATGCGAGTGAGGGTATCCTATGCAATGAGTTTGCATAAGACTGGACCACGAAATAGTAATCACTAGATGTAACTCCGTTAACTAGTTGGATTGCTATTTCATTAGGATGACCTAGGTAACTTAGTCTTAATCCTGAGTGTATTATGAACTCCTGTTTGCGAGGGATTGTCCTTTGATTTATACGAGTGAGAGTGGCCAGATTGCCGACTCAATATTCTTATCATTTTGGGGACAATACCGAGTGGAGAGCTGGGAACATAATCACACAAGATGGAATTCACTCCTTCCCACCTTTAGGGTAAGTAGATAAGTGTTCCCTTAAATGGTGTCTCCGAGACTTGAACAAAGGGCCCTACCCTCTCAATGGCACGAGAGGGGTTTCTGTTTAGTGGTTGGACCATAAACAGGTTGTTCATTAGAGGAGCACTGGTATTTAAGGACTAGAGGTAACCCAGGGGTAAAACGGTAATTTGACCCAGCTGGAGTTACGAACACTTGTGAAAGACTAACTTACTGGTATTGGTCTATATCCGTGGACACAGAAATATATCTATAGTGAGAAGAGTTCAGCTGTGAGTCTTTAGTGGAGTGTACGCACAGTTAACGAATATTGATTAATGTGGTTAATGAGTTTAGCCAATTAATCTCATATCGTTGTAGCTTCTGATCTGTAGGTCCATTAGGTCCCCTTCCTAGCTCATAAAGAGTAATGAGATTTATTTATATTGGTTGTAATTTGAAATGTTCAAATTTACTTTGGGAATTAATATAATGTATATTGATACATTATAATATAAAGTTTATATTTTAATTAGACTTTATTATATAAATTTAATTTTGGATATGATTCAAAATTAAATTATGAGAGAATAAAATATTTGAATAAGTTCAAATATCAGTTTAATGTGAATTAGATTCATATTAAAACTATAAGTTAAAATTTAATGTGTATATGATACATATTAAAACTATAAGTTATGAGAGAAATTTATATTTGAATATGATTCAAATTATGGATTAAATTAAATATAAGATATTTAATTTAGAAATTAATTAATTGGAGAATTAATTAATAGTTTTTGTTTAATTTGATTTAATTAAATTTGATTTAATTAAATTAATTAAATTAAAACTATAGGTTATGTGAGAGATATTCATTTAAATATGATTTAAATGAAATATTAATTAAATATGATTTAATTATTTAATTATTTATTTAATTAATATAATTAATATAATTAATTAATTAATTAATATTAATTAAATATTAATTTATTAAATTAATAAGGAACGTGGGTGGTTTTCCCACGTTCCCAATTATTCTCTCTAACTTCCCTCTTCTTCCGACTGAAGAAGAGGGAATTCTTTTGCGTAAAAAATTTTTCTCTCAAACGGGAGAGAGTTCTGCGAAGAAGTCTATCCATTCTCTCTAAAAAAATCTCTCCATTCCCTTATTCCAATTTTGGTTCCCACAAACCATCTCAATCAGAGAATAGGAAGGTTTTCAAGTGGTGGTGCCCAAAAATTTGGTGATTGCAGATTCAGAGTCGTCAACGAGCGTAAGTTTTATTCTCTGTAATTTTTTAAAGCATGTTTAATCAATATTCTTTGCCAATGTATTGGTATTTTTAAGGTTCTAATTAAAATTGAGTTTCTGTATATTTTCCGCTGTAAAGGGTTTTCATCCCTTCACTAAGATGGTTCAAGATTCAATGGACTATGCAAAGAAGTGTGAAGCTTGTCAATACCATGCAAACTTTATACATCAGCCTCTAGAGCCTCTACATCCAACTATGGCTTCTTGGCCGTTTGAGGCTTGGGGACTCGATCTGGTTGGTCCTATTACACCAAAATCATCAGCAGGACATTTTTATATCCTTGCAGCAACAGATTATTTCTCAAAATGGACCGAGGCCATTCCCTTGAGAGAGGCCAAGAAGGAGAACGTGGCAAACTTTATTCGTACCCACATCATCTATCGATACGGTATTCCTCACCGGATTATGACAGATAATGGAAGACAATTCTCCAATAGCATGATAGATAAATTATGTGAAAAATTCAAGTTCAAACAATACAAGTCATCTATGTACAACGCAGCTGCGAATGGCCTAGCAGAAGAATTCGATAAGACGTTATGCAATCTTCTAAAGAAAATTGTCTGTAAGTCGAAGAGGGATTGGCAAGAAAGAATCGGTGAAGCATTGTGGGCTTATCGAACCACTCATCGCACTCCTACAGAGGTTACACCATATTCTCTTGTTTACGGTTTAGATGCTGTCCTTCCCCTTGAAAGAGAAATCCCATCATTAAGAATGGCAGTGCAAGAAGAGTTGACTATTGAAGACAATGTCAAGTTACGTCTTCAAGAGTTAGAAGCACTTGATGAAAAGCGATTAGAAGCTCAGCAAGCATTGGAATGTTACCAAGCCCGAATGTCTAAAGCTTTTGACAAACATGTAAAGCCTCGATCATTTCAAGTTGGTGATTTGGTGCTTGCAGTAAGAAGACCTATCGTCACGACAAGGCATACAGGGAATAAGTTTACACCTAAATGGGACGGACCCTATATTGTCAAAGAAGTTTACATAAATGGCGCGTACAAGATTGTTGATTGAGATGGATTAAAAATTTGCCCAATCAACAGAAAGTTTCTTAAGAAATTTTATGCTTAACGTCATTAAATAAATAAAAAAATTGAACTACGTTATGACTTCATCCTTACATTATAAAGGGTACGTAGGCAGCTTAAGGGAAACTTTAAGTTCAGTCACACGCAAAAAAAAAAAAACATATATATATATATATATATATATATATATATATATATATATATATATATATATATATATATATATGTATATATATATATATGTTATTCTTCGTTGTGATGATGTAAGTGTATAGTAAGGGATGCATAAACAGTATAAAATGAAGTTCGAGAGCAGATGCACCAGAATAAGATTCAAGAAGGTGTCATGATAGAGTGACATGTCTATCATGAACAAACCCTAAAAAGTAGGAGGGTGTCATGATAGTGTTGCGTGTCTATCATAAATAAACCTTAAAAACCAAGAGGGTGTCATGATAGAGTTGCGTATCTATCATGGACAAACCCTAAGACGTAAGAGGGCGTCTTGATAAAGTGACATGTCTTTCATAAACAAACCCTAAGAAGTAGAAGGGTGTCATGATAGAGTTGCGTGTCTATCATAGACTAAGTATAAGAAGCATGAGGGCGTCATGATAGAGTTGCGTGTCTATCATGGACAAACCCTAAGAAGTAAGAGGGTGTCATGATAGAGTGACATGTCTATCATGAACAAACCCTAAGAAGTAGGAGATGGTTATGATCGAGTTGCGTATCTATCATGGACAAACCCTAAGAAGCAGAAGGGCGTCATGATAGAGTTGCGTGTCTATCATGGACAAACCCTAAGAAGCAGGAGGGCGTCAGGATATAGTTGCGTGTCTATCATGTACAAACCCTAAGAAGTAAAAGGGCGTCATGATAGAGTGACATGTCTCTCATGAACAAACCCTAAGAAGTAGGAGGACGTCATGATAGAGTTGCGTGTCTATCATGGATAAACCCTAAGAAGCACGAGGGCGTCATGATAGAGTGACATGTCTATCATGAACAAACCCTAAGAAGTAAGAGGGTGTCATGATAGAGTTGCCTGTCTATCATGGACAAACCCTAAGAAGCAAGAGGGCGTCATGATAGAGTGACATGTCTATCATGAACAAACCCTAAGAAGCAGGAGGACGTCAAGATAGAGTTATGTGTGTATCATGGACAAACCCTAAGAAGCAGGAGGGCGTCATGATAGAGTGACATGTCAATCATGAACAAACCCTAAGAAGCAGCACAACGTCAAGATAGAGAGTTGCGTGTTTATCATGAACAAGCCCTAATAAACAAGAGGGCGTCATGATTGAGTTGCGTGTCTATCATGGACAAACCCTAAGAAGTAAGACGGCGTCATGATAGAGTTGCATGTCTATCATGGACAAACCATAAGAAGCAAGAGGTTGTCATGATAGAGTTGCGTGTCAATCATGGACAAACCCCAAGAAGCAAGAGGGCGTCATGATAGAGTGACATGTCTTTCATGAACAAACCCTAAGAAGTAAGAGTGTGTCATGATAGAGTTGCGTGTCTATAATGGACAAACCCAAAGAAGCAAGAGGGCATCACAAGAAAGTTGCGTGTCTATCATGGAAAAACACTAAGAAGGAGGAGAGCGTCATGATAGAGTTGCATATCTATTATGAACAAACCCTAAGATGCCGAAGGACGTCATGATAGAGTTGCGTGTCTATCATGGAAAAACCTTAAGAAATAGGAGGGCGTTATGACAGAGTTGCGTGTCTATCATGAACAAACCCTAAGAAGCAAGAGGGTGTCATGATAGAGTTGCGTGTCTATCATGGACAAACCCTAATAAGTAAGAGGGCGTCATGATAGAGTGACATGTCTATCATGAACAAGCTCTAAAAAGTAGGAGGGCGTCATGGTAGAGTTGCTTGTCTATCATGGACAAACCCTAAAAAGCAGGAGGGTATTATGATAGAGTTGCTTGTCTATTATGGACAAACCCTAAGAAGCACGAGGCATCATGATAGAGTGGCATGTATCATGGACAAACCGTAAGAAGCAAGAGGGCGTCATGATAGAGTTGCGTGTCTATCATGGACAAACCCTAAGAAGTAAGAAGGCGTCATGATAGGCTGATATGTCTATCATGAACAAGATCTAAAATGTAAGAGGGCGTCATGGTAGACTTGCGTGTCTATCATGGACAAACCATAAGAAGCAGGAGGGTATTGTGATAGAGTTGCGTGTCTATCATGGACAAACCCTAACAAGGAGGAGGGTATTATGATAGAGTTGCGTGTCTATCATGGACAAACTCTAAGAAGCACGAGGCATCATGATAGAGTGGCATGTATCATGGACAAACCCTAAGAAGCAAGAGGGCGTCATGATAGAGTGACATGTCTTTCATGGACAAACCCTAAGAAGTAGGAGGGCATCATGATAGAGTTGCGTGTCTATCATGGACAAACCCTAAGATGCAGGAGGGCGTCATGATAGAGTTGCGTGTCTATTATGGACAAACCCTAAGAAGCACAAGAGTGTTATGATAGAGTTGCGTGTCTATCATGAACAAACCCTAAGAACCAAGAGGGCGTCATAATAGAGTTGCGTGTCTATCAATGACAAACCCTAAGAAGCACGAGGGTGTCATGATAGAGTTGCGTGTCTATCATGAACCCTAAGAAGCAAGAGTGTGTCATGATAGAGTTGCGTGTCTATCATGGACAAACCCTAAGAAGCAAGAGAGTGATCTGATAGAGTTGTGCGTCTATCATGGACAAACCGTAAGAAATAAAAGGGCGTCATGATAGCGTGAGATGTCTATCATGAACAAACCCTAAGAAGCAGGAGGGTGTCATGATAGAGTTGCGTGTCTATCATGGACAAACGCTAAGAAGGAGGAGAGCGTTATGATAGAGTGACATGTCTATCATGAACAAACCATAAGAAGCAGGAGGGCGTCATGATAGAGTTACGTGTCTATCATGGACAAACCCTAAAATGGAGGAGGGCGTCATGATAGAGTTGCGTGTCTATCATGGACAAACCCTAAGAAGCAAGAGGGCGTCATGATAGAGTGACATGTCTTTCATGGACAAACCCTAAGAAGTAGGAGGGCGTCATGATAGAGTTGCGTGTCTATCATGGACAAACCCTGAGATGCAGGAGGGCGTCATGATAGAGTTGCGTGTCTATTATGGACAAACCCTAAGAAGCACAAGAGTGTTATGATAGAGTTGCGTGTCTATCATGAACAAACCCTATGAACCAAGAGGGCGTCATAATAGAGTTGCGTGTCTATCAATGACAAACCCTAAGAAGCACGAGGGTGTCATGATAGATTTGCGTGTCTATCATGAACCCTAAGAAGCAAAAGTGTGTCATGATAGAGTTGCCTGTCTATCATGGACAAACCCTAAGAAGGAAGAGAGTGATCTGATAGAGTTATGCGTCTATCATGGACAAACCGTAAGAAATAAAAAGGGCGTCATGATAGCGTGAGATGTCTATCATGAACAAACCCTCAGAAGCAGGAGGGTGTCATGATAGAGTTGCGTGTCTATCATGGACAAACGCTAAGAAGCAGGAGGGCGTCATGATAGAGTTGTGTATCTATCATGGACAAACCCTAAGAAAGAGGAGAGCGTTATGATAGACTGACATGTCTATCATGAACAAACCATAAGAAGCAGGAGGGCATCATGATAGAGTTACGTGTCTATCATGGACAAACCCTAAAATGGAGGAGGGCGTCATGATAGAGTTGCGTGTCTATCATGGACAAACCCTAAGAAGCACGAGGGTGTAATGATAGAGTTGCGTGTCTATCATGAACAAACCCTAAGAAGCAAGAGGGTTTCATGATAGAGTTGCGTGTCTATCATGGTCAAACCTTAAGAAGCAAAAGAGTGTTATCATAGAGTTGTTTGTCTATCATGGACAAACCCTAAGAAATAAAAGGACGTCATGTTAGAGTGACATGTCGATCATTAACAAACCCTAAGAAATAGGAGAGTGTCATAATAGAGTTGCTTGTCTATCAATAATAAACTATAAAAAGGAAGAGGGCGTCATGATAGAGTTGCGTGTCTATCATGGACAAACCCTGAGAAGTGAGAGGGCGTCATGATGGAGTGACATGGCTATCATTAAAAAGCTCTAAGAAGTAGGAGGGTGTCATGGTAGAGTTGTGTGTCTACCATGGACAAACCCTAAGAAGTAGGAGGGCGTGATAATAGAGTTGCATGTCTATCATGGACAAACCCTAAGAAGCACGAAGGCGTCATGATAGAGTTGCGTGTCTATCATGCACAAACCCTAAGAAGCAAGAGGGTGTCATGATAGAGTTGCGTGTCTATCATGGACAAACCCTAGGAAGTAAGAGGGCGTCATGATAGAGTTACATTTCTATCATGAGCAAGCTCTAAGAAGTAGTAGCAACCCTAAGATGTAGGAGGGCGTCATGATAGAGTTGCGTGTCCATCATGGACAAACCCTTAGAAGTAAGAGGGCGTCATGATAGAGTGACGTGTCTATCATGAACAAACCCTAAGAAGCAAGAGGGTGTCATGATAGAGTTGCCTGTCTATCATGGACAAACCCTAAGAAGCAAGAGGGCGTCATGATAGAGTGACATGTCTATCATGAACAAACCCTAAGAAGCAGGAGGACGTCATGATAGAGTTATGTGTGTATCATGGACAAACCCTAAGAAGCAGGAGGGCGTCATGATAGAGTGACATGTCAATCATGAATAAACCCTAAGAAGCAGCACAACGTCAAGATAGAGTTGCGTGTCTATCATGAACAAGCCCTAATAAACAAGAGGGCGTCATGATTGAGTTGCGTGTCTATCATGGACAATCCCTAAGAAGTAAGACGGCGTCATGATAGAGTTGCATGTCTATCATGGACAAACCATAAGAAGCAAGAGGTTGTCATGATAGAGTTGCGTGTCAATCATGTACAAACCCCAAGAAGCAAGAGGGCGTCATGATAGAGTGACATGTCTTTCATAAACAAACCCTAAGAAGTTAGAGTGTGTCATGATAGAGTTGCGTGTCTATAATGGACAAACCCAAAGAAGCAAGAGGGCATCACAAGAAAGTTGCGTGTCTATCATGGAAAAACACTAAGAAGGAGGAGAGCGTCATGATAGAGTTGCATATCTATTATGAACAAACCCTAAGATGCAGAAGGACGTCATGATAGAGTTGCGTGTCTATCATGGAAAAACCCTAAGAAATAGGAGGGCGTTATGACAGAGTTGCGTGTCTATCATGAACAAACCCTAAGAAGCAAGAGGGTGTCATGATAGAGTTGCGTGTCTATCATGGACAAACCATAATAAGTAAGAGGGCGTCATGATAGAGTGACATGTCTATCATGAACAAGCTCTAAAAAGTAGGAGGGCGTCATGGTAGAGTTGCGTGTCTATGATGGACAAACCCTAAAAAGCAGGAGGGTATTATGATAGAGTTGCTTGTCTATCATGGACAAACCCTAAGAAGCACGAGGCATCATGATAGAGTGACATGTATCATGGACAAACCCAAAGAAGCAAGAGGGCATCACAAGAAAGTTGCGTGTCTATCATGGAAAAACACTAAGAAGGAGGAGAGCGTCATGATAGAGTTGCATATCTATTATGAACAAACCCTAAGATGCCGAAGGACGTCATGATAGAGTTGCGTGTCTATCATGGAAAAACCTTAAGAAATAGGAGGGCGTTATGACAGAGTTGCGTGTCTATCATGAACAAACCCTAAGAAGCAAGAGGGTGTCATGATAGAGTTGCGTGTCTATCATGGACAAACCCTAA
Source organism: Cucumis melo (assembly GCF_025177605.1). NCBI lineage: Eukaryota > Viridiplantae > Streptophyta > Magnoliopsida > Cucurbitales > Cucurbitaceae > Cucumis > Cucumis melo. Next base: position 3,472,597 of record NC_066868.1, on the reverse strand, counting down.
TAAGTAAGAGGGCGTCATGATAGAGTGACACGTCTATCATGAACAAGCTCTAAAAAGTAGGAGGGCGTCATGGTAGAGTTGCGTGTCTATCATGGACAAACCCTAAAAAGCAGGAGGGTATTATGATAGAGTTGCTTGTCTATCATGGACAAACCCTAAGAAGCACGAGGCATCATGATAGAGTGGCATGTATCATGAACAAACCCTAAGAAGCAAGAGGGCGTCATGATAGAGTTGTGTGTCTATCATGGACAAACCCTAAGAAGTAAGAAGGCGTCATGATAGACTGACATGTCTATCATGAACAAGCTCTAAAATGTAGGAGGGCGTCATGATAGACTTGCGTGTCTATCATGGACAAACCCTAAGAAGCAGGAGGGTATTATGATAGAGTTGCGTGTCTATCATGAACAAACCGTAAAAAGGAGGAGGGTATTATGATAGAGTTGCGTGTCTATCATGGACAAACTCTAAGAAGCACGAGGCATCATGATAGAGTGGCATGTATCATGGACAAACCCTAAGAAGCAAGAGGGCGTCATGATAGAGTGACATGTCTTTCATGGACAAACCCTAAGAAGTAGGAGGGCATCATGATAGAGTTGCGTGTCTATCATGGACAAACCCTAAGATGCAGGAGGGCGTCATGATAGAGTTGCGTGTCTATTATGGACAAACCCTAAGAAGCACAAGAGTGTTATGATAGAGTTGCGTGTCTATCATGAACAAACTATAAGAACCAAGAGGGCGTCATAATAGAGTTGCGTGTCTATCAATGACAAACCCTAAGAAGCACGAGGGTGTCATGATAGAGTTGCGTGTCTATCATGAACCCTAAGAAGCAAGAGTGTGACATGATAGAGTTGCGTGTCTATCATGGACAAACCCTAAGAAGCAAGAGAGTGATCTGATAGAGTTGTGCGTCTATCATGGACAAACCGTAAGAAATAAAAGGGCGTCATGATAGCGTGAGATGTCTATCATGAACAAACCCTAAGAAGCAGGAGGGTGTCATGATAGAGTTGCGTGTCTATCATGGACAAACGCTAAGAAGCAGGAGGGCGTCATGATAGAGTTGCGTATCTATCATGGACAAACCCTAAGAAGGAGGAGAGCGTTATGATAGAGTGACATGTCTATCATGAACAAACCATAAGAAGTAGGAGGGCGTCATGATAGAGTTACGTGTCTATCATGGACAAACCCCAAAATGGAGGAGGGCGTCATGATAGAGTTGCGTGTCTATCATGGACAAACCCTTAGAAGCACGAGGGTGTAATGATAGAGTTGCGTGTCTATCATGAACAAACCCTAAGAAGCAAGAGGGTTTCATGATAGAGTTGCGTGTCTATCATGGTCAAACCTTAAGAAGCAAAAGAGTGTTATCATAGAGTTGTGTGTCTATCATGGACAAACCCTAAGAAGTAAAAGGACGTCATGATAGAGTGACATGTCTATCATTAACAAACCCTAAGAAATAGGAGAGTGTCATAATAGAGTTGCTTGTCTATCAATAATAAACTATAAAAAGGAAGAGGGCGTCATGATAGAGTTGCGTGTCTATCATGACAAACCTTGAGAAGTAAGAGGGCGTCATGATGGAGTGACATGTCTATCATGAACAAGCTCTAAGAAGTAGGAGGGTGTCATGGTAGAGTTGTGTGTCTACCATGGACAAACCCTAAGAAGTAGGAGGGCGTGATAATAGAGTTGCATGTCTATCATGAACAAACCCTAAGAAGCACGAAGGCGTCATGATAGAGTTGCCTGTCTATCATGCACAAACCCTAAGAAGCAAGAGAGTGTCATGATAGAGTTGCGTGTCTATCATGGACAAACCCTAGGAAGTAAGAGGGCGTCATGATAGAGTGACATTTCTATCATGAGCAAGCTCTAAGAAGTAGTAGGAACCCTAAGATGTAGGAGGGCGTCATGATAGAGTTGCGTGTCCATCATGGACAAACCCTTAGAAGTAAGAGGGCGTCATGATAGAGTGACATGTCTATCATGAACATACCCTAAGAAGCAAGAGGGCGTCATGATAGAGTGACATGTCTTTCATGGGCAAACCCTAAGAAGTAGGAGGGCATCATGATAGAGTTGCGTGTCTATCATGGACAAACCCTAAGATGTAGGAGGGCGTCATGATAGAGTTGTGTGTCTATTATGGACAGACCCTAAGAAGCAGAAGAGTGTTATGATAGAGTTGCGTGTCTATCATGAACAAACCCTAAGAAGCAAGAGGGCGTCATAATAGAGTTGCGTGTCTATCAATGACAAACCCTAAGAAGGACGAGGGTGTCATGATAGAGTTGCGTGTCTATCATGAACAAACCCTAAGAAGCAAGAGTGTGTCATGATAGAGTTGCGTGTCTATCATGGACAAACCCTAAGAAGCAAGAGAGTGATCTGATAGAGTTGTGCGTCTATCATGGACAAACCATAAGAAATAAGAGGGCGTCATGATAGCGTGAGATTTCTATCATGAACAAACCCTAAGAAGCAGGAGGGTGTCATGATAGAGTTGCGTGTCTATCATGGACAAACCCTAAGAAGGAGGAGAGCGTTATGATAGAGTGACATGTCTATCATAAACAAACCATAAGAAGCAGGAGGGCGTGATGATAGAGTTACGTGTCTATCATGGACAAACCCTAAAATGGAGGAGGGCGTCATGATAGAGTTGCGTGTCTATCATGGACGAACCCTAAGAAGCATGAGGGTCTCATGATAGAGTTGCGTGTTTATCATGAACAAACCCTAAGAAGCGAGAGGGTTTCATGATAGAGTTGCGTGTCTATCATGGTCAAACCTTAAGAAGCAAGAGAGTGTTATGATAGAGTTGTGTGTTTATCATGGACAAACCCTAAGAAGTAAATGGACGTCATGATAGAGTGACATGTCTATCATCAACAAACCCTAAGAAGTAGGAGAGTGTCATAATAGAGTTGCTTGTCTATCAATAATAAACTATAAAAAGGAAGAGGGCGTCATGATAGAGTTGCGTGTCTATCATGGACAAACCCTGAGAAGTGAGAGAGCGTCATGATAGAGTGACATGTCTATCATGAACAAGCTCTAAGAAGTAGGAGGGGGTCATGGTAGAGTTGTGTGTCTATCATGGACAAACCCTAAGAAGTAGGAGGGCGTGATGATAGAGTTGCATGTCTAACATGGACAAACCCTAAGAAGCACGAAGGCGTCATGATAGAGTTGCGTGTCTATCATGCCCAAACCCTAAGAAGCAAGAGGGTGTCATGATAGAGTTGCGTGTCTATCATGGACAAATCCTGAGAAGTAAGAGGGCGTCACGATAGAGTGACATTTCTATCATGAACAAGCTCTAAGAAGTAGGAGCAACCCTAAGATGTAAGGGAGTGTCATGATAGAGTTGCATGTCCATCATGGACAAACCCTAAGAAGTAAGAGAGCGTCATGATAGAGTGACATGTTTGTCATGAACATACTCTAAGAAGCAAGAGGGTGTCATGATAGAGTTACGTGTCTATCATGGACAAACCCTAAGAAGTAAGAGGGCGTCATGATAGAGTGACATGTCTATCATGAACAAGCTCTAAAATGTAGGAGGGCGTCATGGTAGAGTTGCGTGTTTATCATGGACAAACCCTAAGAAGTAGAAGGGTATTATGATAGAGTTGCGTGTCTATCATGGACAAACCCTAAGAAGTAAGAGGTCGTCATGATAGAATGACATGTCTATCATGAAGAAGCTCTAAAAAGTAGAAGGGCGTCAAGGTAGAGTTGCGTGTCTATTATGGACAAACCCTAAGAAGCAGGAGGGCGTCATGATAGAGTTGCTTGTCTATCATGGACAAACCCTAAGAAGCACGAGGGTGTCATGATAGAGTTGCGTGTCTATCATGAACAAATCCATAAAAGCAAGAGAGTGTCATCATAGAGTTGCGTGTCTATCATGGATAAACCTTATGAAGCAAGAGAGTGTCATGATAGAGTTGCATTTCTATCATGGAAAAACCTTAAGAAGCACGAGGATGTCATGATAGAGTTAGATGTTCATCATGAACAAACCCTAAGAAGCAAGAGGGTGTCATGATAGAGTTGCGTGTCTATCATGGACAAACCTTAAGAAGCAAGAGAGTGTCATGATAGAGTTGCATATCTATCATGGACAAACCCTAAGAAGTAAGAGGGCGTCATGATAGAGTGACATGTCTATCATGAACAAACCTTAAGTAACAGGAGGGTGTAATGATAAAGTTGCTTGTCTATCACAGACAAACCTTAAGAAGCACGAGTGCGTCATGATAGAGTTGCGTGTGTATCATGGAGAAACCCTAAGAAGCAGGAGGGCTTCACGATAGAGTTGCGTGTCTATCGTGGACAAACCCTAAGAAGCACGAGGTTGTCATGATAGAGTTGCGTGTCTATCCTGGAAAAACCCTAAGAAGCACGAGGGTGTCATGATAGAGTTGCGTGTCTATCCTGGACAAACCCTAAGAAGCACGAGGATGTCATGATAGAGTTACGTGTCTATCATGAACAAACCGTAAGAAACAAGAGGGTTTCATGATAGAGTTGCGTGTCTATCATGGATAAACCAAAGATAAGGGAGGGCGTCATGATAAAGTTGCGTGTCTATCAAGGATAAACCCTAAACAACACGAGGGTGTCATGATAGAGTTGCGTGTCTATCATGAACAAACCTTAAAAAGCAAGAGGGTTTCATGATAGAGTTGCGTGTCTATCATTTACAAACCTTAAGAAGCAAGAGAGTGTCATGATCGAGTGGCATATCCATCATGGAGAAACCTTAAGAAGTAAGAGGGCGTTATGATAGAGTGACATGTCTATCATGAACAAACCCTTAGAAGCAGAAGGGCGTCATGATAAAGTTGCGTGTCTATCATGGACAAACCCTAAGGTGCAGAAGGGCGTCATGATAGAGTTGCGTGTCTATCATGGACAAACCCTAAGAAGCACGAGGGTGTCATGATAGAGTTGTGTGTCTATCATAGACAAACCTTAAGAAGCACGAGGGTGTCATAATAGAGTTACGTGTCTATCATGGACAAATCCTAAAAAGCAAGACCGTGTCATGATTGAGTTGCGTGTCTATCATGGACAAACCTTAAGAAGCAAGAGAGTGTCATGATAAAGTTGCGTGTCTATCAAGGATAAACCCTAAACAACACGAGGGTGTCATGATAGAGTTGCGTGTCTATCATGAACAAACCTTAAAAAGCAAGAGGGTTTCATGATAGAGTTGCGTGTCTATCATTTACAAACCTTAAGAAGCAAGAGAGTGTCATGATAGAGTGGCATATCCATCATGGACAAACCTTAAGAAGTAGAGGGCGTTATGATAGAGTGACATGTCTATCATGAACAAACCTTAAGAAGCAGGAGGGTGTCAGGATAGAGTTGCGTGTCTATCATGGACAAACCCTAAGAAGCACGAAGACGTCCTGATAGAGTTGTGTGTGTATCATGCACAAACCCTAAGAAGCAAGAGGGTGTCACGATAGAGTTGCGTGTCTATCATGGACAAAGATTGAGAAGCAAGATGGGGTCATGATAGAGTTGCGTGTCTATCATGGACAAACCCTGAGATGAAGGAGGGCGTCATGATAGAGTTGCGTGTCCATCATAGACAAACCCTGAGATGAAGGAGGGCGTCATGATAGAGTTGCGTGTCCATCATAGAAAAACCCTAAGAAGTAAGAGGGCGTCATGATAGAGTGACATAACTATCATAAACATACCGTAAAAAGCAAGAGGGTGTCATGATAGAGTTGCGTGTCTATCATGGACGAGGCCTAAGAGGTAAGATAGTGTCATGATAGAGTTGCGTGTGTATCATGGACAAACCCTAAGAAGTAAGAGGGCTTCATGATAGAGTGACATGTCTATAAAAAACAAACCCTAAGAAGCACGAGGGTGTCATGATAGAGTTTCGTGTCTATCATGAACAAACCCTAAAAAGCAAGAGGGTGTGATGATAGAGTTGCGTGTCTATCATGGACAAACCTTAAGAAACAAGAGAGTGTTATGATAGAGTTGCATATCTATCATGGACAAACCCTAAGAAGTAATTGGGCGTCATGATAGAGTGACATGCCTATCATGAACAAACCTTAAGTAACAAGAGTGTGTCATGATAGAGTTGCGTGTCTATCACAGACAAATCTTAAGAAGCAGGAGGGCGTCATGATAGAGTTACGTGTGTATCATGGAGAAACCCTAAGAAGCAGGAGGGCTTTATGATAGAGGTGCGTGTCTATCGTGGACAAACCCTAAGAAGCACGAGGGTGTCATGATAGAGTTGTGTGTCTATCATGGACAAACCGTAAGAAGCACGAGGATGTTATGATAGAGTTACGTGTCTATCATGAACAAACCCTAAGAAGCAAGAGGGTTTCATGATAGAGTTGCGTGTCTATCATGGATAAACCCTAAGAAGAAGGAGGGCTTCATGATAACGTTGCGTGTCTATCAAGGACAAACCCTAAGAAGCACGAAGGTGTCATGATAGAGTTGCGTGTCTATCATGAACAAACCCTAAAAAGCAAGAGGGTTTCATGATAGAGTTGCGTTTCTATCATTTACAAATTTTAAGAAGCAAGAGAGTGTCATGATAGAGTTGCATATCCATCATGGACAAACCCTAAAAATTGAGAGGGCGTTATGATAGTGTGACATGTCTATCATGAACAAACCCAAAGATGCAATAGGGCGTCATGATAGAGTTGCATGTGTATCATGGACAAACCTTAAGATGGAGGAGGGCGTCATGATAGAGTTGGGTGTCTATCATGGACAAACCCTAAGAAGCACGAGTGCGTCATGATAGAGTTGTATGTCTACCATGGACAAACCTTAAAAAGCACGAGGGTGTCATAGTAGAGTTAGGTATCTATCATTGACAAATCTTAAGAAGCAAGACAGTGTCATGATAGAGTTGCGTGTCTATCATGGACAAACCTTTAGAAGCAAGAGAGTGTCATGATAGAGTTGTGTGTCTATCATGGACAAACCCTAAAAAGTAAGAGAGTGTCATGATAGATTGACATGTCTCTCATAAACAAACCCTATAAAGCAGGAGGGTGTCATGATAGAGTTGCGTGTCTAACATGGACAAACGCTAAGAAGTAGGAGGGCGTCATGATAGAGTTGCGTGTCTATCATGGACAAACCCTAAGAAGCAAGAGGGTGTCATGATAGAGTTGCAAGTCTATCATGGACAAACTCTAAGAAGCAGGAGGGCGTCATGATAGAGTTGCGTGTCTATCAAGGACAAACCCTAAGAAGCACCAGGGTGTCATGATAGAGTTGCGTGTCTATCATGGACAAATCCTAAGAAGCACGAGGATGTCATGATAGAGTTACGTGTCTATCATGAACAAACCCTAAGATGCAAGAGGATTTCATTATTGAGTTGCGTGTCTATCATGGATAAACCCTAAGAAGCACGAGGATGTCATGATAGAGTTACGTGTCTATCATGAACAAACCCTAAGAAGCAAGAGGGTTTCATGATAGAGTTGCGTGTCTATCATGGACAAACCGTAAGAAGCACGAGGATGTCATGATAGAGTTACATGTCTATCGTGAACATACCCTAAGAAGCAAAAGGGTGTCATGATAGAGTTGCGTGTTTATCATGGACAAACACTAAGAAGCACGAGGGTGTCAAAATAGAGTTACGTGTCTATCATGGACAAACCCTAAGGAGCATAAGGAAGTCATGGTAGAGGTTCGTTTCTATCATGGACAAACCCTAAGAAGCACGAGGATGTCATGATAGAGTTACATGTCTATCGTGTACATACCCTAAGAAGTAAGAGGGTGTTATGATAGAGTTGCATGTCTATAATGGACAAACCCTAAGAAGCACGAGGATGTCATGATAGAGTTTCGTGTCTATCATGAACAAACCCTAAGAAGGAAGTGGGTTTCATGATAGAGTTGCGTGTCTATCATGGATAAACCCTAAGAAGAAGGAGGGCGTCATGATAAAGTTACGTGTCTATCAAGAACAAACCCTAAGAAGCACGAGGGTGTCATGATAGAGTTGCGTGTCTACCATGAACAAACCCTAAAAAGCAAGAGGGTTTCATGATAGAGTTGCGTGTCTATCCTTTACAAACCTTCAGAAGCAAGAGAGTGTCATGATAGAGATGCCTATCCATCATGAACAAACCCTAAGAAGTAAGAGAGCGTTATGATAGAGTGACTTGTCGATAATGAGCAAACCCTAACAATTAGGAGGGCATCATGATAGAGTTGCGTGTCTATCATGGACAAACCCTTAGATGCAGGAGGGCGTCATGATAGAGTTGCGTGTCTATCTTGGAAAAACCCTAAGAAGCACGAGGGCGTCATGATAGAGTTGTGTGTCTATCATGGACAAACCTTAAGAAGGATGAGGGTGTCATAATAGAGTTACGTGTCTATCATGGACAAATCCTAAGAAGCAAGAAGGTGTCATGATTGAGTTGCGTGTCTATCATGGATAAAACTTAAGAAGCAAGAGAGTGTCATGATAGAGTTGTGTGTCTATCATGGAGAAACCCTAAAAAGTAAGAGGGCGTCATGATAGAGTGACATGTCTCTCTTGAACAAACCCTAAGAAGCAGGAGGGTGTCATGATAGAGTTGCGTGTCTATCATGGACAAACGCTAAGAAGCAGGAGAGCGTCATGATAGTGTTGCGTGTCTATCATGGACAAAGCCTAAGAAGCAAGAGGGTGTCATGATAGAGTTAGATGTCTAACATGGACAAACTCTAAGAAGCAGGAGGGCGTCATGATAGAGTTGCGTGTCTATCAAGGAAAAACTCTAAGAAGCATAAGGGTGTCATGATAGAGTTGCGTGTCTATCATGAACAAACCCTAAAAAGCAAGAGGGTGTCATGATAGAGTTGCGTGTCTATCATGGACAAACCTTAAGAAGCAAAAGCGTGTCATGATAGAGTTGCATATCCGTCATGGACAAACTCGAAAAAGTAAGAGGGCGTCGTGATAGAGTGACATGTCTATCATAAACAAACCCTAAGAAGCAGGAGGGTGTCGTGATAGAGTTGCGTGTCTATCATGGACAAACCTTAAGAAGCAAGAGAGGGTCATGATAGAGTTGCGTGTCTATCATGGACAAACCTTAAGAAGCAAGAGAGGGTCATGATAGAGTTGCGTGTCTATCATGGACAAATCTTAAGAAGTCGAAGGACGTTATGATAGAGTTATATGTCTATCATGAACAAACCCTAAGAAGCAGGATGGTGTCATGATAGGGTTGTGTGTCTATCATGGACAAACCATAAGAAGCAGGATGGCGTCATGATAGAGTTGGGAGTCTATCACGGACAAACCTTAAGAAGTAGGAGGGCGTCATGATAGAGTTGCGTGTCTATCATGGAGAAACCCTAACAAGCACGAGGGTGTCATGATAGAGTTGCGTGTCTATCATGAACAAACCTTGAGAAGCAAGAGGGTGTCATGATAGAGTTGCGTGTCTATCATAGACAAACCTTAAGAAGCAATAGAGGGTCATGATAGAGTTGCTTGTCTATCATGGATAAACTCTAAGAAGCAAGAGGACGTCATGATAGAGTGACATGTCTATCATGAACATACCCTAAGAAGTAGGCGGGTGTCATGATAGAGTTGCGTGTCTATCATGGACAAACCCTAAGAAGTAGGAGGGCGTCATGATAGAGTTGCGTGTCTATCATGGACAAACCCTAAGAAGAACGAGGGTGTCGTGATAGAGTTGATTGTCCATCATGAATAAACCCTAAGAAGCAAGAGGGTATCATGATAGAGTTGCGTGTCTATCATGGACAAGCCCTAAGAGGTAAGAGAGTGTCATGATAGAGTTGCGTGTCTATCATAGACAAATTCTAAGAAGTAAGAAGCCGTCATGATAGAGTGACATGTCTATCATGAACAAACCTTAAGAAACAGGAGGGTGTCAGGATAGAGTTACGTGTCTATCATGGACAAACCCTAAGAAGTAGAAGGGTGTCATGATAGAGTTGCGTGTCTATCATGGACAAACCTTAAGAAGCAGGAGGGCGTCATGATAGAGTTCGTGTCTATCATGGAGAAACCCTAAGAAGCACGAGGGTGTCATGATAGAGTTGCGTGTCTATCATGAACAAACCCTAAGAAGCAAGAGGATATCATGATAGAGTTGCGTGTCTATCATGGACAAACCTTAAGAAGCAAGAGAGGGTCATGATAGAGTTGCGTGTCTATCATGGACAAACCTTAAGAAGTAAGAGGACGTCATGATAGAGTGACATGTCTATCATGAACAAACCCTAAGATGCAGAAGGGTGTCATGATAGAGTTGCGTGTCTATCATGGACAAACCCTAAGAAGCAAGAGGGCGACATGATAGAGTTGCGTGTCTATCATGGGCAAACCCTAAGAAGCAGGATGACGTCATGATAGAGTTGCGTGTCTATCATGGACATGCCCTAAAAAGCACGACGGTGTCATGATAGAGTGCTTGGTGCTCCTCCTATAGAAAATTTATGGATCCCCCACTGTTATGATTTATCAGTCTATCAGTGATGGACCAAAATTTTTCAATATGGTCAATCAATAATAGATTTTGCTATATTTTTAAATTTTTAAAAATATTGTTATATATGCTAATATTTTGAATGTAATTTCTATATTTACGATAATCCCTTAAATTTTACAGATATAACAAATATTGTTGTCTATCTATAGTAGACTACTATATATGTGTTTTTATGTCATAATAATTAAACACGAACAATAGTCCTTTACAAATAGAATATGATATTATGATATATTTGTAAATAATTTCAATAGTTTTGTTATTTAAAATAATTTCTTTTCGTATTTTATATCACTTAAGAAATTAGATATACTTAGTTTTACATATCTTTCAATATCCCACCTAATCAAACTTATCTTTCTGATTTTTATACATTGAATGCATCGATTTCTTAAAAAAACATATTGATTTTTTTAAAATAAAACTATTTTTCTTAATATATTTTGAAATTAATTAATATATAACAAGCAAAATAAATTACTCTAAACAATTTTTAAAATTTATAAATTACAAAATAATAATGATAAAAATTGTAGGTGTATTTTAATTATTTTATTTAAAACGGGATGTTTTTTATATCTTTGTTTACCAAACACAGCCTACCTTTTCGATTTGAACCTAAAATTTACCAAACACTTGTTTAGTTCATTTTACAGCTGATTTTTTTTAAAAAACGTGGTTACGGTACAACAACTTCAAAATAAATCTTAATTGAAAGAAATATTTAAGTACATCCTAAGTTGCATCCATCTTTGCGCAACTCAGTCAAAAGATGCATGTAGATGATCAAAACAACCAAATTTGCACCTAAGTATTATTATTACGCATTTTAATCTACGCATTTTAATTCTAGCATCCAACAATTGATTAATAGATAAAAATAATGTTCTAACATAATAGATTATGAGGTTTCTTTTCTACCTAAGGTATCTCAACGTATTGTCTCCTGACGTACCTATCTAAGTTCATTATTTTTGGTTAGATCTCAAATTTTTTTACCTTACTTTTCTTTCTTTAGCTTTCCTTTTTCCCAATAACAATTCGCTTGACTCATTTCCATCATGGTTTATATAATAAATACATATGATTTTCATTTTGTAGGGTTTGATTTCCCTTACACTAACAGCAACAATCCATTCGCTAAGGCCACAATCGTGTGATCATATTAATACCTCAATCACATGTTCTTCTTCACCTTCAAAACTCCAGTACACAATCTTATACTTGAGCATTATATTAGTAAGTCTTGGATGTGGAGGTTCTCATTTCACTACAGCAACTCTTGGAGCAAATCAATATGATACAATTAAAAACCAAAACATTTTCATTAATTGGTTTTTTGTCACTCTCTATGCTGGATTTGTTGCTAGCGTCACAGCCATTGTCTACATTCAAGACAGTGTCAGTTGGGGTTTGGGCTTTGGCATCTGCCTTGCCGCCAACGCCATTTCCTGTAACGCCCCAACAGATTGGGCTTTTCATTTTATCGTCTTTAAGTGTAATTATGGAAAATTTCAAATTTATTTGAGGAACTTGATTATTTTTGACTTTGTGTTTAATTAAGGTTTAGAGTTAATTATTTTGATTTGGATAATAATTGTGTTATTTGGAAATAAATTTGGTGAAGTGATGAGAGAGATGTGAGTTAATTATTAAGATTAAGGTTGGTTGGTTGAGGAGAGAGATGTGAGGATTTAATTGAGGAAAAGAAAGAAATAATTATTTTAAAAGGAGAAAAAAAAAAGGATTTGGTTAGATTTGGAGGAGGAGAGAGAAGGTGGGTTAAGTGGTGTTTAAATGAGGCATAGGGACCCGTGCACATTAAAAAAACCCATCACCTTCTTCAAAAAAAAAAAAGGGAAAAGGGAAGCTAATTTGAAACCCTAGCCGCCGCGGACCACAGCTTCGTCGCGCCGCCGCCCTCGCCGCCGAAATTTCTCCGCCAACCACCGCGTCGGAGTCGAGAGTTACGAAGCCGCGCAGCCCAGCCAGCCGACCCGCACTCTCCAGCCGTTGCCTTCGCGGATCATAAGCCGACCCGCGTCTCGCTAGCCGAACTCCCCCGTCTGCTAGCCGTCGCTGAGCACCGCTAAAGCCCAGCCATCGAAGCCGCGGTGTTAGCCGGATGGCCCTGCAAACCCCGTTGATCCGCCCGAGTCTCGAAACCTGCGTCGCACCTCGTTTACGCGTAAAATCGACCCAGTCGTGCCTCCGCCCCGCAACCCGAACGACCCGCGTCCGCACCGCCAGCTGAGCCGTACGCGCACAGTACCTGCGCCCAAGCCGAGCCGCGCCTGCATCGTAGCCGAGCCGCGCCTATCTACGCTGTGTCCGAGCCGATCCCAACCTACAAGCCGAGCCGATTCCTGCTTGTCTAGTCGAGCCGACCCGCCTGTCCTTGAGTCGCCAGCCTGCTCCGGTCCCTTTGCACCTATTTTGGTAAGTCAAATGGGTTTCTTTGCATACCCAGCCGAGACTTGAATTTCAACCTAAATAATTTAATTTGGACTAAATTAAATTATTTCTCTTAAGGAACACCTTGGACCAATTGACTTGGAGCGTTGGATTTCTTCATCAAGGGCTCAAGCGTTGCAACCTCGACCTAGGGTAAGTTGTCTCAACTACATTTTTGGGCCTTGGGTCATTTGGCGAGTTAATCTTGAAAATTGGCGTATTAAACATTTAGGACCTCACTGCTTGGAAAGCACATTTTTCTGGCCGTTAGGACTCGTTGAGCAAATCTCCAGGTAAGAGATTTCTACTACTAGCTCTATGATTAGAACCATGAGACCGCATACACCTCCAGTTATGCATGTTAAGGACTAGACTGTATAACACATGTAAATTAATGAGAGCATGATGTGACTGATGTTGTGGTTATATGATGGTATGGTAATGTGATGACGTGACTTGTTATGACTGTATGTTGGATAGTGTGATGAGATGTGAGATGATGATTAGACCGATATGATAACATGATGATGTTATATATATGTATGCTATGGTTAGGGTACCTGTTAGCTTAGCCTATTAGAGTCGTACCTATATGAGTGTCCTTTGGGATCACCACCTATTTAGGACTGCATAGTCCGACGGGACGTCAGTCTAGCATGGATATAGATATGATTCGAGTGATTCGACGGGATCCTCGCAGCTCGATTGTCTTAGTGTTTCTCCTGGGTTCACTACAGACCAGTATGTCCTAGGTACTCCCCCGGGACACCAAAGACCAGATTTTCGTTCCTACGGGAGCGCATGTTGCACGTGTTCGGGAACGTGCCAGAGATTGGGTACTATTTTCAGAACTCTAATAGGAAGCTAACAGGCACCTAGTGGGACTAGTAGTGGGTCCCTTACTGAGAATTTTATACTCACTCTCTCCATGTCATGCTTTTCAGGTAGAGGCCGAGGTAGGGGCAAGGGCAAGCTGGCGAGCGACCAGAAGTGACCGTGGCGAGCCATAGTGATTTCTACTTCCGCTTACACCTCGTTTTAGACATTTAGTACTTGAGTTTTATTTTCTTCCTTATTCACTATTTCATTTCTTTAAAAGTAGATAGGGCCCGAGTAGGATTTTAATATTTATTTATATTTTGCACATTACCCTAATTTGATTTTATAAATAAAATTCTGAGGTTTTATTCGTTTTAACTAAACTTTATGGCTTAAATCATGTGCTTTACATTTAGTAATGACTTCGACTCAGTATAAGGATTTGGGTCGTTACAGTTCCCTTGCTATTTTCTTGATCGGAAAACGATTCTATCGCCTCGATAAGACAATAGGTAGCCCTTTCACTGCTCTCGCTCGAGTTCTTGTCTCGAATGCTTTGAAAAGGCTTGATTGGGCACCATCGACTATGGGAAGGGATAATGGTTGCTACTATCAAGGTAAGGACCTTCATTTGAGGAATCAAGCTGGGGAGTAGTGTTGACAAAGAGTTTTAGGTATGTCATGCTTCAATAATGCATATATATACTAATTTTCTACTTTTTCTTTTATTTATGGTTGAGTTATATTGTTCTACTTTTACATAAAAAAAATAATTATAAAAACAAAACTAAAGTGATTGAAAATATGTTTAAACTTTGAACATAATTTAAAAAATATTTTCAAACTTATTAAGCTATCTTTAAAAATATTAATCAGGAAACACATTGATTATCCTCTAAAATCTTCCTAAAAGTTGATGGCTTAATCTCTTTGATCTAATATTAATTTTTGATGTACGCTTTGTTTATGTTTATAAGTAATGTTACTAATTCAGAGCTACACACACAAGTTCCAAATATTTGAGTGAAGAAGGCATGCACCTAGAATAATATAGGTTCACTTTTTTAGCCAGTAATAACATTAATTCAAGAAAAGAAAAAAAAACCTGATGCATGATAAGCCACACTCATCTTTGTACATCATTTCATTCAATTGTCTAATCATAATTTTTCATGGACATAGAGATTCTTCTTATTTCTATAAATTATTCTTTTATATGATAGATTGCATCCCTTTACCTGTTCCTCATTGCTCTTCAAGCATAAAGTTAATTATCTACTCAATAAATTTCAACATTTAAGTATTAACTAACTAACAGCTTTGACACACACTATGATCTTTCTTGAAGGTGTTTGAATCATGCGGCTCTAATAACACAAGGAGATGTCCATTTGGATGGAACCATTTGCAAAACCTTGGAGGATGTGTAAAGTACAAGAAGTAGAAGATTTCAAAACTTTTCTTAAAATCTTCCCCCTTTGGTCAACTAGCATTTTTCTCGCCATCCCCATTGTTTTCCAAGGAAGCTTAATCATTCTCTAAGCCCTAACCATGGACCGTCACCTCGGTCTAAACTTCAAAATCCCTACAGGGTCTTTCTCTGTCAACGTCTTCATCTCCACCACCATCTCACTAACCCTAATCGATCGGTTTCTCTACCCTACTTGGCGAAAGTGGATTGAACGAATGCCACAACCTCTCGAACGCATTGGTCTTGGCCATGTTCTCAATGTTCTTTCTATGGTAGTGTCAGCATTAGTAGAATTAAAGAGACTAAAGATTGTTCGTGCTCACCACCTTCAAGACCAAGCTATGGCAATAGTGCCAATATCATCCTTGTGGCTTTTCCCACAACTAGTTTTGGTTGGCATTGGAGAAGCTTTTCATTTTCTTGGACAAGTTGGATTATACTATCAAGAATTTTTGATGTCGTTGCGTTGCATTGCAACGGCTTTGATCTCGTTGGTGATTGACATTGCATATTATCTTTGCACAACTTTGATTGATCTATTTCATAGGGTTACAAAATGGCTACCTGATGATATCAATCAAGGAAGACTTGATAATGTTTACTGGACGATATCGGTGATTGGAGTGATTAATTTTGGGTATTATCTAGCATGTGCTAGGTACTACAAGTACCAAAATGTTGAAAACAATGTGGAGGATGATTCTATTACTGAAGATTGAGAGCAAAGAAGCACGAATATGAATATGAGACACGAAAGTAGTGATACACCATATTTTATAAATGTAGGACATGGCACGGTAAGGACAATACATTTATCAAAATACAAATTTAACAAATATAGATCTTTTTTACAATAAAAAGAAATTTTAGTGGAAATAGGTTGATGCATTTACATGCTTAAAAACTTAGTTTAATGTATTTCACGGTAAGAAAGTTATTATTATTATCATATATGTATCTCTTTAGTCTACTCAACAAGTGTTCTTTACATATCTAATACATTAGTTTTACTACCAAGTGTATGATACGTGTAACGACCCAACTATTTATACTAAGCTAAGATCATTACTACTCAAAGGGTAATACAACTTTCTTAAATCCAAAAGGAAAATAACAAATTTTTATAATTTAAAATCTCAAATACTCATTAAAATCATAAATAAATTAAACTAAAGTAAGTAGAAATAAATCTCAAAACTAAAATCCTAGTCGAGCCTTATCTAGTTTCAAAAGAGAAATAATGAAAGTACAAAATACTGAAATAAAAATAAATAATATAATGGCGGAAGGAAAACATTTTCCTATGGCACGGCATGGTCAATTTTTGTCATTCGCCAGCTTCCCTCTACCTCTCCCTTTACCTTTGCCTAAAAAAAATAAACATGAAAGAGTGAGTATAAAAATATACTTAGTAAGGGACCTACTACTAGTCCCGCTAGGTGTCTGTTAACTTCCTATTAGAGTCTTGTAGAGTAATATCCCTAAACTGGCACTTTCCTAAATACGTGAAATCTGTAATCCCATAGGAACATCTCTGGTCTTCGGTGAATCCAAAGGAACACCTAGGACAAACTGGTCTTTAGTGGACCCGGAGGAAACACTAAGACAATCGGGCTATGAGTGACCCTATTGAGTCACTCATAAACATATCATCTCATATTGGACTGGTGGTCCCATCAGACTACGCAGTCATAAAAAGGTGGTAATCCCGAGGGACACCTATGTGCGTATGACTCTAATAGATAAAGCTAAAAGCACACCCTATCCATAACATGTAACATAACATAACATCATCAAAAACATGGCATGAGCATCAATTATAACATTTTAAATGATGAGATTAATACTTCATGCATTAACATCAACATCAACATCAATAGTCATCATCAACATAACTGAGTCAGAACTAACAGTCATTATAAACATAGACTAGTCATGACTACCAATCACCATAAACATAAACACATTAGGCATATTAGCTACATTAATGCATAATGGAAAAGTTACATGCAAGCTCTTACTTCAATTCGAAGGTCTAGTAGGAGAATCTCTTACCTGGAGATTAGCTGAATCCAAATATAATTCTGACAGCAAAGTCAAGCTTCCCAAGAATAAATCCTGAACAGTAAGGGTAAATAATTAAACTCAATAATTTAATTATAGTTGCTTAAGGATCTAAAAATCCAATTAATTTAACTTACTCAAAGTTGAGGTTGAATCCAATTTACCTTTTGTGGAAAAAATTCCACAGCTCAAACTTCCAGTTAAATCGAACAAAAAAAAAAAAAAAAACCAAAGTTAAACTATTTAGGGTCCAAAAATCAATCTTGTTGGGTATACTAAAAACCCAATCAACTTACCAAAACTTACAAAAATAGGTGGAAAAAGGACCAAAATTAAGATTGGCAGCTAAAAAATGGCTTGACTAAGGAGGAATTGGCTAGGCGGCTCGACAGCAGAAGACAAGGTGGCTCGGACGAACTTGGCTCGACTACTGATGCTTGCGGCTTGGAAGGAGCCGCATGCAACTTGGTTAAGCTTGGGTGGCGCGGACGATCGGCTGGCAGTTCACGAAGGAAGGCCTGTGCGACGGGTGCGAATAAACCACAAAGATCGGCGACAGATGAGGCGTTGTCGATGGTGTTGCTACTCGACGAAACGATGCGACGAAGTCGAAGAAGACACGATCGGATGGCTTGTGAAACACGACGGCGAAGATCGAACAACTTGTGAAACGCGACGGTAAAGAAGAAACGAAAAAGTTAGGGACAGGCGGCATGGCGTGAGTGAGGGGCAGCTAGAGTTTTTCTTTGTGTTTGAGGGAAAAGATGATAAAAAGTGGTGCACGGAAATCGAAGCCCTACTTAAAGAACGATAATAATAAAAAAATCATTATATCTTCTTTTCCTTTTTTCTTATTCTTTTCCAAATAAAACAACTTCTTCTTTCTCTTCAATTAAACCCATAAAATATTCTTTTTAAACTCAAATCTCCCTCTCTCTCCAATCACATCACCTTTAACTTTATAAGATATATATATATATATATATATATATATATATATATATATATATATATATATATATATATATATAACTATAAATAATTATATTATCTTCATAATATAATTATTTTAACTTTAAATTCAATTAATTATATATATTCATATATATAGTTAATCAAAATTCTTTCAATTACAAATGATTAGATATTTTTCCAAAATATCTAATAAATTCCAATTTCTACAAATTAAAGATTTCAATAAATCCAACTAGAACCCAAAAGAATTTCAACATTGGTCAAAATTAAACTTAAGATAATTAAGGATAAGATTACCTTAATTTGGAGCGTTACAATACATGTCCAACCAGTATCGAAGTATCAGAGTATTCGATACGTGTCAAACATGAATACATTAACCAAACTAAAGTGTTGATGTTTAATTATGAGATTGAGAGAGTCACAATAGTGACAAAGAGTGGAGATCAACAGAAGAAATATATTAAAGTCACCGATAAAATATGCAATTAATTGATATCATGTAGGTTTACTATGTAGGTTTACTAGCAGACCTAGTTTAGAACATTGAAATGCTTTAGAAGAGTAATGAGATATCTTAAGAAAACTCAAAATATAGGATTACATCATCAAAAGTTTCTTGCATACTTGAATGTCACAGTGATGCTGATTGGAACTCCCTCTTAGATGACTCAAAGGCTATAAGTGACTATACTTTTAATATAGTAGGAGAAGTTTTTGCATGGAAATCCAAGAAACAAATAACTTTAGCTCAGTCAACGATGGAGTAAAAAATGATAGCACTAGCTACTACTAGTGAATAAGCAAGCTGGCTTCGAAGCTTGCTATTAAAGATTTCCACATGGAAAAGACCGGTACTAGCCATACTAATCTATTGTGATGCTTCAACTATCGCAGAAGTTCAGAACCATTATTACAATGGTAAGAGACAACATATACATTGTAAGCACAGTACCATCAGAGAATTTCTCACTACTAGTGTAGTGATAGTGGATTATGTATGGTTTGATGATAACTTGATTGATCCTTTGCAAAAGAACTTGCAAGAGGGAATGTTTTTAAAACCTCAGAGACAATGAGACTCAAGCCTATGGAAAACTGAATTACTTGTGAGGTAAACCGAACTTGAAAGACTGGAGATTCCAAGAAGCAAGTTGAATGAGTAATAACTGATCACAAGTAATATGACGAGAATCATGCTAAAATAACTAGGAGTTCCATTCTTATGATTGAGTGATTAGCATGACATCCTGAAGCGTATGAGATGGCTGAACTTTGTTCTTAATGAATTCTATACTTGATTTCAAGTAGGGTATCTAGCTACAGGAGTACTCTTGATAGATTCACCTTTGTGAATGTGGAAGTGAGGGCCACTTCCTATGGAATTTTGGTCAAATTCTTAGAGCGTTCACTAAATTGGGATATCCATGCAAGGCCATAAAGCATCAACAATTTTAAAACTTCACTTGAATAATGCTATTTGTGCAATTTTGTTAGAAGTAAAGTTCAAAACTTTACTTTACAATACTCTAAACTATTGTCACTACGTCAAGCTGGTTCAAGTCATTAGACATCTTTACTTAAAGCACATTATTATAAAGATAGACATTGCTCGATGAAAATATTTTAAAAATTTTCAAGTGCAGGACTAATAGTAAATTTTTTTCAAGTGTGAGATTGTTGAATGAAAAATTATTTACGCGTGATAACACAATGCGACGCAATCAACTGTTATGCGATAATCGAAAGGACTAAGCTATGCAGATGATAGTCTTGAGAGACCTACGCGATATAGTTTTCAATTATGTGATATTAATCATAACTACGCAATAGTACTAACTATGCGAAATGCTAGAATATCTCATCTCACATGCTGATATCCTAGGCGAGATGGTCAAGCGAGATGAGATATGATGAATGACATGATCTTTATCACATAATTAAAGAATCAAACGTGTTATTACGGTTTTGTATTCAATGTTCAACATAATCTTTCCAATAATTACAAACGTTTTTAAAAATTAATTCCAAAATTAATTTTCAACGTTTCTATTTGTTTTCCTCACACAATATAAACACCTCTACATCTTTATCTTGTGTGCCAGAAATTACAAGCAAGAAAACTCTATTTCAAATTTTCTTTGTAAGATTTCGAGCAAATAGTGTGTATTTTGAGTGTTGAGATTCCGATTGGTTTTAGTGCAAAGCCAATTGAAGAACATCGCTGTTTTATCTTGGGGACGAAGAGACATTTGATTTTGTTTGCACAAAGAAGTAGAGTCGCAAAACGTCTTAAAGAGAGCGAGATCCGCGACTCAACCATTTCTTAACCAGTTTCTATTTTGTAGATTGTGTTTTGACCACTAAGTGTCTTGATCAGTTGGCATTCTGATCAATTGGCGAGGTGACCAGTAGGTGAGATGATCGGTAGGCGACTTGATCAGGTGAGATACAAGGCAAGGAAGTACATGTTCTATCTAGACAATCTGTCTAGGCATTAAAACTTCTCAAATTACTATTCCTTCTTGGCCAAGTGCAACAACGATTCCTATTGAGATTGACCCTCCGTGGAAGAAACCAATTTGCCTTGATGCAACGAGGTTTAGTAATGCTATTGGTGTACAAACGTTAGAGAATCATTTTCTGTTCGTTTTGAAAGTTGGAAAGTGGTAACAAAATAATGTAGAGAGCTTGTTAAAAGCCTATTGATGGTAAAATGCTCATCTGACATTTTGCCATTCAGGTATGTGTGTGTTAAACCATTTCCAATTTGACATGTCCAATCAACTTGCAATGATTTCATCGATGAAAAGATGAAAAATTTGTTCAAAGAGTATAGAATATATTGGAACTACATCAACATTATAAAATTATATGCAAGCTCTTAAGAGACATGAGCACACACTCGTAATCGGCTTAAAATGCCATCGAAGATTTGGTACTTTTTATGGACTAAAGTTTGAATCCATTGAATGGAAAGTAAGAACTTTGTGCTTCTTTCACTTTACTTACAACTCCATTACTCCTTCCACAATAATTTCAAGTTTTATTAGAAAGCGGGGAAGACTAAATAAAAAGAATAAGTTGACTGTAAAGTTTATTCATACAACTTGTTTTCTAAGACTTTCATATGCATACGAGAATATATGGTAATTAAAAATAAAAAAATATTTATTTATTTGATTTGTAAGAATGTATTATTAATATCTTTTATGTAATTTGCTTTTACAAAAGGACCCGATGGTCAAGTAATCGACCTAGTAGAGTTGTTTAAGCGTACACAGTACTCTAAGAGAGATGACTAATTTGTTAATCAGACTAATAAAGATGCATATGTAAATTTTTATTTCTTCAATGTAACTTCATCTATAAGTCATTACACAAATATTTATTTAAATTATTGTTGCAGAATCAAATGGTAGAACTGAGAGACCTCCACACAAAAGAAGAGTCTGAACCAATATCTAGAGAAGCGATATGCGAGAGGGTGTTGGACACATGGGTGAGTTAAGGGCTAAAAGCTAAAAACACTACTAGAAAAAAGGCCTTTCTTCACGGTTGTAAATTTTATTTCTTGACGTTTTTTTGAAAAAACCGTCAAGAAAGGGGTGATTGGAAGAAGAAACCATCAAGAATTTTTATGGAAAATCAATTTTTAGCTTTCTTGACGTTTTTTTAAACGTCAAGGAATATATTTTTTTTCTTGACGTTTCAAAAACATCAAGAATTATCTATTAAATTCTTGACGTTTTATAAAACGTCAAGAATATTTATAATTTCAAGATTCTTGACGTTTTGTAAACGTCAAGTAAGATGTATTTTTTCTTGACGTTTTAGAAACGTCAAGTTATATCAATGAAATTCTTGACGGTTTAAAACGTCAAGAATTTTTATAAAAAGCGGAGGGAGTTATTTTCAATATTTCTTGACGTTTTAGAAACGTCAAGATTAACTTTTTAATTAAAATATTAAATTTTTTTTTAAAACTACAAATCCCAAAAATCCAAATCGTGCGCTTAATATTTTCGTGGCCTCGCTCGTCTCCTCCATTGCCGAACGTCCCTCCGTCTTGTCGAATGCCGCTCTGTCTTCAGCCATCGTCTTTCGTTCGCTGATTTTGGTCGTCGTCGTCGTCTTCCATCTTCGGTCGTCATCGTCTTCCATCAAAAAAGCCCTAGACCTCTCTTTCATCTGGTCGTCTTGCGTCCGGCCATCTTCTATCGTCTTCGCGTCTGGCCATCTTCGATCGTCTTCGCATCCGGTCTCTCGCAGAAAGCAACCCATCGTCGATCTCTTTCATCTTTGTCTTATCGTCTGGTCATCGTCGATCTTCCTTTGATTAGCTCTTTTTCATATTTCACTTTTGCTATTTTTTTATCTAATTCGTAAATGCTCTGAAAAATATATTGGGCTTGCATTTTTCAATGTATTTGTGTTTTCCAGTGGTCATTGCTCTATTTTTCAATGGGTTATGGACTTTGGTAATTACGGGGATTTTGCTATCTCTTGCACTGGTGATTTAGAAGTGTAGCTACTTTGGATTTCTTTTACTTTTCTTTAGGAACTTTGTTACGTTTTTTGCTGCTGTTCTAAAGGCTTCCTTATGAGTCATTTCAGGATTTTGAGTTTTGAGCCTTCTTATTTCATCTCTGGCCCAAACACAAACATATTAGATTGAATAGTTGTTTTAGGAGAAACACTCTAACAGTGGTTCTTGAAGCACTTTTCAGATTTGTTCATTTTATAATGTTGTAAGTATAATTGTTTGTCAATATTCTTACGTTTGTTTACAAAAGGAGTTGTTGCAAGAATCGAGTCTTCTTTAACTTCATACTCAGAAAATTTCAAGTTTGATCTTTAGAAACTATAAAAAAACTTCCCTGAATTCATTCTTTATAAGTTTGTTTGGGATGAACGAACAAAGGGGAATAAAAGAGATTTTTTATCAATAAAAGCATATAAAATTATGGGTTACTTAATGCCACTTTTGAATGACGAAGAAATTATGTAGCACAACTACAACTACATATATGATTATACCGTTTCTGACTGTAAATTAGGATTCTCAAGTTTATGCATCTGAATCTTGTCATTTTGTTTAGATAGTATACAGTGTTTGTCATGATCATGGAGATGCCTTTATTTGCACTAACATGGATTTTCACCAACACATAGATTGTATTATACTTATATAAGGGCTAGAGAGCCAACTGACCTTAATTCCATTTTGCATTTGAAACTTTCTCTTTCACTCTTGTTATTCTTATATTGTAGATTAGTTTCCCCTTAATTTGATGTTTACACCATGATTCGAAGATTTACCTCTTATTATTTAGTTTATTATTATGATCTAAACATTTATGAAAACCATTCTACAGGTTAATTTTGAAGTGTGGTAAGTGTGTAATCCAATTAGATGTTTAATTTAGATTTACATAATTTGTTTCAATATTCATATGTGTTACCAATGTATATTAGCTAGGATGAAACAAAAATTTGATGGTGATGATGGTTATTATTATTATTTATGGAGAAGGAGCATTGTTGAAGGGAAAAGAATAAAAGACGATGGGTTAATTTAGGGAAAGAATATATACTAGTGCTTAACCGTTGCGTTTGGTAATTTGGTAATATATACTAGTGCTTTTCTGGGATTCTCTCTAATAATCAATCACCTTTTGTGCTTTCTATTGATGTTCTTTTGAGACATTTTTTGTTAAATGAATAAATTTTTGTTACCACAATTATGTATATAGATTATTTACATAGGAAAAACAAATTACAAAGTAATAGTTAGAGAACCGAATTTATAAATTGTCATGATAGTTTAGGGACTTGGGAATAGAGCAAAGTATGAGGTGACCCCTAAAGACACTGTAATCTTATTTATAAATAGTTTTAAGTTATTTATTTGGTTAGTTGGTGGAAATTTAGTCTTATTAAGCGAATGTTTGTTCAACTTAAGATCGGTTTTGTTGTGGACAATCAATGATTTTCCTGCATATGGTAACCTTAGTGGATGTTGTGTTAAAGGGTATAAGGCATGCCCAATCTGTGGAGATAATACAAATTCTATAAGGTTACGACATGGGAAGAAAATAGCATACCTAGGACATCGAAGATTTCTAGCACGCGATCTAAATTTGTAACATGAAAGACTTCTGTGCTTCGAGAGGATATCATTGATCTTTGTAACATGAACGAAGTCAAAACGTTTACATTGGTGGCCTATATGATGTAAGTCAATTTCATTCCTTTGCATCTAAATTTATATATCTCCTTTACGAGTTTATATATTTTGTAGGTACTTGTATTCATCTGTTATTGGTTCGAAAGAAAATGTGCAGTATGTCTTCGTAGATCCGTCCCTAATCTCTTCTGGAAACACATAAGAATCTCGAATTCGAAACTTGTGTAGTAGATTGATGGTGTCAAAACCAAACCAAGTAGTTCTTGCTCCTTTTAATCCCGGGTAAGTTTAGTTAGGGTATTGGTTGCATTGACAATAAAATAGTACTTACATTTTTGTATAATTAGGGGTCATTAGGCACTGCTTGCTATAAATGCGTATCAGGATACAGTGTTTTACCTTGACTCGCTAAGGACGACATCAAAAGCAACTACAAGATATGTAACCGACACGTAAGTTTAATCTTTTATATCATGTAGTGCTGTTAATTCTAATGCATGTACAATATTCTAAGATATGTGCAATCTTATCTTACCAAAACAGAGCAATAGCGATATTTCACTCGCAAAAGAACATTAATAAAATCAGGAAACAAACTTTATGGCTAACAGTAAAGGCAAGTATAACTATTTAAATTTAATTGTATTTTGTAGATTACTAGCAATTAAGACTAGTCCGTTATTCTAATTTGTTGTTTTTATAGTGTCCACTACAAGTCGGAAGCACTACGTGTGGATACTATGTCATGAAATATATGAGAGAAATTGTAAATAGGGGAAGCATTGTCATCTCGGATTCGGTATGTTATATATCAAACTATTTCTTTTGTACGTATAATAATTTTCATGAATACTAATTCATTTATTTTGCATGTCTACAGATTGATACACGAAAATCATACTCACAAGCCGAGTTAGATGAGGTGCGGGTTGAGTTGGTAGAGTTTTTGGGTTCGTACATAGGATCTAGGACTTATTTGTCATCTCTGAAAAAGGAAATTAACTTTATTTTTTGTGGCTGATTTTTTGAAATGTTCATATGGAGGGGAGGGGTTGATTGATATACTTTTGAGACTTTGTAGAGGATTACAGTTTAGGTGAATTGTTGATAGGTGAACTGTTCATATGTAGGGGGTTGCCATTATGAAAGTTTATGTATTGGGGATGATATACTTTTGGGCTAGGTTAGTTAATTAGATGATGTTTAGTTCAATTCATGGAAATCTGTTGAAATTGTTTATATGTATATTGGTTTTGTAAATGATATATGAATATGATGCAAAGTTTTGGAAATGATATCGAATGGATGATGTTTAGTTGCCATTTGATATATATTTGTCGTTTATATGTAGTTGAATTTTTGGACCAATGAGAGCATAATACAGGAATAATAATATAAAATAAATTACAATTAAAAAAATGAAAAATTGCTTGACGGTTTTGAAATGTCATTAACAATACATTTCTTGATGGTTTGCAAATGTTATAAATAACAAAATTCTTGACGGTTCTAAAATGTCATTAAAAAGCACTCTTGACGGTTTTCAAATGTCAAGAAAAAGAGTACTCTTGATGGTTATTAAATGTCATGAAAAATGAACTCTTGACGGTTTCTAAATGTCATGAAAAATGCACTCTCGACGGTTTTAAAATGTAATGAAAAATGCACTCTTGACGGTTTTAAAATGTCATGAATATTCGTATTCTTGACGGTTTTCGGGCTTCATCATCTCATTCTTGACAATTGTAAACGGTCCTTAAAACGTATCCTCTTGTCGGTTCTCAACTGTCATGAAAAATTGAATACTTGACGGTTAGAAATTGTCAACGATACCAATTCTTGACACTTTTTACAACCATCAAGAAAATGGCCTTTCTTGACACTGGATTCAACAACGGTTTTGAAACCGTCAAGAATACTCATTTTTTACAGTTTAAAACCGTCAAGAGAGTCAATTTTTATAGTAGTGAAAATCAAGAAAAGATAGCTCATCATCGAGTGCATCCTCCTCACAAATTATAGAGGAACAACAAAATGAGATACAATCTTTAAATTCTAGAGTGGACGAAATAGAAAAGAAAAGACAAGTTGAGATTGATGACTTGAAAGGCAGTCTTACAACTCTATTACATTTTTTTTTGACAAATATGTATTTAGATTTTTTTTATTTAAGAAAAAAATTTTCTCATTTTCTTTAGGGATTTCGTGAATCCTTTATTTTAAATTTTTTATATCTAAATTAAAGGGATATTTAAAAAAAGATCCCTTTCTTTATGGACACAAGTCTTTCAATAGTCGGCCAAAGAAGTTGTTCAAGGAGCAAGTGAGTTTTATCGAACTGGATTAACAAGTTTTCGCTTATATTATTCCCTTACCTACTCTTTTAGTTGTTAACTAAAGTAACAACTAAAGGAAATATATTACTGTCTTACTTTTTCACAACTCTTAAAATCACAAGGAAATAAATCTAAGGGTATGAACTCAACTTTGATGGTAAATTAATTAGAGAAATGTATATGTTGTTATCTTGTAGTTATTATTTAAGTTTGAGTTGAATTTAAGTTTTATATTGAGCTTGAGATTGATATTAGAAAAATGCATTGAGTTTGGGATTGGAATATGGTATATATTGAGTTTGAGATTAAAGTGTGTGTATTGACTTTAAAGTTAGTATAGGAACAAATGCATAAATAAAGTTTTGAGTTTAACTGTATATTGAGTTTGAGATTGCTTTATATTGCCTTTTAAGTTTGTATAGGATCAGTAAATGAATAAATGTGTTTAGGATCAGTAAATGCATAAAAGTGTTTAAGTTTGTGTTGAATTCAAGTCGTTTTATAATGAGTTTGGGATTAAAGTGTGCGGGGGTGGAAGTGGGGGTGGCGGTAGGGGTGGTGATTGAGACTGCCTAAGTGTATTTTAAAGTTTCTTAATTAGGTTGAGCATTATCAAATTTATATATTGTCTACTTTAAAGTTGATATAAGAGTAAATGCATAAATGTTTTTAAGTTTGAGTTGAACTTAAAGTTGTATATTGAGTTTGAAATTAAAGTGTAGGGTGGGGGTGGATATAGGAGTCAATAGGGTTGGATAAGGTGAATAGGGGGTGGAGATTGTATTGGCTTTAAAGTTGGATATAGGAATAAATGCATAAATATGTTTCCCTAAGTTATTTGAGTTGAATTTAAATTTTATATTGGGAAATTGATAATATATATATCTACCATCTTTTCAGTTTTATATTTGAAACAATTCTAAAAAACTCGTTATTTTGTATTTTTGGGCCAATTTCGATTGAGATCGTTTCAAAATTCTTTCCAAATTTAAAAAACTCTTTAAAGAAAGTTTCTCGATCTCTCTTAGTCGAGTGCGTCATCGAGAGATATTTTTCATTAAATCTCGGGGCAAAGTTACCTCGAGATTCTCTAGGATCAACATAATTTCGGTTAATCCCAGAGAAGCTCATCCACCAAAGAACAGAGATCATGGTGTTGGTGATGGGTTCGCTTAGTACAACCATGATCTCAGGGCTTTGGATGCCCGAGATTCACCGAGATCAACATAATTTAAAAACAAAAACAACAATCTAAGGTTAAGTTGGCCTCGAGATGTCCCCAAGTTTAAAAACAAAAGCTAAAATGGAAACTAAAAACTAAGACCTAGACACTTTTTAGTCATTTTAAGGAAAATATCTTACCCATAAATTAAATAAAATGACCAACATAGAAGTTCCTCCATCACTCACTCCACTAACTCATTTTTTTATTGAGGGTTAGTCATTTTTAGGCCAATCAATTTAAGTTAAAGTTCAATTTTTAGTCATAGAAGGAAGAATATAGAAGGAAGAATATTGTGGAATTTCTTGAACAAGAGCTCCTCTTTCATGGCTTCCTCCAAAGTATCTTGTTATGTTGTTAGAATTTTTTGTCTTTATATTCAAATTTTTAATAAAAAATATACTATCTTGGTGATGCACTCTATTGAGAGAAGACCTCTAGTCGTGTAACAACCATAAACATGGCATGAAACACCAAACATAACCGTTCAGCGAACATCTACACAACTCAACGGATTTAGCTACCATCAATGCATAATCACATCTACATAGCTCAACTATGTATGTAGTCACCATCAATGCATAATCAGTAATACATGCGAATTCTCAATTTTGTTTGAAGGTCTAGTGGAATCTCTTATCTGAGAGGTTAGACAAAGTTTATTCCTTAGCTGACCGTCAAAGTTTCCATCAAAGAAAATCCAATAACTTATTTAATAAAATTATTGTCATTTCATGGGTATGCCCAAAACCCAATCAAAACCAACAAAACTCATTAAAATATGGCTCAAAATGGTTGAAAAGAGGATAGTAGAAGGCTTGCAGCTCGACTAAAAGGTAGGGGTGGCTCGCACAAATGGAAGGAAGTTAGGTGCATGCTCACGACTCGAAGATGGAAGCTGGGGAAACGACACACGCGAGGAAGACTATCTCAGTGAATGATGTGAGACACGCGAAATGGTGGAGGATGGCTTACACAGAGACGTTGGTGTAGAAGAGAAGCCTGGAACGTGAAGGTGGGCTCGAAAACTCGGAGCGGTAGACGTCGATCGATGATGAGCGTCCGACGTGGCTAACAATGAGGAAATACGGTGAATGACAAAAGATTCGTGTGGCGTAGTGTTGTTGCAATTAGCTAGAAGAAGTTGTATGTGTTAAATTTTGTGTCCTTAAACTCGTAGATAGTAAATTTGTCGATCGTTATTAATAAAGTGTAATTATTATAATTTCAATAAGCGTTATTGATTATATTATTAGTTTTGTCTTAATAACCTAAATCCAATAAACTAACATCTTAAGTTGTTTGATGAGTTTTGAAAAGTATGTAGAGAAATACATGGGATCAATGTTCGAGATCACCTTAGAGGGTCTATAAGGCTGGCTACCTTATCCCAACCTTATCATGGTAACACTATGGACACGACTCACTTTGTATTTGATACAAATGCAATGATTCAACGCGTTCGTGTAGGTGACATACGAGTAAGGGTATCTTATGCAATGAGTTTGCATAAGAGCGGACCACGAAATAGTAACCACTAGATGTAACTTCGTTAACTAGTTAGGTTTCTATTTCATTAGCACAATCTAGGTAACTTAGTCTTAATCCTAACTGTATTATGAACTCCTGTTCCCGAGAGATTGTCCTTTGATTTGTACAGGTGAGAGTGGTTAGATTGCAGACTCAATATGCTTATCATTTTGGGCGTAAGATCGAGAGGGGTGTTGGGAACATAATCACACAAGATGAAATTCATTCCTTCCCAACTTTAGGGTAAATAGATGAGTGTTCCCTTAAATGGTTTCTCCAAGACTTGAACAAAGAGTTCTACCCTCTCTATGGCACGAGAGGGGTTTCTGTTTAGTGGTTGGACAATAAACAGGTTGTTTATTAGAGAAGCACTGGTATTTAAGGACTAGAAGTAACCTAGGGGTAAAACGGTAGTTTGACCCAGTTGATGTTACGAACACTTGTGAAGGACTAACTTACTATTATTGGTCTATATTCGTGACATAGAAATATTTCTATAGTGAGAAGAGTTCAGTTACAAGTCTTTAGTGTAGTGTACACATAGTTAACTAATATTGATTAATGTAGTTAATGAGTTAAGCTAATTAATCTCATATTGTTGTAGCTTCTGATCTGTAGGTTCATTAGGTCCCATTTCTAGCTCGTAAAGGGTAATGAGATTTATATTGGTTGTAATTTGAAACGTTCAAATTTACTTTGGAAATTAATATAATGTATGGTGATACATTATAAAGTTTATATTTTAATTAAACTTTATTATATAAATTTAATTATGAATATGATTCAAAATTAATTTATGAGAGAATAAAATATTTGAATGAGTTTAAATATTAATTTAATGTGAATTAGATTCATATTAAAACTATAGGTTAAAATTTAATATCTATATGATACACATCAAGATAGAAATTTATATTTGAATATGATTCAAATTTGGATTAAATTAAATATAAGATATTTAATTTAGTAATTAATTAATTAATAGTTTAGTTTAATTTTACTTAATTAAATTAAAACTATAAGTTGTGTGAGAGAGATTCATTTAAATATGATTTAAATGAAATATTAATTAAATATGATTTAATAAATTATTATTTTAATCAATTAATTATTTTACTTTTTAATATTAAGTTAATTTGTTAAATTAATAGGGAACATGGGTTCCACGTTTCCATATACTCTCTAACTTTGTAGTAGAAGGAGATATAGGTATGCAAATATAGACAGAGGAGATATGGAAACTCTACGTATTGAGAACTCTCTCAAAATTATTCTATGTAATTTTCTTTCCAATTTTGGTTCTCACAAAACAAAAGTTCATTATCAAAGAATAGGAAAGTTTCTAAGTGGTGGTGTCCCTGATTTGGTGATTGGCACAGATTTAAAATTGTCAACGAGAATAAATGTTTATTCTCTGTAAGTATTTGTTAAGCATGCTTAGCCATATGAAAATTACTTTATGTAATTGTTTTGCCAATGTACTGATATTTTTAGGTTCCCAAATTAAAGTGAGTAATGTTTCTATTTAATTATTCCGCCGCTAGGCCTCTTATCCCTTTACTATGTTGAGAAACCTTAACGCCTAGATTGAATGCTTAGACAGAAGGCGTGCTTTCTTGCCTTGTATCTCGTGTAGTGTATTTGTATCTCACCTGAACAAAATGCGTTCTTTAGTCGGCAAGCATACTGGTCAACTCGCCTACTGATCAAAACGCCTACTAGTCAAAATGCCTACTGATCAACCCACGTATTGGTTAACTCACGGTGTCAAAAAGCCTACTCTAGAACATAAACAAGTTAGAATAAAAGGGTTGAGTCGTGGATCTCACTTTCTTTAAGACGTTTCACGGCTCTACTCTTTTCTGCAAATAAATTTTTATCACCTCGTCGTCCCTTGGATAAAACAATCTTGTTTCGTCAATTAGAATTGCACATGAAACTTAATCGGAATACTAACACTCAACAAGACACTCTTATGCTCGATATACTAAAAGAAAGAAAATGGGGATAGCAGACGGAGAGAACTTTCGAGAGAAAAGAATTATGTTCTTTTTGTTCCGTGTTCATATAAGATGAATGAGGTCCATATATATAGTGAGCGGGGAGCCTCTCCAACAGCCACAAAATTAATGACCAAATAAAAATCGTTAAATTAATTTTCATTCAATTTGAAACGATTTCGATTTTAAAATTAAATTTACAAAACCGTTTTTCAAAATTAAAAATAATTTAACAAAGAGATGTCGTGTGCACGTGTGGAGATATCGACAAACCTATTTTTGTCTATCTCCTCTCTCCTTCCAAAACTTAGGTGTCCGTTAGGGCCCAAACCCATAGATGAAAATATGGATACTTAAAGGGACTTCCACATTGCTAAGACATTGTTATCTTAACAATGTGGGAATGCTATATTGGAATAAAATATTAATATACATTTTTTGCTTACTAAAATTTTTCATTCAACACGCAGGCTAAGGTTCAACGAAGGAGGGAGAAGGTGATGTCCTTGGCACGTAGAACGATTATTTTCAAAAATCAACATCGTATTTTAAAAAAGTTAATGAATTTAATGTAGGAAATTATATCAAAATATATTTAATTAGGTGAAAAATTAGATAAATATAAGAAAAATTTTCGTAAATATAACAAATTGGCAAAATATTTATGGTCCATGTAATAAAATGAAAAAGCCCATGAAGGTGGCCATTTTTTAAAATATTTCAGGTTTGCTCTTCCTTTTCATCTTCTTTCTTCTCTTTCTCTTCCGCTATTTTTTTCTTTTCATCGTCTTTCTTCTCTTTCTTTTCTGCGATTTTTTTCTTTTCGTCGTCTTTCTTCTTTTTCTCTTCCTGTTTTTTTTTCAAACTATTATTCGGTTCAAGATCGTAAATCAAATATAAAAGATATATATTTTTTTTAGTTTTTTTCAAACTATTATTTGGTTGTTCAAGATCGATCTTTAAAAAAACGTCGTTTAGATTTGAGTTTCTTCTCTTCCGCTTCTGCGATTTTTTTTTCTTTCCATTGTCTTCCTT
Source organism: Cucumis melo (assembly GCF_025177605.1). NCBI lineage: Eukaryota > Viridiplantae > Streptophyta > Magnoliopsida > Cucurbitales > Cucurbitaceae > Cucumis > Cucumis melo. Next base: position 3,439,930 of record NC_066868.1, on the reverse strand, counting down.
CTCTTCCTCTTCTTATTTTTTTTCATCCAAACTGTTACTTTGTTCAAGATCGTGTATCAAATATAAAAGATCTATTTTTTATTTATTTTTCATACCGTTATTTGGTTGTTTAAGATTGATCTTAAAAAAAAACGTTATTTAGATTTGGGAGCCAAATTTAAACGATTGTATACCAAATATAGCAAAATCTAAACAATTGTATACCAAAGAATTAAAAAAAATCGTGTGTACAAAAAATAAACGATCATGTAGTCAAATCTAAACAATCGTGTACGAAAATAATCTTGAAAAAAATCGATGGTTTAGCCAAATCTAAACGATTGTGTAAACAAATCTAAACGATCATGTAACCAAATCTAAACGATCATGTAGACAAATTTAAACGATAGTGTACCAAATAATCTTGAAAAAAAAATAGTTTAGATTTGACTACTAAAGTCTAAACGATTGTATATCAAATTTAAACGATCGTGTACCAAAAAATCTTGAGAAAAAAAATCGTTTAGGTTTGGCTACTCAAATTTAAACTATCGTGTACCAAACAATACCCAAATCTAAACGATCCTGTACCAAATATATTATGCACATTGTTGACGGGGCATTTTTTGTATTTTTTCATTGTGAACCTGTAGGTTTTTTTCGTTTTCAAAATCGTTCTATAGAGTATAAATATTTTGCTTATATTTTTTAAAAGATTTCTAAACATAAACAATAAAAAATGCAATATAAAATAATTGAAAACTAAATATTAACTAAAATGTTTACCTATCTAGTAGGATCTCACGGTTAATCTATTTTAGCAAACGCACACCCGAACTTAGCCTAAGTAACAATCTTTTTTTCAAAAGGGATATTATATAACTGTTATAATAAGTGGTGTAAGTCATCTCATCCTTCGTGCTTTTTGTGATATGTTGTCCACATTATTCCATAAAAGTTTTAGAAATGAAAAAGAAAATAAATGTAGTTACTTTTGAAAAAGTTGTGGTTTAAAATTACTTTAAAGCAATTCTTTTTTTCAGATAAAAAGTCCAAATCTACATTTTAGATAGGAAGATTTGTTAGAACTTTTGTGACTACCATAATATTTTGCTATTTTTCCCTCAACTACTTCGATTCCAATAAAGGCAACCAATAAACAACATCTAAACAAATATAAAATACTCATAGGGGTCAAATGTAAACCAAAAAAAAATAAAAAATCATGATACGTGTAAAATGAACAAATGTTTAATTGATTGTCGATTGATGTTTTTTCTAAAGTACAAATTAGAGGGAGATGATTTTAATCTGAAACCTCTTGTCCTCGTGTATACACATGTGTCACTTAAACTAAATTCTTCTTGGTAGATGTTGATTGTTGTTATATATAATGTTGAGACAATCATGTCTTATTTTGTCTAATGTATGATATATTGTGATTGATATGCTTTTATTCATACTTATAAGTGATATGCACATGTTCATAATGTTGAATGTTGAAATTTTGAAAAACAATTATTCTTTCACTTGGATTAGAGATGTCACACAACACGTCTTTGCAATAACAATAACTCACTTAATGATAAACAATAACACTGATACCGTATACAATATGTTATCCATTTTTGCTTAATTCGAGCTTGTTTCATGATTTTACAATCTTAGTTGATTGTGTTGTAGATGTTGAACAATTCATCGATGAAATATGGTGCTAAGGTCATTTTGAAGCTAATTCGTGCAATTTGGAGTCAAATGACGTCGACCAAGACTAGTCGATCAAACCAAGGCATTTGGAAGAGCAAAATATGCCATTTGGCTTCTTCCTTGCACCATGTCGAGCAACATTGTAAGGGAAAGAGTTGCCTTGTTGTGAAAAGATCCGAGCATCGCAACGCTTCGAAGATTCCACGCGCGCGCATGTCTATCAGCACCGTGGTGCTCACCTCAAGTGTCATGGCGTAGCCATTTCTATGAAACCTTTTTTTCACCACCAGCCGCAATTTACCTGGATTTCGAGCCTCTTTACACTTCTTTTCTCCTAGTTTTCTATATCTTTTCTTATTGCTTTCGATTCCGAACATCTTCTCATCATTCAAAATGTGGATGAGAGACTAAGGTATATTATTTTCTAGTTTGGGTTTCTAGATTCTCTCTTTGTCCTATAAATTTGTAAGGACTTAAACTTCATATTATGTAATATTTGGTTTAATTCTATTTTTGAATGAAGTTTGGTTACATGTTTAGACGCATGGAAAATATATCTCTTGCTTTACATCGAATACTTGACTCGTGTGACAATTAGATAGGATTCAATTTTGTTAAAAGCGATAGATTAGGTTAGCATGTAAATCTATATTGATGCACATTGATTCTAACCAACCAAGAATTGAACCTATTGAAGGCTAACTAGACGCTGAGAAATTTGGCATTCTACCTAAGGGTACTTAATGCTAATTGGAAAATTCGATATTGTATGCTATTGAGTTAGAACAATTAGAACCTTAGAACAATTTAATTGGTAGTTCAAATTAATTTTGTTAGGTAAGCTAAGATTGCATGTAATTAAATAATGATAGTTCGATGAACGAATTCTTTAGTTAAGGAAAAAATCTCAACAATCAAGCTAGATTCTCTTGTCATTAGAATTTTCTTTGTTTTACTTTTCTCTTTGCAATTTATTCTCTTGCTAAAATTTCTACTTAAACCACCCATTTGGCTACCTTGGGTTGAAGATTAATTTGTTTGAGAATCAGTATGCTCCCTTAGTTCGATCCAAACTTAGCTAGTTTTTGATGTGTAATTCACTATATTGTTTGGCATGGATTTGAGCAAAAAAATTTGTCTCTGCCAAACACCTATGTTTGAGAGGCAGTGTGCCTAGGAAAAAAAAATTAATTACAATGTTGTACTTATTTTTATACAAGAATGCTATGGTGAGAACCATAGAGCATAACTCACACCTAAGATGCAAGACTTATTCTCTGTTAATTTAGGATCTCCCTAAGTATGTGAACATTAGTGGTGTAGAACTTACGCCCCCCCTGAGTATGTGAGGCTTTCACTTACTAGAAAGTATTTTTCCTTTCTTCTTTCATAAACTTAGGCTTTCTTTAGGTGCGTGAAATCCTTTCCAATTAATTCGGCTTTAGACTCCCCCTAAAGTAGTATAGTGTATAATGAAATCGATGCGCACTCTTCACACAAACTACTCAAACAATCTTGGGCACCACACTATAAGAAAGTCTGCCTGCTACAGCACAATATGTGATCAAAGTTTCGGTGGATGAACAAGCTAAGAAAATACATGCATGTAACAACTCTGGCAACAAAATCTTCTTGTGCAAGCACACTGGATCAAGGAAAATAGTAATCCCATAGTAAATCGACAAAGCTCTAGAAAAGAAAAACATTTTAGTTGATCAAATCTGCATAATAAAATATATATATGGATTTTTATTTTTTCTGTAGAAACCCCAACTGATATGAACAGGGTGCCTTTATGTTAATGTTACGGACCAACCACACATTCAAAAGCCAAGAAATTATAGTTAGCATTGAATTCTCACATTCAAGAGAGGTGAGCTCAATTTTGGAGATTCGAGTAGCAACAACTGATCAAAAGATTTATAATTGTAGTTAGCTGACGCGCTATAGAATGAAACCAATAGAGCTTTGTAATTTATTTTTGTTTTTAGGTTTTTATTATTGGATCCATATATGTTTATTTAGATTTTAGTTCGTTTGAGTTAGGGGTAGAATGAACTTTTTATGTCCTTTTTAGTACAATAGGTTGGGTTTAAAGTAGGAAAACAAACAACATATTAGTTTTTGAGATTCGAAGATTTAGAGTTTTCTATCAATAATGGAAATTATCTGATAGATGATAGAGCCTCATTGTCATTCTTTTGCAACTCTTGACTCAGGGTTATATGCCAAGAACATTCAGGTAACTTTAATCACCTTACTTGTGGAGTGTTCGAACTTGGAGTGGAAAACCGATTCTTCTTATCTCTTGGTCTTTGATCAAAAGATAATCTAAATCTAATCTATCCTCTTGTGTTGTTGTTAAATTGATTGGTAGTTTTAGAATTTGAAATCAGGGGTTCACCAATTAGATTTCTAATTTTCAAATCCTAGAGCTTACATTTCACCAACTTTCTTAACAACTGCGAGACGATGTTACTTTGAAACATGATCTAGGACAACCACATAAACAATTGTTAGAGAGAAAGTTAGGAAACTTAAATAAATATACTTAGCCAATTAGTTACCAAAGAAATATCAATCATTGTTACATATACTGACACACTTTGTCTTCAAGTATTTAACGATTGATATCTGATACACTCATGTCTTATATCTTGTACATTTAATTCAATTGATATATTTAGAATACCATGCTTAATGAGAGTTGTATGTTTACTGCAAAATAAGTGATTTTCTTGAATATTAAAATTGTTATTAATATATCGCTAGAATACTTGAAATGTTGATCGATACACCCTTGTTTTACTTAAAATATTTGTTAATCGTTTGGCTAGTACACTAATGTCTTATATATGTTTAATAGACCACAAATTTACTTGAAATATTTAAAAGTATATATATGTTGATGGACTATAGATTTAATTATATGTCTGTTAATTGGTGTGTGATATAACTAATGATTGTATATTTGTCTAAAATTGACGTTTGATAGATAACTAATGTTAAATATACTTTACAATCTTGATATATTAATATAAAAAAAAAAAAAAGTTAATTGGTTAGAAAATTAAAGAAGAAAAAAAGATGATAAAACTTAAAGCTTGCTCTTGCGAAAAAGAGAGATATGATGGAGAAAAAATAGGAAAGAATTGGGGTAGTAGAAATAAATTTTAATAAAGATGCAATTTCTTTTTAATTATTATTCGAGGTCGTGAATAATAGAGGAAGAAAGATAGTCAAGTGGAAAAAAAATCATTTTAGAAACGTTGTTGTTATTATTATTATTGGGTGTGTTTGAAGGAAAGGGGAGCATGGAGTTGAGTATCATAGATGAACATGGAGTTGAGTATCATAGATGAACATGGAGTTCTCATATCAATATGCAAAAGTGTAATAGTATTTTTGAAATACAATACAAATTTGATATATAGTTTTCCATGATTTAGTCTGTTTGGAATTGTTCTCGGGTAGTAGTAATTATTATAGACAAGTTTTAATCGTTTATTTATTTTTTTGTAAAAGCGATTTAGTTAAAATCACCTTAATTTGGTCATGTCTAAGTGTAAAAAGTATCCTATTAGCTTTTAGGTAGAATTTTTATTTAATATTTAGACAAGAAATCTTAGAAACCAAGGAATATGAATGTAAGATTTAAAAGCTTTAACTTTTTAAAATAAAAACGAAAAAGTTACCCTTCTAAACTCAAAAGGATACTGAAGGACCTAAATGATTGTTATGTAGGCATGCACAAACAAAAATTAAACGAAAAAATAATGTTTCTATATATATATGTGTTTGTCAGCTTCAATTTTGTCCACATTATGAGCTTCCAAACTATATTGTACACAAGTCTTGAATTTGAATTATAATTATGAGAAATATAATTAAATTATCCTTAATATCAACATTAATATTAATTGAAAGAGATGTTAAGTTTTAGAGAAACAATGATGACAAATTTGAAAAAGCAAACCTACATACCATAGCCTAGCCAGAAATTAATATAAAAGGTTGTGAGATTGGGTTCCAAACTTATTAGTTGACTATCCATTTCTCAAAACTTTCAGCAAAAGCTCATAAACATGGGAGAAGGAAAGAGATTAGAAGAAGAAGCTCAAACTTCCAAAAGACATGGTGGTTGGATCACCTTCCCCTTCATCATAGGTCATCTCCTACTTTCTAATTTCTCTTCCATTTTAATTTCTAATTACTTTCTTACCTTGAATCCATGATCAAACACAAGGTCTTGCTATATAAATTCATACCCAACGTTTATTTTGTATTATTAATAATAATTCTCTCCAATAAATTAAAAGTGTTTTCTTTCATATTATGTAAATCGTTTTTATGGTGTTGATATTTGTTTGTCAATAATTTTCAGGTTCTTTTGCTTGCATGACATTAGCAACAGGAGGATGGCTTTCAAATTTGATAGTGTATTTGATTAAGGAATACAACATTAATAGTATCGACGCTACTTTGATTTTCAACATTGTTAGTGGATGCCTTTGTGTTTTTCCCGTTGTTGGAGCTGTTCTTGCTGATTCTTTCTTTGGATCTTTCTTTGTTGTTGCCATTTCCACTTCCATTTCTCTTTTGGTAATGTTCTTTACTACTTTTTTTCCATTTCTATCTTTAAATTTCATCTCAAATACTTTATCATTATTTCTTTATTTACACTTTTTTTTGGTATATTTTCTTTTTGGTATTTGATAATTATTTGGTTTTTATAAATTTAATTAAAACTTGTCTTTTTCTTACCATTAATTTATATATACCAACTTGTACTCAATCAATTTGTGTCTAATGTTCTCCTTGTGTTGACCAAAATAATATAATCTTTGTTTGTTTCAAAAGGATGATAATGACAAGAAAGATATACAAAGGGAAGAATCGAACATTTGACCTGCAAAGTTGATACTACAAATACTATCAATTATGCTATATATGCTCATTCTTAAAATAGTATTAATCTTGTTAGATGCTACTCATCAAAAATATTTATTATATTTTAAGTGTGTTGAAATAATATGGTAATGATTATTAATTCCAAATATGTATGCATATCAAATTTGAATGGAAAAAAATTATTTGTGTGCAAAAAATTATTTGTGTGCATCTCGAGCTGCATCCACCTTTGTGCAATTCATCTCGGGGTTCAATTCATTAGATAAATAAATAAAAGATTTTATATCAAAACCAATAGAATAGATATGAGAGAAGTATAACAACTCATATATCTTACAAAGATATAATAATGTTTTTCCATTTTTTTTCGATCTAAGATCTCAACATGCACACCCTTAAGATGGTCTCAGTTAATTTTTTCCTCGAATATCTTTTTGTCCTTTTCATGCTTTGCTTCCTTTATTTGTACACCAATTCAGCTTTCTAATTAATAGTAAAAAATAATAATGTATGATTCATTTTGTAGGCCATGATTTCCCTTACACTAACAGCAACAATCCATTCTCTAAGACCACAACCATGTGATCATGATAATACCTCAAACACGTGTTCCTCATCACCTTCGAGACTCCAATACACAATCTTATACTCGAGCATTATCTTAGCATGTCTTGGATCTGGAGGCTCTCGTTTCACCACAGCAACTTTTGGAGCAAATCAATATGATACAACTAAAGATCAAAACATTTTCTTCAATTGGTTTTTTGTCACTCTCTATGCTGGATTTGTTGCTAGTTCCACAGCTATTGTCTATATTCAAGACAATGTTAGTTGGGGTTGGGGCTTTGGCATAAGCCTTGCCGCCAACTTAATTGCCCTAGCTATTTTCTTACTCGGAAATCGCTTCTATCGCCTAGATAAGCCTATAGGGAGTCCCTTCACTTCACTCGCTCGAGTTCTTGTGGCTACGACTCGAAAAAGCCTGGCTCGGGTGCAGGTGGGAAGTGATGAAGGTTGCTACTATTATGGTGATCAGGACCATCGTGTGGGGAGGCTGGTTGTGGATGAACTAATGTTGACAAAGAGTTTTAGGTATGTCCTATCTTTCAATCATCTCTACTTTATTCTACTTTTGATCTTTTAGTTGGATTGTTCGTGTACTTTACGTTTAAAAAAAAAAACACTAAATTTGTTAAAATATCTCTAACTTTTTTAAAGTTCCCATAATACTATTCTTGCATTTTAAAAAAATCAAAATATATTTATTGTTAGTTTTTTTGAATAGAAATTACTTTTGGAAATGCACGTTTATTAAACAATCTTTAAAAAATAGAAAATAGAAAAATATTAGAATCAAGAAGATATCACAGTCTATTTACAATAGATCACGGTAGATTAATATAAATTACTATCTATATCATAGATACTATAATATTTTGTTATTTTTATAAACTTTGTCCTTTAAGAAGTAATTGAGGAAGAGAGAGTTATTTTAGAGGATAAATTGTTGACATTAATGTATACCTAACCCTACAATCAATTTTTAAACTTTACTTTAATGCCAAGGATATTGACACCACTTTCAAAGGTCGAGGGGAATTTTTAAAATGAAATATTGATGATGTCAGTCCATATATACATAGTAAAGATTTTTTAATTTAAAATTTTTTAAAACATTAAAAATATCAATTCAACTTTTAAAAGTTCATGAGCAGATATTTATGGAACGAAGCGTGATGATTTTCTCCCCAAAATTAATGGTATAACTTTTTTTTTTTTTGTTCTTTTTTTAGTTTGAGGGTATTATTAAAATTAAACTTCAAAAAGTTCATGGACATTTTTAAATAAAGTGTAAAATATATTAGTATTTTTATAATTTATCTATAAAAAAATATGATAAATGTAACTGCCTCAATTACGTTTAGAAACTTCATTTATTTTAGGTGAACCCCACAATAGTAATAAGAATAACTTCGATTAAACAAATAATTAAACAACCCTAAAAAAGCTAAACAAATTTTGGCTTGGAAAGATTGATCATAGATCAAAGAAGAAAGAAAAACTTGTTCCTAATTTCAAGATTTCGAACTCTCGAAAATCTAATTGATCAAACTAGACTGAAAGTCTAAACATACATTCTAACACAAGAATGCAAAAAAAGAAAAAAGAACATAAAACTAAGGAGATAACACTCTATGATAAATTTCATTCGAATTCAAGTTGTTTTCTATCAAATGTAGAAACTACATAAACCTCATTTATACTCATTGGCAGATTTAGTATAGGCCTAGGAGCTCGCCCCCTCAACTTTATTATCTTTATATAATATATATAAACAAACTATTTAATTTTTAATACTTGTAGAGGTAGTTTAGTAGTTACTCTGTTTGTCAGTCCCTTCCAACCCAGGTTTAAATTACCTATGTAATTTAATGACTTTTTAACTACTATAAGATGTAAATAAATCTGAATATCTCGATTCATTATGACTTTTGGGTGTCCCAATAACTTTTGAAGTTGTTCCAAGTGTTGCTTGAAAGTTACTCCTTCTATGTTTTAGCTAATTAATGTCAATTATTTGCTTATCAAAACAATAAATAATAACCCATAAACGTAATTACAACTAAAAAACACATATTATAATTATAATTTAAAAAACATATATATAATTAATAAATATATGTAGGTCGTGTTTTAGATATATCATTATGACTATTGTGATTAATATAAGTTAGTCTTTTTTCCCCTTTTTTAGAATAATCTAAGGTAGTTAGAGAATAACAATTAATAAATATTGAATTAAAATAATATGTTGACTACAATAATTTATTTTAATAATGATTTATAAGGTGAAGATGTATTATTAGTTTTCACTAATTTATCTTTTAACCAACACTTTTTCACTAGTGAAGTACTTCATTACTAAATTACTTACTTCATATTATACTCACTTTTAACTAAATATTGAATTTTAATCTTAAGTAAAAGATGAAAAACATGTCTTCATAAATAAATAAATTTACCACAAACTAATTAATAAAACCAAATAAAATTTAATCAACAACATATTTTTAAAAACAAAAAATAAAAGGAAATAGAATGGTTAGGAAATAGGAGCTTAAATTTTATTGAAGTTAATTAACTCACTAAATTAAATTAAGTATATGGGTAATAATATTTGATTCCTTTCCCATCTAATTAAAAAAAAAAAAGAAATCTTCTAAAACAAATAACTCAAATCAATTTCAAATTAATCTAAATTAAAATATTTCCATTGGTTGGATTAATAGAATATTAATTCGAAGCCAACAAATATCTAATCAAAATGTTTGAATCAAATTTGAAGATGTCACAATAAATATTTTTATCCAACTAAATCTATTGATATTTTTATTCAACTTTCATGATGTCAAAGTTTTTGTTCTATAAAATAATATCTAAAAAATGAAGATATTTTCTTTTGTTTGGATCAATAATTGAATTTGTTAAAAAAAAGCACGTGAAAAATAAAATAGATTTTGGAGTTTCAACCCCTTTTTAAAAAAATAGTATATATCATAGTCTAGACTTTGTTACATCACAAGTCATTTGATTGATGGAGTCTATAGGAATCATAGATTATAGAATATATTTTTTTTTTCCTATTATTAGTTTTGGATGAAATCTTTAATACTTTATTAAAAAAATATTCATAAACTTTTAAATATTGCATCGATGTCCTTGAACTTTTAAAAGAAATTAAAAAAAGGTTTTTACCCGTGGTATATGGACAAGAATGACTGTTAGCAACTTATTTCAAAAATACTAATGAAACTTTCAAAAGTTTGCATTTATAATACTAATGGAACTATCAAAAGTTTGCATTTAAAATTACAATAATTAACACAAGTTTCATAGTTGCAATTTTGATATAATGAACATGTTTTCTTTCTCTTTATTTTTCCCCTAATTGTTGTCAAAGTTATGACTCAAATTGTCAGACATATCATTTTTTCTATATTGATTTACACGCAAGTACTAACATCAACTTTTTTGATAAAATATTTAAATCTAAAAAAATGTGAGAATTAATATAACTCTGTGTATCATAAAAAAAATGTGAGATGGTCCATCATTTTGACATAGAATTTTCAACGCTTTTAAAATAACATTATTTCTGACGATAGGCAATCAATCCTTCCAACCATATAATAATTTACCACCACTTGGGCAAAAAAAATATTTCAAATTCAAAAAAAAAATAATTATAATAATAGACACACAAAGATGAGGTACTAATTCTATAATTTAATCAGCCTTTAGTATAAATAAGTTAAATTTTAAGTTTGTTGAAAGTTGACCAAAGTTGTTTCTATTTTCTTTTTTCTATTTTTGAGCAACAAAGTTGTTTGTATTTAATATTAGTATTTTTTTTTTAAAAAAAAAACTATCATTTAACCTCTAGATTTTAAGTATTGCCTTTTCTGAGTCTCTTTATTTTAAAAACAGTTATATAAAAAGATCTAATAAATTTTTCAATTTTGAATTTTGCCTTTAATGGATTAAGTACAGTTTAAACTTTATCAATGATCCAAATTGCCAAACTTTATGCCATATATTATATGTTATAATTTTTCTTAACCAACCAAATCAAAAGTTTTGACACACACTATTATCTTTCTTGAAGGTGTTTGAATCGTGCGGCTCTAATAACGCAAGGAGATGTCCATTTGGATGGAACCATTGCGAAACCTTGGAGGCTTTGTAAAGTACAAGAAGTAGAAGATTTCAAAACTTTACTTAAAATCTTTCCTCTTTGGTCAACTAGCATTTTCCTCTCTGTGCCCATTGCAATCCAAGGAAGCTTAACTGTCCTCCAAGCCTTAACCATGGACCGTCATCTTGGTCCGAACTTCAAAATTCCTGCCGGGTCTTTCTCCGTCATCATCTTCATCTCCACCACCATCTCACTAACCCTAGTCGATCGATTTCTTTACCCTATTTGGCAAAAGTTGATAGGACGAATGCCACGACCTCTCGAACGCATCGGTCTTGGCCATGTTCTCAATTTTATTTCTATGTTAGTCTCAGCATTAGTAGAATCGAAGAGACTCAAGATTGCTCATGTTCACCACCTTCAAGGCCAAGTTGAGGCAATAGTACCAATCTCAGCTTTGTGGCTTTTCCCACAACTAGTTTTGGTTGGCATGGGAGAAGCTTTTCATTTTCCTGGACAAGTTGGATTGTACTATCAAGAATTCCCGATGTCGTTGCGTAGCACAGCTACGGCGATGATCTCGCTCGTGATTGCCGTTGCATATTATCTTAGCACGGGTTTGATCGATCTACTTCATAAGGTTACAAAATGGTTGCCTGATGATATTAATCGAGGGAGACTCGACAATGTTTATTGGATGATATCTGTGATTGGAGTGATTAATTTTGGATATTATTTAGTGTGTGCTAGGTGCTACAAGTATCAAAATGTTGAAGATGGTGGGAAGAATATTAATGATTCTATAACTCAACATTGAGAACTCATATTATATTGTTAGTGTGACAGAAAGTTTGTAAGAAACTAGTAAATAAAAGTTTGTAAGAAACTAGTAGATCGATTATCTATTAAGAACCACTTTTCAATTTACTCTAATGTGTGTAAATTTATCGCATTCTCTCATCAATTACAAATTTCAAGTTTATCGTTTCTATATTTATATGTTTTTTTTTCAATTTTGATTGGTTCAATATTTTTAATAACACTTATTTTTCTCGTACTTTTATCGATTAATTTCTATCAAACAAAATTATATGAAATTTAAAATTAAGGAAATTGTCAAAAATAGAATATTTGATAAAATATCTACACTTCATAGAAACATCAAGTGCAAAAAAAAGTTCTGTGTAGTGTAAATAGTTGGGGCCTTTTCAAAAATATAACAAAGCAACAAAATATTTACACTGTATAGAACAATTTTAAAAATGGAAAAAGCCCACAAGTCCAAAATGAAAAATATAAAAAATGCTCTCGTCAACAACACCGTCAACAAAGCTCGTAATATATTTGGTACACGAACATTTAGATTAGCTATTGTTTGGTACACGAATCGTTTAGATTAGACTATTGTTTGGTACACGACCGTTTAAAGTTGGCTACCCAAATCTAAACGAATTATTTTCAAGATTCTTTATACACGATCATTTAATTTGGTTACACGATCATATAAATTTGGTACCACGATCGTTTAGATTGATTGTTTAGATTTTGGTAGCCAAATCTAAACGATTTTTTTCAAGATTCTTTAGTATACGATCGTTTAGCGAAACAAGATTCTTTAGTTATGCTAAATGATTTTTTCAAAATTCTTTTGTACATTATTGTTTAGATTTGGCTACACGATCGTTTATTTTTTGTACCAAATTGATAATACACATCCTCTGATAGTTATAGAACTATGAGTAACATTTTGTGCATGAAAAGAAATGACAGTTTTGTATATGCTTTTTACTACGTGGACAAAAATTAATTCGTCACGATAGACACACTTGACGTTGGAGGGTCGTCATTGCCGCACGTTATAGCCAAATAAATGGTTGCGACAATCCGATTAACACACTCACATGAATACTACTCATTCGGTGGATGTTGAAGGATCTTGGTGGAATCAAGACATCCTAGCCACCTTTTTAGTCTTGTGCATCAAAGTTCCAGGGTTAGAATTGCAGACTTGAGACTTTGTCTTACCACTATCGGAAGGAACAAAAACTAAATTTGCGAATTGTTATAGTTGTAAGTGCTTTATTGATTTCCCACAAAAGGTGGTATTTGGTTTAAAACATAGTCATGCCTCATTGTTAGCCCCCTCAAGCATAATTTGTATAAAGGGAAGAACTTTCATTGATTTTCTCACATATATATACATAGAGAAAAGCCTATTTGTAGGCAAAGAAAAGGAAGAAAACTCCTCATATATTTTGAATAAAAACAAACACTAACAAAATAATGGCCTTAATGGACTATTCTTCTGTTGCTTGTCTTCACACCCTCCCGCAAACCTAGTGTTTTGATAAACTTAGTTTTATGATAAGATGTGTTTGGGGAAAGGGTTAGTAGGTAGTGTTATGATAAGATGTATTTGGGGGAAGGGTTATGTAGGTAGTGTTATGATAAACTGTGTTTGGAGAAAGGATTATGTAGATAGTGTTATGATAAAATATGTTTGGGGGAAGTTTTATGTAAGTAGTGTTATAATAAGATGTGTTTGGGGGAAGCATTATGTAGGTAATGTTATGAAATTTTTTTTTTAAATTCATATTCTAAATGTGATAAAAAAAATCGTATATTTAATTTACCAAATCATCTTAGTTTTCATAAAATAATTTGCCTTAATTTCTGTAACTACAACGTTCATTTTCAACCTTTTTTAAGTAATTGTTATGTTTCAATAAATCGGTTTTTATGAATGCTACGTGCAACCCGTAAAAATTTAAATATGGGAAAATAAGAATTGGAAATACGAAGTACCGAAAACATAATTTCGTTCATACCAAAAGAAATTTAAATGCAAAAAGTTTGGTGCAAGGGAGTTATAAACTAAAGTCAAATATAAGGAACATAATGTAGCAGCAAAAAATACAAGACAAGTGGTGGAATAGGACAAACAATCACGCATCATCTTGTAGAATGATCGCACAGTAGTCCATCTTCATCTCCTCGGGTATGTCCAAGAATGCTTTCATGTCGGCCAAGTTTTGTGTCAGCTTCCGCACGCATATGCCTTGTCCAATATATTCAGCTCAAAGATAGCCTGCAACTGTCTAATGACTTCCTGCCGAGTTGCGCTTTCATTTTGCATAGCTAACTTTGGCCACTCCTCAATGGCCCTCAGCTGGTCATCCGCACATTTCATGCATCACGAATGACGTACATCCACAGTTTCCACATACTGGGCCCCCGCTTCCTCTTTAATCTGCTTGAACCCGTCCTACAGTTGCTCGATCGACCAAGTCATACGCCCTTTATGTCCTCGGACGACATGTTAAGTCCTTGGCTATACATAGTAGGGATCTCCATATTGTTTCCATCTTCAGGTGAAAATCCCTCGTACCCGTCTGACACGTTGGACCTGACATCGACGAATGTCTCTACATGTGCCCCTTTGTGCAATCTTTCACGAACATATACGACAGTTAGTCATAATAGGGGAAAGACTTGTTCAGGAGGCCCTTTGCTGCAGGATGGGTATGTGAAAAAAGAAGTAATTTGTCAGTTTTTGATTCCATTACAAGCGAATAACAGTTCACTCTTACTTCATTTCCTACCCTGACCCAACTGCCAAATACGTCCTTCTAAGCAATTATACACTTCAAATCCTCGTTCCATCTGAACCCACTGCATATTGGGCTCTGCATTTCTACTATTTTCTGGAATGTCCTCTTCAAAGACTTTATTCGACAGCCAATAACAATACTCCCAATAACATTGCATCTTGGCAGCTTTTTTTGCCATCATTTTGACCAACTGTGCCAGATAACTGGATGTGAATGTCTCGCTGTCTGACCTCCACCCTCCAGTGGAGACCAACTAGACTAGGCACTCAATGAGGGTGGACTCCTCTTCCTTGGTCCACTGATGTTTTGGCACACGTGACGAACTGGCCAAACTGACAAAGAAAATGGAATAAAAAGAAATTGCAAGTGAATTATGTAGAACAACAGTAAGCACATGGGAACAAATTCATCGTTCTGTCGTGCCATGAGTTAATGTTTCATTAATTTCATTCATATACACATACATTCATCATATAACAAGAGTGGCCATATTTAGACAATTAAAATAATGTGATACTACTTCTACACAATAAGTACTACTGATTACACAACTAAACATCTCTTCGGCTAGGTCATCCTTGCACTGACTCTATTCGTTTGAGGTGTAACGACCCAACTCCTTATACTAAGCTGAAATCATTACTAATTTAAAAGATAAAAAAAATTAAAATAGAAAAATAGAAAAATAGAAAAATAAAACAAAACCTCGAATTTCTCATTAAAAGCATAAACAAAGGTATATGGAAATAAGTCTAAAAAATAAAATCCTAACTCGAGCCTTATCTAGTTTTAAAGAAATAAAATAGAAATAAAAGAATAAAAAATGTAAATACTGGAATCCGAACAATGACATAAGGCGGAAGCAAAATGGTCCCTATGGCTCGCCACTGTCACTTCTTCTCAGTCGTAACTTGCCTTTGTCATTACCTCTACCTCTACCTGAAAAATTAAACAAGAAAGAGTGTAATCAGTAAATGACCCACTACTAGTTCTGCTAGATGTCTTTTAATTTCCTTTTAGAATCCTGTAGAGTGGTATCCCTAAACTGGCACATTCCCGAACACGTGCAATCTGTGATCCCGTAGTAACATATCTGGTCTTCAATGACCTAAAGGAACACTTAGGACAAACTGGTATGTAGTGTACCCGACGGAAACACTAAGACAATCGGGCTGTGAGTGACCCCATCGAATCACTCATAATAATGTCTATGTCAATGTCAATGTCATACTGGACTAGTGATCCCGTCGGACTACACAATCTAAAAAAGGTGGTGATCCCGAGGGACACCCATGTGGGTACGACTCTAATAGAATAAGCTAACAATAACCCTATCAATAGCATGTAACGTGTCATAACATTATCATAAACATGACATAAATATAACAATCATAGCATACTTATCCGATATACCTTAATCATAAACATAACACAATCGTCCTCATCAATATACCACTAGTCATATCACACATCAGTCATCAGTATCAATTATCATTACAAAGTCAGTCATCATCAGTAACATCAGGTTATGCAATTTAGCTATCGTCTATGCATAACGATATACACATGCAATCTCTTAATTTCAGTCGAAAGTCTAGTAGTAGAGTTTCTTACCTGGAGATTAGCTTAATCGAATTCTAACAGCAAAAATCACGCTTTCAAAGCAGCGAAGTCCTAAATAGTTAGAAAACACCAAATTTAATAACTTAACCCTCAAAGAATTAAAGGTCCAAAAATCCATTCGATGTAACTTACCCAAGATCAAGGTTGAGATCAACTTAGCCTTAATTAACTGGGAGAATTCCTCAGTCCCGCTTCTAAACTATCCAAACGGCTCTTTAAGAAAAATAATTTAATTTAATCCAAAATTAAGTTATTTAAGGTCTAAAATTAAATCTTTGTTGGGTATGCCAAAAACCCAATCAAAACTTACTAAAACAGGTGAAAAGGACCAAAAATTGGCTTCACAGCTCAAACGGCTTGAAAAACAAGGGAAACAGCTAGGCGGCTCTGCTAGAAGGCAGAAGGCAGCTCAGGTAGGCGGGTGGCTCGACGCGAAGACACGCTCGCAACTAAGGGAAATCGGCTGCGTGCAGCTCGGGGCAGAGGAGGGCTCGACATGAAGACACGCGCCTAGCTAAGGGGAGTCGGCTGCTGGGGTCGGGCGTGCATGCGGGTCGAGCGTGCATGCGGCTCGGGCTACACAGAAAGGTGAAGCGTCGAACCGATGAAGAACGCTTGCTGACGACACCGAGTGAAGATCGTGACGACGAGCTAGGGATCGATGACTTGCGGCGGGGCACTGACGGAGACGCTGGCAGCTTAACGGAACGACAGATGGAGATGACGGGCGGCTAGGGCAGACGCGGACAGTCGACTTACGAAGGCAAGGAGACGGCTCGGGTGATTGGTTGTCCGCTGGATGCTGTTGCTCGGTGAAAGGACGATCGACTGCAAAGACAGAGGTGGCCGATGACGGTGGCTGGCGGACGGGAAGGTGGAAGTGGCAGCGGTCCTTGAGGCTAGGGTTTGTGGAAGAAGATGACTACCCTTTTTTTTCCACTTCCACGCTTTACAAGGATTCTTTAAATAATAATAATCATACTATTATTATTATTTCTTTTCTTTTTCCTTAATCCATTCCCCAAAACCAACTTAAATCTCAAATCTTCTCTCTCTCCATTTAAATCCCTCAAATCTCCCTTTCTAAACCAATAATTCCACCAATCACATCAACCTTCTCCAAATAAAATATCATAATTATCTTTTACTATATAATAATTATATTTTCCATTATATAATTATTATTTTAGATTTCTTTCTCTCTCTCCACAAAATATCTTTCTAAAAAAAATCCTTACATAACCATATTATTTGCATGATATAATTATTCCAACTTCAAAGTTAATTAATTACATAATCACATATAATTAATCAAATTTCTCCCAAAAAACAATCTTATTAAACAAACAACTTTAATCAAAATTCCATTAGCACCCAAATTAATTCCAACACTAATTAAAATTAACTTAAGATAATTAAAATAAATTACCTTAACTTGGGGCGTTACAGGAGGTCTCATTGTAGTGAATGTCGTCACCTGCAGCCGTTGTGTAGGTCGAGTCACCCTCATTAATATCCTCTAAAATATCGATGTTTGTCATCTCTCTGTTTATGAGATTGTCGAGTGGACAACACGCCAGAATCGTGCGACATTGGACTTGAACGGGGTAGTAGAACTTTTTGCGAAGGATTGCCCATCGATCCTTCAACAAACCGAAATATCTTTCAATAACATTTTGAGTAGAGGAATGTTTCATATTTAAGAATTCTTTCGCTGTTGTTGGTGAATTTCCAGCTCCACGCCACTCTTGCAAGTGATATCTTTTTGCTCCATAAGGAGCCAGAAATCCCTCCATGTTGGGGGTACCCCGCGTCAAATAGGTAGTAATACCCTATTATAACATCGATCGTGTTAAATATTGTAGTTGAGGGAATTTCAAATAATAATGGAGGGAATAACGATTGTGGTTAACCTTTGGAACTTTCAGTCCATTGGGTCTTGAAATAACATCTCGAAGGAAGCACGAGTCAACTGCAGATTCTTCCCAACCGGCTAGGACGAATACGAAATCTCCTTTCGTGTTGCATACCTGAGGACATTTGTTGCAACTTCGCCCTTCCATGTTATATACCTAGGTCGATTAGTTGCCACCACGCTTACCCTTTTGTATGTCCTGTCCAATGCCCCTAGGCAATTATGTAAAGTTCAAAAACTACAGATCACTAGTAGCCGTTCGAGATACATGAAGTACAGAGTGGATCTACGAAGCTAACCTCAAAGCACCTCCAATGTGGATCTATGCATGCATTTGTTACTGGTTGTGGTTTCTTCAACAACTCATCGTGGTGGCTTAGCCCAGCCAATGGTACAAGGTTGAAATGGCTAGAAACTGTCTCACCGGACCACACAAATTCCTTATGGATGACTCAATTCTTTATGTCGTGCGCCAAAACATGCAGAAACATCGCCACCATCTCCTCGACATCGACGATTTCTATCGATGCATAAGTCCAACAACAGTCCTTAGTAAGTGGTATAGAATGACAGACGTTCTTCTATCCATTTTAGTACTTTGACCACAAACCAGGTCGAACTCATGGATCATACAGAAGTAGCAAGCTCCCTAGTTTCATAATGTGTGTGGGGCAGCCTCTTATTATCATTTAGTAGTTCGTCCAACGTCATCAGTAACTAACGTTGGGACACTATGAAGACGGTTAGAATTGTAGCAATGTTTTTTGAAGCCATTGAAAGGTAACGACCAACAACCTGCTCAAGTAAGCGTTCTGTTAGTATGGTATGAGAACAACAGTGCATATTTAAAATAGTCTAATGATTGCACATTTGAAAAAAAATATTTATTCTTCTCCTAGCACCAAGTGTAAACAATAACGAGATACCTAGATGAGATACGATTTACAGTCCTATTAGGGTAGTTGTATCGAGGTAATTTATGGTACTTGTATTGCAGTGTATTTCGTTAAGAAGAAAACAAAATCTCCCAACCGTTTTCAAATTAAGCGTCATAAACAAGGTTTTGTTTAGGTTACCTTTTTTTTTAATGCGTATGGTTAAACATCAGGAAAAGGTATGCAACCTTCATATTTTAATTAAAGTAGAATGTTTAGAGAAAAAGGATTTGTGTAAGAATCTTTTGAACCAGTAAGCCTTTAACGAAAAAAAAATGGAGACGCTTCATTTTAAAAGTACTTTGGAAATTAAGTTTGCTAAAACACATTTGGTTTGATGGTTGAATTCATGCTTTTGTGCTTTCTAAATACAAACTACGTCGTACTTTTAAAAATCAGTGGGCATGTTCGTTTTGTGCTAGCGAAGAGTGAAATGTAATGTTTAAACAAAAAAAATCTCGTACTTTAGCTATGGAAGTTGAAAGTTCGGAAAAAAAAATATAATAGTGAGTAAAGTAACGAATAGGGTATAATATACTTTGGGGAAAGAATCAAATCAAAGTCCACATATGAGTTATTACAAAATAAAGAATTCTTTAGCTATGGAAGTCGAAAGTTGAAAAACTCAAATCAAAGTCCACACATGAGTTATTACAAAATCAGTGGACAAGTTCGTTTTGTGCTAGCGAAGAGTGAAATTTAATGTTTAAACAAAAAAAAGCTCCCGTACTTTAGCTATGGAAGTCAGAAGTTGCGGAAAAAAAAAATATAACAGTGAGTAAAGGAACAAATAGACTATAATATACTTTGGGGAAAATGGAGATGCCTTATTTTAAAAGTACTTTGGAAATTAAGTTCACTAAAACACATTAGGTTTGATGGTTGAATTCATGCTTTTGTGCTTTCTAAATCCAAACTACGTCGTACTTTTAAAAATCAGTGGACATGTTCATTTTGTGCTAGCGAAGAGTGAAATGTAACGTTTAAACAAAGAAAAGTTCCCATACTTTAGCTATGGAAGTCAAAAGTTGCAAAAAGAAAATATATAACAGTGAGTAAAGAAACAAATAGAATACACTTTGGGGAAAAAATCAAATCAAAGTCCACATATGAGTTATTACAAAATAAACAATTTGTGGCAAACATTTCCTACGAATTACAATCTACTAACCACACAAAAATTAAAATAAAAGGGGAAACATAATTACTACAAAACAACAAAACCCTAGTACTTCTTTGTCAAGTGTGAACTTGGGGTCGTGGAAAAAAGTAAAGAAGATGAAGGGCTATGACATGCTTTCGATTGATGGAAGAAGGAACAAAAACTAAAGCCTACATACCGTGTACTTGGGAGAATCTACCCGATGTTTAAATAAACAAATGAAAATTGTTAAGATTAAGGAAGAGAATGGAAGTGATTAAAAATAAAAAGTTTGGTGCCTCAGAGGAGAGAAATGTCTTCAATAAATTGAACTAGATTTCATGTAGTGGATACATCAATTCACAGTATAGAATAAAAGGGAATGCATGACATAATCCAGATCTGTAATCTAAAAAATGGCCTCAGATATGCATCGGTACGATATCCTTTATACTATATGCATAGAAAAGAATCACAAATAATGCAAAAAATGACATTCTAGCATGGATTGCAAATACAAAACATACATTTCAGGTGTGTTCAACAACAAGAAGTAGTGTGAAAAAGGGATTAAGAGACAGAAGCATGTCAAATGGCATAGAAAAATTAGATAATAGAAAATTCTGTCAAAGACAAGAGAAAAACAAAACATGATTGAGTAAATTTATTAGCTAGACACAGTTTGATATGAACCAAACCACATCAATTATCATGCCTCAAGGTCCCATTACATAATCGAGAGCCAAGAAGCTAGAACTCGCTATGATCACTCATATGCAAGCATTGGTGAATTTGACAAAGACGATTGTAGAAGATGCTGGAGTACATTTTTTTCATCTTGTGTGAAGTTGAGCTTCAATATAATGTGCATTAAATGCTAATAAACTACCTTTTCATCAACAAAATTCAAGCTCAAATTACTTCATGGATGCTACAAACAATTTATGTTTTTATTGCTTTATTATTTGTTTATTTAAACCTTGTCGTTTTTCTTTATTACGAGAAGGTAAAGAATTGTAACTCATGTAGGTTACTTCATTCTCCATAACTCAGCTATTTAAATTTGTGTCTTTAGGTTTATGGTATCAAGACTATATAAAAGCCTCTTTTTCTTCCATGGTGGACAGATTTGATAAGTTAATGTATTGAGTATTTTCTTTAGCTTTTTTGAGAGCAAAGTTTTCCATTTGCAATTTCTTGTGTTTTAGAATTTGCATGCTAGGATCATTCAAGTGGTATTGATTAAGCCTCTTGTGAAGTGATTCGAATCACGAGTTTTCTTTACTCTTGATCTTGATCATCAAGGTAATCCTTTCAGAACTGTTTTCTTGGGTTGATATCTTAATTGTCTATGGGTTATTTAGTAATTAGATCTAAAGATTTTATGGACCAACAAGGTTGTTAGATTAAATTTCTCAAGGGTTTCTTAACAATTAGTATCAGAGCATTAGGCTCTTTGATCGGACCTATCTTTTATTGTGTTTGGATATTTTTCTTCTTCTTAATTTTGTATTCATTTCTTTCATCTCGCATGATTCTAAATCTCTCTCTAAAAAAGAACCGCTTGTAATTCAAAATTTTTAGTTATAAAAATTAAGTCATTCATTGTCCTTTGTGTAACTCCCATATGTTACTAACGTTCGATTAAATCTCACTACTTATGTATTATCCTAGGAGTTAGTTTTCATTTACTTCTCTGTCACTACAAGTTTCTTTCTTACTACTCACTCATCATTCTAAAATTTCATTTATCCCTTTTGAATTTTTTTTTTAATTTGTTTCTTTATTGTCAATTGAATTGCTCCACTACAATGCCCTTTTGAGTTCTAAGCTTGCAAGTGAAAACACTTTAGATTGCTCTTAGCTCTTTTCCTTTGTTGGATTCATATACACTTTGAAAAAAAAAACTTGTGAGGTTTTAAACACAAGTGATCTCTATTACCAAGTGACTAGGTGAGGGATTTCGTATGAGGTTCTTTTTTATTTTTTATTTTTTGAGGATGGAAAATCAAGATGACATTGTTGTCGATGAAGGATGTTTTGGCAAAGTCCAACAAGGTGTTATGGCATGAATGGTTAATACTATGAAAGCATTGAACGATCATTTGAATAGGTTGGAAGTTGAGCATAAAGCAAGGGCTATACTGCCTCCTCCCTAACAACCTGCGATAATTCACCATAATAAGGATGCCTATGAGGGTGAAGGTTCTAATCGTTTGGATGAGAACCAAGTTACCTTACTTGGGGTACCTAGAAGAGAAGAATGACGTGCTGGTCGTGACTTCAATGGAGGACGAGGTCGTGGACAAGGATATCATTATTTTCAAAGAAGAACTCTACGAGAAGAGGAAATTTATCGCAATGTTGGAAGCATCAAATTAAAACTTCCAAAGTTTTATATGGTAAAACAGATCCAACCGAGTTCCTTGAATTGGAGAAGACGGTGGAATTCGTGTTTGACTGTCATAATTTCAACAATGAAATGAAGGTATGGTTATGTGTTGCTAAATTTATACAGTATGCTCAAACTTGGTGGGATAAATTGATGTCAAGTAGACGGAGGAATCTTGAAGCCCCAATCGACTCGTGGTACGAGTTTAAGAAGTCTATGAGAAGACGATTTGTTCATTTTCACAAGGACAATGCACAAAGGCTTCAATCGTTGAAACAAGGTAGTAAGTCCGTGGAGGATTATTGCAAGGAGATGTATGTATTAATGGATCACCTTGATCTAGATGAAGACATAGAGGCTCTCGTGGCACAATTTCTCAATGGGATAAACGTAGAGATTGCAGACCAAGTTGATCTACAACCCTACGGTGATATAGAAGAAATGTTGCATATTACCATCAAAATTGAGAAGAAAATACAGCGAAAGTCTTGACGGTATTCTTCTAAACATTTTTCCAATTCTAGTTGGACATGAAAAAATGATAGTACAAATTTTGATTATAAGCCTAGAAGTAAAGAGATGAAGGAGGAAACTAATATGACACTAGAGAAATGGGAGAGCTCTAAAGAGGGGAAAGAGAAGGTCGTTGATTCGAATGTATGTAGTAGGGAGTTAAAATGTTGGAAATGTCAAGGGGTAGGACACTTTAGTAAAGATTGACCTAATAAGAATATTATGACCATTAGAGAGGGAGAAATTGTAACCGACGATAAAGCAGAAGATGAGCTTGTAAGGGACGAACATGATGAAAGTGAAAGTGACCAGAATCATGAAGAGGATCCCACTAATATAACCTTAGTCACTAGGAGAGCTTTAAACACCCATATTAAAGAGGATAGTCTATACCAACGCGAAAACTTGTTTCACACTAGATGCCTTTTTCAATCCATACCTTGTAGTGTGGTCATTGATAGTGGTAGTTGCACCAATGTTTTGAGTTCTATTTTGGTCAAGAGACTTAATTTAGAGACCAAACCACATCCTATGCCTTACAAACTTCAATGGTTGAATGATTGTGCGGAAGTTCGGGTAACTAAGCAAGCTCTTGTGTCTTTTTCTATTCACTAGAAGAAATTTGGCCTTTGATGTCGGGTGAAAAAAATGAAAAATGAGCTTTAATATCGATTTTCAAAAGGCGGATGTTTAATGTCGGTTTTAAACCGACGTTAAAGATAAAATTTTAATGTCGGTTTAAAACCAACATTAAACATCCTGCTTTCTGAGAACCGACATTAAAGCTCTTTTTTATTATTTTTTATTTTTTTATTTTTAAAAAATTAAAGCTTTTCTCTCTCTTACTTTACCCTTTTCTCAAAACCACCATGTAAATATAATGCCTCTTATAATTCCTTCGCAATTCTTTGCAATGTTCCGTGTCTCGACCTCTCCAAATTTCCTTACAAGTCTCTCATTCGCACCGTTTTTGAATCATTTCTTCAAGAATGTTATGAACAATGCCCTTAAAACCAACTTGTGGATGCCTCTACAACTACGAAGAAGGGGTACAACGACAATAGCGATCTCATTGTTTGCTGGGTTTGTGTGTTTTTTCCTGCCTCTTCTCGTTTATAGTAGCTTGTGATTGTATTTTCTTTTTTCTATTATGTTTTTTATGAAATTTGAAAATTTGGTGTTATTTGGCTCAGTTATCAATCAAGAGGAAGGTGACGATTCAGGATTTTAAAGGGAAGACTTTGGTTTTGATTATGAAGTTTTATATAAATTAGGATGGGAAAGACCTAGTTCTCAATGGATAAAGGAGATTCTGATCCAAATTTTATTTTACTTGTGTTTATGGATTTTTGTGTGTTAATATATTACTTACAGAGACTGCAAATTAGGCAAAACTCTTGTCAATTTTTTATGGTGGTTCATGTCTTGACCGTTCTCTCTTTTATTGCATTATAGGTCAAAGTTGGTGAGCTTGAGACAGAACTAGTTGAGATAAATGCAAATAATGTGAAGTTATAGTGTTCCTACAATGAACTTGTGGAGTATAAGCTTATTATGCAGAAGGGAACCCTTTGTTGTAATGTAGTTCTTATGGATGATCGATGCTACTTTAGTAGTTCAGGATTTGAAAAGAAATCAATATGATGAAAAGAGGTACCTATGATCACCTTTGGGTACTCAATTTGCTCATCCATGGTTTTGCTGCAAGAGGTAAGTTTAATACCAAAAATCCCTTCGAATTTGGACCAATCTATCTATTAACATTTTGGGCCTCTAAATCCACTGATATTAATACCAAAAAATCCATAAATACCAGTGCATTTGAATCTCTTAGTTTGGAATTTTTCACCACCACTTTTGTTCCGCCTTCACATGGTGTTTACCGTGCTTCTACTTTTGGACTTGAATCTCTTAGTTTTTTGGAAATTTTGTTTTTAGGTAGTAAGTAAGCAAACATGGTGCATGCAGTAATGAAGCCTATAAAGCCTGGTTTGGAGGACGCACAAGAGCAAATCCACGAGATTAGGATCACTCTTTCCTCAAAAAATGTGAAGAACCTTGAAAAAGGTATCTCCTTGTACCTTTATTTTGAAGCAAATTTGATTTTTCTTTTATCTAGTGTTGCATTTAAACTCATATGTTGTTTGTCTCTTGGTTTTTCCTTTTTGTAAATTGTTTCTGAAATGTATTGATTCTTCCTCATTTGCTTTGTGATTGTTGTAGTTGTTTCTAATTTGTTAGTTTTTATTCAATTTTCATGTTCTTCTCAATTTTTAATGTGTTAGTTATTACTTTGTTATTTATTTGTCAAATGAACTTTTGATGGTTGTTTAAGAGAGTCATCCATGATTCACAAATGCAGTCAATCCTATTAGGGGGACTTGACTTTACTCAACAACAATGGTTTTGTGTTTTGTAAGTTGATACCTTCAATGAGGGGTTTGAAAATTTTTCTTGCTACTTTAAACCTGAAACTTTATGCAAAAACAAATGTTGAAGATGAAAGTGTATTTGGGGATTCACATTCGTCTCAAATCAGATTCATTCTTTTTCAGTTTGTAGCCATTAGAAATTTTTGGTTTTTTTTTTTAATATTTTTGGGTACTGTTATTCATGTTGCTGCAAGGGGTTTGAATTTAGTTCTCTTGGTTACTAAGTGGAATAGAAGAGAGGTTATTAGGAAAGAAAAAAGGTTTCATCGATGCTTGGGATGTTATCATGCCATTAGGTGCACAGAAAGTCTAGGACAACCCTCCTTACAAAACCACATTTTTCCTGCCAGTTGCTTTTCATTTTTTATGTCCATCTTCATATGATACCCCATGTTAATATAGTCATTTTTTAAATAGGGGTCCATTACTACTTATATCTTTAACAAAGCCTCGACTGCAGCCGCTTGTTCTACAGCAAAAGAAACATTGGAAAGATTTGTGAAAAAAAAAAATTATCTGAGATAAATACAAAACTGGTGATTTTCCTTCAATTAGAAACCTCAACAATCTCAGCTTCATTATCACTAGAATCTCCCCAGCGCTTGTATGTACTTGCTTTTTGTATATTTCAATAACCAAAGGTAGTTTAGTTACATTTCTTTTTTAAATGACATTAGAGATACTTGATTTTAATAATCGGTGATTTTCTAAATTTTAAAGTAGTTTCAGTTTTAATATTGTGTTCTCTTTTATGGTATTGGTATGGTATTGGTTTGGTTGAATGTCAAAATCAGATAAATATTGTGTTCTCTTTTATGGTATTGGTTTGGTTGTAAATTTGGTTGAATGTCAAAATCAAGAAAATCACAAGCACCAAATAATATGTGGGAAATTGATGGTTCAAGTTCAACCTTCAGTCAACTTCTTGGAATTGAAGGTATTACACAAAAAAATTTATCTTACCATGTTTCTCAATTTCTCAATTTGAAAATTTTTAGGCTAAACACCATTATGCAAAGCTAAGGGATCGTGTAGATAGTCAAGCGATCGAGTAGAAAGCTAAATGATCTTTGAAGGTTGAAGACTTTGAAGATTAATGAGTGAATGAGAAAGTAAGTTTCTGCAGGTGTCCTTGGTGTGAAATTATTTATATTTTCTTGTGTTATTGATATTTTCCTTAATGGAATTCATGAGTGAATGAGAGCCATCTGAAGTAAACTTCGAAATTAGTTATTGATCCAATTTGGTAATTCTTTTTTGTCGAGCATGTAGCATAGTCTTTGATGAATAGGAAATGCTGAAGTTGGATATTCAGCCATTGCTTCGCTCTTGAGTTATTGGTCGTTTATTTTGAACATTTTTTCTTTTTTAGTCCCTGCTCACCTAGAATTTTGAATAATGTGTGATGTGAAAGGACATTTAGTTGGACAAACTGCAAATGAATGATTAATTATTATTAGGTCTGCACTAGACTTGGGGTGGCCGATGGCATAGGTTGTTGGATTTGTGGTTGAGTAAGAGTATGGTGGTTTAAAACTAGGAAAATAGTGTAATTGTTCTTTTGTGTTCATTTATCAAAATTTGTTATCTATTCAATCACGACACCTTATTCCAATTTTATGAAGTTGAGTGCCAAGTCAACATTCCATCAAAATTGCAAGGACCGGAAATAGTATAGATCGAAGTTTAAGAGCAATGGAACATAGATGAAAATTTGCTCAGTAGATACATAGATACAATTATAAAAGGCACATGAATATGTAACTTAACTTTTTGAATATGACATGATCTTTAATGTCAGTGAAAGTGCCTTCTTTTAGTTAGCATGAAAGACTTCAAACTTGAAAATATTAGGTTTAAAAAAAAAACCAATCCCCTTTGTAAGAACAGGTGTGCTTGAAGCCTTCTTATTACTTTTATGTTGAGTGCTATATTTGTATTAGTTGTTATACAGCTGTATTCCAAAATCATGGGTTAATTTGTCTGTCACCTTCAATATTTGACCTCATTTAATGACTTATGTATTTTATGCATACTATTCCAGTTCTTGTAGGTTGCCCAACATACTTAAGGAACTTTTTGAACCGGTTCTGTGAGCTTGCCTATTCTCCAAATCAGAGCTTAGTCATAAATATAACTTCTGTTTTAATGGTTAGAACACTTTCTTTTTCTAACACTTGCATAATTATGCAATTCGCTATTAAGTAGTATTTGTTAAGGAATTCATGTGTTTATGTATTTTGTTTCCATCACTTCTGAGCAATGATGAACCTTCTATAGAGGCATATATTAGTTGCTCTTCTGATGGAATGTCTCTCTTTTATTCTTAACATGCGTATGAGCTCATTAAGTCACTTACATACCAAGTAATTGCACATAGATGTTTGGAAAAACAAGGTTGTGATGTAGTTCACTTCTTTTTAATATAAACGATGACAAGTGACATTTGCTCTCTTTATTGAACTGTCATTTCAATATTTATGTGATATATACTTCAAGATTGCTTTCTTATTGAACAAGATATTTCACTGAATTTGAAGCATTTATTAGAGCTCTTCACAAGTTCTTTACTTGTTAGTGAATTGTACAGGCATATAATCATTGTGGCATCGCTCGATTTGCAAAATAGTTGAACCAGGTATGTATTGAGATTGTTGTTTACTCATTTGTGCTTTTGTGAACTATAATATTGACTCGTGAACATAGGGAAGGTTAGCTCTAACCATTGAAATATTTAGTGCCTTGAAGTTGCTAGGCTCCAACATTTTTTTTTTCAAAGTTACCTTATTAGAATTCTAAAGATTAAATAGTTTATTTTGATATTGCTTGTAGAATGATTGAAGTCATCAGATTGAAAGCTAAGTGATTGTGTACATAGCCAGGCAATCGTTGAAGGTTGAAGACTGAGAAGATGTTTAGGATTTCTTATTTAAGTCTTGTATTAGGATCTTGTTTCATGTACTATTATAGAATGTATATATTAAACACAATATTAAGTTTTCATTTTGTGTATACAAATGTAAAAGATAAATATTATAGTTTCTAAAATAATATTAATTTTATTGATTTGTTGGAGCGAGAAAAATATATTTATCTATATGGATTCAATGTTCGTTTATAAAAAATGGACAATATACAACAATTAAATAAATATAAATTTCTAAAAATGGACAAAAACAAGCCTTTAATGTCGGTTTTAAACTGACATTATTGGTCTCTTTAATGTCGGTTTTAAAAC
Organism: Cucumis melo; assembly: GCF_025177605.1. NCBI lineage: Eukaryota > Viridiplantae > Streptophyta > Magnoliopsida > Cucurbitales > Cucurbitaceae > Cucumis > Cucumis melo. Next base: position 3,410,837 of record NC_066868.1, on the reverse strand, counting down.
GACATCATAGCCCAATCAACATTAAAGGGCTTCAATAACACTATCAAAGATGTCGGTTTTAAACCAACATTAAAGAGGTCTTTAATGTCGTTTTTAAACCGACATTAAAGCCCAACCGACATTAAAGGGCTTCAATAACACTATCAAAGATGTCAGAAAACTGACATTAAAGGCCTTTAATGTCGTTTTTAAACCGACATTAAAGCCAAACCAACATTAAAGGCCTTTAATAACGCTCATAAAGATGTCGGTTGCCAAGTGCATTAAAGCCCTTTAATGTTGGTTTTTTAAAGGTCAGATTTCTTCTAGTGATTGGAAAATATTCTGATGATGTTTTATGTGATGTTGCATCCATGCATGCTGGAGATTTATTGTTTGGGAGATCTTGGCAATTTGATCGTTGAGTAGTGTATGATGGATATACCAATCGTTACTCTTTTACTCATAATGGTAGGAAAACCACTCTTATTCCGTTGTCTCCAAATCAAAGGCAAGAAGCTGATGCAATAGAAAAATTAGAAAAATAAAAGATAGCAAAAGAATTGAGAGAGAGAAAAAATATGAATGAAAAGCAAGAGAGTTGCAATCAGCTTAGAGGACAAAATGAGGGAAAAGCCAAAAATGTGAGTTTGTATACACGATCAAGTTAGGCTATGAGGGTTTTACTTTCTAGACTATTCTTGTACTTATGTGCAAGGGGTCTTATTTTTGTTGGGTTTTATGTCCTAAAACTCATAGATAGTAAATATAATCAATTGATCGTTATTAATAAAGTGTTTTATTATTATAATTTCAATAAGTGTTATTGATTATATTAATAGTTTTGTCTTAATAACCTAAATCCAGTAAACTAACATCCTAAGTTGTTTGATGAGTCTTAAACAGTATGTAGAGACATCGGGGATCAATGTTCAAGATCAACTTAAATGGTCTATAGTATAGGGTTAAGGTTAGGTACTTTATCCTGTTAACACTATGGATACGGCTCACTGTGTATTTGATACAAACACATTAATCCAATGCGTTCATGTATGCAACATGCGAGTGAGGGTATCCTATCCAATGAGTTTGCATAAGACCGGACCACGAAATAGTAATCACTAGATGTAACTCTATTAACTAGTTGGGTTTCTATTTCATTAGAATGACCTAGGTAACTTAGTCTTAATCCTGAGTGTATTATGAACTCCTGTTTGCGAAGGATTGTTCTTTGATTTGTACGGGTGAGAGTGGCCAGATTGCAGACTCAATATGCTTATCATTTTGGGGACAAAACCGAGTGGAGAGCTGGAAACATAATCACACAAGATGGAATTCACTCCTTCCCACCTTTAGGGTAAGTATATAAGTGTTCCCTTAAATAGTGTCTCCGGGACTTGAACAAAGAACCCTACCCTCTCTATGGCACGAGAGGGGTTTTATGTTTAGTGGTTGGACCATAAACAGGTTGTTCATTAGAGGAGCACTGGTATTTAAGGACTAGAAGTAACCCAAGGGTAAAATGGTAATTTGACCTAATTGGTGTTACGAACACTTGTGAAGGACTAACTTACTGGTATTGGTCTATATCCGTGGACACATAAATATATCTATAGTAAGAAGAATTCAGCTGTGAGTCTTTAGTGGAGTGTATATACCGTTAACGAATATTTATTAATGTGGTTAATGAGTTTAACTAATTAATCTCATATCGTTGTAGCTTCTCATCTGTTGGTCCATTAGGTCCCCTTCCTAGCTCATAAAGAGTAATGAGATTTATTTATATTGGTTGTAATTTGAAATGTTTAAATTTACTTTGGGAATTAATATAATGTATATCGATACATTTGTTCACACGAGATTTCTGAAGAAATTTGATTCGTGGAATTGAACTTGTGTTGATGTTGTATTTATGTTGATTTGATGCGATGTGGTTCGATCTCTAGAATTTGATCCTCTGATTCTCTCTCGTCTGGATGCTTACGCTTGATTTGAGGAAGCCAAGCACGTGATGTTCTTGAAGTTGGAGTCTTGGAAGAAAGTTTGTATCTTCAAAGAAGCTTCAATCTTCGAGGGTGTTCTTGAAGTTGAAGCCTTGGAAGAAAGCTTGGATCTTCGAAGGAGCTTCAATCTTCGAAGGTGTTCTTGAAGTTGGAGACTTGGAAGAAAGCTTGGATCTTCAAAGGAGCTTCAATCTTCGAAGGTGTTCTTGAAGTTGAAGACTTGGAAGAAAGCTTGTATCTTCAAAGGAGCTTCAATCTTTGAGGATGTTCTTGAAGTTGGAGTCTTGGAAGAAAGTTTGTATCTTCAAAGAAGCTTTAATCTTCGAGGGTGTTCTTGAAGTTGGAGTATTGGAAGAAAGTTTGTATCTTCAAAGAACTTTGATCTTCGAGGTTGGTTGACTACAGGAGTTGAGGAGGCTTCTATCTCTTGGGAGAATTCTCTCCAGACCTTATGGAGTCAAAAATTTCCAACCCCCACAAATGAAGAGAACTCATCTATTTATAGAGTTCCCTGGTGGGCTTTTATGGACTTGAGCCTGTTCTAGTCCATGGACCATACCCATGGGCTCAATCACATGGATTTGGGTCATATTTTATTTTAGGCTAAATTAAGCTTATTTTTTGGCTCAATTGAATTTTAGCCTAACTAAATAATATTTAATTGAATCAAAATAATTAATTTGACCCAATTGTCATAATAAAAACACGTGACATCATTAGAATTGTCCAATTTGTCTTTAAATTTAATTTGGGTCACATGCCAATTTTTAGTTAATCCCAAATATAATTATTTTAGTAAATGAGGTGGCAATTTGTGATTGGTTCCAAAATTTCTTATTCAACAAATGCCCCCTTTCAAGATTTATGCACGTGTATGAGTGGGTCAATCTCGAAAAGATAAATTTAAAGTCCAAATATGAGCTTTTTTTTTTTTGCTCAATTTGACATATCCAATTAATCAAACTATGAATTTAGTACATGAGTTTGATTTAAATTTGAAATAATAGTTGGGATATGGTCAACCCTTAATTTAGAAAAATTTAAGGTTTTATCCAGAATTTACTTTAATTTGAGGATAAAAAAAAAATTTAAGTTTGATGACGGTTTGATTTGATTTTAATAATTTGGAATGACCAATTTTAACATGAGATAATTGAATTTTAATTTCATTTTAAAAATTAAAATATTAAAATATGTTTGAATATTTTGAAAGTGGAATCCGAGATTTTATTCCAAAATAAAATATCATAAGATAATTAGATTTTAATTTTATTTATTATTAAAAATTAAAATCTTTCCAAATCCTATTAGGAATTGGATTTTAATTTTATTTATTATTAAAAAGAAAATTAAAACATTTCCAAATCCTATTAGGAATTGGATTTTAATTTTATTTATTATTAAAAAGAAATTAAAACCTTTCCAAATCCTATTAGGAATTGGATTTTAATTTTATTTATTATTAAAAAGAAATTAAAACTTTTCCAAATCCTATTAGGAATTTGATTTTAATATTATTTATTATTAAAAAGGAAATTAAAACCTAGACTCTTACCATGATCATTCTTTTCTCATCAAGGAGAACAAATGTATGAAAGAAAAAAAAGAAAAAAAATTCTCTTCTCCCTTTTTGTTTTTTTTTTATTTGTTTTGTTTTGTTTTGTTGTTTTTTTTTAACTCTCCATTTTTTTAGGAACTAGAGTTATTGTCAAAAGGTAAGGATTTATTTATTTATTTATTGTTTTTTTTCTTTTCTTTTTTTTAAATCATTTGTAGAAGTAACTTCGCCGTCAGCGATCCAACTTCTACTGGGGGACGATCGGGCTTTTGCCGTCAGATCCACCGCCCTGGTAGGAGCGATCAGGCACTATCGTCATTTGGAGAGGTGATACTGTCGTCAGCGATCCAACTTCTATCGGGGGATGATCGGGCTTTTGCCGTCAGATCCACCGCCCTGGTAGGAGCGATCGGGCACCATCGTCATTTGGAGAGGTGATACTGTTGTCAGCGATCCAACTTCTATAGGGGGACGATCGGGCTTTTGCCGTCAGATCCAACGCCTGGTAGGAGCGATCGGGCACCATTGTCATTTGGAGAGGTGATACTGCCGTCAGCGATCCAACTTCTATCGGGGGACGATCGGGCTTTTTCCGTCAGATCCAACCCCTGGTAGGAGCGATCGGGCATCATCGTCATTTGGAGAGGTGATACTGCCGTCAGCGATCCAACTTCTATCAGCGGACGATCGGGCTTTTGCCGTCAGATCCAACCCCTGGTAGGAGCGATCGGGCATCATCGTCATTTGGAGAGGTGATACTACCGTCAACGATCCAACTTCTATCGGGGGACGATCGGGCTTTTTCCGTCAGATCCAACCCCTGGTAGGAGCGATCGGGCACCATCGTCCTTTGGAGGGGTGATACTGCCGTCAGCGATCCAACTTCTATCGGGGGACGATCGGGCTTTTGCCGTCAGATCCACCACTATGGTAGGAGCGATCGGGCACTATTGACATTTGGAGAGGTGATACTGCCGTCAGCGATCCAACTTCTATTGGAAGACGATCGGGCTTTTGTCGTTAGATCCAACCTCTGGTAGGAGCGATCGGGCACCATCGTCCTTTGGAGGGGTGATACTGCCGTCAGCGATCCAACTTCTATCGGGGGACGATCGGACTTTTGCCGTCAGATCCACCGCCCTGGTAGGAGCGATCGGGCACCATCGTCCTTTGGAGAGGTGGCGGCAAAAATGTACCATCAACGTCTTCTTGAGGAAGCAATAGTAAAGTTGCACCGTTGTCGTCCTCTCAAGGCATAACATATTAGAAATGAAGTAGAGTTTTTTTTTTTTAATTTTATTTATTTATTTATTATTATTATTATTATTATTATTATTATTATTATTTTGCTTAAAGAAGACAATACTTTTAAATTTAAATTGAAGAAGAATCCTTTGAGCTTGAATATGAGAATACATCGATGAAACCTTCGATCTTGTACATGAAAAAAAAAATAACAGTGCAATCCTTAAAGTCGGTGGAGCATTGGTGAAGTCTTCAGTCTTACATTTGAATGGTTTTTTATGAATAATTTTTTGAACCCGAATTTGAAGAAACATCAACAAAGCCTCAAAATTTGATTTTGAGGAACTTCTAATCTTCTGTGATCTTAAATTTTAAGAAACATTAACAAATCCCCCGAATTTGATTTTGAGGAACTTTTAAACTTGGTGATGAAGTGCTGAACTTCAAAAGAATGATGCCACCTTATAAGTATCAACATCTTGCTCTTAATGCCACATTTTTTTTTTAATTTTGTTATATTGCCCCCATTAAGGCATCTTCAACTTTAAGTTGATATTCTTTGATGAGAACGAAAACTATCAATTGCTAATGCCATGCTTTATGTGATCATGACACTACTCTTGCTTTCCATTCTTCTCAACTGAGTTTTTTTTTTTTTTACTGGACTGAACTTAAAGTTTCCTTTAAGCTGCCTACGTACCCTTTATAATATAGGGATCAAGTCATAACGTAGTTCATTTTTTTTTTACCATTCACCTTTTAAGCTCTTGTCGGCTAGGAGCACTATGCAGTTTAGGCTCTTGCGATAAGGAGATTTGCATATTTAGCAACTTTTATTTTCATCAAGAATTTTCTCATCTCCTTCGTTTATGGGATTAGTGAAGATAATGAATCTTGGTTTCACGGTCAAGGAACCTTCTGTATTTATGTCAATAGATAATTTCCTCTTCATGCGTGATGGAACACGACTGTGAATCTTATCGTCATCATTTTCTTCATGAAATGGTTTTGCGTTCAAAGTTTTCATCTCTCTTTGTTGTTGATCGTCTGTCATCTTTAAACGATCAAAATCAGATGTTGAAGGTCGATGTTTCTTCGATGTGGAGATGCTTAGCCTTTTGAAAGCTGAAGTTCGTGCGTAAGTAGACGTTGGACATTCGTTTTCTTCTGTCTTCGTGGCCATACTCAATCTTTGAAAGACTGAAGATCGAGTAGTTAAAGACTTGATACGATCAAAGATAGAAGTCCTTTGCTTAATTTCATTTGAATTGTCCATTTCTTCATAAGAATCATAATTGTTGTCGACTTCTACTATACTGGTAGTATGACATGCAGTGACTTCTAGTATTTCTTCTGGATGATCCTCAAGGAAACTTCTTGGGAGGAATTCAGCCAAAGTTATCGACCGTCGAGGTTGGAGGAAGTCCTTGTCTTTTCCTTTGATGGGCTTAGGCTTCCACATCTTCTTGTTCCTTCTTCCCTTCTTTTTATGGGAAATGTTTCCTTTTGAATGTTTTTTATGGAAGTGCGAATTCGTTTGAACGGAACTTGTTTGTCTCTCTTTTTTATGAGCCACGCCTATCCATTCTTTGCCCTCATCCTCACTTGGCTCTTCTTTGTTTTGAGAGTTCGACGTCATGGTCTTTTGTTGGAATCGAACAAGTATAGGTTCGAAAGTTCCAAATTTGAATCAAATTTTCCCTTTGATCATAAAGCAGTACTGATGGCGGAACACTTGAAGTCATATTAACTGCAACATGATTTGTTTGAGCTACTTCATCAATATCCAGCTCAATCTTATTTTCACGAGCCAACTTTAGAATTAGCTCCTTTAACACGAAGCACTTTTCAACAGGGTGACTAATGACCCGATGATACTTACAGTAGTTAGGATCATCTACTTTTCCTGCTTGCTCCGGTCGTTTACATTCTGGCAACTGAATAAGTTGCTTCTCTATTAATTGCTCCAACATGTCTGCAACATCAGAGTCAGGAAAGGGATAAACTTTTTTTTGTCTTTCTCTAAGAGTTGGACGTCGCTTTTCATCGCCATCATGATTTCTTTTATGTTTTGTTTCTTTTCTTTTAGAGAAAGATTTCAATGGAGTCTCTTGGACAAGCATAGACTCGTTTAGGACATTATTTGCAATCCTTTTAGTGTCATTGATTTCATTCCTGTCACTCCTTGTTCTTTGAACCAAGAAATCTTTTGCTCATTTGTTAGCTATACTCAACTCCATATCATGGGCGCGAGTTGCCAATTCTTCAAACGTGCGAGGTTTTATTCCCTATAAAATATAGAGAAGTTCCCAATGCATACCTTGGGTGCACATCTCTACTACAGATAGTTCTGTGAGTTTGTCTTTGCAATCCAGGCTTAGAGCTCTCCATCGGTTTATGTAGTCAATGACTGGCTCTCCCTTCCGCTGTTTTGTATTTGTTAACTCCATCATGCTGACGACACGCCTAGTGCTATAAAAGCGGTTGAGAAACTCTATATCCAGCTGCTCCCAGTTGTCAATTACTTCTGGTTCTAGATCAGTATACCACTCGAAAGCATTTCCTTTTAAGCTTCGAACGAACTGCTTGACTAGTTGGTCTCCTCTTGATCCTGCATTTTCGCATGTTTCGACAAAGTGGGCGATATGCTGCTTTGGGTTGCCCCTTCCATCGAATTGCTGGAATTTTGGAGGTTGGTACCCCAGTGGCATTCTCAAGTTGTCGATTCTCTTGGTGTACAACTTAGAGTACATGAAAGAAGTTTGCGGTGGTCCTCCATACTGAGCTCTAATGGAATTCGCGATCATATCCTGTAGCTGCTGAACTGAGAGAGAAGCAACAGAGACTGATTGTTGTTGTGGTTGGTTTTCCTGCACCATATTCTTCCCTTTATCAGTAGCTTTGACAACAGGAGTTTGACTTGACTCACCAGTTTCGCAAGCCTTCATTTGATCTTTCAAGGCGGCGATTTCATGATCTCGCTCCTCAATAACTTTCATTAGGAAATTTATTTTTCTCTCCATCTCTGCCATGGTTGCCTCAACTGTCACATCTACCATCATGACAGACACTACTTCAAGGTGTGATTCTTTGTCTGATAGATTAGAAGCAGGCGTAGAGTTGTTGAACAAAGGATTATCTCTCATGATGATCCCGCCTTTAGGAGATTCTATCAGTTGTTCCAAACTTTTCTTCTTGAGGACAAAACCTTGTTCTTGTTCTTGCATGCTTCTCTTTAAGTGACTTTGGGTGACAAGTACAATATAAGAGTCACTTGCAATAGAAGATTTGAATGCAGCCTTATTTGTTGCCATTGATTTTCTTGTAGTTGGATGACGAGAGAGAGATGAGAGGTAGAGAGGTCCCACTGGGCGTGCCAATTTATTCACACGAGATTTTCGAAGAAATTTGATTCGTGGAATTGAACTTGTGTTGATATTGTATTTATGTTGATTTGATGCGATGTGGTTCGATCTCTAGAATTTGATCCTCTGATTCTCTCTCTTCTGGATGCTTACGCTTGATTTGAGGAAGCGAAGCACGTGATGTTCTTGAAGTTGGAGTCTTGGAAGAAAGTTTGTATCTTCAAAGAAGCTTCAATCTTCGAGGGTGTTCTTGAAGTTGAAGGCTTGGAAGAAATCTTCGATCTTCGAAGGAGCTTCAATCTTCGAAGGTGTTCTTGAAGTTGGAGACTTGGAAGAAAGCTTGGATCTTCAAAGGAGCTTCAATCTTCGAAGGTGTTCTTGAAGTTGAAGACTTGGAAGAAAGCTTGTATCTTCAAAGGAGCTTCAATCTTTGAGGATGTTCTTGAAGTTGGAGTCTTGGAAGAAAGTTTGTATCTTCAAAGAAGCTTTAATCTTCGAGGGTGTTCTTGAAGTTGGAGTATTGGAAGAAAGTTTGTATCTTCAAAGAACTTTGATCTTCGAGGTTGGTTGACTTCAGGAGTTGAGGAGGCTTCTATCTCTTGGGAGAATTCTCTCCAGACCTTATGGAGTCAAAAATTTCCAACCCCCACAAATGAAGAGAACTCCTCTATTTATAGAGTTCCCTGGTGGGCTTTTATGGACTTGAGCCTGTTCTAGTCCATGGACCATACCCATGGGCTCAATCACATGGATTTGGGTCATATTTTCTTTTAGGCTAAATTAAGCTTATTTTTTGGCTCAATTGAATTTTAGCCTAACTAAATAATATTTAATTGAATCAAAATAATTAATTTGACCCAATTGTCATAATAAAAACACGTGACATCATTAGAATTGTCCAATTTGTCTTTAAATTTAATTTGGGACACATGTCAATTTTTAGTTAATCCCAAATATAATTATTTTAGTAAATGAGGTGGCAATTTGTGATTGGTTCCAAAATTTCTTATTCAACAACATTATAATATAAAATTTATATTTTAATTAGACTTTATTATATAAATTTAATTTTGGATATGATTCAAAATTGAATTACGAGAGAATAAAATATTTGAATGAATTCAAATATTAGTTTAATGTGAATTAGATTCATATTAAAACTATAGGTTAAAATTTAATGTGTATGTGATACATATTAAAACTATAGGTTATGAGAGAAATTTATATTTAAATATGAATCAAACTTTGGATTAAATTAAATATAAGATATTTAATTTAGAAATTTATTAATTGGAGAATTAATTAATAGTTTAGTTTAATTTGATTTAATTAAATTTGATTTAATTAAATTTGATTTAATTAAATTAATTAAATTAAAACTATAGGTTATGCGAGAGATATTCATTTAAATATGATTTAAATGAAATATTAATTAAATATGATTTAATTGATTAATTAATTTATTTATTTATTTATTTATTTTATTAATTAATTATTTTAATATATATTAATTTAATATTTATTTATTAAATTAATAAGGAACGTGGATGGTTTTCCCACATTCCCATTTATTCTCCCAACTTCCCACTTCTTCCGTCTGAAGAAAAGGGAATTTTTGCGGAACAAAATTGAAGGTGAGTTCTGCGAACTATGAGACTCTCCCATTCCGTCTGAAAAAAATTTCTCTGTAAAGAAAAATTCCTTCAATCCAATTTGGTTCCCACAAACCATCTCAATTAGAGAATAGGAAGGTTTCCAAGTGGTGGTGCTCCAAGTTGGTGTTTGATAGATTCAGAGTCGTCAACGAGAGTAAGTTCTTCTTTTCTGTATTTTTTTCAAAGCATGTTTAACTATAGAAATTATTTTTGTAATTTTGTCAATGTATTGATATTGTTTAAGGTTCCAATTAAAATTGGGTCTCTGTAATTCTTACGCTATAAAGGATATTCATCCCTTCAATTTTGTCACTAATGATAATACTCATTCTTTACCTAGTGCTTTTCTTATGCTTTTAAAGGAATTTGAAGATTTATTTCCTGAGGAGATCATGCCTAGTGGGTTACCACCACTTAAAGGGATTAAGCACAAAATTAACTTCATTCCAGGGGCGACCATTCCAAACTATCTAGCCTATCGAACTAATCCACAGGAAGCTGAAGAGATACAAAGGCAGATAAGTGAACTTCTTGCTAACAGGTATGTACGTGAGAGTTTGGGCCCATGCTCTATTCCCATTATCCTTGTGCCTAAGAAAGATGATTCATGGCGTATGTGTGTTGATTGTAGGGCTATAAACAAGATCACTATTAAGTATAGACATCCAATTCCTCGATTAGATGATATGCTTGATGAGTTGCATGGTTGTAGTTTGTTTACTAAGATTGATTTGAAATCTGGTTATCATCAAATTCGAATGCATATTGTTGATGAATGGAAAACTGCTTTCAAAACTAAGTATGGTCTTTTTGAATGGTTGGTTATGCCTTTTGGATTTGCTAATGCACCTAGTACATTCATGGGGTTAATGAATCATGTCTTGCAAGAATACTTAGGAAAGTTTGCAGTTGTCTATTTTGATGACATTCTTGTTTATTCTAAATCCTTAGATGAGCATGTTGAACATGTACGTTTCGTATTGACTACTTTGCAAAAGGAATGCTTGTATGCCAATTTCAAGAAACGTAGCTTTTACATGGAAAATGTTTGTCTTTTAGGATTTGTAGTTTCATCCTAAGGTGTTGAAGTCGATCAAGAGAAGGTAAGAGCAATAAAAGATTGGCCTACTCCTAAAACTGTAAGTGAGGTAAGAAGCTTTCATGGTCTTGTGGGATTCTATCGTAGGTTCATTAAGGATTTTAGTATAATTGCTTTACTTTTAAATGAACTTGTTAAAAAGAATGTTTCTTTTATTTGGGGTGCCTGAACAACGACTTGCATTTCAAACTTTAAAAGAAAAATTATGTTATGCTCCATTACTTGCATTGCCTAATTTTGACCTAACTTTTGAAATTGAATGTGATGCTAGTAGAGTAGGGATAGGTGTTGTTTTGATACAAAATCAAATACCTTATGAGAAAGAACTTTATACCTTTGTTCGTGCATTACAAACATGACAAACATTATCTTTGGCCCAAAGAATTTGTTATTCATTCAAACCATAAGATCAATTTAAAGCATTTGAAAGGACAAAATAAACTCAATCGATGCCATGCCAAGTGGCCAGAGTTTATTGAAACATTTCCCTATGTGACTAAGTACAAGCAAGGTAAGGAGAATATTGTTGCAGATGCTTTATCCCAACGATATGCTCTACTCAAGACTTTGTATACTAAGTTGTTAGGTTTTGATCATATAAAGACGTTGTATAAACTTGATGTGTTCTTTGTAAATATTAATATAATATATAGATGTCCAATGTCCATTAGTGTTCTTAGTGGCCATAGCCACATGTCTACTCATTTATCATCCAACACTCTCATGTCATATGTCAAGCAAACATGATCTCTTAGTGCCGTATAATGTCACATCTTACTTGCCAAGTTGCCTATAAATAGTGGCATTTGGTGGAGTTGTAAGTTGTACAAACATTTAGAGAGTTTTCCAAATAATTTGGAAAAAGTAGGAAAATTTGAGAATTTTAATTTCTTAATTACTTTATTAATTTTCCTAATTTCTTATTTATTTATTTATTTTTATATTATACTATATATTATTTTATTATTTTGATATTATAATTTCTCGATTTCTATATTCTGGTTGTGCCTCGTTTTTACACCACGTTTCACTTTATAACTTTTTCAACTTTTGTTTGAGTTTCTTCAAATTAAACTTGTGATTTTCGCATTTAAAGTCTTGTCAACCTTAAAACAAATTCTTGCTTTATAACCATTTGATCTTTTAGTTTTGGTTTTTGGAACATATGTCTACCTCTAAATTTTTTGTTTTTTTTGTTTTTGTTATCTATTTTTACAAATATAATGTGTTTTAAAAAACCAAACAAAGTTTCGAAAACTAAAAAATAATTTTATACACTTGTTTTATTTAATTTATAAAATTTGATTAAGAATACAAACGGTTTATTTTTTACTTAAGATCTTAAGAAGTAAAAAATACAAGGCTAAATTAATTTTCAAATTAAAAAAAAAAAAAAAAAAAAAAAAAGGTCAAGAACCTGTTTCGTAACCTTTTTTTTTTTTAATTATTGTAGCCTATATTCTTTCCATTTCTTTTGGTTATAATTTACACATTTCTTAAATATAGAAGTTAGAATTTTTTAAACCAAATTCCAAAAATAAAACTATTTTTTAAAATCTATTCTTTTTAGATTTTAAATTTTTTGCTTGGTTTTAAAAATGCTCGTAAGAAGTAAGAGTTATATACTTAATTTAAAAAAAAAAAAAAAAAAAAAAAAAAAAAGAATGAGTTACCCAACTAAACTTAAAATAATTAGGACCTAAATGATTGTCATGTAGGAAAGGCATAAGCAAAAACAATAATTTTTCTAAGTATATGTGTGTCACCTTCAGTTTTGTCCATATTATGAGCTTCGAAACTATATTCTACATAAGTCTTGAATTTGAATTATAATTATGAGAAATATAATTAAATTATCCTTTAATATCAATATTAATATTAATTGAAAGAGGCGTCAAGTTTTAGAGAAAATAATGATGACAATTTTGAAAAAGCAAACCTACACAGTATAGCCTAGCTAGAAATTAATATAAAGTTCGTGAGATTGGGTTCCAAACTTATTAGTTGATTTCCCATTCCTCAAAACTTTCTTCAAAAACTCATAAACATGGGAGAAGGAAATAGAGAAGAAGAACCTCAAACTTCCAACAAACATGGTGGTTGGATCACCTTCCCCTTCATCATAGGTCATCTATCTTACTTTCTAGTTTTCTCTTCTATTTTAGTTTCTAATTACATTTTTTTTTTTTTGCCATGAATCCGTGGTCAAATACAAAGTCATACTATATTAACTCATAGATCACGTACATTATTTTGTATTCTAAATAATAATTCTCTTTAATAAATTAAAATCGTTCTCTTTCATATTATATTGTTAATAAATTATGTAAATCGTTTTTTATGTTGTTTATCTTTAATTGTCAATGATTTTCAGGTTCTTTTGCTTGCATGACATTGGCAACAGGAGGATGGCTTGCAAACTTGATAGTGTATTTGATTAAGGAATACAACATTAGTAGTATTGATGCTACTTTGATATTCAACATTGTTAATGGATGTCTTAGTGTTTTTCCTGTTGTTGGAGCTGTTCTTGCTGATTCTTTCTTTGGATCTTTCTTTATCATTGTCATTTCCACTTCCATTTCTCTTTTGGTAATGTTCTTTGCTACTTTTCTTTCATTTCTATCTTTAAATTTCATCTCAAATATTTTATCATTAATTCTTTATTTACACTTTTTTAGTATTTTTTCTTTTTTGTGTTTGATAATTATTTGGTTTTTATAACTTTAAATTAAACTAGCTTGTACTCAATCAATTTGTTGACTAAAATAGTATATTCTAAATAATCTTGTTTGTTTCCAAGATGATGATAATGATAATATTATTCTTGTTTTTCTTTACAATATGAGAATGAAAGAATCAAACCTTTGACCTTCAAAGTTGAAAATACAGACACTGTCATTTGAGCTATATGCTCATTCTTGAAACAATATTAAGGTTGTTAGACGCTACTGATCTAAAATATTTATTATATTTGAAGTGTGTTGAAATAATATGGTTGCAGTTATTGATTTCAAACATGTATACAAATCAAAATTTAATTGAAAAATATTTGGGTGCATCTCAAGTTGTATCCATCTTTATGTAACTCATCTCAGTGGTTCAATTCATTAGATAACTAAACACAGTATTCTATACAAAACCAATAGATAGATGAGAGAATTAGTATAACAACTCATATATCTTACAAAGATTATAATATTTCTCCATTTTTTTCAATCTAAGATCTCAACATGCATCCTCAACATGGTTTCAATCTTTTTCCTCGAATATCTTTATGTTCTTTTCTTGCTTTGCTCTTCCTTTATCTGTACACAAATTCTCTTTACTCATTTCTCCATCACTTGTTTCTGAACAGTAAAAAATAAAAATGCATATGATTCATTTTGTAGGCCATCCTTTCCCTTACACTAACGGCAACAATCCATTCTCTAAGACCACAGCCATGTGATCATAATAATACCTCAATCACATGTTCTTCATCACCTTCAAAACTCCAATACACAATCTTATACTCAAGCATTATCTTAGCATGTCTTGCCAATACACAATCTTATACTCAAGCATTATCTTAGCATGTCTTGGTTCTGGAGGCTCTCGTTTCACCACAGCAACTCTTGGAGCAAATCAATATGATACAACAAAACATCAAAACATTTTCTTCAATTGGTTTTTTGTCACTCTCTATGCTGGATATGTTGCTAGTTCCACAGCTATTGTCTATATTCAAGACAATGTTAGTTGGGGTTGGGGCTTTGGCATATGCCTTGCCGCCAACGTCGTTTCCCTAGCTATTTTCTTGCTCGAAAATCGCTTCTATCGTCTAGATAAGCCTAAAGGGAGTCCCTTCACTTCACTCGCTCGAGTTCTTGTGGCTACAGCTCGAAAGAGGCTGGCTCGAGTTCAGGTAGGAAGTGATGAAGGTTGCTACTATTATGGTGATCAGGACCATCGTGTGGGGATGCCAGTTGTGGATAGAATAATGTTGACAAAGAGTTTTAGGTATGTCCTATGTTTCAATCATCTCTACTTTGTTCTACTTTGTTCTACTTTTGTTCTACTTTTGATCTTTTAATTGGATTGCTTGTTTACTTTACATTTTTTAAAAATAATGAAAAAACACTAAATTTGTTAAAATATCTTTAACTTTTTCCAAGTATGATAATACTACTCTTGAATTTAAAAAAAAAAATCAAAATATATTTATTGTTAGTTTTTTAATAAAAACTATTTGCGTAAAGGCACGTTTATTAAACAATATTTTTAAAAAATAGAAAATAGAGAAATATTAGGATTAGAAAAATATCACAGTCTATTTACAATTGACCACAATAGATCAATATGGGTGACTATCATTGTCTATCATGATATAGATATGCACAAATGATAGTCTATCGTGGTCTATCATAGATAGATTGTAATATTTTATTATATTTGTAAATATTTTTTTAAAAAATTTATCATTTAAAAGGTAATTGAGGAAGAGGGAATCATTTTAGATGATAAATGGTTTACGTTATACCTAATCGTAAAATCAATTTTTAAACTTTACATTAATGCTAAGTATATTGACACCACTTTTAAAGGTTTAGAGGTATTTTTAAAATGAAATATTGATGATGTCAATATATATATACATAGTAAAGATTTTTTAATTTATTTTTTTTAAACATTGAGGATATCAATTAAATTTTTAAAAGTTCATGAGAAACAAAGTGTGGTAGTTTTCATCCCAAAATTAATGGTATAACAACGAGGGTGATTGATTTTTTAATTTATTTTTTTAAAACATTGAGTATATCAATTAAATTTTTAAAAGTTCATGAGTATTTATGAAACGAAGTGTCGTAGTTTTCATCCCAAAATTAATGGTATAACAACGAGGATGATCTCTTTTTCTTTTAAAGTTTGAGGATATTATTAAAATTAAACTTTACAAATTTCATGGGCATTTTTTAAACAAAGAGTAAAAATTTATTAGTATTTCCATAATTTTTCTAGAAAAAACAATAAATAATGACCAATAAACATAATTACAGCTTAAAAAAAAAAAGATCATTACAATTATAATAAAAAACACATGTATATAATTAATACTTATTGACTATTGTGAATAATATAAGTTAGTCTTTTTCTTTTTCCTTTTTTTAGAATAATCTAAGGTAGTTAGAGAATGACAATTAATATATATTGAACTAAAGAAACACGTTGACTACAATAATTTACTTCAATAATGATTTATAAGGTGAAGATGTATTATTAGTTTTCACTAATTTAACTATTAACCAACACTTTTTCACTTCATTATTCAATTAATTACTAAATATTGAATTTTAAACTTAAGTAAAAGATGAAAACATGTCTTCGTAAATAAATAAATAAATAAATTTACCACAAACTAATTAATAAACCAAATAAAATTTAATCAACAAAATATTTTTAAAAACAAAAAATAAAAAGAAATAGAATGGTTAGGAAATAGGAGCTTAAATTTTATTGAAGTTAGTTAACTCACTAAATTAAATTAAGTATATGGGTAATATTTGATTCTTTCCCATCTAATCTTAAAAAAGAAAACTTCTTAAACAAATAACTCAAATCAATTTAAATTAAAATATTTCCATTGGTTGGATTATTAGAATATTAATTCGCAGCCAACAAATTTCTAATCAAAATGTTTCAATCAAATTCGAAGATGTCACAATCAATATTTTTGTCCACCTAGAAAATTTTACAAAATATTTACGCTTCAAATAAAATCAAATGGATAAATTTTGTCTTTAGTAATTTTGTTTTATAAATTGTAAATATTTTGTCAATATTTTTTATTTTTGAAAAAGCTCGTTTATTTTATTTAAATCAATAATTGAATTGGTTGAAAAACATACGTGAAAAGTAAAATAGATTTGTTATTTCCTTTTTAAAAAATGGAGCAACTTATTTCAAAAATACTAATGAAACTATCAATAGTTTGCATTTATAATATTAACGATCTATTTATTACATTTATTTTCTTAACAAAAAAAACAAGACAGAAAACTTGAAGTAAAAGTATAAAATTTTATGAAGTCACACAGGATTTCAAAATCAAAACTTTCATTATCACTGATACAAGAAGAGACACCAAAGATATATAATATTTAATTATTGATGACCTTTCTAACAAGATTGCAACAAAAATAGACTAAATATTTGACAAAAGTTTCATAGTTGCAAATTTGATAATGCACATGTTTTCTCTCTTTTTTCCTAATTGTTGTCAAAACTATGACTTAAATTGTCTGAATATCTTTTCTATATTGATTTACACGCGAGTACAAACATAAAACTTTTAGTTAAAATATTTAAATCTAAGAAAATGTGAGAATTAATATAATTTATATATATCATAAAGAATGTGAAGTTGTCCATCTTTTCGACGTATAATTTTTAACGCTTTTAAAATAACATTATCCTTACGCACTCCAACCTTATACTAATTTACCACCACTTGGGTAAAAAAACATTTTCAAATTCACACCAAAAAAAAATAGATTTAATATACATACAAATATAATTTAGTACATGTAAGTTAAATTATAAGATTGTTGACCTTTCAAAGTTGTTTCCATTTTTCAATTTTCTTTTTTTGAGCAACAAAATTGTTTCTATTTAATCGTATATATATATATATATATATATTAAAAAAACAATTACAATTAATTTCTAAATTCTAGTATTGCATTTTTTTAGTCTCTTTATTTCAAAAGAAATTATATAAAAATATTTAATAATTTTTTTTAATTTTGAGTTTTGTAGTTTAAACTTTATCATCAATGATCTAAATTGCCAAACTTTTCCTCATATATTATGCTATGATTTTTCTTTAACTAACCCAATTAAAAGCTTTGACACACACTATGATCTTTCTTGAAGGTGTTTGAATCGTGCAGCTCTAATAACGCAAGAAGATGTCCATTTGGATGGAACCATTGCAAAACCTTGGAGGCT
This sequence comes from Cucumis melo, assembly GCF_025177605.1. Classification (NCBI taxonomy): domain Eukaryota; kingdom Viridiplantae; phylum Streptophyta; class Magnoliopsida; order Cucurbitales; family Cucurbitaceae; genus Cucumis; species Cucumis melo. Next base: position 3,392,943 of record NC_066868.1, on the reverse strand, counting down.
TTGTAAAGTACAAGAAGTAGAAGATTTCAAAACTTTACTTAAAATTCTCCCTCTTTGGTCAACTGGTATTTTCCTCTCTATCCCCATTGCAATCCAAGGAAGCTTAACCGTCCTCCAAGCCCTAACCATGGACCGTCACCTTGGTTCGAACTTCAAAATCCCTGCAGGGTCTTTCTCCGTCATCATCTTCATCTCCACCACCATCTCACTAACCCTAGTTGATCGGTTCCTCTACCCTATTTGGCAAAAGTTGATAGGACGAATGTCACGACCTCTCGAATGCATCGGTCTTGGCCATGTTCTCAACTTTATTTCTATGGTAATGTCAGCATTAGTAGAATCAAAGAGACTTAAGATTGCTCATGCTCACCTCCTTCAAGGCCAAGTTGAGGCAATAGTGCCAATCTCAGCCTTGTGGCTTTTCCCACAACTAGTTTTGGTTGGCATGGGAGTAGCTTTTCATTTCCCTGGACAAGTTGGATTGTACTATCAAGAATTTCCTGCGTCATTGTGTAGCACGGCAACGGCGATGATATCACTTGTCATTGCCATTGCGTATTATCTTAGCTCAAGTTTGATCGATCTACTTCATAAGGTTACAAAATGGTTGCCTAACGATATCAATCAAGGGAGACTTGATAATGTTTATATTGGATGATATCTGTGATTGGAGTGATTAACTTTGGATATTATTTAGTGTGTGCTAGATGCTATAAGTATCAAAATGTTGAAGATGGTGGGAAGAATGTTAATGATTCTATAACTCAACATTGAGAACTCATATTGTCAGTGACAAAGAAATCAAATAAAAGTAGAAGTTTGTAAGAAACTAGTAGATCGATTATATTAAGAATCACTTTTCAATATATTCGATCTAATTAAGTATGTTGCATTCTCTGATCGATTACAAATTTCAAGTTTATCATTTCTATATTTATATGTTTTTTTTTCAATTTTGATTGATTCACTATTTTTAATAACAATTATTTTTCTTATACTTTTATCAAATAGTTTTTATTAAACAAAATGATATGCAATCACAACAAGAAAAACCCCCTATTATGACAGTTGGTTCCATCTCAAATTGAAAGATGTAATAAATAATTGTCATCAAATGTCAAATGTCAAAAAGATACCGTAACTCAAAAACATATTTTAACTATTTTGTGATTCTTTAAAGGTATATCAATAGTTTTGTGAAATATATTGTGGGCTATGTGATGAAGCATTTTGGTAGCTTATAATGTGTTTGATGAAATGCCTCAATGAAGCATTTGGTTGATTTTTAAGTGATTTTTACTTGAATCTCATAAGTTTGGATGTGAAGCAATATTATTATTGTTTTCTGTGTTACTTTGTAGTTCTCTTATTCTTTCATTGAGCATGACTTTTCATAACAAAAATCATTGGAAAAAAAATCAATAGTTTGAAATTAGAAGCTTAGAATCTACAAAATGCTATAACCTATCACAAGAAAGTGAGATGGGGAAACCTGGAATGCTAAACCAATCATGAAATCCTATTTCAAAAAGCATTTTCACAATAGCTTGGTTTTCCCTTTTCTTCTTGTTCTTATGTTTTCATTTCTCTCTTTTTTTTTCTTTTTTTTTTTATTTTTGGGTTTTTTTAGACTTTTTGAGGCAAATCCCTTTTGGGTCTTTGAGCTATTGCTTTTTTATGCCATTTTCCTTTTCTGGGTTTCTTTCAGAAAAGGTTTTATGCCTAATAGCTTGAAGAAAAAAAACCAATCATATATGTATATTCGCATTTTTGTATCATTTTTGTGAATAAATTAGTTTTTTGCCAGTTTTTTTGTTTTGTAATTTGCTTTATCTACTTGAGGTGAAATTTTTAAAAGGACGAGAAGGATATAGGCAAGCAAAGGCCTTGTTATCACTTTGGAGTTACAACTGCAAGTTTTTCAAACTATAATCAACAACATATTGAGTCTAAGTTTCAATTCCATCATCTTCCCATTTCTTTTGAGGTTTTACTAAACCCAAATATAAAGTTTGAACTGTGTTATGTTTGTATTAATTCCCCAATGACATCAAAGAAAACTATATTTTAGTGAAGCCCACATTGTATTCCCTTGTAATGCTAGCATGTTTTGGTTTTGAATTAGTGTCTCCATGAGAATTAGTTTTGTACTTGAATTTCTTATCGACTGTCTCCATTTGGCGTCTCCCATGGAAATATCTCTGTTAGTGCTACAATTTTTACATTGGAACAAGCATTTTCAAATAAAGTATATCTGTGTATATTAATACATAATTATATATCAAATAACTACTTTCGACGATGGTTGAAATATCTACAATAGAACCTAATATAGAAAGATATGAAGATGAAATATAGGAGAACAGAAAAATCAATTGAAGAACATGAAGATGAAACCCTTTCTGCACAAGGTAACTTTAATTTGAGGATTTAATTAAACTGCATTAGATGACCAGCAGTTCTGTGAGTGCTCAATTTTATTTTGCTTTCTGCTTATATTGGTTTAAAGTTTTGTTTTGCATTGTTTTCTATAAATTTTTTCAATAAATGTAGATGTTTTTATTCCATTCCAAAAGTTGCCTTATTATTTTCACTTGTTTGTGCAATCTAGTGAAAGTTCTATCTTGAAGGAGGTGTAATGGTTTTAGCTGATGGAGGTGTCGTTTGCATTGATGAGTTTGACAAAATGAGATCAAAGGATAGGTAACCTAAAAGGATTTAGTTCAGCTGTTGGTTAGTGAAATTACTCATACCAGTTTAAGCTATTGATTAATGAAATTACTCATACCGGTTTATTTAGCCTTCTTTAGATTTCAACTTCGGGAGTTTTTTTTACAAGATTACACTCAACACATGGATTTGTGCCGAAATCCTAGGGAAAAAAAGACAAGAACAAGATAAGGATGCATTGGATAGAAAAGAGAGAAGGAGTTCTGATCACAAACTCATATTCTCAAATATATGAGGAAGGAGTCAATCTTGTATGTTTCTTTTGTAATGTTTGTACTTGGAGAAAGAAGATGAACAAATAAGAAAAAATTAAAGTAAAATAAAACATCAAAAGATGAATAAATAACTTTTTTTTTTCTTTTAACTTTACCTTCTTTGTTGATATTTGCAAACCACCATGGACCTCCGAAGGTTAACTGTAGGGCAAAATTCCATGAGCCCATCTAAGTCGAAAGAAGAGCACGTAAGGTTTATCTTTTTCACACGAGGCTACTATCTCCTCATTTCTTTGCTCTTTCATTTTTAAGTTTTTTTTTATTTTTTGTTCTTCCTATTAGCTTTCATCAAGTAGGAGGATTTAAGAATGAGAAGTCAGAAGTTAACCTCTTTTAGACTCTATCAAAATATCTTACATTTTAACTTGATAAGATTGGCTTTTTTTATGATTCTTTTGTGTTGCTTCTTTCTTTCTACTCTTGTTTGTGGTATTATTTCCTTATAATGCCTCCATGATCTTTTTTTCCTTTTTAAGGAACTTGCACTAAATATTTGACTATTTTGGATGTTTGAAGTATCTTGTAGTGTGTTTTTTAACCTGAGTCGTTGAATGCATAGGTAAAGTAATGAACTTGTATCATGTTATTGATCATAAGTTCACATTTCTTTTCTTGCTTTAGTCTGGTATGGTTTGATTTCTTCTTGAAACTATTGATGCACTTAGATAGAAAGTGGATTTTTGTTTTTCAGAATACTTGCTCCATTGCATTATTCTATAGTATCCATGTTTATGTTTGCGCAGGTCAACACAGAATTCGTGAAAATTTTAGCATTCAAGTGTGAACTTACACTTACTCAATAACATTTAAATGGTCGGTAGAATTTGGATATCATATAAAGCCATAAATTCTTCAACTAACCTCTTAAGATTGCATGTTTAATGTCTTCAAAGACAGAAGACGTTCAATTCTTTTCTTCTTTCTCCTAAGGTTTGTTGCTGTTTTTTAAATGATGTTGTTGTTTGTTCAATGTTCTTTGATCATTCTCTTGAGTTTTTAGGAATGTTATCCATTATTGCAGACTGGGCTGATTAAATGTCATTACTTATACATTTTGTTTGTGATCTGAGTTGCACCTCTTCTGGCTAGATCCAATTTGCTCATTACTAGGGATATAGAGTGGGCAACCAAACTCCTAGCATCATCTTAAGAATGCAAAAGAGTGCTTGTGTAATTTGATAGATCCTTTTGTTGAATTGTGTTTCCAGCCTTTTAACTTTCCTTTTTTTTAGCAAAAATCATGTTGATGATCAAACACTTTTCTCATTTAATGGTATCTTGGCAACCCCTCCCCCTTCTTCTTTACTGTTGGGTTATAATTGGTTTATTTATACATTCTATATATATATTGGACACCAACTTCACATTATGTAGATAGCCTTGAATTTCACCTTTTATTATATATGAATGAGCTTACACCCCACTCCTATCTATATGATAGATTTTTAGTAAAAGAATTTGAATGTTTAGGGATGATAGAAAATGAGATGAAATCTTCTCTAAATAATCTTCTACTTCTTGTTGCAGTATTTTGGTATTTTAATCTGGTTGTATTTGTTGTTTAACCTGGTTAATTAGCAATATAGATCTATTGTTGTTTAAGGTTCTAAAGTTCTAAATTATGAAATAAAATAAATTCAAGAAAATGAAAATCAAGAACTGTTATTTTCCACTTTTTGTATCTCCTGGCATCTTACAAAGAGAGAAAGATCATATTTAAGATAGTCATAATTATTCTTGTAATAAGGAATGATGTTAAATAAAATATGAGTTGCTAAATTTCAACACCTATTACATTAGTTCTTAATATGAATAAGGTCTTATCTTTTTATGGGGTGGATTGTTGAGAATTATATATATGTTTATGTATTGTAGGTCAGGCTCGGTTTCTTTGAATGCTATCAACTAAACATGGAGTCCTATCTTTGGTAGGAAACTTCTTTTTTGGAATTATATAATATTATATAGTGATAATTTGGTTTATTTTTAGTGGATTTATAATAAAAAAAATTGTGATCAAGGAATTGTGATCTAATTTGGGTATTTCTCATTGTAGAGACCTTGTAAATGTTTTTGGAGAGTTCTTCCAAAATCTAGTGCTTGTAAAGTATAGCGAGTAATTCTTCCTCATACTTCATTATATGTATCAAGGTGTGTTGGGCATAAAACTTTTTAGTGCACATCACTGAGCTTTTAAATCCTTTGCAAATGTGTTATAGTTTTATTGCCTCATAATGTAAGGGTTGTTGAGAAAGAAGACTTTGAAGAAGCTATAAAATTAAAACTATTTGTGTTATAGTTTCAACTTGAAGTGCCTAGCAAGGAATGACTGACACTTTGTTTTGACTTTTTAAATTTATTGCTATTCTTAGTTTATTTTTAGGTTTACTCTTGATGATTAAAAAACCTGAGTCTCTGTTGCATAATACTTTTGTGAAAATTGTGCATTGTGTACTTAAATTGTAGCATAATTTTGTGACCCGTATATGTAAGGCTTTCCATTTGAATACCCTCTACATTTCCAATACCAAGCTTAGAAGTTATAGAAAAGAATAATTTACTGCCAAGCTTAGAAGATACTATTGTTGAAGTGTGTATGTGTTGTGTTGTTGAAGTGAATGTATATTCTGTTGTTGAAGTGAATGTGCTGTATTGTTGAATTAATTTTGTTTCCTTTTATTTTCTTACTAGGTTTTACCAGAATCCATTAGAGCAATGAAATCATATTTGCGGCAATCCATTGATGTATAGACATTTTTGTAGGTTTGGTAGAAAAATTTCTGGTTTAAATGTAGTTATTTAAATAGCTTGTTTCTAACAAACCATATATGTACCAACACTTAAAGCGATATTATAAAGTGTATGTTTCTTTATATTAAATTGTCCACTGTTTCTTTCCATATGTGATTGTATTGGTCTTTGTAATGGTATGTGTAATGGCAGGACAACGTGAAAAATAGGATTCAATAAAAAATAGTGCAAAAAAAACAATGACTAAAAACAAAATTATGACATCTAAATGTAAAAAAAAACTGTCATCGAAAAAGTTTTATTGACAGTTAATTAATGTCATGGAAAGTGAAATGATGACGGTTAATAAGTGTCATAAAAGGTAAATAATGACATTTAATATCTGTCATACAATATTAACAATGACAGTTATTTGCTGTCATAAAATGTAAACAATGGCAGTTATCCGATGTCATAAAATATAAACAATGATAATTATTAATTGTCATCGAAAATAAATAATGAAAGTTATACTCTATCATAAGATATTGAATTCGTGACATTTATTCTATATCATGAAAAACCACATTTTGTGACAGTTTTGGAGAACTGTCATAAAATACTTTCCATGATTGCCGCATCAATGACGGCAAAAAACTGTCACGAAAGCTTTTAATGACAGCATTTAACTGTCATCGTAGGCCATTTTTCTACTAGTGAATTTAAATTATATAAAATTTTAATAATTTCCTTATAGAATATTACAATTTAATTAAGTATTGCTATGAAAATAATTGAAATAATGAGCCCTACTTAATGGATAAACGAGCCTGGCAATAGAAAAGGATTGAGATAAGATACTCTAATTTCATCTAATTAACGGGAATGAAGTTAAAAATTAAGCAAAAATATAATTTCAAGAACACACGAACCTTTAGATTTGAAATTCTCCTTCGATTCTTGATCGTTTTTGCTTATTCAAGTCGTAGATGACCACAAGAGTCTTCTCTACTAGAACTTTAGAACACGATTGTATGATCAAATTGGTGATTAATTTTGATTTTTTTTTTAATTCTTCAACTCTTCTCATCGGATCTTCACCGATAACCGTCCCTTCAATTGAGCAATAGCATCAGTATTTATATGCTTGATGTTCGGTGAAAGAGGTGGAAAAATCACACCTCTTCCCCTTTTTTAAGAATGAAATTGAATTTCAATTGTAAATTTATTTGTTTTTTCAAAAATAATTTTCTAAAAAACAATTTCTAATTATTTTATTATCTAATATTAATTAATCTAATTAATCAATAATAATAATAATAATATTAAATCAAATCCCGAACAATTCAATTGAATTAATTTGAGTGTTTATTTGAATTGTAATCAGGTAATTTTATTCAGTCTTATTTAAAATTAACTCAATTACTAGAATAATTTTTGTCTTAATTTGACTGATTTTTAACTTTGTGATTAACCAAGTTTTGTAAAAAAAATGTTATTTAACTACTTTTAAAGTTTTGTGGGTGGTTTGGTTTCAGAAACGAAATCAATTAGTTAGACTAACTATGGTAGGTGGAGAATTACTAAATATGTAACATTTTTAAATTGGTTTTGGTTGTTAAATGCTCCATGCCATTTTGAGATGAATGGTAGTTTTAGTGTTATTTTAAAATTTAAAGAAACTAGTCATTTTGAATTTTTAGCCATTTGAAAAAGGCTTTTTTACTGTAAATAATCTCTTCTTCTTCGTCCATGAGGCACAACAAAAAGGTAAAGCCATACAAAAAACCTAGAGATTTTTCAACCTTCACCTCCTCTTCTTCATCCAAACGTCTAACCTTCGTATCTGTTACTGCTCTTATCATTCATCTCTTCTTAAAAAAAAAAAAACAAAAAACATAACATCTACAACATCCATTTTGTTTTCTATTCTAACAAACCCTTAAATCCTCATCTTTTTCTAAAAAACTTTCTACAATACTAAAGATCCAATACACAAGAAAACTCAAACTTAGTTGAAGGTGTATGGTAGGGCGTAAGTCCCAATGATCCGCACTTTAAACAACAAAAGTGTTTAGTGTTTTGGATTTCAACATTGTTTATTTTTCTTTTTTTTAGTTATTGTCCTTATTATTTTCTTATTTTCCTTTCTTTTACATTTATTTATTTATTATCTCGTGACCTTCTCTTTTATATATAATTTTTTTATTATACATATCAGTTTAAATTTTTTTGTTTATCTTATTATTATTATTATTATTTCTTTCTTTTGTTAATTTATCCTTAAGTTTTATTCTTTATATAATTATCTTTAATTTGTATTTAATTCCTTTTTTTCTCTTCATAGCATTGATTATTGTTCCTTTAGTATTATTTCATTTTTTACATGCTTTTTAATATTATTTTTCTCATATTTGTTTATTTTTCTTGTTCTTATTTCTCCATTTTTCTTCTCTTATAATTATTTCTTTATTATCTTATTCTTACATTTTCCTTTCTCTTATAACATTATTTCATATCTTGTTTATCCTTCTTTTACTCATTATTTGTTTTTATTTTCTTCTTTCTTTTTTTAGTAATTTTGTTTTCTATTTTATTTTACTTATAAAATATTGTTTATTTTACATTTTTATCCTTGTACATATACATATTTAAATATTTGCGTTTGCTTTATGGTCTATTTAATATATTTTTGCTAATAGGTTTTTAACTTTTCTTAGTATGTTCAATTAATTTTCTTTTAAAAAACATCCAACGACGAAATCTAAGAAATTTGGGGGTCTGATTTTTCTCCAATTCTTTAGGTATGGAAATCGATTCTTTGGAAATCCAAAATCGATCTCCAATATGTTTTTATTAAAATCTCAATATGCTATTTTATGTTGATTAATTTGTTATGATGTTCTTTACTCGTGTTTAATTAATGTTTTAAAACAAATAACTTTTTGTTAGAAGGCTATTCCTATAATGTATTTTGAGAAATTGAGAAAATTTTCTTTAATATAGTCTAATTGATGGAATGCTCTCCACTTATTTTATGAGATTATTGCTTCAATATAGTCGAATTGAGGTCATGGAAGAGTTCCCCAACCAAGTGTAAGTAATTAGAAAGGGATTTGTCAAAGTGTTAAAAGAAAAAGTGGCAATGGTTTTGAAGTCTCTCGCTCCAGTTAAAGATAGACTAGTAGCACGGACATTCAAACAAGTGAAATTGGTAAAGAATCAAGCTTCATATGATCGCTACTAGGAAAAGGGACTTTCTTGATGGTTGTGGTTAACGTCAAGAATTTTTTATGAAAAGGTGGAGGTAGGCCAATTTTTAACTTTCTTGATGTTTTTAAACGTCAAGCTAGTAATATGTATTTTTTCTTGATGTTTTAAAAACGTCAAGTAATATATATTAAATTTGACATTCTTGACGTTTTTTAAACATCTAGTCATATATACGTTTTCTTGACGTTTTAAAAATGTTAAGTAATATCTATTAAATTCTTGACATTTTAAAACGTCAAGAATTTTAATGAAAAGGCGGAGGAGAGGTTACTTTCCGAATTTCTTAACATTTTTTAAACGTCAAGTGAGATACTTTTTCTTGACGTTCTAAAAAGGTCAAGTGTTATTAAATATTTTTGTTTATGAGAGAAAAAAAAAAGAAATGTGCAATTACTTAATTAAACCCCGAGGACAAAAACACGCATATGCTTCCTTGCCTTCCCAAAAATGCAGAACACTTCCTTCTCTTTTGACCATCGATTTCCTTCAAGTTGTCTGTCGTCTACTATGGTCCTTCAAAAACGACATCTTTTGTCACTCTGTACCTTCACGTCGTCCTTTGAAAATGCCATTTCTTGTCTTTCTATACAAAAACATCGTCCTTCCGCTAACCTTTACACAGTTCTTCGTCTGAGGCTTCATTCCCCATCACGCCATCCTTTTGTATGTAAAGGTTAGAAATTAAACACCTTAAATTTTGTAGTCTTCTTCTTCACCATATTTGTGTTTCCTAAATGCAATCATTTTTTTCTCAAAATTTCTCAATTTATCACCAAGTTTGCATCCTTTTCCATGTGATTTGAAGTTTGGTTCAATAACAATAACTTAGAGATCCTTTCAATATCTATGCTTTCTGAATGTTTTTCACCTTTCATTCCAAGTATGCTCTTACTTCTAAAAAGCTATTAGAATGATCATTGGTAGACTTGAGGGCATACCTGACACAAGATTGTGGTTAAGCTCCACAACAAATGAGCCATTTAATTGATTTAGTTTCCATGACAAATGAGAAAACTGACAACAAGAACTTTGAAGACACAAATCTTGAAGGAAGATTATATCAAAGTTTCTAGAAGAGAGATTAGGTGTAATAGAGAACAGTAAAGTTTATAAAGACATTGAGGCGACACAATAGTGTCTAGTCTTAAGCGTCATCATTACTCCACCCATGTTCAAGATGCCAAAGTTTGGAAAGTATAATGGGAATACTACCTTAAAAGCCATTTCATTATGTACAATTAAAGGATGTCAGTCCACTTCCACGATGACAAAGTTTTTTTTTCACCACGTTCAATTACGCCTAATTTGATACTATCTGATCTCATGATAAGAAATGTTTCTTTACTAGGTATAGGGTATGATGAAGGTGCTACGAAGGTGTTAACCTAGTTGAGATGTTCTAGTGCGCCTACTAATCCCACCTCTCTTTTTCAGTTATTTGTTTATAAAAAGATGGCCTAATTGGCTGAACTTCTTTTTGGTACATGTAGTTGGATATCTCTCAAGTGCACAAGTATTGAAACAGCAGAAGGACGTTAATATTAATTTGGTCTCATACCATTTAAATCTCCAGTGTATAAAAAGGAAAGCATTGGCCACTTTTAAGGAATATGCTTAAAGATGCAAAAAATAGTCGAACAGGGGCAACCACCATTGGCAAAGTAAGGAAATGCCACCACTGTTTTATAAGCATTATCATTAATGCTCTATACTACGATAAAATGCCTCTTACAATGAGAGAAAAACTTGAGAGCAAAATTTAAAGGAGAAGGGATTACAAATGATGCAGAAGTAGAAGTTAGCATCATCACAAGCATGATCCCACTAAAATAAAAAGATGAAGTGCATAAGATTAGCTCGGGACAGAGCATTATCAACCATGTGTCACTACCATCATTTAAACAAGTGAACTATGAAGAGGAAAAGTCAAATGAATGAACAAAAGAAATGATAACTAAGTACTTGTCCCTATCATTTTTAGTAGTGCAATTCCATCTAATGAGTTGGTTTCTTCATGCTTGCAAAATTTGAAGCATCACAATTGGAAAAAGAACTACCTAAGATCTCTAGAGAAATTGGAGATTATTTTTATCGGTCATCCTCAAGATCAGGGCAAGACCTTTGTAATAGAGGCAACATTTAATACTGTATGAAATTGGATGGCATCTTAACAGCCCCTTGCGTTCTATTCTCCACAATAAAATGGATTGTTGGTTTAAATTTTTTTCAAGATTACATTTATCCTCCCTATTTTTCTATCATGAGAAAAAAAATATATGTTATTAGTGAGGACTTTGACATCAAATTTAAGGTTGGATTTCAAATTTTCATCTTTTAATCATGAGGAGAAGAACTAAAATATGTTGTGCTTGAGGCGTTGAAATAGAGAACAAAAGGATTTGTTCAACACGCAAGCCAAAATGTTTAAGTGATTATTTGGCAGGATATCTAATAATCATTCTTTTGTTGCTCATAAAATGAAATTATCAGAAGTTTTCCTATTTTTATCAAAGACTGTTAAGGGCAATCTCATCTTATTTAATATATTGGGTGAAACCAGCTTTCTTTATCGAAGTTCAAGTATCATCCATATGAGTAAGACTACATGGAAAAGCACATATTAAAATATCATATTCTTCTTTTGAAAAGAATCTAAAGAATGTTTTAAAAAAGAAAACTATTAAAATAAGCATGACATAGTAAGCATATACATGCATCCATGCATTCATGAATGTGATATTTATCCTTTTGTTTTTAGATGTGATGGCACTTATTTATCCTTGGCCTTCAGCGTTTTATTTTGTCATGTGACGCTTGTTTATCCTCGAGCCTCGACACCTTTTTCTATAGAGGTGTTGGTTTATCCCTGACCCCCAGCATTTTATTTTTGTTGTGATGGCGCTTGTTTATCCCTGACCTCCAACATTCTTATTTTTGTCATGTGGCACTTGTTTATCCCTAGCCCTTGACACTTTCTACTTTGGGGTACTTCTTTATCCTTGGCCATCAACGTTTTATTTTTGTTGTGATGGTGCTTGTTTATCCTAGGTCTCTAGTGTTTTTATTTTGTCATGTGGCGCTTGTTTATCCTTGGCCCTTTGTAACGATTCAACTTTTCAGATTAAGCTGAGGTCATTACTTTAACATAAAGACACTTTATCTAAATATAAAAGTTCATAAAACCTGTTTAAAATCAAGTAGGCATAAAAAAAATAAGAAAACTGCATTCCAGCCATATTTCAAACAAATTAAAAGTTCACAAACATCATTTATAAAGTCACCAAAAACAAATAGTTGTTCTAAACATGACACTCATTTCAATCCTCAAAACTTAAAAAAATAGTAAAAACATTATGTAGAATCATTTGAAAAGGTTGGTGATCATGAGTCCTTCTTACCTCTCATCGGTCTACCTCTCATATTACCTTTGCCTGAAAAAGTTAAACATAAAAATAGTGAGTATAAAATATACCCAATAAGAGACCCACTACTGGTCTCGATAGGAGTAAAAATGGTTAGTTTTCTATTAGGATATACTCTGCAACATAACAGTCTTGTGATCCCATAGGATACACGTATCAGTCTAGTGATCCCGCAAGGTGCACATATCAGTCTAGCAATCCCGAAGGATGCACAACATATGGCGATCCCGTAGGATACCGTGCTTGAAGGTACACTACCCCATAGATAAAGGTAATCGTTTCCCCTCAATCTATTATAAACAATCCAAGATAATCACATCAAAGCACAATTAAAACTAACAACTCCTTCTCTACACATAACCAGTCAAAACAAACACGCTAAAGCATTTCATAGTTTAGTCAGCAGTACAACCAATCAATATATTTTAAACTACGCATAACAGTCAAACCATCTCAATTTAGTCAATAATGTAAATCATCAATACTTTCTAAACTATACATAACAGTCGAACTATCTAAATCAATACATTCCTACTACCATCTCAGTCAATACATTCCAACTTCAATATAAGTCCAGTACTAGAAATTCCTTACCTTTACTTTATCTACTCCTTGATTGAACTAAAGTCCAATGAACCAAACTTATAGATAAAGATAAGAAACTTAAACATTTTATCAAACAATTTCATCCATTCAATTCACCCAAATGTTTATGTTCCCTTGACAGCAATCAGGTGAAAAACCCAATTCATAAAATGTTGTTGAGAATTGATTGGTCAAGGAAATTATCCCATACACAAACGTATTATCAAAAGAATCAAAGTTATCTCCACGTTTTCGATTCTCAAGCAATTGATTCCCCATTTTCAGTATCACATCAAAAAGATTGGACTTGATTTTTTCCAACAAGACTTTATTTGGCAGTTTAGTCATTGAAAGAAGGAATGGCTTGAACAGGACATCGACAATTTTCTTCCAAAGGGGAAGAAATGCCTAAGTTCCTTAAGAAACACAGAAGCAATTTGATAACTAACACCATTCCCATGAAACTTATCATTAGTGAAAAACACCCTTTCCTCCAAAACTTGAACCAAGCGACAACACAGTTCCAAATCCCAAGAATGCTTCTTCAACGAAGCAAAAAATTGGTGCACAAACCTACGAATCAAAAGATAAAACTTATCTAACCTAAGTGCATCAATCTCGACCCATTCACAATGCAGAGTGACAAGAAAACAGAGAAGTATTGAAAAGTGAACGATAGGTTAAGATGGAGGAGTAGAGAAGCAAGACGATTAATAATCTTAGATTGAACAGGAACCTTGTTGGTATGCCAAACACAGTAGAACAAACCCTTCCAAAGCTTTTTCATATCGCCTACGAAAAGGCTCATTTGAGTTGGAAGCCATATCTTAATGATTACACGAAGGGTCTTGTCTCGAGTCGCCTTGTTGAAGAATGCCAAAAGCATGACTAATGAAGTGAAATTTTGATCTCCTTCAACCACCTCCTCCATTTTCTTTCACAAAAAAACTCGCTGGAGGATTGACTCAATACGACTGTAGTTCGACAGCGTCGTAGGGTTGCGATTGCAATTCAACGGCAACTAGAAGATTTACGCAGTGCAATTGGGAGATTTCGCTTCAGATGTTACGTGGTGGAGTAAGGAATTGACAGTAAGGGTTTCGACAACTGTAAGGGTTTCTCTTCGCTTCAGATGTTACGCGGTGCACCTGACAAATTTCGAAGGCAACTGAAGTAAAGAATTGACGGATTTGGGTTTTTGGATGTTACGATTGTTTTTGTGAGAGAGGGAAAAAATTTTGGAGAATATTTGCGTTTTTTTTTTTTTTTTTTGTGACAAAGAGGGAAATACATAATTTAAAATTTTTTAAATACGTAATTTTAAAATTTTGGGATTAATTTAAATAGGGTTTCTATTTGAGAAGTTTTTTAATGACACAATGATTTTGTCGTTGATTGATAATGCGAAAATTGTGTCAAGAAAAATTAAATTGTGTCAAGGAATATTTAGTATTTTATTTTTAACAACACATTTTACCCCACCCCAATCCTTTTTTCATTTTCAACAACACAATATCTTGAATAGTAGTGTCATTAAAACCCATTTTTCTAGTAGTGTGTGAATTCCACAACTTACCCAAGAAATGGAGAATCGAACTCCAACAAAACTTGTTGTATATTCCAAGAACTCAAGCTCCAATGCCTTCAAGGATATAAATGGTAACCCAATCAAATAATACAACATTAGTACTTAAACAATGGCTATGAAAACAACCATAAGTCCACAAATTTGACCCTTACCACAACCTTAACAGTTCATGGCAAGGCAAAGCCAGCGGCACATGAATCAACACAACAACGAAATGCAAATGCAGATCTGAGTGACTGGCTTGGAAAGGTGAAGTCGACTAACTTGCATGTGTGGCTGGGAGAGGAGACATGCGAGGCTACCAAGAAGACAGAGACAAAGCGGCTCAGATTCAGCTTGAGTTTGATAACGGTTGCTAGAGATAGAGGTTTACAGGAGACAGAGTCGAGCGCAGAGAGGTTTGCGCTCGATGGTGTGCCGTAGTCAATCGAGCTTCACGTACGACGGAAGCGGTTGGGCTTCAAACAACAAAGGGACGCTAAGACGAATGAATGGCAAGTGTGACGGAGTCACTACAAGAAAATGGAGCATTCCCGACACAGAAAAGGACGTTGGCATAAAGAACATCGGGGTAAGGGCTTTCCCGACACCGTCAACAATGCATCGGGAGAAGCGTCCGGAAAACACTCTTTTCCGACGCATCACGAAGGCGTCGGCAAGTATTCGTCAGGAAAATGGTAAATTAATTTTAAAAAACGAACTATTCCCGACGCCGTGAACAGTGCATCGGGAGCGGCATCGGGAATAGGGGTTTTTCTCGATGCAGCATCAAACGTTGGGAAAAACATTTAATGAGCGTCGGGAATTTCCCTTTTCCCGACGCTTTTTGGGGGATTTCTCGATGCCACGTCACTGCGTCAGGAAATCCCCTTTTAAATCATTTCAGTTCTGTAATTTACAGAACCGAAACCGAGAGGGGAAAAGAGAGGAGAAGCCGAGAGCTCCGTTGCCATTTCCCTCGCCATTTCCGTCGCCCTTCCGCAGCCTTCTGTGCCGCCCTCCCTCGCCGTTGTCCCTCGCCGCCGTTTGCCACTTTAGGTTAGTGGAAAATGAAAATTTATTTAGTTTAAATTTATGTTTTAGGATTTTTTTGATGAAAATTATTTTAGGATTTTCTTTTGGAATAGATTTTTGTTTGTTAAATGTATTTTTGTATAGAGTGTGTGTAATTTGTGGTTGAATTGAAATTTGAATGGTTTAGGGTTTAGGGTTATTTAGAAAATTTAATTGAGGGGGGATTTTATAGTTAAATGAAAATTGAATGGGGGTTGAATAGGGAGGGGGTTTATTGTTAAATTGAAAATTGAATTGGGAGGGGAGTTTATATTTGAATTGAAAATTGAAATTGGAGGGGAGAGGGGGTTAATAGTTAAATTGAATTGGGGGGGGGGGGGGATGGAGATGTATAGTTAAATTTAAAATTGAATTGGGGGGAGGGGGGTTTAAGTTAAATTGAAAATTGAAATGGGGGGGGGGGGGGGGGAGTTAATAGTTAAATTGAATTGGGAATGTAATATGTGTGTTAAGATTTGTTTTGGCTATCTTGCAGTTATGGTAGCTTTTTTGTTTAGAATTTGTTTATGTTTGGGATGGCTATCCTGCAGTTATGGTAGCCTTTTTTGTTTTGAATTTGCTGGTTTCAAGAGGTGGTAGTAGGATAGCTTGAAGTATTTTGTTGTTAATAATTAGGTTGTGTTTGCTATCCTGCAGTTATGGTAGCCTCTGTAGTTTGGAGGGGTTTGTAGGATGCGAAGATATTTTGAAGTATTTTGTTGTTAATAATTAGGTTGTGTTGGCTATCCTGCAGTTATGGTAGCCTCTATAGTTTGAAATTAGTTATTGAAAAATAGTGAAAATTCAGGGGAGTAAGTTATGGATGTGAGAGAGTGAGAGACATATGTTTCTAATCAAACCTATTTATGTTTTAGGGACTTAAACGATGGATAAGGGTTGGATGAAACTTAGAAATAAATTATCCCTTGAGTATAGACATGGAGTGACCCAATTTTTAGAATTTTCCAAATTTCACGTTGATGCTTACGGACGATTAAGGTGTCCATGCAAGAGATGTTTGAATTTAAATTGGAGCTCATTAGAGGGTGTGGAACGACATCTGCTGACTATTGGAATATCCCCCTACTACACATAATGGGTGTATCATGGAGAGTCATTAAGCTATAAAGGTACAGAAAACTTTGAGGAAGGAACTAGTAGTAATCCTTTTAATGAAGGAACTAGTAGTACACAATTTAATGAAGAAGGTGATATCTTTGGTATGCTAAATGATTTACAAGCCTCTATTGAACATGAAGAGGAAATAGAGGAATTTCGTTTTGAAGATGAAATGCCGATGAATGTTGGGGTAAATATAGATGAAGATACTACAAATAATATATTTCAGGACTTATTGAATCAAACACGTAATGAGTTGTACCCCGGTTGTTCTGAATTTTCGTCGTTGAATTTTTTGGTTAAGTTGATGCATGTGGAAGTTCTAAATGGTTGGAGTAACAAGTCGTTCGACATGTTGTTAGAACTCTTAAGAGCAGCGTTTCCAATGTGTAATAGTACTATTCCTAGTTCATTTTATGAAGCAAACCCACTAAACGCATTGGTTGGACGTGATGAGAATTGGCACTTCCTCTGCGACCATTATATCAGCCGTGCATTCTAGGTATTTGTCATGATTAATTATGATAAAAAGTTTTAATACGTATAAGAAATAAATAATATAATTGTTTTAATGCAGGAGCAATCACGGACAAACAAGGCTGCTAGACAGAAGCAGCCTTACAATCATAGTAGCGGGTCCAAGTCGTTTCTACAACGACAGTATGAGCTCGCTGAAAGAAGAGGGCAGCCGGTCGATCGTGTGGAATTGTTCTGGGAAACACACGTTCGAGCTGGGACATTCGTGCCACAGGCTGCCGAGGATGCGCATGTAAGTTATGCCCTTATTAATTATCCACTTTCATTATATATTTTTGCGCGTTACCTAACATAGTTTTAAAATTTGTTGCAGAATCAAATGTTAACTCCAATCCCAGCCTACCCCAGAGGGTAGTCAGCCACTCTCTGAGGATGAGATATGCGATCAGGTGTTGGGTAGACGACCAGGCTACTCAAAAGGCCTTGGTTGGGGACCCAAGCCGAAGGCCCGCAGAACGGCGAGTGCAAGCAATTCGTCGACATCTTGTTCGCAGTCTGCAAAAAAAGAGATTGAATTACAAGCTAAACTTCATGAAGCTTTGGAACGGATTGAAGTACAAGATAGAAATCACCAAGCATTAGCTTCACAAGTGGAAAGTATGAAAAAGATGATAGAAGAACTAACTCGTGCACAACAGGGACCACCACATGATCCCTAGCTCTACGGTACGTATATGTCTCTATTATTCTTAAGTTTTTGCAATATATGATTATGTACTAAACTTAATTTTTTTTATACCATTTTTAGGACCGAAGGTGTAGAATAACGCGTGTACGCACCTCGTTGGGAGACTTTTTCTTAATGTTTATGTTTTTTGTATTTTGAGAACTATATTTTGTTGTAGTGAACTTATTCGTATTATTTATTTAAATTCTATTTTTTAATTTGTGTTTGTATATTTTTTAATTTATTTTAATTTATATTTAATTTGTTTTAATTTAATCCAAAACGTCGGGAAAATTTTTTGAGATATCCGAACATTATTGTGAATGTTTGAGCAAAATATTATAAGGAAAAAAGTAGAAATAAAATATTTAAAATATATATATAAAAAGGAATTCCCGACGTAAAGAAACGTCGGGAAAAAACGTCAGAAAAGAGGTTTTCCCGATGCCGAGATATGCTTCGGCATAGGCTGCATCGGGAATACCTCATTCCCAACACAGCCTATGCCGACGCATTTCTCCCGACGTTCTTCCGGATGCCGTTTGGTACATCGGGATATCCTTTTTCGACGTACTTTTCATTTTCACCGACGTTTTTTAGCGTCGAGAGTACCCCCTTCTCTTGTAGTGAGTTATCGTTAGACAAAAACGATGGTCGATGGTGCATGGTGAGAGGTTGATAGAGACGATCGATGGAAAGGTGTAGGGCAACAACTAGGGTAAACTGAAAGAGAAGAAGATTGGAGAAGATGGATTGGTAGCACGCGATATTGTTTGTTACTATTATAAATACTATTAATAATAGATGCCCATTAGTGTGTTTAGTGGCTATACCCACATGTCAACCCTTTAATCATCCAACATTCATGTAATCTGTATATCAAATACTCACTAAGGTCTATCAAATTCTCACTTTTAGTGGCCAAGTAATCCACCACCTACTTGCCACTTTTCCTATAAATAGAGGGCTTTGGTGGATTTATAAAGACACACCAAGATTGGAGAGAAATCCAAATAAGTGGGAGAAAATTGAGAAATTTGATATTTTTATTTTTCTAATTTTTTTCTTAATTTTCAAATTTTCTTATTTATTTATCTATTTATTTATATTATTTTAATATTATATTTTTCAGTTTTCATATTTCGTTGTGCCTCGTTTTTACCACATATTATTTTAACATTTTAGACATACAAATTTCAGAAATTGGAGGAGGCCGTCCTTAAAAAATCTTATAGAGATGAGTGGATTAAATAATTAATTTGTAAATGGTAATTTTAAGTAGGGGCTCTTGCAAATATGACAATTATAGTATCATAAATTAGGCCCATAGCACATCATTTTTGCATTTGCAAAAATAGCAAAATTGAAGCTCAGCCCGCATTTTAAAATTATGCAATTACGAAGTTACCCTTCAGTCGTTACTGATACACCAATATATACGGTTGATACACCAATATATACCGTTGATACACCAATATATACCGTTGATACACCAATATATATCGTCGATACACCTGATTTGATGTACTGCTTGTATACTTTTTTTTACTCTCTAATACTTCACTGATACATATTATTAGTTTAAAACACTTGATATGTTGTTGATACACTCAATCAATTAAATACACTTGAAGCACTAAGAATGATACACTTTATATATCATTGATACACTTGTTATTGTTTCTTGATACACTCGATAGATTTAATACACTTAATCACTTGCTAAACTTTATTGATACATATTATTAGTTTGATACACTTGATACGTTGTTGATACAGTTGCTCAACTGTTGATATATTCAATCAATTAAATACACTTTGATGCACTAAGAATGATACACTTTATATATCATTAATACATGTTATATATCGTTGATACACTTGTTATTGTTTGCTGATATACTTGATAGACTTAATACACTTAATCACTTGCTAAACTTCGTTGATACATATTATTAGTTTGAAACACTTGATATGTTGTTGATACACTTGCTCAACTATTGATACAATTAATCAATTAAATACACTTTATATATCGTTGATACACTTGTTTGTTTGCTAATACATTTGATATATGTAATACACTTAATCACTTGCAAAACTTCATTGATACATATTATTAGTTTGAAACACTTGATATGTTGTTGATACACACTGTTGATACACTCAATTAATTAAATACACCTGATGCACTAAGCATGATACACTTTATGTATTAAAGTGTATTGTCGATACAGTTGTTATGGTATATTTACAATCTTAATAACATGTTGAACA
Organism: Cucumis melo; assembly: GCF_025177605.1. Lineage (NCBI taxonomy): Eukaryota > Viridiplantae > Streptophyta > Magnoliopsida > Cucurbitales > Cucurbitaceae > Cucumis > Cucumis melo. The sequence goes on along the minus strand of NC_066868.1, from coordinate 3,372,687 downwards.
TCATTATCGCCTATAGTCAACAAATTAAAACTGAAAATTCAATACATGACTCAACCTGAATTTCAGTATGAATCAAGTTCACAAAAGAATCAAATGATGATACGCTCCATCAACCAAAACACAATTTGTTTTGTAATCCACGTAGTAATGTTGCTCATCCCATTAACCACTTTGAAAAATAATTACTGCCAATTTAACCATAACTACAATGAACTGCAACAATTTTAGAAAAATAAAAAATACGTAGTAAGTATATCAGTCAACTAATACATATAATATAAGTATATCATACCGTTGATATAAAAAACTGATACAAATTAAAAAAAAATAGAACCGAACGTAACTAAATAAAACCAAACTGATCTACAAAGTTCCTTTCGATAAAAGATATTATGAACAAATAAAAGAGATGAGGAACAATTAATCGTATCCCTAATTTTAATAAATAATATATGAGCAATTTACAGAAATAATATTAGAGCTTCAAAAAAGGGGAAGAAATACATACATAATTCTTGTTTTCCCTGAAGAAAAAATGAGAAGAATAGGAGAAGAAGACGAGGAGAAGATGATAAAAAAAGAGAAGCCGACGAAGAGGGAGAAATTTAAAAGAATGAAACTGAAGAGAGAAGAGAAGGATGGTGGAAAAGAACAGTGGAGAAAATGCAGAAGAAGACGAGGAGAAGAGAAGTAGGTGAATAGGAGAAATGGTGAAGAAGAACGATAGAGAAGAGAAGAAGAAAACGAAAAATGAAGGAGAACAATAAAAAAAAAAAGAAAGAGAAAACACCAAAGAATGGCAATTTTGGAATAATAAAAATAATAAAATAAGAAATATCAACCAAAATTAAAAAGTTGCTATATTTGCAAAATTAAAAATGTTAGTGCTAATATTGCGAAATTGGATTTTTATTGTGCCACCCAATACAATTTCCCTTTTAAGTAATCAAATTCGAACGTAATAAAAAGTAATTTTAATGTTTAAAGTTTTTTTTTTCATATCCTCATTTTATTCTCATTGAAAATGTAGAGGTATAATTTAACGAATAATACTTTCTTTTCCATCGATTAAAAGAGCTTTCTAACTCATCATTTAAAATATGACAATTTATGTTGGGAAAGGGAATACAAACACCATTTTCTTTTCTAATCAGTTTGGTGAAATATTGTTTGCATGAGGCTTTTGGAGAAACATGTTCCATGAAGTTGAACTTGCGTTTACGTTGATTTGATGCGATGTGATTCAATCTATAATACTAGATGTTCTTATTCGCTCTTTGATTGGATTCACACATTTGATTTGTGGAAGCACAACACATAATATTATTGAAGTTGAAGTCTTATAAGGATGTTGGAATCTCAAAAGAACTTCAGTTTCAAAAAGTGATTTAGTTTTTAGGAGTTAGATAGACTTCCAGTGATTTGGAGGATTTTCTCTAAGTTTTTTGAAGTTTGGAATTTTATGAACCACTCCAAATGAAGAGGAACCCTTCTAGTTATATAGTTTCTAAATGAACTTTATAAACTTGACCTTGGTTAGTCCATAGACCTGATCTTTAGGTCCAATTTTTGGGTTATTTCGGATTAGTTAAATTGATAACCCAAATAACCCAAATAAGATCTTCAACTCCATCCAAATGAGTTTAGTTGATTGGGTTGTCGGGTTATTTATTTATTTTCTTTTTTTTAATTATATTACACTACAAGAAATCTGAGCTATTCTGTTGAAGATTTTGTCTAAAAGATATTATGAGATTTTAATGTTAGAAGATAAGATAATTAAAGGATAAAAAGATTCTCCTTGATTTTAGGAATCTTGCTAATTATCTTTGAAGAAACAAGATTTATGCATATAGATCTTATATGTATAAATAGGGCTTTCGAAGATAGGGTGCATGTGCGGAAAATATTAAAAAGATTATACACGGCTGAAGGTTAACGAAGAACTGATTGCAGAAGTTGCACGAACGAAAAGGTAGTATGATCTTATGTCTATAAGATCAGCATGTTGATCTACGTTGATATCGTTGATGAGTAATGAAAAGGATGAAACAGTGGTCTGCGTGGTCACAGTAATCTTTAAAAGTATATAAAGATATCGTCGAAGACATTCACTCATGCATTTAGGGGAGCCTGAATTTAGACACCATTGAGGAGAGTTACTCATGCATTCAAGGGAAGCCTAGAGTCTGAAGCTAATAAGCATGTTATTTAGTCATATAGTTTAGTAGAGTTTATATGTTGTATCGATATATATTGACTAAAGTGAATCTTAATAAAATTACTCATTAGGGCTATGCGCAGCTCCCCAGACGTAGGCAACATTGGTCGAACTGGGTTACCAAAGTTTCTTGTGTTTTTCTCTTCTGCTGTCCCTCTAGCTATTACAACAGTCATTAGCTTTGGTATTAACTGAAGGTTTAATTGATTATCTCACATTTTTTTCAATTGGTATTAGAGCTAGATTACAAGATCATGAAGATAATCAAAGAGGGACCATCAGCTTCTCTCCTCCTATACTGGACAGAAAAAATTACTCATATTGGAAGCCTCATATGATATTTTTTATTAAAACATTAGATGGAAGAGCGTGGAGATCCCTTGTTGCTGGTTATGAACCTCCGAGGATTACTGTGGATGGTGTATCAGTTTCAAACCTTGAGGTTGATTGGATTAATGCTAAAGAACAAGCATCAACTGGGAATGCTAGAGTGATAAATGCAATATTAAATGGAGTGGACCTAAATGTGTTCAAACTTATAAACTCTTGTAGTACAACCAAATAAGCATGGAGAATATTGGAAGTTACTTATGAAGGGACTTCTAAAGTCAAGATATCCATATTACAGGTGAGAACATCGAAATTTGAAGCTTTGAAAATGGCTGAAGATGAATCGGTTTCTGAGTACAATGAGAGAGTTCTGGAGATTTCTAATGAATCTTTGTTGCTTGGTGAATAAATTCCTGATTCCAAGATTGTGCGGAAAGTGCTTCGGTCTCTTTCGAGGAAATTTAACATGAAGGTCACTACCATAGAGAAAGCACATGACATTACTACATTGAAACTTGAAGAGTTATTCGGGTCTCTGCTTACGTTTGAAATGGCTATATCTGATAGAGAGAACAAGAAAGGCAAGGGGATCGCTTTTAAATCCATATATGAAAAAGGGACAACAGTGAATCAATCTGATAACGAGGCCAACGTGGACGAGTCAATTGCTCTATCAACAAAGCAGTTCTCTAAAGTGGTCAGGAAATTCAAAAATATGAATACTACAGGTTCGAATGTTCAAAATTCAAATCAATATCGAAGAAAAGATTGTGAGAACACTACAGAAGGTATAATGAAGTCTCAAACAGGAGGGGCAGTGATTACGGAAAGAAAAAGGAGGGAGAAGGAAGGTTTTTCAGATGTAGAGAATGTGGGAGATTTGGTTATTATCAGGCTAAATGTCCCACGTTTTTAAGAAGATAACAGAAAAACTATCATGCTACCTTGTTAAATGAGGACACTGATGATACTGAAGATGACAATGGCATGAATGCTTTCACAACATGTTTTAATGAAATCGGTCTAGGAGACGACAGTAAATGTTCTGATGAAGATGGTGATGAAGATTTCACTTTTGAGGAACTCAAGATGTTGAGGAAAGGAGATACTGAAGCCAAAGCAATACAAAAAGAAAGAATTGAAGATCTGATGGAAGAAAATGAACGATTAATGTCAGTCCAATCATCACTAAAGCTGAAATTGAAAGAGGTTCAGAATGATTATGATTAGACAATTAAATCTGTAAAGATGTTAAACTCAAGAACTGAAAACTTAGACTCAATACTAAAATCAGGACAGAACAGTTCAAGTAAAAATGGTCTTGGTTTTTATGCTTCAGTAAGTAGTATTAAATCTACATCTAAAGTAAAGTTTGTTCCTACTTTGGTAAAAGATGAAACTGAAACAACTCTTACAACTACAGTGGGTAGCCCTCCTATTAAATCTCTTAGATGGATTTGTTATTACAATGGTCAAAAAGGTCATATCAGACCTTTTTGCTATAAATTACGAAGAGATACATGGTATCAGCAGAAGACAGTTTATGGAAGCCAAAAACATAATTCTACGTTCTTAAAATGGAACAGAAGTAAAAGAAGTCGCATTTGGAGAGTTAAATCATCTGAAAATTGCAATATTGCGTTTACAACTATTCAAACCATGAGTAATGCTTGGTACTTTGATAATGGATGTTCTAGACATATAACTGGTAACAAGTCGTTCTTCTCTAAGTGAAAGGACTGTGCCTCGGGTCATGTTACTTTTGGTGATGGTGCAAGAGGAAGAATCATAGCTAAAGGAAACATTGATAAAAATAATCTACCCTGTCTAAATAATATTAGATATGTGGTTGGATTAAAGGAAAATTTGATGAGTGTAAGTCAGTTATGCGATCAAGGCTACAGTGTAAATTTTAGCAAAACTGGGTGTGTTGTTACTGACAAAGATAATCATGTTCTTATGAGTGGTAGACGACAGGCAGGCAGATAATTGTTATCACTGGTTCTCTAATAACTCAAGTGTGTACCACTTAACTAAAGAAGATCAAACTTGATTGTGGAATAGAAAGTTGGGCCACATTAGCTTAAGAAGTATAGATAAAGCTATAAGAAACGAAGTTGTTGAGGGTATTCCAACTATAGACATCAATAGTAAATTCTCTTGTGGTGACTATTTAATTGGAAAGCAAACTAAAACTTTTCACAAAAGCCTAAAGGAATGTTCCAAAAATAGAGTACTTAAACTTCTGCATCGGGATCTTATGGGTCCTATGCAAATTGAAAGTCTAGGAAGAAAGAAGTATGTATTTGTTGCTGTAGATGATTATTCAAGATTTACTTGGGTTTGTTTCTTGAAAGGAAAATCAGATACTGTGAAAATTTGTATTAGTCTATACTTGAATTTGCAACGTGAAAAAGGAAAAAAGATAATCAAGATCAGAAGTGATCATGGTAAGGAGTTTGATAATAAAGATCTAAATAATTTCTGTCAGTCGCAAGGTATACATCATGAATTTTCTGCTCTCATAACTCCTCAGCAAAATGGAGTAGTTGAACGGAAAAATAGAACTCTACAAGAAATGACTTGAGTCATGATACATGCCAAAATTTTACCTTTAAATTTTTGGGCAGAAGCTATTAACACAGCGTGTCACATTCATAACAGAATTACTACTCGATCTGGAACGGATGTCACTTTATACGAATTTTAGAAGGGAAAAAAGCCTAATGTAAAGTATTTTCATATATTTGGAAGTACTTGTTATATTCTAGGTGATAGAGAATATCATCAAAAGTGGGATGTGAAATCAGAACAATAAATCTTTCTTGGATATTCTCAGAATAGCCGAGCTTATAGAGTCTTTAATAATAGGTCTGGTACAGTTATGGAAACGATCAATGTTGTGGTAAATGATTTTGAATCAACTCCCAAACGAACTTATGATGAGGATAATGAGACTTCAAGTATGTCTATGGATTCTTTTACACTTCCCTGTGGAAGTACCTAAAGCTGATGCTAAGACAGATGTTGTTGAACTCAAAAATGATATCTAAGGAAGTTATAGCTAATAACTCTGAACTTGTTCCATCTGCACATGTGAAAAAGAATCATCCATCAAGCTTTATAATAGGTGATCCTTCAGCTGGAATTATCACTAGAAAGAAAGAGAAAGTAGATTACTCGAAGATGATCGCTGATTTATGTTATACATCTGCAATTAAATCCTGGACTGTTGATATTGCTCTTAAAGATGAATATTGGATAAATGCAATGCAACAAGAAATCCTTCAATTTAGGCATAACAATGTCTGGACATTAGTTCCAAAACTAGAAGGAGCGAATATTATAGGTAGAAAATGGATCTTCAAAAATAAGAGTGATGAAGTAGGGTATGTGACAAAGAATAAAGCTCGTTTAGTTGCTCAAGGTTATGCTCAAGTCGAGGGAGTTGACTTTGATGAAACATTTGCACCTGTTGCCAGGCTTGAAGTTATTCGCTTGTTACTCGGAATATCTTGCATTCAAAGATTTAAATTATATTAAATGGATGTAAAGAGTGCTTTCCTAAACGATTATTTAAATGAAAAAGTCTATGTTGCACAACCTAAGGGATTTATCGATTCTGAATATCCTCAGCATATGTATAAGCTTAATAAAACTTTATATGGGCTTAAGCAAGCTCCTAGAGCTTGATACAAACAATTGACAATTTATTTAAGTTGTAAAGGGTATTCCAAAGGCGGGGCTAACAAAACATTATTTATTCACAGAACAAATGATGAACTCATTGTTGCACAAATCTATGTTGATGATATCATTTTTAGGGGTTTTCCTCAAGATCTTGTTTATAACTTCATTGACATCATGAAGTCAGAATTTGAGATGAGCATGGTGGGAGAACTATCATGTTTTCTAGGGCTTCAAATCAAGCAGAAAAGTGAGGGTATATTCATATCTCCAGAAAAGTATGCCAAGAACATAGTTAAAAAATTTGGGTTAGAACAGTCTCGACACAAAAGGACTTCAGCTGCGACCCAAATTAAAATTACCAAAGATACTGATGGTGCAAGAGTAGATCACAAACTTTACAGAAGCATAATCGGTAGTTTGTTGTATCTAACTACCAGTCGACCTGACATTGCTTATGCTGTTGGGATATGTGCTTGTTATCAGGCTGATCCTCGAATGTCACATTTAGAAGTTGTTAAAAGGATCCTCAAGTATATTCATGGAATTAGTGATTTTGGAATTCTGTATTCCTATGACACGACTTCTATTTTGGTTGGATATTGTGATGCCGATTGGGCAGACTCTTCTGATGATAGGAAAAGCACCTCTGGAGGTTGTTTCTTTCTTGGGAATAATCTTATCTCATGGTTTAGTAAGAAACAAAATTGTGTTTTCTTGTCTACAGCTGAAGCTGAGTATATAGCTGCAGGGAGTGCTTGTACCCAGTTGATTTGGATGAAAAATCTGTTCCATGAGTATGGATTCACACAGAATATTATGACTCTATATTGTGATAATATGAATGTCATTGATATATCAAAAAATTCGATTCAACATAGTCAAACCAAACATATTGATATTAGGCATCATTTTATTAGAGAACTTGTTGAAAATAAGGTTATTACCTTGGATCACATTCGGTCAAATTTGCAAATAGCAGATATTTTTACTAAGCCACTTAATGCAAACACATTTAAGCATTTACATACTGGCTTAGGATTATATCGCATTTAACTCAATTAGCAGCTAAAAAGATGGCACATGTTTCCACGTTCAGAAATATTGGTGGTGTCAGCGCCTTCTACGGAATTAATGGTTATCTTTTCAGCACTTGAAGAGTTTTTTTATACGAGGTTCTTAATCATTATTGGTTATTTAACCTGCCATTATCTTGTTAATTTCATCTGCGACGGTCTTCATTTTTTTTATAAATTTTGCTCTATCTTTTGGTGTTACGTGCATTATGGTGAATACTCGAAAGGGTTCGCATATAGTGAAGTCGTCCGAAGATGAACCTGCAGCTCAAGTTTCGTCGCCTTCTGCACAAAATGTGAAGATAAGAGGATGTCAGTTCAAAAGTACTCCACTACGGAGACCTTATCAGCTTCAATCTGAAAAATCTTAGGCAGAGGTTTCAAGCAGACTGTCTGAGTCTGTACCAGAAACTGTTGATTCTTCTCATCCTAAGTCTTGACGTACACATGCACCGAATGTTCCTGAGACTCTTGTGTCTGATATGGATTCAGATGACCTAGATGACGTACCTTTAGCGCATTTTTTGAAGAAGACTACTATTCCTGATGTTGCCGTTGAAATACCTACTACCCCTTCTGTGTCTATTCATTCCCAGGAAAGCTCGTCAACTGAAGAAGTGTTTATTCCTAAGCCTAGTATTCAACACACTTATAATGTTCAACCTGGACCTTCAATAATTCACTCTCCTTTTGTTCTTCCCCTATTTCAGAGCCACTTTCGTCTGAAACGAATATTGCCCAGGCTTCTGTTCCTGGTGATGTTTGCACCTGAAGTTAGAACCGATGGTCATAATGATAAGGATGAGTTGGATCCTCCCAATCCTGACATTCATTCTGAAGAATTTCATCCTGTTGCTCCTAATAACCCAACTGCTCCGCCTGCTTCTCATGAAATCCCTATTGAATCACAGGTAGCAAAGGGGAAATCTCAGCAAAATCGGCGTAATATATCTAACAAAACTGGCAGAAAGAAGATTCCTCCTAATATTTCATCTGTTCCAATCGATGGAATATCCTTCCATCACGAGGAGAATGTCCAGCGTTGGAAGTTTGTGGTCCAACGGAGGATACCAGATGAGGTAAATGTATCCGATAAACATCAGTTCTGCATGAGTATCATGAATCTTATTGAAAGGGCAGGTTTATCCAAAACTATTTCAAATGTTGGACCATTTTATCCCTAGCTTATTAGGAAGTTTATAGTCAACTTGCCTGATAAATTTAATGATCCTAGTTGTCCGAATTATCAGACCGTTCATATTAGGGATTTCAAATTTGTAATTTCTCCTACTGTGATAAACGATTTTCTAGGAAATGTTGTTGCTCTTGACTGTTCTCCGTCGTCTCCTTCAGCTAAAGTTCTGGCTTCTGTTTTAGCTGGTGGGACTCTTTCATCGTGACCTGTCAATGGTATACATGCAGTTGCTCTTAGTTTCAAATATGTCATCCTACATAAGATCGGTATTGCCAATTGGTTCCCATCATCACATGCATTCAGTGTATCTGCTGCCTTGGGGACTTTCTTATATCGAGTTTGTAATGATAACAAGGTGGATACATGCGCTTTTATATATAATCAGCTTTTAAAGCATGTTGGTTCGTTTGGGGTTAAGATTCCAATTGCTTTACCACGGTTCTTCTCTAGTCTGCTCCTTCATTTGAATGCTACTGTGGTAACTGCATCTGATGCTCATGGACCTGATACTAAGATATTATCCCTTAGCTACTGACTTTTTTAGGGCAGTCATGTGCCTGATATTGATCATGATGTGCATCCTTCTCGAGGACCGCGCATCTTCGATACAAGTGACTGGGATGAGTCTGCTGATGGCTTCTTTGTTGATCGCGAGTTAGCTTCTAGAATTGTTAATTCACTTACCGCTGAATCTCGAACTCTGTCTAATTCCATCACTCTGTTATCCAAACGGCGGCTAGAAGTTGACTCTCTTATTCGTCATTTAAAGACTTTTGCACCATCTACCAGTCGAAGGGATCATGGATCTAACTAATATTTTTTCTGGTTCAAAGGGGGAGTAGAAACAGGTTGAAGGTTGGATGATGTTGTGGTTGTGGGGTGTTATGGCTGTGTTGTTGATGTTGTTATGGTTTTGTTGCTGCTGTTTAGTATTTAGAAGAAGTGTCTTCTTGTTTTTTTTTTTTTTTTTTTGATCTTTTGTAACTGAGAAGTAGTTGTTCCTAATTTTTTATTTTTTTTGTTGAATGAAAGCCTTCTGTGTTTGAAATGAAAAATTTAGTTTGGCTAAATGCTGGCAGTTTGGGATGTTAAACACACTGACTATGTGATTGTTGTTATGACATGAAACCTATCCGGTTCAAAAATTGGTCTGTGGAAGCATTATCTTGAACCAGAAAAGAAATTTATTTTAGACAAAAGGGGGAGTTTGTTGAAGATTTTGTCTAAAAGATATTATGAGATTATTACGTTAAAAGATAAGATAATTAAAGGATAAAAAAATTCTCCTTAATTTTAGGAATCTTGCTAATTATCTTTGAAGAAATAAGATTTATGCATATATATCTTATATGTATAAATAGGGCTTTCGAAGATGGGGTGCGTGTGTGGGAAATATTAAAAAGATTATTCACGGCTGAAGGTTAACGAAGAACTGAGTGCAGAAGCTGACGAACGAAAAGGTAGTATGATCTTATGTCTACAAGATCAGTATGTTGATCTAAGTTGATATCGTTGATGAGTTAATAAAAAAGACGAGACAGTGGTCTGCGTGGTCACAGTAATTTTTAGAAGTATATAAAGATATCGTCGAAGACATTCACTCATGCATTCAAGGGGAGCCTGAAGTCAGATATCATTAAGGAGAGTTACTCATGCATTCAGGGGGAGCCTGGAGTCTGAAGCTAATAAGCATGTTACTTAGTCATATAGTTGAGTAGAGTTTATATGTTGTATTGATGTATATTGACTAAGTGAATCTTAATAAAATTACTCATCAGGGATGTTTGCAGCTCCCCAGACGTAAGCAACATTGGTCGAACTGGGTTACCAAAGTAACTTGTGTTTTTCTCTTCTGCTATCCCTCTAGCTATTACAACAGTCATTAGCTTTGGTATTAACTGAAGGTTTAATTGATTATCTCACTTTTTTTTCATATTCCAACACCAAAATAGGCGTTGGGATAAAGAACGTCGTAAGAAGACTCTTTTCACGACGCAATAAAAGAGGCATGGCATTGGTGAGCTATGTCGACATCGTTGTGACGACGTCGACAGAGCATAAGCCTTCCACGACGCCATCCACAGAGACGTCGTGGAAACATTTCATTTAAATATTATTATTTTTTTTGCGATGTCTTGTATGTACACGTCGTTTTGTCCCAATAACGACCGACATGGAAGAGCACAACATCGGGAAAAGTAGAAAATATTATTCAAATTGATATAAATCGCGACGTGTACATGCATGGCATCGACAGTTGGTCTGTGTATGGCAACGTTGCATTGACCATGTTGGCCAAGGTTTCAGTACCTTTAAATAATTATGACAACCTTTCTGAGACGCCAAAATGCATGGCATCGTGATAGATCAACCTTTCGTTGTTGTAGAGGTAGGTAACATCATGAGAAATTGTGATGTTTTGACTGATTTTGAAAACATTTTCAAGACGCATAAGTGACTACGTTGGCATTACATGAAGAAACAACAACGTACTCACTTATGGCGTCACAATTGGGAGATTCTCACAATGTTTTTAGGATGCGTCGAGAGAACCTCTATTATTTTAGTTTTGTATTCACACAACACAGAACACATACAAAGAAGAACAGATAAAAGAGAAAGAAAGAAAAGAGGAGAGAAAGACGTCTGCCACATGTCCGTCGTCGACCATCGCAACCGTCCGTCGAGTTCTTGTTCGTCGTCGTCGTCATCTGTTGCTCACCATCCTCCTATCTTCATCCACTTAGTTCACTAAGTTCTTCCCATCGTGCATTTCGTTTGTGTTCTGTAAACACAAAACACAAACGAAGAAGAAAAGAGAAAAGAGAAAGAAAGAAAAGAGAAAAGAGAAAGTCGTCCGCCGCACGTTCGCCATCAACCCTCTTCACCATCCATCGAGTTCTTGTCCACCGCCATTCGCCACCCACCATCCTCCTATCATCGTCCACTTAGTTCATCGTCTCTACCAGTAAAAATGTTGTATTTGGTTTTTTCGTTTTTAAAAAAGTATATGTATATTGTAATTGTGATTGAAACGAAAGCACCAAGAAAATGCTTGCCATATGGAAGAAATGAAGAAAATGATTGAACTCACTCGGGCTTCAAGAGGACCTTGATTTCATTAATGTACGTAATTTTTAACTTTTACGTTCTCTAATTTCTTATTGGTGATATATATTTAAACTTATTTTGTGTCATTGTAGGTTCGAAGGTATGGGAAACTTTCTGAATGGCACTTTGATTATATTTTTAGTTTTCATTATTCATGTACTTTCTGAACTACAAACGTGTATTTTTGGTATATCTGAATTAATCTTAATCTAAATTTTATTTGGTATTTTATTAAATTTGCATTAATTCTTTTTTAGTATTTGAATGAATTTAAATCAAATTTGATTCCAATAGCGCAAAAAATAAATATTAAATAAAAAAAAATAAAAAAAAATGTTATAAAAAGGTTTTCCCGACGCAACAAATGCGTCGAGAATGGGTGACTATGCTGATGCAGCATTGTCACAAGGTACGCTGATGCCGTGTTGGTGGTTCATTTAAGCTGACGTCGGCATTATAATATTATTGACACATTGACTGGACTTCAACAATACCCTATTTGTGACGCTCTGACCAAACGTCGGCATTACCCCATTGACGACATGTTGGCCATGTCGAAGAATCATGCGTCGGCATTACCTCTTTGCCGATGTCGTCTCATTTTTAAGTCAATGTTTCCTTTCACAACGCGACACTCACGACACACTTCCCGACGTGAGTTTCTACGTCTGCGTAGCTCTTCCCGATGCATTTTTTATTTCTGATGATGCATGTATGTGTCAGCAGAACACCTATTTCTTGTAGTGTTATTTATTAATTTAAAATATTTAAATTTGTATACAACACATTTTAATGAATAAAATTTCATAAAACTCAAATGAAACTGAAATGCTATATATCGAAATTCAAATTATCTATTACAAACTTTAGAAAAAAAAAACTTCATAATAATATTTATGAATCACAATATTTATAAGTTGTAATATATTTTAATAATATTAGAAATTTGGGTTGGGTTGGGTCGAGTCAACCTAGATTTTAAAAAATGTAATTGAAACCCAACCTAACTCCAAAAAACATAAAAAAAAAAAAAATCAATTCAATCCAACCCAAAATAAAAACTAACCCGACCTAACTCTTACAATTTGGGTTGGGTAGTTCGAGTTGTTCGGATTGTTGGATTATTTGAACACCCCTAACTACCATGACAACTTACTATACCCAAATTGAAAGGGGAAAAAGAAAAAAGTGTCATAAATGACAAAATGCATGTTTTTTGCCGTAAAAAGCAAAGATTTTTGCTAATTTGTAACATTTTTTAAGTATCATAAATTTATGAAAAGTTTTAAATGTCAAGAAACTTAATAATTAATTAGGATTTTGCTTTAAGAAAAACATAAAAAATTAATTTATAACTACCCTCCTCGACAAAATTCACGAGAAAACCCAACCCCTAACTCAGGATTTTGCTTTAAAAAAACATAAAAAAATTAATTTATAACTACCCTCCTCGACAAAATTCACGAGAAAACCCAACCCCTAACTCACTTTCTCTTCCTCCACATGCATACTTGACCATGAAACCCTTCACCCTCAACAGCTTGTCGAGAACCAATACAATCTATGTCATGTGTTGCCACTCATCTGTCGTCGATCTTATCCGTCCACCACATTCAAGCCGCCAAATTTTGCAACACCTCTCTCGGTCATCCCACCTCTTTTCTTCCCGAGTTATGATCGCGTCGTAACCACTCACAGAGTCATCAATGGATTAGGATTATTCGTCCTTCTTGTCATTTTGTTCCTAAAAGAGCCGACCAATAATGTTTAAGTTGAGGTTTTATACTGATTTTTGATGTTTTTAATAGGTCGTTCTAATTTAGTTGTGTGGGTTGACCTTCATTCAAGGTTAGGATTGGGGTTTGAGTAAGGTTACCTGAATGATTCTAATTTCAGTTGTGTGGAGTGTCATCAAGAAAAATTCCTTCTATAATTGATGGTTTACTTGTTAGTCAAATTAGAATTATCTTTCGTGTTGTTGTTATTAGTTATATTGGCAAATTGTTTAAGTGATTGTGTTTGATAAATTATGTTGGAAAGGGTTGATTAATTATTGTTTATGCCTTTATTGCTTGTTCAAAACATAAAGTGGTTAAATTTTGGAAAATTGCATAAGATAACACAAAAATTTAGAAAAATAGCAGCTCATAGCACCTCTTTTTCATATTTCGAATATGGCAAATGTGGCAAATATTGACAAGTAATTAATGATATCAAATGACTATCGGAGGGCTATTACAGGGTTATTCGCTTTTAAATTTACTACTTTTGCAATTTAGAAAATGTAGTGACATAAACCCTATTATCATAAATTTTTTTGCTATTTTGCAAACGTCCCTTAAATTTTTTCTTATACATAGTTCAGTTGTTTGTGATTCCATTTTTTTTTACTTGGATGTTGAAGTAAGGCCTTATTCATTCTTTAGTTTCAAAATTGGAAGTGACTTACCTATTAGAAACCCTTTATAGAACTTTTTAGTTGTTTGAGTGTTACTTAGTTATTTTTAATTTGTTTGGAAAGTGAGGGTGCAACTTAGACATTTTTCGAGAACCTCTTTTACATGAAATTACATGTTTTAATAGCTTTATAATTGATCTCATTTTTTTATTTTCAATGACTTAGTCATTTATTAAGATAAATAGATTTATTATGATTGTCATTCACATTGGAAGTCTAGTAATTAACCAATCAAATTAAGTGAACACCTTTTCATACTAAACTTTCTTTAATAAGTTTCATTAATTGATAAAAAAAAAACAAAACAAAATATACAAAATCAACCAAAACTTTCTAATTTTCAATACACTAAACCCAAATTGTAGGGAATAATATAATTAGGTGTATAACAAAAATATGGAAAGTTGTGATGATAAATCCTCATTTTCATGGATTCAAGTGTTTCTGAAAAACCATACAGAAAACTGAAAAACCATACAGAAAACTATTACAAAATTCAGAAGTCAAGCTGAATCATTTCACCATCTCAAAATGTGCAGATGTTGTAAGTAAGCTATCTGATCCAGCATTATGTTTCATTCCAAATTTTTTTTTATTCAATAATTTTCCTAATCTTTCAAGTCCAAGTCTTCCATCTTCTAGTCCTTCACAGAATCTAGCCATATGATTCAAATCCCTTACAATTCCAACTTTGTTAACCACCACCGTTGCGAATTCTTCCATTGATTTTGGTAACACTGTGATTAACCTCATCGCTTTGATGAGATACCATATGTCGTAAAGGCCATGGAAGGTAACCCATCAAAAGATGTCACATTTTTTGATGATAGGTGAGAATTTTTTAGTGAATGAAGCAATGGATATTCCATCTTTCTTTCAATTTTTTAAAATTCAACCCATTCTTTTCTAAAAACATAATGGTAGAAGGAGAATAAGCATCAGCATGGAAGTCAAAATCAGAGTACCATGAACTGCCGATTCGACCTAAATCATCCAAAGTTGTGACACCAAGTTGAATGAGTTTCGTTTGGTTTACATTGAAACGAAACTCTTTGTAAATCTCTTTATCAATGAAATCCCATGGAGATTGTGTAATAAAGCCAGGGAATTCAATATCAATGGTAAGAATTGTGTGGAATCGAAGACATTCGTCGAATTGTGTTATTTCTGAATCAAAGTTCGAAGCTCAAACTTTCCAAATCAAAGGCTTTTTTCTTCTTGATCGAGTTTGATTTCTTCCACCCATTTGTTAATGTTGTTCGTAAATATAAATAGCTCGCTTGTTTGATTTTAATTTTTGGAAGTTTTTGTTTTTAGAAAGATATGAGAGTTTTAGATGTGAAGTGTTCAATTTATAGAAAGTAATTGGAAAATCCTCATAACTATAGGATTCCTTGTGTTCTAAGGTATCGGCCACTTTGAATTTCCATGTGTCAAAGAAACGGAAAATACCTTGTGTTATAAGGTATCGGCCAGGTTTGGTTTTGTTGGAATTTGTGTCCTAAAACTCGTACTTTGTTATTTGATTCAATATAATTTATTACTGAATGCTATAATCATAAAACTAATAAATTCAGGTCCCGAGGCTATTTACTAGTTTGTCATATATACTCGAACTTTATGTAGAGACATAAACATGGATTAAGTTCAAGTTAATAGCCCAAATGGTCTATAGTGTATGAATAAGGTTGGACGCCTTATTTTGGATAAACACTTTAGATGCGGCACACTCCGTAGTAAGTACAAACGATGTAATCCTGAATCATTCATGTAGAGACATGGGAGTGGGGGCGTCCTATGTAAATGGTTTGTATAAGACTGGAACCACGAAGTAGTCATTTTTAGTTGTAACACCGTAAACTATAAACTGACTATTTCATTTATGATGACCTAGGTAACTTGATCTTAATCTTGAGCTAACTATGAACTTTTGTTCATTCGGTAGTATCCTTAGATATGCATAGGTGAGGGCAGCTCAACATCGCTGGCCCAATAAGTCTCCCATTTCAGGGGTAAAACCGAGTGGACATAGGGTGCAAGAAGGAATTCACTCCTACACACTTCTGGGATAGTAGATAGGTTGTTCCCTTAAGGACTGAATCTAAGTCTTGAATAAGGGGTCACACCTTCTCATTGGCCCGAGAAGGATTCAAGTTTATAGGTTGGACCTTAAACCAATTGTTCGATAGTGGATCGGTGGGTCTTAAGGAACAAGATGTAGTCTCGGGGGTAAAACAGTATTTTGACCCAGTCGAGATTACGAACAACCTGTGAAGGATCGACCTACTCATCATGGTTATATTAGGTGGACAGAAATATATCTATAGTGAGGGGAGTGTAACTAAGAGTCTTTAGTGGAATGACTCTTTAGTTAACGAATGTTGATTAACTTTGGTCTAAAAGAGTTTAGCCAGTTAATCTCGAATCGTTGGAGCCCATAATCTATAGGTCCATTAGGTTTCCCTACTAGCTCATATGGATTCAACTAAGAACAACTATGTTGAAGTAATTCGAATTGTTCGAATTAAGAAAAGAGAGAGAAACCGACAAATATATTAGATATAAGTCGGTAGATATAAACTTTAAGCTTTGTGTTTAAATATGATTTAAATAAATATGAATATAGATTCATATTTAAAAGCTTGAAAAGTTTAGAAACGGTCAAAGTTGTAAAAGTCAACATGTTGCCTTTTAACTTTGAACTTTGACCGGATTTGTATTCAAATATGATTTGAATTTTAGAAAAATGAATACGGATTTATACTCGGGAGATTAGAATTAGTCAAAACGGGAAAATTAGTAAAAAGTCAAAAAGTTGACTTTCGACTAAGAAAAGTCAAAGTTTGACTTTGACTTAAGTTGGTCAAATGACCAAAATGCCCCTTTGACTAATTACTTTATTAATTAACGGTTAATGGGAAATGTGGTAGATTATTATGAATTTGAAGCCACTAATTTCATTAGAGATTAATGAATTGATTAGGTGTTGATAAGATATGAAATAATTTACATGCAATTTGCATGTAAATTTCATATAAAACTTCTCATTACCGAATGAGAAAAAAAATGAGGTTTTCTCTGAAAAACACCTAAACAATTAACTTTCCATCTCTCTTTAAAATTCTCTTTGCATAACCGAGTCCTACAACTCTGTTTTTGGTCCTGAACATAGTAGGTCAGCTTGGTGGTTGTTCTTGTTCGTGATATTCAGGCAAAGAAGCGTTGGATTAAAGAAGAAGTTCAAAACTACAAAGATAAGAACACCGTTTACCTTTTGGCTTTTCGTTTAAGTCCATCGCATAGTAGATGCATGTTAACTTCTAAATCATTTAGATGCATTAGAGTAAAGCATGATCCTTTAAATTCCGCTACTGCATGTCTCTAGTGCTTTGTTGTTTTTTCCATCAAGTTTATTGCTTCTTCTTCGATTCTTCGCCCACCAACTAATATTCGATAGCGAACTTTTTGGTTTTAATTATTGAGTTGATGGACACACTGAATTAAGCTATCTCGATCCCACCTTTTATTTTTTCTTTCCAAAGCCTTCCATATCTCTAAAATCAGACTACCGTCAATATTGTTGAACATCAAACTTGTCATGGCTTATTGTTGTGAGCGTGATAAATAACTTGTATGTAGATATAGAGTGAGAAATACAAATGTAGTTAAAGGAAGAAATAAATGATAGAGAAACTAAATGGTCTAGAAATAAATGATGAGGAAACTAAATTGTCTAAAATTATTCTACATCACCAAAATAATGAAATCCTTCTACTTCCTTTTTAACATAAAATTTCAACATTTTTCAAAAAAAATAAACCTTACAACTTCTCCATCACAAAAAAATAATGACACATTGAAATATTTAATATTGGAATTAATTTCTTTCTCCTCGATTTAAAAATCATTCATTCTCTTAAAAAAAACCTTTTAAATTCTCTACATGATCACAAGAAATAAACCAAAGTTTTCTTAAAAAAAACCCTTGAAACTTCTCCACATCACAAGAAAACTAAACCTACTAATTATTTAAAAATCGGGAATTAATTGAAATACGCAAAGATATAAAAACCACATGATCAATATTTAATACTCAATTATTTAAATATAACAATCACAATTAATTGAATACAAACTTACAATAAAACCAAAAGGAAAATTGGAAAACAATACTAAATGCAAGGGCATAAGTGAGGAAAAAAAAGTTTCTCCACTTCTAGGCTTTTATATATAGTATAGATATAGATAACTATATATAGTTGGTTTTCAATTTTAGACTTTACTTTATAAACTTACGCTTCATGACAATTGGTTTCTCTCCCAAAGTTGGCCCATTGTCTAGTATATATATTGAAAAAGTAAAATAGATTATTTTACTCTCAAGTTGTTACTTCATGTGAAGGCTAGAGTGACTCAAGGAACAGGGAGTAAAAAGAACACTGTAACTTTAATAACCCAACTCGTTAGCTAGCTCGGTGAAATCCACCTACTTCTGAAGATTTTTTACAACTCAGATAAAGAGATTTTATCAAGATTCAAATTAGTATTATATTGTGAACACACTTCAATAATCTAGAAGACATTCTCCCTAGATTGGTACTCTTTTAGTAACTTTATTTAAATAATCAGGCTTCCCCTAAATTTAAGTTTGAATCTTTGATGATTTTTAGGCTCCCCCGAACTCGTATTCAATGTCTTCTTTAAATCTCTTGTCTTTATATAACTTCAAGCTCCCCTAAATTAAATAATTGAAGCTTAGATATCAAGCTCCCCATGATTTGAAGCTTTCAATTATTAAAATCTTCTTTAATCTCTTATTTTCAATATATCACACTCCATGACTTAGATAATTGAAGCAAATAAATTAAGATTATCAGGCTCCTTTTGATTTTTATAATTGAACATATTCAATTATTAAGGTCTTCTTTCACTCTTTTATCTTCATATATATAACTGAAGCTGATCTTGGAAAAAATCAAATATTCTTCGTGAAAATACTTGTTTACGAATGTAAAGACTTTACCTTCGTAAAGATTCTTCTACGGGTTTTTGCTTGAATGCCATCTTGATCAAATACCTCAAGAAAGAATGAATTTTACTTTTTATAGATAGATAACAGACAACTTGAAACCAGAATAAGAAAAATTAACTTTAAAGGTTGTTTGGCTCTCACACTATGAAGGAGTAGAGTGAGCCATTTTAGCTCACTTCATATTTGATTTCTAAAAACTATCTTTTCTAAAAATTCTTCACGTGAGAGAAAATACAAATTTGCTAATGAAATAATAGAATCATCTTTCTTGAAAATATCTTCTTGCGAGACAAAATACCATCAAATGAGAGAACAACAAAACGAGGAAGTTGAGAGATATTTTTTTTATATATAAAATAATTAAAAAGAAACTAAATATAAATTTCATAAAAAAAAAAATATTAACATATATAACTTAGGGTCAAGCCTGGTTTTAGAAGTTGAAGGAGGATTCGACAAAATATATGGATTCCTCAATTCATCACCAAGGATGCCTTAAACAAGATGAAGAACGTTCTCTATTTAAATTACTGCTTACCAGATAGCCTTTAGAAACGATTAAAAATCTTTTGTTCCAATTCAGAAGGTTGCGCACCAACGTTTACCGTCTGTGCCACTCTACTCAGTTTCTTTTTGGTCGCTGCACTATTCTCTGGAGTTTCAGAGTTATCGATCTGACCTTTGAGTACAAATTCCAAAAAGTGCCCTGCGACAATTTTGTTTTTCCAGTGAAGCTGTGTCAAGATTCAGTTTGGCAGCTGATCTGCAGTTCATGTGAGTGTGAGAATGATGGTAGCGCGAATGCGGATGTAAGACGAAGGAGGTGAGACAGACAACCCACTAAGGAATAGTCCATTATTGTCCTTGAATGAATATTTTCAAAGGATAAATTATAAATATATATTTTATTGGTTTAAAATTTGGTTATACCTAATATTTGATTTCTATAATTTATCATTAAAAATTTTCAAATAATTTATTTATAGTACCCATGCAGATTAATTATTTTATTATCTCTAATAATCTTGAGATTTGATTTAACAAAGATTACCATTTTAAATACATATGTATTTTTAAAAATCTTCTCATATTTAATAATTTGGAGATTTTGAATTTATATTAAAATGAATCAAATTTAAATTTTAAAATCTCTATATAAAAACTAAATTATGGTTAGAAATTTTTTAGGTATGTTTCTTTTCTTTCTTCTTTCCATTTTTACATCTCATTATATCTTTTTCTTTATTTGGTTTCTTTTATTTTTTTTCTTTGATTTTGTCAATGACATATAAAGTTAAGGTAATTTTAATTTTAAGTATTTTAGAGTAATTTTAATTATGTTGAATTTATTTTAGGTGTTATTTGAGTTAATTCAATATTTTATTGGTTTAAAATCGTTGGATTTTGTGGAGATTAAGACTAACTAAATATTTTAGTTTGGAGATTTAAAATTTTTTGTGGTGAAAGATTTGATTTAAGAATATTATTGGTTGATTTAAATTGGTGAGATTATAAATAATTATATATAGGGAAACTTGTTACAAAACTGTAAACTATTCGTATAACAAAGGCCATAAAGTTACCATTTTTAAATATTTTAGGTTTGTTGTTCCATCTTTTTTTCTTCTTCGCGATTCGCCTTTCTTTTGTTATTTCGTCTTCCCTGCGATTTCGTTTTTCTTCTTTTTTTCTTTTTCTTTTTTTTTTTTTTGCGATTTCTTTCCATCATCTTTCTTATTTTTCAATTCTTTATTTATGTCGTTTAATCTTTCCATCGTTTTTCTTCTTTTCCTCTTCGTTTTCTTTCGCTTTGATTTCTTTTCATCGTTTTTCTATTTTTCCTCTTCTTTTTTTCGCTGCAATTTCTTTCCATCGTCTTTCTACTTTTCTTTTTTTTCATTTGGTAACCAAATCTAAACAACTGTGATAAGATTGTGTATAACAAAATAGCAAAACATAAAAGATCGTGTATAAAGAATCTTGAAAAAAAGAGATTGAAGTAGCCAAAAAAAATAAAGTTGAAAAAAAATCATTCGTGTAAAAAAAAGTAAACGATCGTGTAAATAAATCTAAATGATCATGTACCAAAATAATTTAAAAAATAGTGTACCAAATTTTTAAAAAAATCATTTAGATTTGGATCCCCAAATCTAAACGATCGTGTAACAAAATTAAACGATAGAATTGAAAAGATAAATTGTAGCCATATCTAAACGATCGCATATAAATTGTAGCATATTTAAAGGATCGTGTTGTAGCCATATCTAAATGATCACGTATAAATTATAACCATATCTAAACGATCGCCTTGTAGCCATATCTAAACGATCGCCTTGTAGTCATATCTAAATGATCGCGTATAAATTATAACCATATCTAAATGATCGTGTATATATTGAACCATATCTAAACGATCGCGTTATTGACGATGCGGTTGACGGGGCATTTTTGGTATTTTACACGGTGGGCCTCTGGGCTTTTTCCGTTTTTGGAATT
The DNA here is from genome assembly GCF_025177605.1 of Cucumis melo. Taxonomy (NCBI): domain Eukaryota; kingdom Viridiplantae; phylum Streptophyta; class Magnoliopsida; order Cucurbitales; family Cucurbitaceae; genus Cucumis; species Cucumis melo. Next base: position 3,351,081 of record NC_066868.1, on the reverse strand, counting down.
GTTCTATAGAGTGTAAATATTTTGCCGTTTTTTTATATTTTTGAAAAGACTCCTTATATATATATATATATATATATATATATATATATAGTTAATTAAGTTTCGAGGGTTAAGGATAAATATATTATAAAGATAATATAATTATTTAAGGAAATATTTATTATTTTGGGAAGATAAAAGTGGATGTGACTGAGGAGAGGGAAATATTTGATTTTTATTTTGGAGAAAAAATAAAAAAAAAAAAAGAAAAAAGGAATGATTTGATTGGTTATTAAATAAAGAGAGAAGGATTTTTGGCTACTTTTTAAAAAAATAAGGAAAAAGAGAAAAGGAAAAAATAATAATAATTTTATTATTATTAGTTTCCTTAAATAGACCTTGAAAAACGCGTTTACTATTTATCTATTTCTTCTTCCTTACAAAACTCTAACCCTAGTCGCCACCCTTGCTCCGCCACTGTCCGTCATGCGTCACCTATCTTTGTTTGTTTCTGTCATACATAAATCTCCGTCTCCATCGTCTCCGTCAGGTTTGCTCCACCATCGATCGAGCCATTGAAGCGCCGACCGAGCCAAGTGCATCAACAGAGCCGATTCTTTCAAGCCGCATGCGAGCCACCCTTCTTCGTTTGAGCCGTGTGTGTAAGCCGAGTCATGTCCTTCGCGAGCCGCATGCAAGTCGCATCCTAGCCGAGTTCCAGAATTGAGCCGACCTTCTACTTCTTCAGCCGAGCCGCGTGCACCGTTCCCTCTTTCTAGCTAAGTCGCCAAGCCACCAAGTTTATTTTAGCCTTTTTCCACCTATTTTGGAATATTTTTGGTAAGTTTTTAATGGGTTTTGGGTAATACCCATGAGAGGTAAATTTTAGACACTAAATAAATAGATTTTGGATTTAAGTTGAATTTTGGAATATTTTTCTTAAAGGATTTTTAGTTGAATTTTGGAAGTAGTTACCTAAGAAATTCTACAACTCAACCTTATTTGTTGGTAAGTTGGAAACCCTAATTAAATTTTGGTAGATATTGGTTAACAAAATTATTAAATTAATTTTGCCTGTATTTAGGACTTGATTGTTTAAGAAAGCTTGTTTATTGATGTTAGAAATATTTTTGGTTAATTAAGCTAATCTCGAGGTAAGATATTCTTCTACTAGACCCTCGTACTGAAGTTAAGAGTTTGCATGTGATTTTTCTATTATGCATTGATGTAAATGCATAATGTATTGATGATGTATGTTGATGGCTGATAGTATGATTGAGTTATGTTGATGATGATGACTAAGTTATGTTATAATGTTGATGCATGAAATATTAATCTCATGATTAAGAACATTGTGATTAATATTCATGCGATGTTTATGATGTTATGATGTGCTACATGCTATAGATAGGGTGTGTTGTTAACTTTATCTATTAGAGTCGTACCCCATATGGGTGTTCCTCGGGATCACCACCTGTTTATGACAGTGTGGTCCGACGAGATCACCAATCTCATGAGATGTTATGTATATGAGTGGTCCGATGGGGTTACTTACAGCCTGATTGTCCTAAGTGTTCCTTCGGGTTACTGAAGACCAGTTTGTCTTAGGTATTTTTTCGAATTCACCGAAAACCAGTTTTGTCCTAGGCATTCATTTGGGTTCACCGAAGACCAAAGATGTTCCTATAGGATCATTAAATTGCGTGTGTTCGGGAACAAGCCCATTTAGAGGTACCTCTTTACAGAGCTCTAATGGGAAGTTAACAGACACCTAGCGGGACTAGTAGTAGGTCCCTTACTAAGTATATGTTTATACTCACTCTTTCTGTGTCTGATTTTTCAGGCAGAAGTAGAGGAAAGCTAGCGAATACCAAGAAGTGACCGTGACTTTCTATAGGGAAACTTTTTGCTTCTGTTTTTACCTTGCAGTTATGATTTCAGTATTTTTGTATTCTTTGATTATTTCTCTTTTAAAATTAGATAGGGCCCGAGCTAGGAGTTTATTTTCTTTAGATTTATTTCTACATACATTTATTTATTTAATGAGCATTTGAAGTTTTCAGTTAAAATTAGTGCTATTTTCCATTTTGGTTAAGAGAGTTTTTATTTTCTTTTAGTAGTAATGACCTCATCTTAGGGTAAGGAGTTGGATAATTATATTTTCTCTAGTTTTTTTTTTATAATTATGGCACATGTTTTAGGTACTTTTATTTTAATATTTTCTTATTATAAATGCAAATTTTTAAACTCATAAAAAGAAAATCTTTTTTTTTTTTTTTTTTTGGATAAAACATCCTTTCATAGATGTTATAAAATTTTCACTCATTAAGTACTCGAACTTACTTTCGTTATGTTTTATATTTATATGTGAGTTTTATTTTAACTTATATATCTAAATTATGAAACATGTGCAAAGCACACAGTTCTTACTAGCAATATAAAATGAGTGGTCTCAAGTCATATATATATAATCTTTGTTGCTTTTTGTGATATCAAAAATGAATATGTTTAAAAAATACTTAGTGATAGTTTGTTTTTTTTACAAGAATGCATAAATCTATATTTGAGGAGTTATTAAATCTTCTATTAAGATAAATCAAGTTTTTTTTTTGTGTATAATTAATCTTTTTCAGTTATGAAAAATTTTAGTTTATGTAACAAACCAGCACTAAAGAATTCTTGTTTTGATGATGTATTTGATTGAGAAATTAAGTTTAAATATATTTCCTTTTCACTGCAAGAAGAAGGGGTATGTCGATGCAGAAATACATTGGTAGAAGTTGGAAATGCGTCGGATGAGGCTATGCCGACACAGAATCTGACGTCGACAAGGACGTTGTGAGAAATACATTGTGAAATGCAATCGCAACGTGCAAACGGGACGGCGTCAAAAAAGGGTTACTGTCGACGTATTCTAAGCCGACATGGTCAACACGTCGGCAAGGATGAACTACCGACACTTGTTAATGACGTTGCAAATACCTAACTGCCGATACGCCATGTACGTCGACATCGTCTAATACACAACGTCGAGACTAGCTTCTAATTTAATTTTTTATTAATTAACGTAAAATTAATAAAAAAATTATTAAAATTCTAAATTGAATTATAATTAATGTAAAATTGAAAATAAATTATTAGAATACCAAATCGAATTTATTATTAATTGAAATATTAAAAAAGCACACGTTCGTAGGTAAGTCAAGTAATTCAAATATAAATTACATGAATAATACAAAGTAAAAATGAAAACTTAAACATAGTTTTAATCACCGACGCCAGCTTTTGCACATTGCCTCAACATCACTGTAGCTAGTATGATCATAGGGACATAGACAGAATGTGCAAAGAGAAAAATTGAACATTATTACGAGTTGCGTCGGGAGAAACATGAAGTTGCTTCAAACAGAAACAGCCCTTGCTTTGGTGGTTCCAGAAAATTGATTGGGAAGAGAGGAGCAGAAAATGACAAGATCGAGAACCGAACATGTAAGTCATAGAAAGTTTTCCACTTGCATATTTACATAATATGCAAGTGAGGATTTTCTATAGCTTACCTGTTCGGTTCTCGATCTTGTCATTTTCTGCTTCTTTCTTCCGAATCAATTTTCTAAACCACAAGAGTTGGGGTTCTTTTTGTTTCAAGTAAGCTTGTATTTCTTCTAATGCAACTCGTAAATAATGTCCAACTACCCTCTTTACACATGCTACCCATGTCTCTATGATCATACTGTTCAACTTCCTTTCCTCTATCTGAGTTCCTCCATTGCATATAGTTCTGAAATACACAAGTTTGATATCAAAAATACATACAATATACATTCAAAAGCATCAGTATACATACAACAGAACAACCATAAAATTTTAATATACATACAACACAATAGAACAACCATCAAGAGTAAGGGTATTGGAATGAGCATGTCATATATATTTTAACTCTTTTAAAATCAAACTATAACTGCTTGAACTAGTTTTTCCAAGGAAAGAAATGATATGTTTCAACCAGAATTCAATTCAAATTTTCCAATGATAGTTTAAACAAGTGCAAGAAGACCACAATTGATGAACTCATAAATAAAAAAAATGCTATAATGTATCCAGAATCAATTACAGATTTAGCAGGCGATGCTAGTTGTAATGTATAAGGCGATGTAATGTATGAAGAAGACCTCTTATTCATAAATACATTCATCTATCATATTTCCAATTACATTTCTCTATCATATAGAAATCAAATAAGTACAGCAGAAGCAGAACATAATATAAGATTTAGCAGGCGATGCTAGTACAGAGATTTAGCACACCTTATGCCTTGATTACTCCATGGCACGAGTATTTCTTTGGAAACCTCTTCCCCGAACACCATTGACTTTGATGCAACCAAATCAAAACAAATCAAAAGAAAGTCAATGCAAATGGTTTAATATCTTTACAGTAACAACTAAGTTTCAAAAAATTACAATTTATAACAAGAAATAGTTTATAACTTACCAAAAATAGAAAAACGGCAGCAAGGGAGACGGCAGCGGTGCGACAGACGTCTTCTCCTCTTTTCCTTCTTCTCCTCTCTTTAAATCTCATCAAAATTTTAGTTCTGTCTTTTAGAGAACTAAAACGAAATATATAGGAAAACTCCTGATACACTTAGTGATTCGTCGGAAATAGTTAGAAACAGTCTCGACAAATCACTAATTGTGTCGAAAGTATGTACATCATTCTTGACGCCATGCATGGAGCGTCAGGGATCTTGCTCTGACACATAATTAATGTTCGAATTTATCCTGACGTTCGTGCAAGTCGTCAGAAACAATATTACCTATTTTTTTTATACCGGTGGAGAACCATCGGGAATAGGTGTACGCTCATTCCTGGTGCCACATGCATGGTGTTGGGGCTCTTGCTCTGACACATAATTAATGTTCGAGTTTATCCCAATGCCCCATGCAAGATGCTACATTCATGGCATCGGAATCTTGCTCTGACACATAATATTCGAGTTTATCCCGATGCCTCATGCAAGCCGGTGAAAACCATCGGGACTGGCTTCTTTGTTCCCGACATTCTTCATAACATGTCGAAAAAAGATAAAATTAAAATAATGTTTTCATCGTGTCTCGATGTTGAAACATGTCGAGAATACCTTTTATCCCGATGTTCCTTCTTCCGACATTATTTTGTACATCAAGAACCCCAGATTTCTTGTAGTGTTTGTTACAAAAATGGAATATGGTCTCATTCCCTTTATTTGTTATTTACGTAATTATTGGGAAGAAATTAGTTTTGGAATAGTTAGGTTAGGATATTCCAAAGGTCCTTAAATTATGGTTGGTTTGGATCTTGCAAATATCTTGCTCAACTGTATTTAAGGAAAGTAGAATGCGTAGTAAAGGGATGTGCTTGATCGAAAAAGAATCGAAGAAAATCCTGATTGAAGGTAATCTCTTTCAATATGCTTATGAAAATCTAAAAGTGAGATAACTGCATATTGGAAGTAAGAGATTAATTTACGGGCTGAAGAATATCTGAAGTAGTCCGTGAACATTGATTCAAGAGGAGTATTCCTTCTTATGTTATGATTTTATTGTTTTATGATGTAATGTATCAGTTCAAGGTTAGCATAGGAAAATGTGTTGAGTGCTAAAACCTAAGCCATAACATTGTAATCATTAAGTTCTACAAGAGTAATATAATCTCTTATCATGGATCTAAAGCCCCCCAGATGTAGATGTTGTACCATCGAACTGAGTTACCAAAGTTAACTATGTTAATCGAACTGAGTTATCAAAGTTAACTATGTTACTCCTACTTGTTTATCATGTTTTTGTAGTTAGATCGAATACTATTAACCCTAAGATCAACAATATTTACGTGTGTGATTTAACATTCATTTTCTCACAAGCAAATGCTCTCATTTCAATATTTCATTACAACTATTGACTTAATTGAAAATATCTAATTTCTAATAGACACAAAAGTCAAAGAAATGTGATTGCTTGCGTGTGAGAAAGACAATCTACCATTCGACATACTTTTGATTATATGCATTAAATATTTGTGTTATAAAGTACAAAACTTTATTTCAAAATCAAATAAATGCAGTACCATATTTTAGAACTTCCAAGTCAAAACCTACGGTGTTTGAATGATTTTTTTTTTCAACTAAAGAGATATGATTCTTATCAACTCTATCTTCTAATTAATGGGGTTTGAGTTTTTGAAAGAAATGTTTGAATATGAGAAAATGTTTTTTGTAAATATTTTTTCCAACATGTGAGTAAAAAGGTTCTAGTAAATCCATTTTTATGTTTTCTAGTTCTATTTCTTTATAAAAAATAAATTTTGCATTTCGTGAATGATCGACGTTGTTAATTAATATTTAGTATATATATTTGATACTACTGCGAGCGCGTGAGTGTGTGAGTGCGATTCAGGTAATTTAATATATTTATTATTTTAATTTAAGATATTAAAATATGAATATATTATCATAATTGAAGTTGCTCTATTTGAATCACCGTAAATATGACATTTAAATGGCCAAAACTTGGTTTTGCACGTACCAAGAGTAAGATAGTGAAACGACCTAAAAGATTATATATTGAGTATTATTGTTCTCTTTGGATCAATTTGCCTGGATTTTACCTAGCTATATTCTAAAGTTGTGTTGCCTTTATTTAAGGAGAGATTTAAAAAGCAAAGTAAAGACAAGTCGTTGAAATTCAAGATTCAAATATGTTCAAGGCTTTTGATTTCCTTGATTATTTCATTAAGCTGCACAATCAATCATATTGGAAAACATTCAAACAACACAACATATATATCCATATATAGAAAATAATATGTGCATTTAACTTAAATTCATAATAAGTTCATCAACACCCTAAAACTAAAATGTTCAGTCACTCACATATCGATGCTATAACCGTATTCTCATGCATTGCAACAACTATGAAAAAGTAAAGAGAATAAAGAGATGAGAAAAAAAATCTTTTGAAGCAATTCCAGCAGTTGAATTTTATCAATTTTACATCGATTTGCACCTTGAGATCTCAATCGACCACCAAGCGGAACTTAAAATCTCCTCCTCTATTTTTAGGCTGAAACTCTCTTTGAGACTCTCTAATTTTGTAGTGTGGAGAATGAATTCAGCAAGAAAATCCTAGAAAGTTTGTAGAAGAAATTTTTCAAAACCAAATTTACTTTCTGATCAAAACGGAACTGGCACACTGCAACTCTTACCTAGCACTACAACGGTTTGTTTTAGGCGTCACGACGCTGGAGCCTTTTTTTGCACATCAAGAGCTTAATGTGAATGGCGGTTTGTTGCGCCCGATGTGCCTTGTTTTGGACATGCCTTGATCTTTTTTCCTGAACAAACTTCCTTCCTTTTCTATGTTAGACTCAGTCTTTAACTTGTTTAATTTCGTCATATTTAAGTCCTACTTAGCTCACTTTGGCTTTTAAATCTCGATCTTCATCGCACTCTGAAAATCACAAACAAGCAACATCAAACGTAATGAAATCATAGGAAAATCGTTTTGAATTCAAGTCAAGAAATGTTTCTCTGCCAACTTCTCTCCCTCCTCTTTCAAAATGCTCCCACAAGCTTTTGAAAGGAATACCTTATCAGAATCGTAGCAAGGAAAACCAGGTGGGTAGGGAGATTTAGTCTCTCAGGAGATGCAAAACCTACCTAGCTAACATGTGTTCTTCATAAGGTATATATGTAAATGATTACCCACTTGTAATTTATGTTTAATATATCAATAAAATCAAAGCAATCCAATGCTTTTATGCTCTGGATGAATCATTCATCTTTCAAATGGAATATTATAAAATACTTTCATCAGGTATGTAGAAGAAAAATGATACATACTCATAATTTGACCACCCACGTTCAAAACTCAAAATAGGCACATATTTCATTAAACATATATGTAATTACATACAGGACGAAAAAAGAGTTTTAGGATTCATTAAATTTATATCTCAAGCACAACAAAGTTCTAGAATTCATTAAAGACAAAAAATAAGTAATGAAAATTGAAGAAGTTCATGATTAAAGACTACTACTACCGTAGGGTTGTTCGAATTGAGATAAGCCTTATTTATCTCCATAGTATATATAATAACTATAACTTTTTTGAAGCTAGGGAAATAAGTTGATGTACAAAGGCTAAGATCACACTATCAAAAACATTGTCTCTTTTTAGGGTATGTTAGAGATGCATTGATCTATAAGGTTTCTCAACCTTTCAACTACAATTAGTGAAAGTGATCTAATTTCTAAAGACAACTCATCCTTTTGTCATTTGTCAGAATACCTATTTTCAAATAATTATCTCCTAGATCTAACCATTCATTAATATATGATATTGAAAGTTTATGGACTCATTAACATTTGTTTTATTGTTTTTAAACCTCGACTTAACGTAAAATATACTTATATTAATTTAGTCACTAAAATTTTCAAAAGATACTTTAGATCCACATGCTTGAAAAATAGTTCAAAACAATCATTGACCTTAGTTATTCATTGCACGTGGAGATTGTGGTTAATACATTGATTCAACTTTATGGTTATACAACAATTTTGTTTATTCAATGATTTGACGAGGTTACCTCCTTCATACTCTTGCCCTCTCTCTCTCTTTTCCTTCCTCTTTTATTTCTCTCTCTAGCTTATTTTTTTTAACGCTATCATACTATCTCATTTTTCAAGTTTACTAGGAATGAATTTTTTCCAAGCTAAGTTATTCGTCCATTCCTAGCAATTTAGAACAAATAGAAATTGATTCCAATTCTAAAACTTCATCGACCATAAGTGTTGGAAGACAAAGTTTGCTAGAAAAGAAAAGAGAGAATGTGAAAGAGAAGATACAAGTGCCTCAATCCTAAAAAAATCACAATAGATAAAACAAAAGACTCAAACAACACTGGATATCGAGAAAAAAAAGAGGAGGAAAAGCTTACACTTAAAAATATATTAAACTACCCTATCAACATTTAGTTAATCTAGAAGTGTGTGTCTTTCTAACTACTTAAAAATTTAGATGTTTAGATTCCAACTTAAACTTAAAAGTAGAGCGGACTTCCATATTTTGAAATTCTTCCAATCATAAAACACAAACTATTATAAATTATAATATATGGTGTTTTCAATTATTTATGCTCCTATCATTAACTTCGATAGGCATTTACCATTTTCAACTAATCCCTTCTTTCTCTCTTTATTATCATGTTCTTAATTGTTTTCTACTTAAATTATGCATGTTTATGCCAAATTTTGACTAAGCAAAGAGAAATTTGGACATCAATGTGTGTGTATATCACGGCCACTTTAATGCTTAAGTCAAAAAGTCTAAAAGAAAATGAAGTATTTGATATTTGTTGGAAAACACTTTGTTTTGACTACTCCTCCTTTGCCTTATTTATAGGTTATGACTCTTTCCCTATTTGATCATTAGATTAGGGTTTCTTCCAGACAGAGTGCGAATTTTCTTTAGGTCAAGGTTGGTCATCCAACATTCTTTCTAGACACGATAGATTTCATCTCTTCAATTCGTGGGTATGTTGGACATTTGGTCCCCGTTCTCTTATCCTCCTTTGATCACTTGATCTTGATTCAAGAATAAAATAAAAAATAAAAAATAAAAAAGATCAACTTGTATCAAAACTTGAAATAACTTTCTCCATTTTCTTGAAGCATAAAATTGGAAACGTCCTTTACACCCACCCGATGGCATCCAAACCCCACAAGAAAGAAAGCTGACCAAGAAAGCAACATCTCTCAGGGGCAAAATGATCATTTCACAAAGAAACACGTGTCAGCACATCATTGGAGTAACTCGCTCCAACTCCGCTGTCGCGCATGACCGCCATCATGATATTACGGAAAAAGTAAAGCCACCGTTTACCGAGAGAGAGAGAGAGAGAGCAAGAACCGAAATATAGAGAGAGAGAAGAATATCTCAGAAACATTTTCCCGAATTCTTCTCTTACCACCAATCTCACACCTAAAGATTGTTCTTCCTCTTCTTTCTCCCTAGATCTTCTGATTCACTTCCCCTTCTCAAGTTTCAGCCATGGTGAGACTCCTTTTTTCAATGATTTCTCTGATTTTCACTTCATTTTATACTCTTTTTTTGCTTGATTTTGATCGCTCATGTTTCTAGATGTCATTTTACCACCTACCTGTTGTGGATCTGGCTTATGATCTTGCTTTGATCTAGATCGTTTTAGCTTTTTTTTCTCCGATTTGCTCAGGATCAGATTCCGATGATTTGAATTTCGTTTTTAGATTGATTTCAGTCTCATCGGAACTAGTTTGTATTGGTTACTGGTTACCGCTGTTTATTACTTATTAGGAATTAATCGTTTGCGTTCTAGTTGGGTTGGGAGCTGGGATTTGGTGTTCTTCTGCTTGGTTCTGTGGATTTAGATGTTTTTTGTGATTTAGATGTTTGCGTATGTTATCAGCTATCGAGATGTTAATCTTGTGAAGCGAACTGAGTGCATGTATGATTGTTCATAAGATTGTTGATAATCGGTTGGACCGAATAAGTCCCCAACTGCCTTGGTGAAATAGAGGGAAGGATTTGGAATGAAATGGGTTTTTTATATCTTATCTTGATGCCTACTTTGAATTTTCAATATTGTATCAAATTTCGTTAAGTTGGACGAACTGTTTTCTTGAGAATCTAAATGTAATGCTAGTACACAATAGGCAACTGCTCATTTATGCCTAAAACAATGGATGTGATCTCAATGATTGTGAGAATAGACTCTAAAAACCCCTTGTGGAGATCATACTGATAACCAATCAGGTTCTATAAATGTCTAACTTAAAGAGGAATTGTACTAAATGTGATTTGACAGAGTGAATTCTTTAGACATTTGATTTTGCTTACTGTTTACTGCTTTGACTTCTTTGCCCTTGAATTATATGTTCATTTTCTTGCAATTGGTTTTCTGCAGGCTAACGCGGCATCGGGTATGGCTGTTCATGATGACTGTAAGCTTAAATTCTTGGAGCTGAAGACCAAGAGAACCTACAGATTCATTGTATATAAGATTGAAGAGAAGCAAAAGCAAGTCACTGTGGAAAAGGTTGGCGAGCCAGGTCAAAGCTATGAAGACTTCACAGCCTGTCTTCCTGCTGATGAATGCCGATATGCCGTTTATGATTTTGAGTTTCTGACAGAAGGGAATGTTCCCAAGAGCAGAATTTTCTTCATTGCTTGGTAATGTTATGATGAAAAATGAAACAAATTCTGTGTAACTATCTGTTTCTCTCTCAATTACCATCTTTAGCTTCCATCACTCATAATCACTATTTTCTTTTCATGTTGTAAAGGTCTCCTGACACATCAAAGGTAAGAAGCAAGATGATCTATGCAAGTTCGAAGGACAAGTTTAGAAGAGAATTGGATGGCATTCAAATTGAGCTCCAAGCTACTGACCCATCTGAAATGGATCTCGATGTTTTTAAAAGCCGTGCTAAATGAGGCTTCCTCGTTTTCAAACTTCTTGTGGTGTCTGTTTTACATTGTGAAATGATGTTATTAATTGCTGGGTTTATGGATGTGCTTTGATTACACATTGGGTTGTTTTTAAGTTTTGTCTTATAGAATTGTGTCCATCTGGAACAATCTTCGGTCATTTTCCCCCTCCTTATATTGTATGATTTATCGTGTGGAATTAATGCAATATCTCCCTATGTAACGCTACATGATTTTGGTCTGGAACATCGTCCTTTTATTATGCACAACACGTCTAAGATGATGTTTGACCTTTTTGTTTTAGATTCAAGGATGCTTCTGAGTAGAATGGTTCCAAGGGCTATTTTATTCTTTCTAGAGAACACAGCAGCATGGGCTTTCTAACCAGGTTGACTCGATTCTCATTTGGTTGCTCCTCTCTTATTTGATCTTTTATCTCTGTTATCAATTACTTGAATGCTTTAGATTTAATGGGCATTTTGCATAAGAAAACTGAAAGACTGCATGTTTGTTCCTATCTCAATTGGTTTAATGGTCTTTGGCCATGATTGCAATGAAGATTTGTTCACCTTCTTGTAACAGCTCCAGGTCTATTTGATCTCTATATTTTATTTTGTGCAATAAGGAACCATCATGATTTAGTGGTAGAAAATGGAGACAATCTCAATAAATGATTAAGAAGTTAATTCCTAAATATGACTACATACCTATTTAGGAATTAATTTCCTATATGACTACATACCTATTTAGGAATTAATTTCCTATATACTTATTAATTCCTATATACTTATTTGAGTGACTTTCTTGACACTCAAATGTTGTTGGTTTATATGGATTGTCTTGTGAAATTAGTCGAAATGAGTTTAAGTTAGCTTGAACACTCGTGAAATATAACATTTGGTAATTAACTATGTCCTATTCTTTTGGTATTAGAATTTATTTGGTAGATTTTTTGTTGACAACCCAAGGGTAACTGTGTAATTATTCCAAAAAAAAGTTCTAATTATTTCAAGAAGATACTCTTTTAGCATACTTTTTTTTAAATATAGATAGGTTGAGGATTTTAAACCTAGAATTTCCTTTACACAGTTTGAAGAGAGAGAAAACAAGGATAGAAAAGTAACATCAAATATCTGTGTTCTAACCAAAATTTCTATAGGATAATTTTAGAGTTTTTCATTTTATCTCCATGATAAATACTCTTTAAACACACTTAAAAGTGTTGGCCATATTTGTCTCGTACTTCTTAGAAATGAAGCTGAAATGATTTGGTTAGGAGAATTTTAGAAATTTTCTAATCATGCATGCTAATGTCTAGCTTCGCTGTAGTTTAGAGTACCCCCACAGTACTAGAGAGGTAACATAAGCACAATATTCTTCAGTTCTTGGCTTTTATCTTGTATTATAATGTTCTTCTGCTCCCTGTCTATTTTCTCATTCTAAGTTTCAAATTGACCTTCCAACAAGTCTCCAATTGAGTTGATTCCACTCTCGGCTCTATCTCATATTACAATGTTCCTTTTCTCACTCTAAGCTTCAAACTAACCTTCGCTGTCTCTAACTGAGTTGGAACTATCTTTCTGGTTCTTGTTTGTATCTCATGTTATAATGCTCTTTTGCTCCATGGCTCTATTTTCTCACCCCCTAAGCTCCATTGCTTCAAATTGACCTTCCAACAAGTCTAACTAAGTTGGCACTAGCCGGTTCTCGACTCTTTTTTGTATTATAATGTTATTTTCTCCATGTCTCTATTTTCTAATAGACCTTTCAACAAGTCTCTAATCTTAATGATTAGGCTCTAAATCTCAACCAATCTCTCAGTTGGATACTAATAATCAATCTCTACCTCCACTACAACTGTCTTCACATAATATCCAATCTTCTTGGCAAGCGGACATCTATAAATTTAGACAACTCGTAGAGTATTTCCATCTTATCATCATTTATACACCTAATTTAAGCCATTTGGTGGACATCGGCCACGTTTGTATTCCCAAATCATCAAAGTGGTGATGTTCAACATCTTGTTCTTTATTCACTAACAGTGCTTCCAAAAATTCTCTCCTGCTGATTTGATGTTTGAATTCATGTCTGTTATCAAAGTTTTGATACCATCATTAAACCAATTTGTTTGTGAGACAAACAAAGAAACAATTTACTAATGGAAGGAAACATTTATGTTAGGAAGTTAGCCGTAAGTAATTTGAAAAAAAATAATGTTTGGAAGTCACTTAAAATAGTTTTATCTTCACAAAAAATAGTTTAAACAAAAATGAGTTTTTTTAAAAATATTTTGTCTTACGGCAATCCAAATGGATCCTTTGTTTTGCTATATCTAATTTTTTTATCTTATGTTATATTTGATAATACTTTGGGGTTGATGGTAACTTTGTTTATTTTTTCTTTTTTTGCTAATACTTTCTAGAATTTGTTGATCGTTTCATGTATTGAGGTTTTGGGAAGTGTTTCCTTCAAATTATTGGGAAATTGCCAAAAATAGGTTAAAAAAAGAGCTTTAAATGAATTTTGGGACAAGTTTTCAAAAGAAAGACTTTTAGGACAATTTGGGTGTGAATGGACAAAAATGCCCTTCCTTTCCTTTCCCTCTTCCACGTTTGCTTTCCCTTCTCTCCACGACCGATTCCTTCTCTTTCGCGTATAGTTCCCTTTCCCTTCTCTTTTCTTTCGCGTAGAACACCTGAACCTACTCCGGCCATCGTCTCCGGCCATCGTCTCTTGCCCATCGTCACTTGCCCATCGTCGCTTGCCCATCGTCGCTTGCCCATCGTCGTTTGCCCTTCGTCGCTTGCCCTTCGTCGGTCGTTGTCCAGTGCATTTCGTCGCTCCTATTCGGACCATTCAATCAACTTCGAGCGTTTTCTCTTATTTGGGTGAGTTTCATGTCTAACCGATTTTCAATTTATCTGCTGTAAGTAAAAGTTTGGTTGGGGTATTTAGTGCTATTTTCATCCGTAATTGTCTGGTTTTTGGAATTGGACTTATTTGTCGTAAATTAGTTTAGTCAAAGTTTGGTTTTAGGTTCTTAGAAAGTTCAATGGGTAGTGAAAAATGAATTGAACTAGAGGATGAGGATTTAGTTGGATCAAATAGAGGAGGAGTAAGCAATCACTACAAGAAACGGGGGTACTCCCGACGCACAAATACGTCGGCGAAAATGCAAAGTACGTCGGAAAAGGATATCCCGACGTACAAAACGGCGTCGGGAAGCACGTCGGGAGAAATGCGTCGCGAGAGGCTTTCCCGACGCCGTACCAAAGCAGCGTCGGGAAAGGCTTTCCCGACGCCGGAATATGCGTCGGCATGACGGCGTCGGGAAAACCTTATTCCCGACGCCGTCTATGCCGACGCATATTCCGGCGTCGGGAAAACCTGTTTTCCGACGTTTTTTTCCCGACGTAATGAACGTCGGGAAATATTTTTTTATATATTTTTTAAAATATTTTATTTTTACTTTTTTCCTTATAATATTTTGCTCAAACATTCACAATGATGTTCGGATTGCTCAAAAAAATTTCGCGACGTTTTGGATTAAATTAAAATAAATTAATAAATATACAAACACAAATTAAAAAAATAGAATTAAAATTAATAATACGAATAAGTTGACTACAACAAAATATAGTTCTTAATATAGAAAAAACATAAACATAATGAAGCTAGGGATCATGTGGTGGTCCCTGTTGTGCACGAGTTAGGTCTTCAATCATCTTTTTCATAGCTTCCACTTGTGAAGCTAATGCTTGGTGATTTCTATCTTGTACTTCAATCCGTTCCAAAGCTTCATGAAGTTTAGCTTGTAATTCAATCTCTTTTTGTGTGGACTGCGAACAAGATGTCGACGAACTGCTTGCACTTGCCGTTCTGCGGGCCTTCGGCTTGGGTCCCCAACCAAGGCCTTTTGAGTAGCCTGGTCGTCTACCCAACACCTGATCGCATATCTCATCCTCAGAGAGTGGCTGACTACCCTCTGGGATAGGCTGGGATTGGAGTTCCAGCATTTGATTCTGCAACAAATTTAAAAATTATGTTAGGTAACGCGCAAAAATATATAATAAAAGTGGATAATTAATAAGGGTATAACTTACATGCGCATCCTCGGCGGCTTGCGACACGAATGTCCCAGCTCGAACGTGTGTTTCCCGGAACAATTCCACACGATCGACCGGCTGCCCTCTTCTTTCAGCGAGCTCATGCTGTCGTTGTAGAAACGACTTGGACCCGCTACTATGATTGTAAGGCTGCTTCTGTCTAGCAGCCTTGTTTGTCCGTGATTGCTCCTGCATTAAAACAATTATATTGTTTATTTCTTATACATATAAAAACTTGTTATCATAATTAATCATGACAAATACCTGGAATGCACGGCTGATATAATGGTCGCAGAGGAAGTGCCAATCCTCATCACGTCCAACCAATGCGTTTGGTGGGTTGGCACGAGCCTCCTCCGGGTCGCTGTACTTTTTGAAATGTTTATGACAGTCGGCCCGGAACTCTTTAAAGGTCGTGAGCATCTGATGCTCAACAAACCTGTTCATTGCTTGATCATTGAAATCAAGCACAAAGAATCGCTGCACATTACAAACATAACACATTAGATTGGCTAAAGTTAGATATGTTTCAAATGAAATCATATATAAATGTGTAGTGCATTTAATTACCTGGAGGTCGCCCTTGACGACCTCAATGTATTCTCTCCCAACGTCCGTCCACTTAAGACAGCGGACGGGAAATGTCTTTCGCACGCACACGCCTATCGCCTGGCTGAAGCGAACGGCGTGTGGAGAAATAGGCTTCTCTGCTCCAGGGGCGATCGTCATCGGAATGCGCCCATTTATTGCAACGTGGCGCTCTAACTCCAAGAGTCGAGACTGCGCACGTCTCCTAGGAGTCGGAGTCGTTTGTTGAGAAGAAGACTCTGCTCAATAAATAGACAATAACATATAAAGTTAGAAAAAAGAACATGAAATATTTGTAAGTTAAAATGAAGAAAATTCTTAGACTCACCCGTATTGTCGCCCACAGATGATGACCCTCCCGCGATGTTATTATCTAAATCGTCCTCAAACTGGAGGAACATATCGTCCGTCTCCATAAAAGTTGATCGTCGATATGACATAATGGCTATGGACATAGAAAACAAACATTTTCAATTTAACTTAAACCTCCCTCTCCCCAGATAAGTAGTAATTCCATTTCATAATAATTACACGACCACTGTACACAAGATAATCTTCCCCATAGAATTTCTATCAGATCAAGAAACTCTTGCATTAAGCAAGTCTTAAATCTAGCTTTGCTTTAAATTATCTCTTTGCTCTAATATTTTCAGAAACTTAGCATTCTAACACATTCTCATAAATCTCATGTTTTAAGAAATATGTTGAGTAGACCCATTAAAACCATCCGTATATAAGATTGAAGAATGTTAAACATTTTGTATAAACACAAAATTAAAAGTTTATTAGGTATTTCTCAAAGTTCAAACGACTAAGTAATTGGAGATCCTAAATCACAATCTCAAATTCAATAAACACCCCCCCCCCAATTCAATATAACCTCAAAAATCTCTACACATTCAAATTTTTTATCAATCTCAAATTCAATTTCAACTTCAATCTCAACGTCAATCTTAAATCCTAAAACCACTTCAAATTCAAATTCAACACTAAAACCTAAAACTAATTCAAAATCTATATCCTAAAACTATTTCAAAATCTAAATTCTAAAACTAATCCTAAAACTAATTAACTAAAGCAAAACTAAAACAAAAACAAAAAAGAACTTTAAACAATTTCAATAATACATACATTTTTTTAACTTTGAAACAAAAAAAAAAACAAAAAAACAAACAAACCCTAAACTAATTTTTATCAAAAAAAACTCTAAAAAAACTAAATAAATTTACATATTTCACTTACCTAAAGTGGCAGACGGCGACGAGGAACAACGGCGAGGCGGTCGGCGACGGACGGCGGCGGAACAAAAGGATGGCGGCGACTTCTTCTTCTTCTCCTTTCTTTTTCTCCTCCTCTCGGTTTCGGTTCTGTGAATACAGAACTGAAACGAATTTAAAGGGGATTTCCCGACGCAGTGACGTGGCGTCGGGAAATCCCTCAAAACGCGTCGGGAAAAGGGGAATTCCCGACGCTCATTAAACCCCTTTTCCCGACGTTTAACGCGGCGTCGGGAAAAACCCCTTTTCCCGACGCTGCTCACGACGCACTGTTCACGGCGTCGGGAAAAACCCCTTTTCCCGATTTACTTTTTGCCGACGCCTTCATGTTGCGTCGGGAAAAAAGGTTTTCCCGACGCCGCTCCCGACGCACTGTTCACGGCGTCGGGAAAAACCCCTTTTCCCGATTTATTTTTGCCGACGCCTTCATGGTGCGTCGGGAAAGATTGTTTTCCCGACGCATCGCCCGACGCGTTGTTGAGTGCGTCGGGAAAGCCCTTATTTCCGACGTTCTTTATGCCGACGTGCTTTTCGGCGTCGGGAATTCGCCATTTTCTTGTAGTGAATAGGAATAGAAGGAATGAATGTTTTTTTTTTATCTCGTACGTATTTTTTTTTTATCTCGCACCTATCTCGCACGTATCTCGCACGTTCCAAACTTTCACTATTTATTTCAAAATCAACTTGGTACACCTCCTAATCCATTTAGAGCTATTCTTTGCATGTTTAGTAACTCTCTTAGGCCCTCATGTTTTATCTCGCATGTATCTCGCACACATCTCGCACACATCTCGCACGTTCCAAACTTTCACTATTTATTTCAAAATCAACTTGGTACACCTCCTAATCCATTTAGAGCTATTCTTTGCATGTTTAGTAACTCTCTTAGGCCCTCATGCTTTATCTCGCACGTATCTCGCACACATCTCGCACGTATCTCGCACGTTCCAAACTTTCACTATTTATTTCAAAATCAACTTGGTACACCTCCTAATCCATTTAGAGCTATCCTTTGCATGTTTAGTAACTCTCTTAGGCCCTCATGCTTTATCTCGCACGTATCTCGCACGTTCCAAACTTCCATTATTTATTTCAAAATCAAATTGGTACGCCTCCTAATCCATGTAGATCTATTCTTTGCATGTTTAGTAACTCTCTTAGGCCCGCACACATCTTGCAGTTATTTTTTTTATTTCTTTACATCTTGCACGCATCTTGTAGGTTCTTAAGTTCAAATCAATTTTTGAAGATACAAAACTACTTAAGGTAGTTTAAGGATGGCACATGTTCGGATTTTAGTGTGTCACGGTGGTGCATGAGATGAGGGACGAAGAGAATATGAAGGAGGAGTGTTAAAAGGCATTGTTGTCCCTAAAGAAATAACGCACAAAGATTTACAATCTGAACTATATGACCTTGCAGAAGTTGACCCTACAAAGTTCGACATAAAGATAAGATGTATATATGAGATCAAAGGGGAAAAGGAAGCTCCTCCATTTGAGTTAAGCAATGAACGTGATTTGAAGTTTTATATTCTTAGTGAAAATCCATTGGAGGTCCCCCTATACCTATCATTTGAGCCTACAAGCAATCGAAGCATGAAAGTGTTAAACAAATATTACAATTCAGTATCTGGGAGCAACCAAGTTCAAAATTTAAACCCTCATCCTCCAATTGGAATGGATACATTAGATGAGAATGAAGTTGATATTGGTGAAGTTCAGGTTGGCTTGTGTGATAACATGATAGGGACCCATTCGGCTATATGGGAATCATATGAGTCATATCATTCAAAAGATGATATTTTTACATGGGAGTCAGTTGAGATGTACAATGAATTGTTTGACATCCCAGAACAAAGAGATGCTCCTACAAAAGATTGCAAAGGAAAAGGTAAAGTTGACTACAGCTCCTCTAGTCGGAAGTTGAAGACAAAAGGAAGTGGCTAGTCGGAAGAAAGCTCTACAAGTGAAGAGTTGGATGTAGGACAAATCTTTTTTTGCAAGAGAGATTTGTCAATGAGATTAAGTGTGTTGGCAATGAAAAAAAATTTCAGTTTGTAGTAAAATAGTCTACAAAAGAGGTTCTTTTCGTTAGATGCATCGACAACAAGTGTGGTTGGAGATTGCGAGCGGTTAGACTGAAGGATTCAAATATATTCAAGATTAAAAAGTATGTGAAAGTTCATTCATGTTCTCTTGAGTTTTTGAATCGTGACCATAGGCAAGCAAAATCTTGGGTTGTTGGAGAATTAATAAAGTCCAAATTCAAGGGACCCGGTCGCATATACAAACCACGTGATATCATAGAAGACATGAGGCAAGACTATGGCATAAATATGAGGTATGAGAAAGCATGGCGTGCCAGAGAAAATGCATATGAACGAGTGCGAGGGTCTCCTGAAGAGTCATATAATCTTTTGCGTAGATATGGTGAAGCACTCAAATTTACAAATCCAGGTACAATATTTCACATGGAACTCGAAGATGATCGTTTCTTTAAATATCTTTTTATGGCTGTTGGTGCATGTGTTAGAGGATTCTTAAATTGCATTAGACCGGTCATAGTCATGGATGGAACATTTCTTAAGAACAAATATCGGGGTCAGTTGATAGTGGCCGTTTGTTTAGATGGTAACAATCAGATCTATCCTCTAGCCTTTGGAGTAGTTGATAGAGAAACAGATGATTCAATACAGTGGTTCTTAGAAAAATTGAAAGGTGCAATAGGGGAGGTGCCTAATCTAGGCTTTGTGACAGATCGGAAAACATGCTTCGCCAAGGGTATTTCATCAAATTTTCCCTCTGCATTCCGCGGCCTTTGTGTCCAACATTTGAGTCAAAATTTGCATGATAAATATAAGAATGACACGGTTGCTACTTTGTTTTATAATGCATCGAGAACATATCGTGAATCAACGTTTGTAGAAGCGTGGAGACATCTTCTTGCATTTCCTAATGGTTCAGGGAAATATTTAAATGATGTTGGAATAGCACGGTGGTCTCGTGTTCACTGTCCAGGAAGACGGTATAACATGATGACAACAAATATAGCAGAGTCCATGAATTCTATACTGAAAGAACCTAGAGATTTGCCTATTGCTTCATTCCTTGAAAATGTTCGAGCTTTGCTACAACGTTGGTTTTGGGAGCGTCGAGAAGAAGGCATTAAAGTGACGTCTACATTGACCAAATGGGCAGAGTTAGTTATTCAAAAGAAACAAGAAGGAGCTTTGACAATGAAGGTCAACCCAATTGACTGTTACCAATTTCATGTCAAAGATTTAGATAAGGAGGAGGTCGTAAACCTTCAGACTAAAGAATGCACTTGCAAGGAGTTTCAAGCTGAGCAACTACCATGCTCACATGCCATTGCTGCAGCACGTGATCGTAATATAAATGTTTATAGTTTATGTGCTAATTATTACACTAATGAATGTTTGTTGGCTGCATATGCGGAGGCCGTCTACCCAGTTGGGAATCAGTCAGATTGGAAGACAAGCGAAGACTACGTACATATGATTGTTTTACCTTCAAAAGTAGTCAAAAGAGTTGGTCGACCGAAGAAAAAGAGGATTCCAAGTGTTGGTGAAGCTCCGAAATTGCATAAGTGTGGTTGGTGTAAACAAATAGGTCACAACAGATTAACGTGTACCAATCCAATTTCATATACCGACAAGTCGAGCATACAAGATTAGAAATTTCTCTACCAATGTACTAAGTATTACACTAATTAATGAATGTTTGTTAATGATGTGTTTTCTTAATGATTTGTCCCAACATTCTTACTTTCTGTGCTTCCAGATGGATGAAGAAGACGAAAATAACAATTGACTTATTCATTTAAGAACACAAAAACTGGTTTTAGGATTGTTTAAAAATATCTAAATGATCGTTTAAAAATAACTAAACGATCGGTTAACAACAACCAAATGATCGTTTGAAAACAACTAAACGATAGGTTAAACAAAACTAAACGATCGATTAAAAACAAGCAAAACATCGTGTAAAAACAACCAAACGATCGTTTGAAAACAACTAAACGATCAGTTAAACAAAACTAAACGATCGGTCAAACAAAACTAAACGATCGTTTAAAACAACCAATCGATCGTTTGAAATTAACTAAACGATCGATTATAAACAACTAAACGATCGTTTACAAAAACTAAATGATCTTTTAAAACAACGAAACACACCCGCGAATTGTTTACAACCGCGATTCAACATTTCAAAAAAAGTACGCGAATTTACAATATTGCCCCTTTGGTAAAAACAACCGATATATACGTTCCGCCTTCTTCGTTCGTTTTTCGTCACTACGCAATACACAACCACACTGATCACTCACCTTCGTTTTCTCTCAGTCCATTGTTCTCTCAGACCATTTTTGTCTCAGTCCATATTTTTCGTCAACGTCAAAAGGTATTTTCCCGAACTTTTCCTACTATAACGTTACACTTTTCCTTTCTTTATATTTCAAACGTTTCGACTTCTGTTTTCAAAAACTATCATTGTGTTCTTAAATTATTATTGTGAAGCGTTTAGGGTTTCGGATTCGACTTCTGTCTTCAATATAGTTCTCCAGATTGTTAAATTTATTACTTTTCGATTAACTATCATTTCAGGATGGCTGTACCTAGCGACAAGTATTTTCCTGCCACTGTGTCATGCCAAGTGCACAAGATCGGCAATCTTATTAAGGATAAACTGACAAAAGACCAGCTGCAAATGTTCGAAAAAACAATTTTTGGTCTATTGCTGAATGTGAACATGGTCTTCAACGGCCAGTTGATCCATCATTTCTTGCTGAGGCAGATACCTGAAGACGGTAACGCAGATGGAATCTGTTTCTCAGTTTTAGGGAAGATCGTCCGTTTTACCCAAAAGGAATTCAACATCATAACTGGATTGTGGCCAACAAACAATCCATTGGAGAAAGATTGCGATAGCAAGCGCCTACAAAGTCTTCTATTCGGATCAGAAAATAAGAAACTAATAACATGCTTAGAAATTGAGGAAATTTTCAAGAATTTTGAGTTTACAAATGATGACGATGCTGTGAAGGTCGCCTTGGCCGTCTTTATAGAAACTGTGATGGTCGGGAAGGATAAGAAAACACAGTTTGACATGGATATTTTGGGAAGAGTTGATGATGAAGAAGCATTTAAAAGCTTCGATTGGTCAACTTTCTTCTACACTCGTCTGCTCAACAGTTTAAAGACAAGTCTCCAAGGAAAAAAAGAAGCATATGAGCTGAAGAAGACACGAAGTTCCAAAGCAGTGTCATACTATAACATCAAAGGCTACGTGCTTGCTTTTTAGGTGATTTTTATTTGTTCATACACTTTAAGTAAATGCCAATTGAACATCAAAGTTTAACATATTTGTTTAAATGTTGTAGGTGTGGGCTTATGAAGTACTATCAACTGCAAATGAGCACCTGGCCACAAGAAACAGTAAGGGATTAATCCCTAGGATATTGAGATGGAATTGTACGCAAGCTCCATCTTACGAAATGCTGCAGAAGAACATATTCGACAACAAAAATGTAAGTAAAACTTGTCAGTCATCGTTTAATATAATAACACGATCGTTTAATACAATTACATTGCAGACTGTTGTTCAACCTAAACTGAAGATGTCAACCCAAGAGAAGGCTTTCATGAAGAGTCGAATTCGAGGGGATGATAACATGCAAATGGAGGACGATGAATCCATTGGAGCAATGAACAACAAATCATTGGAGCAATCAGACTCATCTCCACAAAGAGAACAACTGTCACCCCAAAGAGAACAAAGTCAAACAGTGGCTGACGAGTCTGAAATGCATCCAATCACCAAGAAGAAACATTTCAGATCAAAGAAGTCCAATGACAAAGAAGAACAAAGTCATTCAAAATCCTACAAGAAACTGAAGTAGGAAATAAAAGAAGTTCGTAAGGATTTATCCACACTGACTTCTATAGTCTGTAGGATGGATGACACAATCACAAAGCAGTCATTGGAGTTGTATGAAATGAAGCAGATACTGGAGAGATTGGTCCAGGTAAAATTTGTTTTCATAATACATTAGTTACACGATCGTATAACTTTGATAGACGATCGTTTATCAAAGTTACTCGATCGTTTAACTTTGATAGACGATCGTTTATCAAAGTTACGCGATCGTTTACTTTTATATACACGATGGTTTAACAATACATTATTTTTTTAATTTTATGTTCGTTTTTATTTGTTTATTAGAATCAAACTGAAAATCAAGGGAATGATCATACTGATCAGAATGACAATGAGTATGTTGTTCAAGAACAACATACTGAACAACAACCTACTGAACAACAACATACTGAACATCAAGAGGAAACCCAAAGGTTAACATTTCATTCATTGTTTACTAGTTTATAAATACCTAACAATTGTATTTTTTTCTTATTCTCATGTTTTTTCTCATTTTGTTTAGAGAACATCAAGAGGAATGTGGTAGTGATATAAGCATAGACGGTAGGGATGCAGACTTGCTAATGACTATAAGAGATATATCGGATAGTCTAAGTCATCAAATTCAGAAAGAAACAGACCTGCCACAAATGATTACTACCCTTCCATTTGTGAGCCAACCTCTTGCACTTTGTGAATTGGCTCCATTGGATCAAACTGTACAAATTGTAAATGAAGAATCTCAACTGGTATGTACACACAACAAATTTGTAGTCGTTTGAATGAATAGTTTGTTACTTGTTTAATACGATTACATTGCAGGAAACAACAAAAAAACAGGTTGAGATTAAAAAAAATGATAAAGCAGTTACTTTGGTTGAAAAAGAACCAGTAACTGTGCCTGATAAAGATGAACAAGAAAAACCAATAAAGAGAAGAAAGCTATGTAAAATAGCAAATAAAGAGGTGCAAGATGAAGATGAACAAGGTAATCCACCCACAACATCTGCTCAGATCATATCAGAATCTACAACACCTGTCCCAGATGTGGAAATCAGAGAAGTAGATACATATAATCCGATGTGGAAAGTGGATCCAAAATTATGGAAGGAATACTTACAATGGAAAAGATCAAGAAAAACAACCCATGAACAAAGGAAAGTAGTCTCCACAACCAGAAAGAAAGACTTTTTCAGACAGCTTGAAGAAAACACATGGGTACATAGAGACGTAAGTACTCTTCCCAAACGATCGCTTATATTAACTAAATGATCGCTTCTATTAACTATACGATCGCTTCTATTAACTAAACGATCGTTAAGTTAATATTACACGATCGCTTACTAAGTAAACGATCACATGTACATTTCTTAAGCGATCGCTTACTAAGTAAACGATCACATGTACATTTCTTAAGCGATCGCTTATACTCTCCTTTCATTCATTACACGATCGTTTATCTTTTCTTTGTAGACATTGGATTTGCTATTATCCCACTTGCAGAATAAAATGTTGCATCTCAAGCACCATTGCAAGCGTTCTTTTAGAATATTACATTCCTCGTTTCTAGTAAGTTGTTATTCTTTAATTTTTTTTTGTATAGAAGTTAAACTGCATCATTATATTCTGACTAAATTTTTTGACTTGTTCTTGAAGCTTGGAATCAATAAACCAGACTGCATTGTTTGGAACCATATTTTCGATACTCATCTGGTGACACCAGATAATACGAAAGCTGAATGGACAGACCCAACAACACACCTAACTATATGGATAGAAAAAGATGTGGAATACTATTTCAACACTGCTGTTGGTGATTACAACCACATACCAGGGTGGGGAGATGTCAACTACGTGATTACCTGCATCAACATAAAAGAACACTGGTTGGCTATTGCAGCTGATATGAGAAAATGCAGGATCTACGTGTTCGACTCAATGCCAAATTATGTTGAGCAGAAACTTGTTGATGAAGCTCTTCAAATGCATGCACGATGCATCCCCTCACTCGCGATTGCAATTGGAGTCAACCTCCATTCAGATCATTTCACATATGGCCCTTGGCCAATACGCAGATCAAAGGCCACATTACAGAAAGGGCGTTCATTGGATTGTGGAATTTTCTGTGCTAAATTTGTTGAATGCCTTGTAACTGCTAGTGACCTTGGTTGTGTAACTGTATCAAACATGAAACTGTTTAGACAACAATATGTGCTGGAACTTTGGGCCAATAAATACTTTTGCTAAATAAAAAAATATATATTTCGTTCTTGTACTTTTGAGTTAATATTTGTATTCGTTTATATAATTTTTTTATGTAATTTTTATAGAGAGAATAACATATTATAATTTTAAACTTTGTTATAAAATAAATACTTTGTGATATTTTCAATTAAACGCGGCCAAAATTGAGAAAGAATATTTGAGTTAATATTTGTATTCGTTTAGATACATATCACAAAATATTCGTGTAGAGAAATACTCATCGCGCACATATGTATAAACGATCTTCTTAATAAACGATGTCTAAACGATTTTCTTAATAAACGTCAAAATATTAAGCGATCGTTTAGTAAAGTCTAAACGATCATTTGGTAAAGTATAAACGATCTTCTTAATAAACTATGTCTAAACGATCTTCTTAATAAACGTCAAAATATTAAGCAATCGTTTAGTAAAGTCTAAACGATCGTTTGGTAAAGTCTAAACGATCTTCTTAAAATCATAAAAAAATTAAGCGATCGTTTAGCTACAAGTAGTTTTGCAACATAGAGAATAATCGATACTACTAATTGAAATGTCAATTGATACTAATTGAAATGCAACATAGCCAATAATCGAACAGCCAATTGATACTTGTGATTTATGTAAATATTTCAATACATAGGAGTGTTGGTCCATAATTGAAATGCTAATTGTTTTCTAAAGTAGGACATGTTTTCTTGACATAATGTATCTAAACCAACACCAGCAGCTATGTACTCAAAATACTTAATTGTGAATACGCCACAATCACTATTATTTCGTTGAAGTGGAATTGAGTCAACAATGACAACTGGCCAAGGTTTCTTGTATGTCGATGATCTACCTCTCCTATCAATGAAGCCAGTACTATCTAACAACTTTGACACCAACTGTCGAATGGGCAGTAATATGTTTGTCATCTCTTCGGCAGTTGTAAGTGACGGAAGCGAATCCCATACCTTCACTTGACAACTTACCAAATCCAAGCATAATAGAACCCAATGGTTGCCATGGACATTGAATGGAGAGTAAACGTAATCAACACTTGCCCAAGGATCTTGGAAGTCCTCTTTTGACCCGACAACATAGTCAACCAACCTATACTCTTCGTCCCAGTCAAACGGGCGATTCTCTTTAATACATTCTTTGTATAGGGGCCACTTCGAAACTAAAATGCGCTAAACTAAAATGCGCTGCAAAGAAAAACATACAAACGCAAATATCAGACCGAAAGACAAATATCAAACGCAAATACATACATAAAGTAACACGACGATTCCAAACCATAAAGATTGTGTCTGCAGTTGTGAAGTTCTGAGAAGAAGGTATCCCGGCTGCCTTAATCTTCAAGCGAATGAAAAGAAAAAGTGCATCCAAATGTTAATAGAAACAAAAGTAAGCAGTAAATGTATAGAACCATAACAATGAAAAAACTATAATTGCATAAATGATAAGATAATCTCATACCTCATCCGCCAACCACCGGCGACACATAAACAAGTCTCTGAAAAAAGCCTTCGATTTTTTCCCATGAAAGGTTTCACGCAGCTCATCGTCTGTACGCTTGTCTGTAATCCAAGCTTGAAGTCTATCTAAATGGACGTCAAGTATTTTGTGCATAGGATCATAAACAATTGGTTTATACTGAGAGGTGCTGGTGGTTGATGTCACAGACCGTTTAGGTAGAGTTGTGAATGGGGTTGATAGGTAAACACTTGCACGCTTCCTACAGGCGGGCCGAACGTGTGGTCGTTAAGTGAGAAATGGTTCTATCTCTGTGACGTCCTCATCGTCAACGACATCTATTGGCTCCTTTAAACCAATATCAACCTTCTTCTCCAACACATCTTCGTCGCCCTATGGAAGCTCATAATGCATTAGTGTGGATAATGATAGAAATTAAACATCAATATTAGCAAGAACATGGACCAAACCTTCTTTTTAACTTCAATGTGTTCATCCTCCTTTGGCATCCTCAACCAATTAGGGGTACCGCCTGTGTCAACATCTTCGGTCTTAGCATTATCCACTTCTTTACTTTCTAATGTATGATCTACTAAGCCTTCGGACACCTTGTGGTCCCCTTCGTCACCCTATGGAACCTCAAAATGAATTAGCGAGAACATGCAACTTAACGTATGAGTAATTACCAAATATGAAACAACTAACGTCAATACACTTAACAGTTTCATTCCTAACCTTTCTTTGAAGTCCAATGTGCTTCAATATGATTGACATCATGCCCTTCAATTCGTCAATATCTGATTTTATACTATTAAGTTGCCCTTCAACAACCGCTACTCAATCTTGGAGATTCCGAATAACCTTTTTCATCTTAATCTTGGACTTCTATTTCTTACTCTTTTTGAAGTCATCTTCATCATCAACAACTTCTCTTACTCTTTTTGAACCACCATTCTTCGACTGAATAATGGTAGATGAGCGGAAGTTTTCAAAAAGTTCACCTGAAGCAATTTTCAACTGCTCCTCTTCAGATGTCATCTCAATGACCGCCTTAATTATAAACTGCAAATAGAAAAAGGCAAATGTATTTAGGACAAAGAAATAAGCACAAAATCATGCGATCCTTAAATAAGTTACTATTGCTTGCTACTTACCATTGGCGAGTCAAACACCTGGCTTATAGTTTGGAACTTTGGTGATTGTTGGCACACCCACCTCAACATTCGTGGTATGGCATGATCGTTTACTTTATCTACACCACATCCAATGATGGTTGGTATAGACTCATATGCCCAAACCTATTCCACATTTGACAAATAAGTTTAGGAAGTGCCACAAGATATATATAGATATATAAATAAGTGGTTTCACAATCGTTTGAAAACAACTATACGATCGTTTAACATAACTAAACGATCGTTAAAAAAACAACTATACGATCGTTAACATAACTAAACGATCGTTAAAACAACAACTAAACGATCGTTTAAAACAACTAAACGATCGTTTAAAACAACTAAACGATCGTTTAAAACAACTAAACGATCGTTTAAAACAACTAAACTATCGTTCAGAATAACTAAACGATCGTTTAAAAGTTTTGAAGTAAGAAGTAAGAAGTCATAATGCATGCGGAAATCCATTGATAGTATATTTTTTTGTCTGTGTTGATTTCTTCTTTCCCTTGGCATATTGCTTGTCCAAGGCTCTTTTCAAGGCACTTAGCGTGCGTACAAAAACAATCCGACTCCAATCATAATTATTAAATGTATTCCAATCATCAGCAATCTTGAAAAAACCAATGTCCACTTTGGTTCGCCTATCTTTTCCCAACAAAGATATCTCTATAAAGTAGACTAAAGCTAATTTCACAATATCATCGTCATCACCCTCGTATTCCAAAAATATATCCTCTAAGTCGCTAACATAAACACACTCCTTGTCTTTGAAAAACTTCTCCAACAGTCGACTATTCCCAACCAACTGAATATAGTCCTCTTTAGGACCCCATAGTCCAGTTATGATGTTAAACTCTCTCCTACCGAAAGTACAAACAACGCCCCCTAGTAAGAAACTTATAGAATCATTTCCTTCATCTTCCACCTCCCTTAACAGTAAGTAGTGGATGAGTGGCCCATTAAAGACAATATTTAGGTCCAAAAAGTGCCCAAACTTTGTTTTCCTAAATAAGGCTAATTGATCGGGTTTGAGTTTGGCCTTAATATTATGTGTTGTCTTTTCCAAATGAGACAAACAACTTACTAGGGAATAAAAATGATGGGAAGGATTAATCTTGTACAAGGGTCCGTCGGTCGATGTCAAAGTCGATGTCATGATTGAAGCCTGAAGAAAAAGGAACAAATTCCAGCAAATATATTGAAAATGGGTTACAAATAAAACTCACTGAAATAAGAGAGCACGCTCAAAGTTGATTCTTAGGTTCGAAAAGGAGAAGCGACGAAATGCACTGGAGGACCGACGACAGACGAACAGTCAGAGTATCTTCGAAGAGCAGAGTGGGAAATTTCAAAAGCCAACGAAAGGAGATGTTTTTTTTTTTTTTTTTACTTCAGGTGTTCTATGCGAAAGAGAAGGGAAAGCGAACGTGGGTAGGCGAAAAATCAATAGAGAGCGATAGAAATTTAATGAAGGGCATTTTTGTCTATTCACACCCAAATTGTCCTAAAAGTCTTTCTTTTGAAAACTTGTCCCAAAATTCATTTAAAGCTCTTTTTTTAACCTATTTTTGACAATTTCCCCAAATTATTTTGATAACAAAAGTGAGGTAACAATATGTTTATTCTAACTCAAAAATTTTAAAGATATCTAGATTATTGAGTTTTCAAGTAGCTAATTATCAATACGAGCGTAAATAAAAACTTACTCTAGGATATGTGTAACTAACCATGTCGGGTATAGATGTACTTTTATCGTTTAGAGTCTTGTCACATTTTCTCGCCTTTCTTTGGATAGTCGGAAAATTGATTGAATGATTGTTTTAAAATGATTTTAATATTGAAGAGTATGAATGATAATTTAAAAATGATAAGGGCGTGATCCTAAAATTTAAAGAAATTTAAGATATAGTCTTTGTGTTTTGAACTTAGATTATAATTGTTATGAACTTAGATTATACTAATTATGTGTAGTTTTATGAGCTTCATTTTTAGCTTCCCTACTTGTTTAAAATGTTCAGAAACTTAGTGACATACAAAAATGCAACCTATTAAGAAGAAAGAGAAAGGAAAAGATTGGTGGTTTTGTTTTTATATGTGTGAGTGCGCACCTCAACTTACAACCTGTATGATCCTATAACATTTTGGTGTTAAGCAAACTCGTAGATAGATGGTCACCATGGATTGAACTCATGACCTCCTAATTAACTATTGAACTACAAAAGATTGGTGGTTAATGTTGACTGCAAGATGAATAATGATTCAATTAGCTTGGATAGTTTTCTTAAAAGAAATTTTAAAAAGCAAAACAAATCAAAAATAGAAGGTGATGTTTGGACATGTGTAATGGGATTGGAATCATTGTGATGTAGTTCGAAATTCAAGGTGATGTTCCGACGACTTTCTTAATTTAATTTATTTTTTATTGTGTTTCACTTTTTATGATTTCATTTTTGTTTCATCCTCAATTCTAACACGGATTTAAATTGGCCGTTTGTAATTTGCTTCAATTGGAAAGCTTTAATTAAAAAATACACGTTAATTTACAAATTTGATCTCCTTAGTATGGAGTTTTAGATAAAGGTTAAAAGAGAGTTTTGAACAATGTTAGAAATTTAGAAATCTGAATTTCATCCTTATAAATTGATAAAAACTTGTAAAATAGGGAAAAGAAAATTATCTTATCAATAGAAAACTCGTTCAAATTAAATGAAAACAACTATGTAAGCAGGGTAAGAGTAATGGCATCAAACATGTCCTAGGCACGCTATCAAAATTATAATAAACACCTTTTACTACATTAGATGCTATTTAAAAATTCTAAATTAACTACACTAACGCTACTTTATAACTCTCATTTGCTACATTGTTTACTATTTGCTACAATTTTCACTA
Source organism: Cucumis melo (assembly GCF_025177605.1). Classification (NCBI taxonomy): domain Eukaryota; kingdom Viridiplantae; phylum Streptophyta; class Magnoliopsida; order Cucurbitales; family Cucurbitaceae; genus Cucumis; species Cucumis melo. Next base: position 3,319,907 of record NC_066868.1, on the reverse strand, counting down.
TTTTACATCCATCATTTCTTTTAATTATTTGCTACCGTATTTACTTTCTTAAACTAAAATAGTTTATATTTCAAACACATATTATTATTACTAATCTACATCCAAATACAATCATAACTTAGAACCGTAGTAACCAACTCCTTATTTCAAACATATCTAAAGGTATAATGGTTTGCTCTAACTCCAAACTATGTCTATAAATTAATAATATAACTAATTGATCAATTAAAAACCTAGAGAAACATCAATCTATATCTATATATATACCATACATAAAAAACTTTTTGTCCCTATTTTATGCTTCCTTTATAACCATTTTCATTATTAATTTAATGAATAATTTTCTCATCGTTAAACCAAACGTAACATTGCCAATTAAGTCATTTGAATCAACTTTTAAAAGCTACCTCACAACACTATCTATGTTTGTTTCAATTCTTTTTTCTTTCTTTCTTTTTATCACTTATTATAATAAAAATGATTTTTAGTTATTAATTACCATTAAAGGTAATCAAATGAAGAAGGTAGAGTATGAAATGTCTTTATTTGTTTATTACTAAAAACACTTTGGAATTTATGACTTTACTTTTAATTATAATTACTCGGATTTTAAAACTTTTGAAATTTTAGTAATTTTGTAATATCATTCTTCTTACTATAAAATGATTCTTCTACCAGAGGAAAACATTAGAGAGCATTTCAATTTTAACTTCTTATATCTTTCGATAAATTTTATTTTAAAAATAAAAAGTTGTTGTTATTAAAATATAGTGCATGTGTTTGGCACAAAATTAATAAAGTATAAAAGTATTATAAATATCATTAAAAATAGATATCTCATTATCATTACATTTGGTGTCCAGTGTATCATGTGTCATTCTACTCTACATCCAACTAATTTATCTTGTTTTGATGATATAATTTATTCCAAGCTTGCTAAATTTTCTATAAACAATTATATTTGGTAAACACTTGTGACGTAGTGATAAAATTTTTCAAATAAAAGTGCAAAAATGCATTTTAAAATTAATAGTAACAAATTAAAATTCTTTTGATAAGTGGGGTCATAAATGTAAAAAATAAAAAACAGATTGGCGTCGCCCGGACTCGAACCGGAGACCTTCAGTGTGTTAGACTGACGTGATAACCAACTACACCACGACACCTGTTACGAAATTTGAAGGAAATTAAAGTAATATATAGTTTAAGAAAAGGAAGAGAAGAAAAGGACCCATAATTTGATACCACGGAGTTCTTCGCAATTGGCTTCTTCCCTGATTTGCTCACAACATCATCACATCCTTCGATCGGAACCCTAGAAATTGTCATCTCCGATCCACGACCACCAATGGCAGAGCCTCTCGACATGAGCTTAGATGATATCATCAAGAACAACAAGAAATCCGGTTCCTCAAACTTCAGAGCTCGTGGCGGAGCTTCTTCTGGACCAGGCCCTTCTCGCCGCTTTCGCAATCGTGGTCTTAATAGAGCAACGCCTTATTCTACTTCCAAGGTGAAGGATTTGGGTTTTAACATCCCGATTTCCCTCAATCTTACTACCATCGCCTTCCTCTACCTATTCTTCTTCTTCTTCTTCTTCTACTACTACTACTACTTCTTCTTCTTCTTCTACTGCCAGTTTCTCATTCTTTTCAAAACGGACTTGGGTATTTTTTTTAATGTTTTCAAAAACATGGGGGTTTAGGCGCCAGAGACGGCTTGGTCACACGACATGTTTGTAGATCACGGTGCGGCTTATCCTTCACATCCTCCACGGGCTTCTGCTATTGAAACTGGCACCAAGCTTTATGTTTCTAATTTGGATTATGGTGTCTCCAATGAAGATATCAAGGTATTTTAGTTTTGGATTTGAGATTTCGAAAATGAGAGAGTTGTTTTTTTTTCTTTTTTTTTTTTTTCCTCTTGTATGTGTTACTGAGGTTTGATTCTAATTTTATATGCAGGAGCTGTTTTCTGAGGTTGGTGATCTCAAACGGTATTCTATCAATTATGATAAAAGTGGGAGATCGAAGGTGTGTTTCAAGTCGTGTTAATACACGGGGATTCTTTAATATCTTTAGACATGTCGTTTCATTTTTGTGATTTTTGTTCTTAGGGAACAGCAGAAATTCTTTTTTCACGACAAGCAGATGCTCTTGCTGCTATAAAGAGATATAACAATGTTCAGCTAGATGGGAAGCCCATGAAGTTGGAGATTGTTGGAACTAACATCGTTACACCTGCTGTGCCTGCTCCTTCAAATGCTAGTTTTGGGAATCATAATGGATTTCCGAGAGGGTATACATTTCTTCAATTCACTTGTTCTTATTTCTAGTTTTTCGATTAAAGTTTACAATTGCAACTATCTATAACACAGATAATGGTATGCGTTCTGAAGTTGGTACAAATTTTATTTGCTTTACAATAACTATGTAAGTCCATGATTCAATTTCAAGCGATTGTTGTTTTCTTATGTTGTACTGGGCTGTAACGTGGATTTTTTAACATTGTCCTGTAGATCTGTTCTGACTTAGTTCATAGTCAAATCATTTTTCATTACTCATTTGAAAAGTTCGGCAAAAGTTTTGAAAAGATAAGCATCAGATCAAACATAAAATATTCAATTTCAACTTGTCAAGATACGTGTGTAGTGTGCTTCCAACAGTTCTTTCTCAAATTTGCATTTTGCGGCATGTAATTAGCTGCTTCCTACACTTCATAGTTGTACTTTTCAACAACTGTGATTGTCTGCCAACTGATTCGCACCTTGTCTAATACTTTAGAAAACCACATTAATCTACTTTGTTGTTGGAGAACTGCATATTGTTGTCTTTAGGTATTTGAGTCTACAACTCGTCTATTTGATCACTACACTACTTTTTGTGGACTAAAAACTTGCAAGATTTCTATTCAAGTTCTCCAATGAATGACATTAAGGGTTATAGTTCTACCACATTATGCAAGAAATAAGAACTTAATTTGGATTCCTTCTTTTGAAGAACTTTATTTAGTTCCTTTTTTGCATGTCAAACCTTTTAGAAAATAGTCTAGATAATGATTATTTGAATAGTTTAATGACCTAGTTTATTGAATTGAAGATGAAAGATTTCAGGGTGCAATAAAGAAGTTTTTTGTGGCATTGTCATGGGTGTGCTATTTTATGAGGCCTTTTTTGGAGGGCAGAATAACAAAATTTTAGAGGTCTTGAGACGCCTGCAGTGATGTTTGGGCCTTTCAGGTTTAGCATCTCTTTGTAGGTTTTGGTGAGTCAGGTGACAAAAAGTGTTTTGTGTAATTATCCCTTAGGTCTTCTCTTACTTGATCAGAGGCTCTTTCTTTAGTTGCCTTCTTTCTTTTTCTGGGCTTTCTTTTACATGCCCTTGTATTCTTTCAATTTTTTTCTTAATGAAAGTTCATTTTTTAATTTAAAAAAAAACTTAAAAAAGAAAGAAAAATGATAATAGTTTGAGTATGGAACTGTTTGCTGCTTGAACTTTTAAGGTGCACTCAACTAAATACCTTAGCATTTACCCCTAAAAAATAAGGGCAATGTGCTTAATTGAAGTTACTGTGATGGTTTTGTTTCTGGGCGCTGAAAGTCCTGTTTGATTAATTCTATGCTAGTGAACCTATCTTATTGAAAGATTTATGGGAGAATGATGGATGAGGCAAATATTTAGTGTAATGTCATAAATCTGGAGTGAAGTGGAAGTCGAATGTGGTGTTGTCAAGTCTTCAAGTTTCTGAACTCCGTTGATCATACAAGAGGCTGGGGCAAATGATTGGAGATGGACAATATTGAAGTGATTGGAGTGATTTAATTATGATAAAATTTGGATATTTGGTTGTATTTTGATTTGGGGTATGTTTTGTACAATAGACTATTATTGGGTGTACTTTTTTAGTTTTCTTTTTAGGCATTACCCGATACATTTTTATGTATTTGGATTGCTAACATATTTCAATTTTATGGATGACCATGTCCTTTTTATCATTTTTGCTTCAATTGGTACAAAGCCTCAAGCTGATAATTATATTTGATGTGTATTGAATGAATTTGCTGAATTCTAGGCTTTTCGTTCAATTCATTTATTCTCTTAATCAGCATAAATTTAATAAATTTTCATTTGATTTTAACAGTGGACGTGCAATGGGTCGAAACCAAGGTGGTGGACGAGGACGTGGTCCTGGAAGAGGAGGGCGTGGACGTGGGAGTGGGAGTGGGAGTGGCAGAGGTCGTGGTGAGAAGTTATCAGCCGAAGATCTAGATGCGGATTTGGACAAGTACCATGAAGAAGCGATGCAGATCAATTAAATCATTTGGTGTCATTTTCTGGGGCTTGATATTCCTAACTTCGTTAGGTGCTTGATGATAAATGTGATGAGGACATGTTTTTCTATTTTCTGAGTCATATCATGAAGCCCTGACCTTGAGAGAATTGCTAGACCTTGCTAGGATGTGGAGTTTGGGCTTGATTTGTTGTTTTGTTCCAGTAAACTATTAAGAGAGGTGTTCATATATGCTTGATTTTGTAATCTCCCATTACCAACCTATTTTAATCTGCTTCAATCCTATTTATTTTACACGAAAATTGCACTGGAACTCGCAAAGTCGCACACTCCTTGTCTACATGGAAGGATTTGGGTCCATGACATGGGAAGTATTGGTCCTAACAAAATCAACCACATCATCTGGTGTTGAGGCGACAGTTCCGGTACACCGCTTCTAAATCATATAACTCCTTGTTAGAATAATAGATACAGATGTAGCTGATAGTCTCTTCTGTGCATTTTAATTATTGGATGCTGACTGCAGAAATTTTACTTTATTGCATTGCAGTGATTGGTTTTAAAACTAATGTGTTAAGATCTTCTACTTTGTTGGCATGGAGAGGGAGGGAGGGGTGTGGAGATGATTCTCAAATGTTCAGAAGTTGGCATCGACTTCTGAGGCCCCTGAACCATTTAGAATTGGTATCCAGAAATAAATCGATGGTGCTTTTTGCTTTTTTTCATTGGTGTTCGTGGCTTTCCCGTTCTTGTGGTTATAGGTTTGCAGTCTTGTTTCTTCTGCTAATTTTGTTTGAGAATAGTCCAGAATTTTGCATTCGATAATTAGAAAGCAAAAAAGGCATATACCATACAATAATTTTGGCATTCTGCAGTTTTTGGGTTACTTTTCTGTTTTTCATTTTAGTTTTGATTTTAAGATCTTTACAAAGCCATAAAGTAGAGGAATTATGCTACAGCCATTGCACTTGTAGGGTAGAAACTCTATTGCTGTTTTGGTCAGAGTAGGACCCAGAAGCTACAAAAGTAATACATTTTAGTTCTTAGATTTTGTTTCTATATTATTCAGATTCTTGTCTTCTCTGTCTAATGGTTTGTTCGGGAACTTTTAACATTGTTTGTTAAGTATCAAGGCGTTTCAACATGGCTCTATTTCTTTGGTGGTTATCCCTTCAAGATGATAGTAATTTAATCTTCTCAACTACGTTTTTTGCCTTCTAAAGTATGTCTTTAACAAGTACGTATGATTTTGATCATTTCTACTTATTAATTTTGGCTACCAAGTCATGTGGTTGTAATATTTTGAATTTTGAGAACACGTTTTTTGGACTATGGAGTTTGTAGTGGGATTCAAGTCATAGGCCTTATGGTCAATTACATTTGTACCTAAGATTAATATTCTAAATCAATTTGATTATTTCAACAGATTATTTGTTTCCCCAACACCCTAGTCTCTAGATTATCATTACAAGAAAAAAAGCGGACCCACTTGGGAGTGATCTGAATTAAGACAAAAATGTTTTCTAAAATGTGCACTTTCATTTAAATGGTTTTTCCTAAAAACTCTACGAAACAAAAACACGTGTTAGGTAATTTTGTTTTTTCAAATGTGTTTTTAGGCAAAAATTTGTTTGATTTGTAATAGAGTAAAAGATTTATATATTTATATAGGATTTGTCTATAGAAATTTTTATAGGAGTTTGACAACGACCATCAAGGATGGTGGTTTGAGGTGGTTGGGGACATTCACCATAAAATGGTAATTAGAAATTGGAGACAATGGTCATTAGAAATCAAATTATGACAATTACAAAAAAAAGTCGTTGGTTGTTGACCGGTAATGAACATAAAAACGATTGACAGAAGTCGACCAGTAATGGCTACTATAAAACAATTAACAAAAATAAGCCAACAACGGTCACAAAAAAAAATGACCAACTTAGGGACATTAACCATTAAACACACAATTTATTTTTTTAAAAGTTGGTTTTAGGTATTTGTACTAAATTACATTATTCTATAAATTCATTCTTTCTAAATTTGTTTATTTCTTAATTTAAACATTTGAGAATGTAATCCATTTTATAGCTCCAAATATTGTTTATTTCTTAATTCAATCGAACCCATTTTGTAGCTCCAAATATTGAGGGATATTAGGTTTGTTCTAAAAAATAACTGACTTTTGGATGGTCAAACTGCCAACCCAAGGTGTGAATACTACGTACTAGGAACCCTTTCATGCAGAGCATATGGAACAAACGAAACAATCCTCTCTTCAATGATAAGGGAAGCACTTTCGTAGACTCTCTATGAAGATAACTTCTAAAAGCTTCTTCACCAATCCTTCTTTAATTGAATTAGGTTTTAGTGACTACAAATTGCCCAAATCATTGCTAACGTGCCTCACTTCTCTTTGGAACTTAATTTGCAAAACTTGAACACCACATCTTGTAATATGTCAAGTAGGTTGTTAGAAAGCGTGTTAGCGAACAGAAAAGTCTACAAAATATTCTTTTAGCAGAATTAGACGGATTTTATAGCTTATTGTTTCCCTCAAAGCAGTTCTAAAGGTTAGTTGTATGATGGTTCAATTTTAGGGGAAGTCTCTTTTCTAAAAAGTAACCAATTGATATGTCTTGTTTTGTTAGTCTATCATTTGAGAGACTTGCAGCGCTTTCTCTTGTTCGTAATGTAGGCTAAATGACATCATTTAAAGTTGATCAACAATTACAAAATGAACTGTAGCTACCTATACAAGATGTGCGCATGCCTAAATCAGACAAAAATTCTGTAACTTCTTTCGTGGAAGAAACCCTACCAAATTTATTACTCTATTTAAACTCAACACCGAGTCAATAAATGGATATACACATCGGAAGACCAATTCAACTACAACCATAAATGCTCCATACCCACAATACTGGTGCTTAGCACCAATCACATCTATATAATGTTCAAACTTACATTTATTGCTTCTCGACTCTTGTCGACTCTTGTTCAGAAGATATTTTCAAGATGTTTTAAATCTTGAAAGAGACCAAATAGGAGAGAACAGCAGTAATGGAATATTAACTTAGATCAAAATATACATATCTAATTTCATATTTATTCTCGAGAATAAGGAACATCTCAATCTCAACCTTGTAATGCCAACTATTCTATTAAATCTTCAGAACCTACAATATTTCACCCAAAATTTTTTTTTATACATTGTGCTCTGATGAAGAAATAAAACAAGGGGAATTTCCATTGAATCAAATAATGTTCTTTTTTTTTTTTTTTTTTTCTGTTGTCTCCTCTTTGAACATTTTAGCAATAAAAGCATGGAATGGAAATCAATCACAAGATGGGTTTGGAATCGGTAAAAGATACATACACACACAGACCCCAGCAAAAAGGGGGGACAGCATGACCTCAGAATAAGAGATGTCTGTGTACATATACAAACTTTTTTTTTTTTTTTTTTTTTTTTGCCTAGTAAGACTTGTGCTGTTTAGGATTCTCAAATCTCGAAAAGATGAGCCGAAACAAGGAAAGAAATACTGCCCTTATACATGATATTACGAAGTTCCAACAAGATGAGGGCCAGTACCATGGATACAGTAATCTGAAAAATAGGCTTATAAGATGCCTAGGATATCGTCCAACCTGTACCAAAAATCCTTAATCAAACTTTGTAATTTTTCTAAGCATAACAGTACTTATTGCTATTGTACGCACGCCTCAGAAAGATTGGAGAAAGCATAAAGTTATCAAGTTTTAAGTGATGAACATGCTTAAAACTTGTTCCCGTTGTGGAATGAGTTTTGGGTTAATCAAAACTTACTGGGAACAGCAAATCCAGAGCATCCCACGCAGCATGTCGAACAGCTCTGGTTGGGTACATGGGACCACCGGGAGAGGTAAAGCTGTACAAACAAGTTTTTAGCCTTGTACTTGTGGTCATTCTGAGTTCCATACCTATACGAATTGATAGCCTCGATTAGAATCTGAACGATTAGCAAGGAACTCTAGAATGTTAATCAGTCAGCCAATTACCTTGGAGAACAATCAGGCGTGAAAGATAATGCAGCAGTACAGGTTCCACCTTCAACTTTTGAATCTGACCAACGTAATATTTTGATACCGTTATGGAACTTGGAGATGTATTTAACCATAAAAGCAGCATAACAAGCTATTTACTGATATAAGACTATCAAAGAAACTAAACAGTGGCAGTTTATAGATATGATATGATCATCTAGATCATTGTTCAAGGAAAAAAGATGTTCTAGAAGAAACAAGTCGAAAATTTTACCTGATCAGTAAGTTCAATCACAAACAAATCAGCTGGACCACCAACCAGTATAGCATTTGGGAACGGAGGAAATTGCTTCAGAAAACTCTCAAGCTTATCATCTGAAAACAGCAAGGTTATTTTGTACAGGTGGGCACCCAAGTTCTAAAATGTTAGTGGGGAAAAAGGTCACCTTACTAATCGGAATAGATTTCCAAATGACATTTATAGCTAAAGCTCACCTGAATCATAGAAAATCAAGAACCGTGAAAGTAAAAGAAAAAGATCTCTTTGAACCTGCCATTGACAAAAAAGAACGAGAAAAGGATGAGGAGAAGACGTAAAGAAGTCAATTACAAAACAATTCTCTGGAAACAGCTGTATTAAAGACATAATTATAACTGTAAAACAACCTAGATTTTATAATATTCATAGCGAAATAAACATAATAACTTGATTCTATCATACAAATTAAGGAAAACATTCAACTCTAACCTGTATGGGAATTTTGTTCAATCTGGCGGGTTGAAATGCAACTTCTTCAAGAAGATACTGAACGTCAATATATATGAAGGTAGCACAAGTTACTAAGCATTGACATATCACCGAAAGAAGAATAGAAACTATGAATCAAACTCTTACATGAAAGAGAGACTTAAATCTGGTAGTGTTTGCTTGAATATCAAGCCTGAATCAGCATACAAAGGTCATTGCAATGATACTAAAACGTCAGTAGTATTATATGTCAGCATAAATATGTACCCAGAAGCTATATGAAATAATGATATCATGAAATCTCTGATGAAATACCCATGCATAAAATGCTAATTCCAGTTAAAAAGTTTCAATTCTGCAATGGGACAGAATACAGGGGAACTAACAAACAAATGCCCTCTCCATAATGCAAGAGAGAAAAGACCACAACATAAAGGGGGCACTTATTCATGGGTCAGTGTCAGAACCAGAAACGGATCTAATATGTGTGTTATCAGCACTGATAGATAAATAGGAGCAACTCTTTGACGTTCAATATGAAAATTGGAAGCTAAAGAAATACCACGTTCTAATGTTAAGACTTGAGCACAATCAACAAATTGGATACAAAGGCCAACACTTATTGACCACATGTCAAACGTTATTGACACCAGTCAGACACTAGTGAGAATATCTCAAATAATTGTTGACACTAGATAAATGTATAGATACCTTTTGAGTTTCATTTTTGAAAAGATATTGTATCTTTTAGGAATATAATGTAATGTTCACTTGTTCTCAATGAGTTTCAAATACTTTTCATCCTCTTAATCTTTTCCAACGTTTGTCAAATACATTGATAAGAGAGGTCCTGTGTAGAGTGGGCAACTAATTTTATCAACTTCTTTTATGTTGTTTTCAATGTGAAACATCATACAAACAACTTTTCAACATGAGAATCATGGATATGTATAACAAGATTCATTATATCCATGTAAGAGTATAGATATTTTAACAGACGTTATTGTATAAAATTCCTTGTGTCTGTGCTGTCCGTGCTCCTTTAAATAATATTGTAATACGATCAACAATTTCATGCATAGAAAAATCTTATAATATGCTTTTATTGACTGTTCTATAGATACCAACAAATCATAATAAATTGTCAGTTAACTGACTTTGGAGTCGCATGCTAGACAAAAAATAAGAAATCATGAAAAGGAAGACTTTGCATGATAGTGCAATACATGAAGATTGCATAATGTTTAAAAACGACGAAAATTTCCACATAAATGAAATTGATGTTAACAACAAATTGTTAAATCCATACCAGAAGATATTGGCGGCACCTTGAACAAGAGCTGATGAATTACGCAGGTGAACTTCATCAGAATTTTCAATTTCTATTTCAAAGAGCTGCAATATAGATCTCCATCAGGCACCAAAACTTTCTAATTAGATAGAAGAAAAAGAAGAAACTCCAATGGCAGACATGTTCGGACAACTTTCAAGGACAATCACTGCTTTCAAAACCCAATAAAGAAGAACTTACTCTGCACTTGATAATGATAATAAAGGTACAATCCATGCAGAAATGTTAGTTATAGAAACTAAGGAAGCCAGATGGAGGGTAAATTCTTCAAGAAATTTTAGACGGAAAACAAAATAACAAACTATCTATCAGTGAAAATCACATTAGCTTTAAGAAAATGCATCGTCAAGGTCACCCACCCATTTGTGGAATAAGAGGGTGAAAATATGACATGTAAATGATTGGCTCCACAGTTTGACAATCAAATCGAGGATTGGTTTCCCGCTTTCTGGCACTTGAACATAGTAATCAGCAAGAACATCGTAAAAGCATAATGGATCGTTCATTCCATGCTCCACAGGTGCAATCGCATCTTCCTCCGTGCTGAGAATTATTTCTGCTTTATAAAGCAGAGCATGAGTGGCTAGTGCTCTAACACAATATGTAACACCATCGACTCTCAATTTCATCTTAAACTATGTAAAATGATAAAACTAGTACGAGCTTTGACAAGCTAGTTAGAAGTACTCAATTAATCAACTCTAATAGACGTAATTCCCTATTTAATTAAAGGGGAAACAGAAAAACTTGCTTTATTTTATGAATATTGGTGCAAGATGTGTGTATTTTTAAGAGAAGTAACTACTTTTATTGGAAAAGATGAAAAGACAGAAGCGCACAAAAAGATAACATTGCATAATTGATGAAAAATGATAATTTTTGAAATCCAAAAATGTAATAGAAACAATAATGTTAATAGTTGGCTTAAACGATTTTAGGCCAAATTACAAAAAGTAGCTAGAACTTCGTCATTTGTTACAAAGATACCCTTATTCTTTCACAAGTTGAAAATTACCATTGACCATCATAAATGTTTCAAAACTAAAATTGAAGTAGAAAGAATTTACGACCTTACTTGAACAGGATCTATTCAATAAGTTGTACATTTGTGTCCTTCAGTTCTTAAGTAGAAAGAATTTAAGATGAAAATTCAGAGTTGATTCGGGTGTGATAGTAGCTCGGACCAATGTGGCAGTATTTGGGTCCCACTTTGTATTCCAAGTTACCACCACAACATTCAAGGTCCTAATTTTCATCAAGCATTCTAACCAATTTCTACTCAAAGGTTAGTACTGAAATCTTTATGAAGGATAATATTCCAACTCCTAAAAGGATAGGGGTATTTTTGAAACCAAGAAAAACATTCAGGGGTACTTGTAATTTAGCCATGATTTAACCATGGATCAAGTCAGTCAATATTCATTTGAAATCAACAAGCATAAAATTTTAAATTAAAAAACTATCCGGTAGCAGGTATGTAACTTTTTTAAAATAAAAAAGCAGGGTTCAAAAGGATTTTTGAGAAACTCATGGGACAAAAAGTAAAAACATTCATCCGCATGCTATTTCTGTTGTCAAATATAAGATTTTGTATTACCACAACACACCTTTGGCTCGGTCATCGACTTCTAGCGCTATATCAGCAAATAATTCTTGCAGTACATCTCGCCTCTGTGATGAAGAAGCTAATGCCTACATTTAAAAATAATAATAATAACAATAATAATAATAATAATAATAATAATAATAATAATAATTATAATAATAATAATAATAATAAATAAATAAATCTTAAAACTAATAACTAATTATTCACAATCCACTAGGGATTCAACCAATCCACTAGGGATTCAACCTTTCTAGGTATACTGTCCATCAGAATAGGTCTCAAGTTCATGAAAACCAAAGTGTAAAGTAAACTATCAATCTTATACTGAATTAAAGCTTGCCAATAGCCTAAACTATACTAATAAGGAAGGTGATGCTCACCCATATACTTTCAACTGAGAAATGGATTGTGATACTACCCCATGCTAACAGAAAAAGTCAATATTCAACCTTGTCATAGCATAGCAGAAACAACGTAGATGTCTTCAGTTTCCACCCGCCTTTTTGTGGGAAGAGTCAGACTATACGGACCACGGAATGTGGGTGTGGCATTATGGAGTATTTGGTGGAGAGGAATAACAAAGTTTTAAGAGGGAGCACCAAGTTGTTTAGTTCCATGTTCTTTGGGTTTTGGTTGTTAAGTCTTTCCATAATTACCATTTTGGATTCATTTTGCTAAATCGAAGCTGGTTTTTCTTTCAAAAAAGAAATTAAAAACAAAACAAAAAACAAGCAAAGAGAAGACTACCTCAGCCTTCCCCTGCATTCTTAACTAACTAACCCTTCACTAATCCCACAATTCCAAAACCCTGCCAAAGTTGACACCTCGTCCTTCAAACTACTAATTCACATCCTAACAAATTCCCCCTTTTACCACTCTTTAGCAAGTTACTACAATGGGGGGTCTAACATTACCATCTAGTTTTCATTCCCATAAGTTCTATCGTCAAAAAACAACAAACCCCACTTGAATTCACAGGCTCCAAAAATCCCGGAACTGAGTTTAAATAAATCAATCCCAAGTTAATGACGATCAACAGGCAATAAATCATCCCCAGATAGATTCCCAAAAAGGGTAAAAAGAAGAAAGTGAAATTCACATAAAACAGTAAAAAGGAGAGAGAATAAACCATCTTATCCAAACAGTACAGTACGGATAATCCAAAGGAAAGAAATTTTCAGATATTCATCAAACAAAAACGAAAAGGGGGGTGAAGCAAAACGGACCCGCTGAAGCTTCTTCTCAATCTGCTGAGACAAAGCGCTAAGATAAGCAGAACTCCGAGGCGTCAACGCCCGAGACATTACGATGATGGAGAAGGGGTTTAACCCTAACTAATATGGATCAATGGCAGGAGGAGAAGAGTGAGGTTATGTAGGAAGAGTGGGGACGGTTCAGCAACAAGAAAGAAGAAGAAATGGGAAGAGAATGCATTGAGAATGAGAAGATCTAAGGAGTTTCAGAGAGAAAGAAAGTTGAAAAATGTAAGAGAAAGAGAAGGGGAATGAATAATGATTGATTGATTTGGCGGTCGACGGAGGCAACAGCGTGCCTTTGTGCCGCACTACACGCCATTCGTATGCCTACACGCCCCCTTTACTTTTCTATACTATTAGTATTATTACCAATATTTCATACCAATATTATTTTTAAATCAATATTACTTCTCTTAATATTTATAAATATATCAAAATAAATTACTATTCCTATATATATCGTAATCTCAATATATTATTCTTTTGTTTTTTATTATATTTTTATTTATTGTATTTTTTTTTTCATTTTACTTTATTTGAAATTAATGTCTTAAAATTAACTTTTATTGAAAATTGATTGAGAAGGATAATTTTTTTTAATGTTAATAGAAGACGGCTTACAACAAAAAAGTTAACCTTAAATTATTTGAAATTAAATTTAAGATTGTTTAAAAGTTCCAGAATTAGAATTAATTGATCCAGAGTATAGAGATTAAAGGTAAATAGTATATTGGGTACGTCAGCTAACATTTAGAATATTTGTGTTAGCATAAACGTGTTAGAGAGAAATACTCCTAGAATGTTATTAATTGATTTTTTAAAAATTACTTTTTAAATTTCATAAAGTTTCTTCCAATATAATGGAAAATTCTAGTAATCTCTCGTGTTGATATCAAAAACATGAAAAGGTAGAAATGTCTGACATTTGAAAATACAGTAATGTTTCACATGTTGACAGAAATTTAATATTCTTTAGTCATGGTTCCATCCGATGATGGGGTGAATTTTTCCAACGGATAAAGCAACCCCTCCCTACATCGCCTAGCTCAGTTACAAACCCTAGCTTCACAGATCATAAGTTAGATCCATTTTATTTTTTTACATTTGTGAACCATTAAGGTCAATATCCATCTTCCAGTTTTTTCTTAAGTTGAGTTCCATCATTAATTCTCAAATTAAATGAGATACTATTGGTAAATTATTGAGTGTTTTCTTTGATTGATTTGTTAAAAGTTGATCATTTTAATAGGTGTAACTAAATGAATTTAGGACACTTCATGCTAAGTACTCTATACAAATTTGAGAGTTACTTTACATATTTAATCTTTGTAAGATAAACTCTCCATATAAAAGTTTAACTGTCACACGACCTAAGTTTGATCAATTAAAGTGAATTTCAAGTTCATGGTTGCATGTAATTGAACAACAATGAAGTTATTTACTCAGTTTTTTATATACTCAACCTTTTATTTAACACGGTTTGCAAATAAAGGCAAAGAATATATTAGGCTCGTGCCTAAGAGATTCGAGATAGAGCCATGAAACTAATGTCGTTTTGCTTCCATGTTAAGTTATGTAGTTTCGAGCATTTTGGATTTTAAGTTACAATTCTATATGTTATAATATTTTTTTAATGTTTTCTTTTTTTTTTTTAAATCGGAGCATGTCTTTCCTTGTTTTGAATAAACTATTTTATCGACATTTTTTTTTATTTTAATAAATTATAATTTCAAGTTGAATTGGTTAAAAGAGTTAATTTCTTTTGAAATATGCATCAATGAAATATTGATCCACGGAAAAAGAAAGTCTTTAGAGCCTAGAGATATAGGTCATTTTGTAGACTAACTTACATTGTAAGTCTACAGTATTCTTATGATTCATAACGAATTCCTTGAGTTACCTATGGAAAAAAATGTTAGAAAGCCAATGATGTTAGTCCAACTCTTGGAAGGATTTTGTTAAAGTGATAGTGATGCAGACATGGGTGCATAAAGAAAGTCGTACCAATGTTAAACACGCCCCAAGCATGAAAATAAAATTGAAGAAGCATAATTTAATTAAAAAAAAAACTCTAAATCAAAGAAAAATTCACTATGTGAAAAATTGTTACAACCGCACAAAATGATCCTCTCTCCCGGCCTCAATTACAAAAACACTCTATCAGAGCTTTCATAATAATTTCTCACTAGAATATAAAAGGAATTTAATTAAAATTATCATGCTAAACTTAAAAGAGTTTCTAATTCAAGACTAATGAAAACCATAGGTATGGATCCTTTTTGGAGCTTATGGTTTTAATAAACATTTTGAATATAGTACAACTTGACTTCTAATATTTTGCTAGAAATCCAACAATATTAAGCAAGTTTTAGTTTAAATTTATTACACTTGGTTTTCTATGAAATGTAAATATTTTGTTAAATGTTCTATTTTTTTTTGACAATTTTGTCATAAGAAATCAAAAGACTATATATTTGTTAACTTTTAAAAATTAAAATAATAATAAATGAATAAAAACCTTTTCCAAATTTAATAAATTTAATGACCAACTAGTTTCTGAAAAATGAAAGATTATAAATTAATAGAATATGTATAGAGAAAAAATGACTACATTATTGAAAAGAATAAATAAATAATAGACCAAAAAAAACATCACACAATATTAGAATTGATCTTTTTTTCATAAATGGGCAAAAACAAATTTGTCTACTTTGTAAAAAATTAAATCCATGATTATTATTATTAATTATTATCATCATCAAATTAAAGTAGGAATCACTTTTTGTTTTCCTGTTGATTGTAGAATTGAGCTATCAAACTATTTTAGCATTATTAGAACAATCATTTATAACAACCAATTCCAATTGTTCATGGAGAACAGATAATTTGACTTTACTCTACGTGATTAATATACTATGATAACTTTGAACATCAAACTATTTGTCGATCATATTGTTTTTATTAATATCCATAGGAACAATTTAAGTCCACGTTGTTCCATCATTTCTTTCTTTCACCCTCTTCCCATTTTATACATTTTGGTTATGCATTTAGAAAGCATTATGTTTGGGACGTTTTTTGTTATTAAAAATATAGCATTCTTTTTAGACTTATTATTGCCTTTATTTTATTTATGTTAGATATAACCATTTTGTATTTCATTGTATTAAATTTTCATCGATATTTCTATATTTTCATTAGTTTGATATTGACATATAAGATGTTAATCGATATTTTCTTTGTATCATAAAAAATTTCTCAAATCACAAAAAATAAACAATGAAATATACCACTAATAAAAATATAATATAAACAATAAATATGTTCCTTTATTTAATAATAAGAAACTTTTCTCTTATTTCTAGTAGAAAAAAACTTAGGCGGTGTTTTTGAGTTGGGATGCATCTATCTTCTTTCTATGCATCCCAAACTATGCTCATAGTCATTGTCGTAGTTTGATTTTTCACAAAATACCTTTTCCAGAATTTATATTTGTCCAATCAAAAAGTGATAAACACGATAGTTAGATGGAGCTTATATTGCACCTAATTCTTATTCTCTCCCATATCACGTACTCATTTAGAGAAATGAGATATCTGTTAACTATATAAAACAAACATCATCCACCTAATTGTCCTGCAATTGTCTTGTGAGCCACATCCAACTTAGATAAAAGTTGGGTCAATTATATTTGGCATTAATCCAAATGTCTTTCTACTTGGTTTGTTTCCAGTGAAGCCCATCTCTTTTACCAAATCTGTAATTATAAATCTTTGTCTTCAAATAGTCTTCTGAGTGTTTAGCTCAAAAAGTTGAGAAAATTGTAATGGAGGAAGTGAAGTTGTGAACCTTCTCCTTGTTTGAAATATCAATTTTATGTCTTAATTTCTTGCATTGTATAGTACTTGTTTCTTATCTCCATTGTTTTGCTTTGAAAGCAAATTATGGCATGACTTTGGTATACTAAATCGTTCTACACTTACCTCAAAACCTACCCCAATCGAACAAATGGTGATAAGTAACAAGTGCATGTGGAGAGAAGTTTTGTGCATATTCACAATATTTGTTTCAACTATTTGTGTAAATCTTCCAATTACACAAAACTGAAAAGGTAAGTCTAAGTCATTCTCATCATTAATCATTTTACATATTAGTTATCAAATAAATTTCTATGTCGTAATAATAACTCAATAGATTAGTATAATAATATAATTTTTATTTCTTTAAAAATAGTTTTGAAACTAGAGGTTAACTTTTGAAACAAAAAATTTCAATGGCAAAATAATAAAATTTCAAAGTATAAAAGTAATTTGGCAAGGTTATTTAATGAGAACATGTTTTTGTGGGATGGTATTTCTATAGGATATATTACACGTCAAGAATAGTTAAATATTAGCTATTTTAGGATTTGCAAGTAACAAGATGAAGTGTAGAGAGTTGCTTGTTTGGTGTGCTTTTATTTATTATATTTGTGTCATGGACTTTCTTCATACTCTTCAAGTAATTGGTTAAATTATTTGATTTGAGATTTTTCTTTATTAACGTTTTAAATAGTTTGACGCTCTTATTTCAATAGCTCCGAAATAAGTATTCTCCCTTAAATATTTTATTTTTCAATTATAACGATTTTTTTAGCCCTCCAATACTAATAAATAAATATATATAATAATAATAATAATAATAATAATAATTTGTACTTGAACTGCGAATCTATTTTTTAGCAGTTCAATGCTAAAGGAATCATGTCTATATCTTCCAAAACAATACAATAATCCATCCCTTTAGTTTCACATTTGTTTTATTTTCTTTATTTCGTACTGAAAACTTTGGCATGATCCATGTGTGTGATTTTGAATTTTAGCATATGCCTATTGTTTCTCAAGCTACTTACCATGTCAGTCATCAGTCAACACTACATTAATCGAAGAGTTGGGGAAAAAAATATATTAAAAAAAACTCCTCAGATAAAGCTACATGTGTGCTCATTGGCAATTCCTTTTCAAATTTGTTTTTTTTAATTTATTTATTTACTACCATTGTTTTTATTAATTATAAATAACTATAAAGGAATTCGTGTGTTCGGATTCACTACAAGAAATCGGGATTTTCTCGATGCCGAAAAACGTTGGGGGAAGTGAAAAATACGTCGGGAAAGGATCTCCCGACGCCGTCTTTCCCGACGTAATCCACGGCGTCGGGAAAGCCTCCCCCGACAGGCTTTACCGTGCAGCTTTGTTAAGGAACCGTTTTGCCGACACTATACTGAAAGCTTGAGAAAAAACATTTGAAAATGTTCGTTAAACTTGAGATTTTTCTTGTTTGTCCAATGTTAAGTCAACCCTATGATGCACAGACACACACATATTCATTCAATGAAAGTTGTTTCAATAAAAAAAACATATTCATTTAAGATATATTTGTTTTGAAAGTCATTGACTGACTTAGCTACAGAGTGACAAACTGGATCCTGAAAAAGTGCGAATGGAGAGAGAAGAACTTGAAAGACAGCAAAGAGAAGGTTGGCGGCGAGCTATGGACGGAGGAAGGCTGAATTAAGCTGAAGTTGCGGCTGCGACAACGCACGACGGCGACGAACGGCAACGACAATGGAACGGACAGCGACGAGCTACGGACGGCGACGAATGTTTCTCTCTTCTTTGAACCCTTTCCCTTTCGTTTTCAGTTCTGTGTAAAACAGAAACGAAATAAATATTCAGGGGATCTCCCGATGCACTACTTACGGCATCGGGAAAACCTAGACCTTTCCCGACGCACTACTTACAGCGTCGGAAAAACCTAGGCCTTTCCCGACACACTACTTGCCTTTCCGACGCACACTTACGACGTCAGGAATACCCCTTATTTCCCGACGTCTTGTACCTGACGCATGAATTGTGCATCGAAAAAACCTCTTATTCCTGACGTCTTACTTTATGCGTCGGGAGAACCTCTTACTTCTAACGTCTTTTTTGACGTCAGGAAAACACTACAAGAAAATGGAGCATTTCCGACGTCGAAAAGGACGTCGGCATAAAGAACGTCGGGAATAAGGTCTTTCCCGACGCCATCAACACCGCGTCGGAAGAAGCGTCGGGAAAACACTCTTTCCCGACGCATCACGAAGGCGTCAGCAAGTACTCGTCAGGAAAAGGGTAAATTAATTTAAAAAACGAAACATTCCTGAGGTCGTGCATAGTGCGTCGGGAATAGGGTTTTTCCTGACGCAGCCATAAGCGTCAGGAAAACCTTTTAATGGGCGTCGGGAATTCCCCTTTTCCCAACGCTTTTTGGGGGATTTCCCGACGTCGCGGCACTGCGTCGGGAAATCCCCTTTTTAATCGTTTCAGTTCTGTATCTTACAGAATCGAAACCGAGAGGGAAAAAGAGAGGAAAAGTCGAGAGTCGTCGCCGTTTCCGTCGCCCTTCCGCCGCTGTTCTGCTGCCGTCCGTCGCGGCAGTCCATCGTCATTGTCCCTCGCCGCCGTCTGCCACTTTAGGTAAGTGGAAAATTAAAATTTATTTAGTTTAAATTTATGTTTTAGGGTTTTTCTTAGGAAAATTTATGGCAATTAATTTACTAATCAAATGTATTATGTTTCATGTTCAAGATTTCAATATTTTCTTGAATGGAATTATCTTATTAGGTAATAGGATATTGATATAATGGATGTGTCCCCCATGTGCTCTGTCTTTTTAGGACTATCCATCTACTTATTGGTTTTTTTTTTTTTCATTTCTGAAAAGAGAGGGTTGTGATTATACTCATTGAAGGCATTTAAATTGACATTCTAGTTTTGTGTTTGATTAGGCTTTTTTTTTTAGTATAAGCTATTTGTAAGGTTAAATTCCATGAAGGTAAGTTTCCAAATTACCATCAAATTTGTTTGGAACCCTCCGATTATATAATTTTTGGGTGATGTATTGTCATTTTTCATAGATTTGAATTTGGGTGTTTTGGATTTTAGATGCTAGAATTGATTGAGAAATTTCTATTTATATAACAAATATTTAATATTGATAAGAATGAATATGTTAATTTAGATATAGATGCTTTATATTGATATATCTACTACTTGCTGAGGTGTTAATAGACTCACTCACTCACTCTAGCATTTAAATTGAAATTTAAGTGGGAGGGAAAAATAGAAAATTTCAGATATTGGATTTGGAGAAAATTAAATGACATAAATATCCTGATGGGATCTCACAGGCTAAATTCTCAATTTTGATTATGTTGTTTTTAATTTGTATATGTTCAATTTAATTAATGATGTTACTTTCAATTTTTTTTCTACTAATGTTTTTACATGTTTGAAGTTATCTAATCTAAATACACGTAAGCTACTTTTACACACATATAAATAAAATGTGAGATTTTTTAGGTCTTATTGTTGGATAAAATATGTTTAATTAAATAAATATTTTTCGTAATAATTTTGTAGTGTAGAGTAAATAGTTTATATCTAGTTTATATAATCATCTAGTTTATATATTTTGATTCTAGCTATGTGTTCGTATTTGGTTATTGAATGTTTGTTTTCTATGTTCATAGCCATTATGTCATATGGACAATCAAATTTTATGGAGACGGACGATATGTTCCTCCAGTTTCAGGACGATTTAGATAACATCGCGGGAGGGTCGTCATCTGTGGGCGACAATACGGGTGAGTCTAAGAATTTTCTTCATTTTAACTTACAAATATTTCATGTTCTTTTTTCTAACTTTATATGTTATTATCGATTTATTGAACAGGGTCTTCTTCTCAACAAACGACTCCGACTCCTAGGAGACGTGTGCAGTCTCGACTCTTGGAGTTAGAGCGTCACGTTACAATAAATGGGCGCATTCCGATGACGATAGAAATCACCAAGCATTAGCTTCACAAGTGGAAGTATGAAAAAGATGATAGAAGAACTAACTCGTGCACAACAGGGACCACCACATGATCCCTAGCTCTGCGGTACGTATATGTCTCTATTATTCTTAAGTTTTTGCAATATATGATTATGTATTAAACTTAGTTATTGTTATACCATTTTTAGGACCGAAGGTGTAGAATAACGCGCATACGCACCTCGTTGGGAGACTTTTTCTTAATGTTTATGTTTTTTCTATTTTGAGAACTATATTTTGTTGTAGTGAACTTATTCGTATTATTCATTTTAATTCTATTTTTTTAATTTGTGTTTGTATATTTCTTAATTTATTTTAATTTATATTTAATTTGTTTTAATTTAATCCAAAACGTCAGGAAAAAACTTTTAGCAATCCGAACATTATTGTGAATGTTTAAGCAAAATATTATAAGGAAAAAAGTAGAAATAAAATATTTAAAAAATATATATAAAAAGGAATTCCCGACGTAAAGAAACGTCGGGAAAAAACGTTGAAAAAGAGGTTTTCCCGATGCCGAAATACGCGTCGGAAGAGGCTTTCCCGATGCCGTACCAACACGGCGTCGGGAAAGCCTCTCCCGACGCCTTTCTCTCGACGTTCTTCCCGACGTCGTTTGGTACGTCGGGATATCCTTTTCTGACGTACTTTTCATTTTCACCGACGTTTTGTGGCGTCGGGAGTACCCCCGTCTCTTGTAGTGAAAGTCCGATTTCTTGTAGTGATTGGCTTGATAGTTGCACGATATCGTGAAAAAAGATTGGCTAAGTAGCTGTTACAAAAAATAGTGGCTAGAAGTTGACCGACAGGTGGTCATTATACGTAATGGTTGAGGATTGGCCTGCGGTAATAACTGAAAATAGTAGCTTTAGATTGATTGATGATGGTTCCTGGAAATGGTATCAACCTACATATAATGAATTGAATATATGCCTCATTCCGAATATAAACTCTAAGAGTCTTTATTGAAAAAAAAAACTCAAATATTTTTAAAACTAAATTAAATCTCACCGTTTTCATTTTAATGCTGATTTTTTAAGGTACCTTGTTAATGAATGTTGATTAAGTCAACAATTATGTTTGAATTGAAGATATCAAATCAATATATCTAATTTCTTACGTATAAAATATTAGGATTTGTTGAAAAAAGAAACAAAAGGCACTAACAAGCTATTATAAGGTATGAAAACCTTCCCAAATTATCTATTAAAAAAATACATCTAGTGTAATTTCATTGAGTAAAAAATTAGATTTCGTTGCATAGTATAAACAACCGCAGATGTAAAAACATTGTCAACAAGAGATTCTATAGTTTAGTGAAAATAAATTTTTCTATAAAACGTAAGTCTTGAAAGTTAAACCTAAATATAGGAGGACTTAAAAACCAAATTACCCCATAACGAAGAAAGGGTGTTTACACCAAATCAATATAATATGGATGGTTGAGAAAGAAACAAAAGGCATCACAAACTATTATAAAATATGAAAACCTTCCTAACTTCTCAATATAATATATATAATTTCCTTACCTAAAAAAGTGAATTGGTTGTGTGGTATTTAATGATAATAATAAGAGAAAATACCCTTCCTTGAGAAAATTTATAAAAAAGAATTATTTTCATAGATATTAGATCTAGTATTTACGTAGTTCTTGTTACTTACACTCTATTTACTCTATCAATAGCTATGGTGTAAACATAGTTCTACATGTTGACACTGTGTGTTTCCAAAATATAATCACGGTTCTAACATCTTTTAAGCATGCTCTTTTATACAAAGAATAATCGTTCAAAATGTACTCGCACCCCAAGTTTTGGTTGCTTTTGATTGTGATGGCTTTGTTGCTTGTTTATGATTGTCTTTTTGAAATAATATTAAATGATTTAAAGACACTTGTTTTGACTAATTTAATTTAAATTTACGAAAAGAAAAAAAAACGAATAACAACCATCTTCATAAATAGAATACTTTCTCATTTATTTACGAAAGATTATTATAAATGATAAAATTGTTCGAACATTTTTACAAAATATAACAAAATTTCAAATTCTAACGAGGAGAGATATTGATAGGTTTATAATAATGTCTGTTATTATGGTTTATAATAATATATAACTTCTAAATATTTTAGTTAATGGTAATATATTTAAAAATATCTATTTATTTATTTATTTATTGATTGGTCTTTTGAACTTTTCCCTACGTCTAGTATTTTCTTCAGTAAAATAATATAATTTATGCGCATGGCTCCACGTGTGATAAATTTAAATTTTAATATCCACATTATTTATTAGTACAAAACTACAAAAAGAAGAAAAGATTAATTTATGTCGGGCCACTCACCACGTCAGCCTTCAGCAACTAAATTATTGGAACTGATTTTGTATTTTACTTCTCCTATTTCCAAACTTCATTCACTTTTTAACTTCAAATATTCTTTTACTTCTAATCCTTTATATTTTATTTTATTTTAAATCTTTCTATTTTTATTAATTAAAAGTTGTTCTTTTTTTTTTTTAGAAATTAGTTCGTTTTTATTTGTAGATTATTGGTAAAAAAGGTGGAAAGCAATTTTCCATAGGCATACCTAATTAAAAGTCATTTTTATTTAATATTTTGGCCTTTCACTATTTTACTCAGAAAAAATTCAAAGCCTATAAATATAAATCTCTTTACATTTCTATTAAAAAAATTTCATAAATAAACACTTTATAAAAGTTCAAACTAAAACTGTCATTTTTAAAATTTAAAGACTAAGATAATAACACAAGATTTGAAGTTTCCATATCAAAATAAAATGTAAAGAAATAGAAACATTGAAGCATGAAATAAGAAAAAAAACCATAATGCTAATGGATTAGTTATTTACTTTGAAAGAAAACAATAATTTACTTTTTTGGAGTGATTGGTCAACATAAATAAGTAAATAGAAAAATTTAATATTCTAAGTATCTTTAAAAACTAAATTTAATTTGACCGTTTCGTTTTAATGCTGATTTTTTTAAGTATATTGTAAGGTCGATTAAGTCAATATTTGATGTTGATATACGATGCTTTTATTTAATCTAATTTAATTCATTTAAAAACTCAATTAATGTCTATAACATTTATTTATTCAACCCTAAAAGAATAGTAGAATTGGTCACCTTGAAGAATAAAAAATATATAATTATATTTAATTTCTTACTCTTAAAATATTATGATTGTTCCATAAAAAACAAAGGGTCAATAACTAACTATAATATAATATAAAAACCTTCTAATTAAACTATCCATTCAAAAAAGGGCTTTTTTTTCAAGAATAATAAACAAGTACAAGTTATTTACACCTATGACAAAAAAACCATTCTATACTCTGTTTTGAGATAAACTATAATTAGTTTGTCATTTTTGTCATTTTTTTCGATTCTTTAAAAAAAACAAAAATAATAAATTTCATAAAATATTTATAAAATATAACAAATTTGTATATTCTATCAACGATAGATATTAATATGTTTCTACTAGTGACGTTTTTAGATAATAATAGAAGTTTATTAATTTATATCTTTGAAAGAATAAATTTTTTATTATATTTTGTAAATGTTTTATATTATTTTACTATATATGAAAATGTCTAGATTTTTTTTTTTTCCAATTTAATTAGCTTAGAGATTGAGTTAGTTGATGTGGTACAGGGTTTAGTAAATAGTTCAAAATATAATTATAATAATAACAATGTAATAACTAATAACTAAAGTTTTAAAAAATAAAATATCCTTTTCCCGAAATAAAAATGAAAGGATAGACAAATATGCAAATTATAAAATATTAAATTAATAAATAAACATTTTATGATTTTAAAGTAAGTTTATACGTATATTATTTATATTATTTTTTAAATACATTGTATTTTACTATATATTGATTCAATTTTTATATCGAAAAAATGTAAAAATATTGACATGTCAAACCAGAAATACTTCACTTCATATTAATAACAAATGGAATGAGTCTCACAATAAACTTTGTAATAGAAAATTATAAATTAATAATTACTTTTGTTTCTCTCTGACAAAACACAACTCAATTAACATATAATTAAGAAAATGTTAGTAACATATAATTAAGAATTGTTTGCTGTTGAAATACCCCATTCTTAATTGTAAAAAGCAAAAAAAGAAAAATCTCACGTAATTTTAAAAGTAATCACAATCCTAATTTTGTTTTCTTCATTAATTTAGTGTTCTCAATCTACATGAAACGAGTCGTTTTGGTCAAATAAAACAACAATCAAGAACGGCAACAATGTTGACCAACAAAAATATTAATTAAAAAGAAAAAAAAAAGTTGACTAATTCAAGTTGCTTCATAAGACAAAAAAGCCTCAGTCAAAAAGGTCCAAAAAGCTTCTTCAACCTCATCCATGGAAGAACCTTCCTCATATAAGTCCCTTTCTTTCTTCATTTATTCTCTCCATAAATTCCCCCCCTTCAGTTTCTCTTCCCCTCCATACCCATTCCCAAACTCAGCCCCCCTTTTCCCTCTCTTCTTCAACCATGAGAAACCATTTCTTCAAATCTCCTGCTCGTTCCACCCCGTCTCATTCCCCCCCGCCGCATTCTCCGCCGTCTCACGGCCTCTGCCAGTCTCTAATGGAAGAGAACATCGACGTTGCTGAAACCCTAATCACAAAATGGGATTGTACTGCTTCGTCTTATGCCGACATCACTCCTCTGTTTCAAGACGACCGCTACGAGGCCAATCAGTACCTCAAAGCCGTCAAGGATTTGCAAACAGCGATGCAGTATTTCGGCTCCGAGCGTATGAATTCTCACCATCTTGTTCGTGCTCAGAATTTGATGCAGACTGCTATGAAGAGGTTGCAGAGGGAGTTTCATCGGATTTTAGCGGAGAATCGAGCGCATTTGGATCCGGAATCGATCTCGAATCGTTCGTCCAGAGATTCTGTTTTGACTGGGAATTCTGATTTGGAAGATGAGAGTGAAGATGATTTACGATTTGCGAATGAGAATAATGTTAGTGAACAGGAGCGGATTTCGAGATCGGCTATTAAGAATTTGAAATCCATTGCGGAAGGTATGATTTCTGCTGGTTATGGTAAAGAGTGTGTGAAGATTTATGTTGTTGGTAGGAAATCCATTGTTGAGGAAGGTCTGTATAATCTTGGAGTTGCGAAAACCAATTATCATCATGTTCATAGGATGGAGTGGGAAGTTTTGGAAGTGAAGATTAAGAACTGGTTGAATGCTGTTAAAATTGCTGTAAAAACTTTCTTTGAAGCGGAGAAATTCCTTTCCGATCAAGTTTTCTCCAGTTCTGCTTCGATTAGAGAATCTGTTTTCTCAGAAATCACCAAAGAAAGTGCTCTAACTCTCTTTAGCTTCCCGGAAATGGCTGTGAAATCGAAGAAAACGCCGGAGAAAATTTTCTTGATTCTTGATCTGTACGAAGCCATTTTCGATCTATGGCCGGAAATCGAATCGATGTTCATCTACGAATCAACAGCCTCCGTCAGATCCTTAATCGATCATTCGTTAACAAAAATCGCCGAAAGCATCCGCTCCATGCTCATCGATTTTGAATCTCATATCCAAAAAGATTCCTCCAAAACCCCAGTACCAGGCGGTGGAGTTCATCCACTCACTCGTTACGTGATGAACTACATCGCCTTCCTCAGCGACTACAGTGGAATCCTCCCCGGAATCGTCGCCGATTGGCCGTTGATTCTTCATTCTCCATTACCGGAATCCTTCTTCGGCGGTAACGATTCAGAAGAAAATCCTCTCACCATACGCATGGCTTGGTTGATTCTAGTCCTTCTCTCAAAGCTCGATAGCAAAGCAGAGCTCTACCACGACGCGCCTCTATCGTACATCTTCCTCGCTAACAATCTCGAGTACATCGTCGTGAAAGTACGAACCTCAAATCTCCGATTCGTACTTGGAGATGAGTGGATCGAGAGCCATGAAACGAAGGTGAGGCAGTACGCTTCGAGTTACCAACGGATGGGATGGAGTAGAGTGTTCTTATCGTTGCCGGAGAATCCAATGGCGGAAATCTCACCGGAAAGAGCAAGAAAACACTTCCATGATTTCAATATAGCGTTTGAAGAAGCGTACAGACATCAAGTATCGTGGGTCGTGACGGATTCGAAGCTTAGAGAGCATATCAAGATCTCATTGGGGAAGAAACTGGGTACGCTTTACGGTGAGTTCTATATCAATAACCGGTCGCGATTGGAGAATCTTTACGGAAGTGAATCGGAGGTAAGATTTGCACCGGATGATTTAGGGAATTACTTGTCGGATTTGCTTCACGGCGATGGGAACTCGGGAGGGAGTGTTTCTTCGTCGTCGTCGTTGTCGTCGTCGCCGTACCATTTTCACGGTGGGCGGCGGAGTGGATGAGGACGGCGAAAAAGGTCAAATTTTAAAAAGTGATGTGTGAGGATATAATTTTAGTGACGTGTACAAATCAAATTGATTATGTTTTTTTTCCTTTTTTCCTTTTTGATTGATTGATTGATTATTTTGTATTGTAAATTTTGTATCCATATTGGTGGGGACATTATGTATGAGAAACCTTTTGTTTACTTAAATCATTATGCTCTTTAGCTCAACTCTTTTTTGTTTAACGTTTTAGTCTAAAGATAAAGATATGGTATCTCAAGTCCATGTCCATGGTCAATTAATTATATATATATGTGTGTGTGTGTGTGTGTTTGGGTGATTAGAATTTCAAGGTTGAGATTGGACTTCTCCCACGACAGCAAATCACATGGCAAGGAAATCTTAGAGACAAAAGCTTTCCCCAATACACATAAACAAATAGAAAAAGAAACAACCTTTAAATTTGGGGAAAAAAAAGTAAAAGAAATCAAAGATCTAAATTTCAAGTTTAAGATGTCATGTTCATGGTGATAATTATTGAACTCCAATTAAGTTTTAAAATGTCGAAATTTTGAAAATCAATGAACAAATGTTCATAACTCACATGGGTTACAACAAACCATTAATTTTTACCTTCTAACATCTACATTCCAACACGTAGTATCTAACATATGTTCTATTTTTTCTTTCTAAGTTTGCTTTTCTCCTTGCATTGTTCTTAAACATTACTATTTTATATTGCATGTTTATTATTTATATTATTTGTTGTATTTTTCTTTATTTATACTCAATATACACATGATGAATTCTCCTGTATAATTGTGTGATGTTCATCGTCATGTGCCGCTAACAATAAGCAAAAGCCTTATTTTAATTTATGTAGTACATAATATAATTTTCTTTAAAGCTTTCGTGTATCGATATTTGTTCAAATATGTTATCCTAACATGATATATACATAATATGTTTTATAAACTATTGGCCAAACTATCGTAGTACATACTCACTTCGTTCAATATTAAATTGCCGATTTATTTATTGATATATCATTGTATTTCATAGTCCCACACAATTCTAACGTGTTTTCTTTTGACATTCCAATTTGTCACTATACCTTCTACTAAACCTTTAATCAAATATGCCACGCTATCATTTAATTAGGAGTGCAAAATTCGAAGCTAGATGTCACCAAAAACACAAGTGGGGTTTTGAGTAGGTGATGTTCATAATTCCACCTTAAATATATATGCTTCCTAAAAAGTCATGTGTTTCATAAATTGTGTTTTTCTAAACTTTCATTTTATGGTTGTACCATATGCATTAAATGCTATATACTATCACTGGGTCTATTTAAATTTTATGAAATTTGAAACAATTACATTAAATTTGATGAGAAACAATCGATCATATTATACTAAAAATAAAGGTTAAGCAATTATATATTTTTGCCATTTATAATAATTTTTTATTCTCTAATAATGAATTGAATTGGAAAGTAGTCATCGTTATGACTTGAACAAACAAGATTGTGGGAGTTTCTTTGTAGAAAATTATAGAAGAATTTGAGAGGGATGAAGGGTAGACTGGAAGAGGTGAGTTGTGAGAAACTAGAGTTGAAAATTTGTATTGTTTGATGTTTTTTCTTTTAATTTCAAAGTCTAAATCACTTGACGTTAGAGATGATCATTAACTCAAACCGAAAAATTGACCAAACAACCAACATTTGTGCATCTGTTAGTAAATTGATTTGTATAAGATATGTGTTCTAGTGGGAAGCTGACAGGTGACTGAAGCGGTGTGACCAACCGCAGGCCAGCGTAGTTAGCGAGGATTGTTTCCGATCAAGAATTCTTACCTTTGCCATGGTACTTTCTTTTGCGATTAGAGTACCCATGTGATTCGCTCGTCTTACTCCTTCTAAAGACTTTTTTAGAACGACTCTTCTTTCTAGAAGGAGGAGTGTTGTCAATTCCATATTACTTGCAAAAGGATCCCATTTCCTTTCGATAATCTGAGTCCTTTGCAATCTTTGTAGCATGCTTCTGCTGTTGACAAATTTCTAAACACACCTTTTGAATAGTGGAATTGATATCTCTATAGGAGATTCCTTCCCAATCTATATCTGTTCCTCCACTATTAGTCACCATTGTGGAATAGAACTTTTCTCTAACATACTTGGGTAGTCCTTCTACATATTTATGCTTCCAGACCACATCTTTGCATGTCGTAAGGTTGTAAAGATGTGACATAAAAGTGTTTTTATACCACTTGAAATCACTCATTTTAGGGCATTTCATTCCCAAAAGAGCTTCCATTGTATAGGGTTGTTCTCCCTACAAAGTGTTTAATAGCCGCGTAAACGAGGGTGTTTATAGAGTTTGGCTGGATTGTAACAACATCGCCATTAGAACCTTGTTCCGTTTTTTCCAAAATGGCGTCCTTTATGGCTTCCCTATTTGCATCAGTAAGATGATTGTGCCACCAACTTTTAAGGTTTCCTGTAAACCCTGCAGTCAAGGCGTCAACAATCTCTCTTTGACTCATTCTCCTAAGATAGCTTGTTGCAGCAACAAACATTTCTTGAAAAATGATCATCATCTGTCCTTCAGAACAACCATCGATGTTCCAAGTTTCGATATTATTTCCATCGAATGATCGAAAATCTAGTCGTAAGTCATCCCATCCAAGATCTGGTGGCGATGGCCTTTTGTAATGATTCTTCATATCGGTGTTGTAAACTTTGATAGAAAGAATTTTTGGGGAATCATAGCTGATTGTATTGAGGCTTCCCATTCCAAAATTACTAACTTCCCTTTTGGACGAGGTTCCTATGTTTTCCTTAGAAATGGATGTTTCTGATAACTTCCTAGTCAATTCTTCAAGAATTTCATCAGTACTTGATCCCATCAACTTTATATCTAAGGAGTTTGGTTGCACTATTGGTCGGTTTGGGTCAACCCTTGGTAATTCTGGCCGCTCTGGAGAAGTTAGGGTTTTTTGTTTGTCCGGTTTCATTCCTTCAATAGATCTTGATAAAGTAGTCGAGACTTTATTGGAGTAATTGAGTTGTTGTTGAATGTTTTTTATTTCTCTAACATCAACAGTTTTGGTTTTCTCCTCATCAATAGTTTTATAAGGAGAGGAGACAATTGCGGCACTTGGCATCTTCGGGTGAGGAAAGGAAGCTTCCTCTTCTGGAGGATACTCGGAGAGAAATTCTTTTCCAATTGTGGTTCTCCAAGTAAGAGGCCTGCTAATAACACAAACACTAGCCTCTTTAGCTTTTTGATTGACTATGGCTATGAATTCGGGTTTTGATAGAAATTTGGGCCTGTTGTCCCAATCTTTCTGATTAATATACTGATCAACATATTTGTCATAATATTGATTGTATAGAGCTTTGTCTTTGAGAGTTATTGTATTTATCTGGTTATATATATCTCCAGATCTTCTTTCCATGTCAGTTTGAGTAGGTGACAAGGATCCCTCAGACTTCTCATATTGTACGTTTGGAATGGATTGTTCAAAATCCACTGCCATTCTCATTGAAGTAGACCTGGGAAATGGTCTTTACCTAGTGGTTGGTCGGTATTCTGAAACACTAGACCATCCACTGTATATTTCTCTTATTGGAGGCTGATGGGATTCTTCTTGAAATTGGACTTCGACATGCCCATCATCATATTCGGTTATTTGAGTCGTACTGCTTTGCCTAGTTCTAGGGATAGTTGCATGCTCGATTGACCAGATCGGATTGCGAGTTAACTCGCTCCAGTCTAAGAGCTTGGGGACCATCATGGAAGATCGTTCTAGATTAACTTTCATTAGCATGGTGTAATTTTTTGGAGATACACCTAAAGCTTTGGGAGAAGCATTGGTGTACATCATTTTGTAATATAGGATATACATTACTGAGAACGGGTAAGTTCCATTTTTCAACCGTAATCCTTTTGCTCGAACATCCAGACATAAAACGTCGTAAATGTTCTTATCTTGAAGAGCAATTGTAAATCCAGGCTTACAAGTGAAGTAGACTGGACCATTGTCGAGGTTTGATTGAACAATTCCTAGTAAAGAACTAGAAAAGTTCAGGTGCCTTTTGTCTCTTAAGGCAACATAGATTGGTACATCCAATCCTGTCTTAAAGAGCGGTTTTATGGCTACTTGGATGCATCCTATGTGCAGATACCTATAATTATGTTTACGACATAGTTCAATATTTTCGTTTGCAAGAAGACGGTATTTCGAAAAGTCTTCACTTACTGGGATATTATCTTCTGAAATCCTTACTACATCCTTTTCTCTAAAATTGAAGAAAGGATGAGCGTAGATTTCTTTGGGTTCAAGCCTTGGAATAGACCAATTTTAAAGTCTATTCTCAATGCGAGATGATTGATTTTCTACCCTACTATATTTGGATAGAGTTTCTTCTAAATTCTCGGAATTTATTCCGAAATTATTTGAAGAGGAAGAAGAAGTTTCGATCACAGGGGAGTTAAGAGACAATTTCTTTTTTAGTTTAGATAGCATAAGAAAGGAGAAGAATCTCGAAATTCTAATAGTTTCTTTCTAACATAATTCTAAAAATTCTTCGTTTAGATTAATCTTTTCTTTTATCATGGTTCATCATCACTTATATCAATCAATCTAATTTAAGAAATCGTCATCAAAACTACTTCCCTAAATTTATATTCAATCTATTCAAGATACAGACCAAGCCATACTCGTATTCATATGAACGATGAATATAAATATTAAGGAGTAATAATGAAAACATTTCGCAAACCAGAGAGATAACCATGATGAAGGACTTTGAGGAAGAAAATATTAGAACTAGAGAAAGAACCAAAAGAATATTATTAGAAATTAACTATCATCCTCCCCGGAAAGAAAGAGTTACTCCATGAAGATAAAAAAGAGAAAAAGAAGATAGATAGAAGGCTCTGATACCATTCAAGGTTGAGGGACGTGCCCTTATATAGATAAATGCATCTCCCAATGAGATATCATTTATCCATACAGGTTGTTACACATATCAACAATAATTTATAAAAGTAGAAAGATAAAGAATGATCGACAAGACAAGACCCTTATCTAGCATCTTATCTTTCTTTTTGAAAAAGTAAAGGATTACCTTATATAGGATTTTGGGTGGGACAAGACCCCCACTTATCCTTATCTTCTCGTAATCTAAAGAGATACTTAAACAGGAAAAGCAAAAGATAAACAAACAAAATATAATTATGCAAACTAAAAAAGCTGAAAAGATAAGTTTGTCAATGTCTTCAAGCCTCTTTTGGTAATTTCTTCTTTAAGGAAGATGGCGTCACCCGACTTTGTCTGAATGGCCTGGATTGATCTGACCATGCAACTACTGCTGATTCTCCAGGATAGGATGCATCCAGGGACTTACTTTCAACTTCCTCGCCATCAATTTCCCAAGCATTCTATCTCGTTGATTCTGTTGGTCGCGGTAAGAATTCCTGATCAGAAACAATCCTCACTAACTGCGCTGGCCTGCGGTTGGTCACGCCGCTTCAGTCACCTGTCATCTCCATCACCTCCCCCTCAATCGGAGATTACCAAATCGACGATTACATTGTTAGACTGGAAAATGAAAGACAAATTTTATTTATGTACTTTTTTTATATATATAATTTACAATGGTAATAACCTATTCTTCATCCTGGTTGGGAATCCAAATAGGGATCAGAAATATCGAAATTGTAATAAGGGTCATTTGCAAAATCGATATCGTTGACAGATGAATCTGAGAGATTAGTGATGTCTTCAGGGTCATCTTGTTTGTTGTCGTCGGAATTATTGTTGACAACTGTTTCCATGACTGCCTGGAGGTCTGATTCAGACTTAGCTCCAACAATTGACGTCATAATCGAATTCTTTGCGAGAAGAAACTAATCTTCTTCTTCACGAGAGAGGTGAGTGTTGGTTTTAAACCATTTTGCTATTTGTTTCTCATTCAAGCGAAAGTAGTCGTACTTATCCCACCATTTGACACGAAAAATCTTTCATAAGATTTTGAATTTAGCTCTGGATGGAAGTTGGTGACTCCAACAAAATATCCAGGGCACTTGAAAATAAAGAGAGAATCTATACGTTAGCGAAAGTGTAGACAAATAAATACATGATGAGAAATGGTAGTAAGCTCGTTGAACTTCAACAAGGAATATCTCTGGAGTTAGGCCGAAGTAGCTCCACCATTTTTTAAACCAATTTGGAAAATTAGTCTTGTAAGATTTCTTATAAAATGTAATAAACCAAGAGTGGTTGTGCGATTCGTGCCAGAATACTTTGTACCAAGCTTCCATGTAGTCTCAGTATGTGTATGTTTGAGGATTGAAAGCTTTGGAAAATTTCCGAGGAACATACATCCCTTGAGGCCAGTGAGATGGTGTTAAAACCCTGAAAATTTTTAACTTGGAATAGACAATTTTTTTCGGATTGTTTCGGTCTGGAATATGAGTGATTTCGGCAGAGACAGTGTCTATCCAAGGTACATGTTTGTAAAGATGAAGTGTGCCTCATAAATTCATTTCTCCTCGTTAAGGGTTTGATAGAGGAAGTAATTTTGGGTACTCCATTTCTTGCCCAAATTTACCCATTTACCGTTTCTGACAAAGGATTAACATCTCAGAAATTCGGAAAGGAGATTATCTTTGAATTCTGTAAGCCAGTTATTCATAGGTATCTTTCTTCAATCGAAGATGAGATCGTATAAAGCCTTAATCTCATCTCCAGGAAAGAAAAGCAAATTGAATTTCTTCACGACGACATAAAAGGGCGTAAGATCAGTGAAGAAATCAATAAACCTTCTATCAAAATAAAAATCAAATCCATCCTAAAAAGGATCGATTCTGAGATTTGTTCCAATTTACCCAATGCCTTTTGGGAGAGAAAAAGGCATATTGTGGATCTTTCTTATTAGATAATTTTGATGAAACCAAAATTCCTAGAAAGGCTAGGCTCATTCAAATGAGCAAAGATCTAGTTGATACTTGCTTCAAAGAGATATTTGGTCTCCAGAAAAGGGTTTAATAAGCCCATCAAAAAGCCCATAGTCATGTGCGGCCTTTTATGTTAACAATCAAGCAGAGAAAGAACGAGGATTCACACGCCTGGTTATTAACTATAAACCACTAAATAAAGTGCTCAAATGGATCATGTACCCAATACCTAATCGCCAATACTTGCTTAAGCGAATCGCTAATGCAAAGATCTTCT
The DNA here is from genome assembly GCF_025177605.1 of Cucumis melo. NCBI lineage: Eukaryota > Viridiplantae > Streptophyta > Magnoliopsida > Cucurbitales > Cucurbitaceae > Cucumis > Cucumis melo. The sequence goes on along the minus strand of NC_066868.1, from coordinate 3,285,100 downwards.
CAAAATTTGATATGAAATCTGGATTTTAGCAAATTCAAATTAACCCAAAGGACAAATATAAAACTACTTTCAATGTTCCTTTCGGTCAATACGAATGAAATGTTATGCCATTCGGTCTTAAGAATGCTCCCTTAGAGTTTTAAAAGATCATGAATGACATTTTCAATAAGCATCAAGACTTCACAATAGTTTACATTGATGATGTCATGAAATTTTCTGAAACCATTGATCAACATTTTAAACACCTTTCTCTAACACAATCTGGGTATACCAAATTTAAACAATAATTCAAAAAATTAATATTAGAAAAGTGTTGAAAAGTATCTTTTCCTTTCTTTTCTGTTTTTTTTTTTTTTCTTTTTCCATGTTATATGGAAGATTTAAAATGTTTGAAATGATCTGAACATAGTTTTAAGGAAAGAAAAAGAAAAAAAAAGTGTTCAAATAATAGTAGGAGTGGGTCATTGTCCTTTTCCTGTTTTAGAGAATCAACCAAATTGGTTAAACTACTGTATTAACCAAATCAAAGTATAATTGTTACCTATCAACATAATTGATCAGATTCTAATGTAGATTTAGAGGGTGAATTTAAAAAATAAAATCATTTTGGATAAAATTTGAGGATTTGATAGCAATTCAAAATAGCTTTTGAAGTAATTGAAAATAAAGAATATTTCTTTTTCATATCTCTTCAACAATGGCCACATATCATATTATGTTTGATCCCATGCCATTACCCCTATAAGATTTTTCTTTCAAATCTTCCTTTCGCCACAACTTATTAATTCCTTTGATCTCTATTGGAATTGTTTCTTTGAGTTCTTTGCTATGGACAATTTAAAACACTAAAAAGCATCCATAATAAATGAAAGTGTTTGGTTAACATCAAGCCCATAAAGCTAACATAAAACACCTCTTCCTTTTTTCCACCCATTTCAATCTCTCAAATTTTCCTTTGCCTATTTAGTTTTCAGTAATTGAGTACTCACCCAATTCTCAAAAGTAATATATATATATATATATATAATGTTCTCAAAATCCTCTTTTTTTTTAGTTGTTTTTTTTTTCTTTTTACTTTTCAAAACTTTGGTTTAATTTTGAAGACTTCCTTGATAATTAGATAGCATTAACAACCAAATGATCTCATTATCTTGATGGGTACAATGCTTGTAATATCAACATACCTTGAAATTAGAGATTTGATTCTCTCATTATCTCACACTAATTAAGAAAGTTTTAAGAAAGTTAAAAAAAACAGTGAAATTATCTCCAAAATTAGAACATGTGAACAAGTAATTGATTTGGTGCAAAAAACATGCTAAACAATACCATCATATAATTGAATAAATAACACATGCAACATGTATTATTATAACTCACCAAATCCAAACAAGGCTTAATTGGAATTCAAGAATCTAGTCAAATGAGCACTAATTATCTCAAAAGAAACTTAGTTTATAAGTTGTAATCGATAAGACTTCCATCTTCGTCACCAATTTGTTATACTAAAAAACTGCATACATTTTCTTTTTACTCTGGATAATATGCAGAGTAAAGAGCTAAACATCTAAAAGCATCAAATAACCGAGAAAAATGGCCAGAAGAATCATGTCCGAAGACATTCTTTGTACCAATTTACATTCACCGCACATTTATAATGAAAATTTGATTTGATATGGTGTCTTTACAAAAAGAAATCAAGAGATAAATGAATCACATCTAAAAAACTTGAAGAGCATAGATTTTATTGGAAACAAATGAACTCCAAGAGTATCAACGAAACAATAAATTACAAAACAGAGAGTCAAACATTTGACTTGATAGTATAAACACTTGATCTGTCAATCGATCCACTCATGTTATCAATATATTTTTACTTTGTAGGTAACCAAAATCAAATTGAATGCATGTTATGTATGTATATGTATATATATGCATGTGTATTTGCTAATATTGAAATTGGCATTCGCATAATAATGATGTATATGTTCCTAGTAAGGTGGTGGATTTCAATATATTAACACGATGGAGCAATTTCTCGATTCAAACCTCCAATAAACTTGGACATGGTATCTCCATCTTTTTCTTGAATTGATGTTTTTTTCATCACATTCTTCCTCTCTTAATAATATTTGGTTGCACTTTTTATCCCCTACCTCAAAGCTTGAAATTTAGTTAGTTTTCAAATATCTTTCCTAATGTTTTGAAACAAAGCTCTTTCTCAAGTCTTCTTTGGTTCTTTCCAAGTTTCTATTGAAACTTCCAAGATTTTGTTGTAAAGATCAAGCGCTCTACAAATGATCAATCAGCTTAGCTATCCAGCATATGACAAAGACCTACACACATTAGTAAAGACTTGCATGTTTGACACATTACTTGTGGCAGAAAGAGTTTTTTATCCAAAACAATATTAAACAAGTGACATGCTAAATGAATTTCAAGAGACATGCTAAATGGGTAAATTTTTTTGAGATATTTCCATATGACATTCATTATAGAATTGATGTGGTAGCTAATGCATTATCAAGAAGATATGCTACAAAATTTATTGTATTTCCGGTGTTTAGGAGGAAAAATACGCATAATTATCTTGTTTACCTCATGGTATAATTTGGAAAATTTAGAACATACAAGTTCGACATTGTTTATTGGTTGAAAATAGAATGCAACCACGTAGTCTTTAAACGCATATAAAGATGTTTCTAGTAAAATACGAATACGGATTTTGTTCTTGAAAAAATGAGATAGTGTATGTTAAAAAAAATACTGACGTATTTGGGATAATTTATTTCGAAAGTTCATTTTCATTTAAACCAAATGTCTTTGACGATTCTCTTTTAAAAGTGTTTTTTTTTTTTTAATTATAGATCTTTCAAGTTTGATCAATAACTAAAAATTGGGAGTCACCAAAAGTGATGTATTACATGCACATTACCAAAATAGTATTTATTATACCTAATTGAAGATTACTAGGTAACACCAAATGGCCTCCTAAGTTGTTACATGATCAAACCTTACTTCATGCAAGTTGGACCAAGCAAAAAATTTAACCAAAACATGATTTTTATTCCCATCTCCTCATTCACTTATACATGTGAGTATCAAATAAATCTTTTGATAAAATTAATCACTCAAAAATCAATTCACATTAATTTCGAACTTTTCCACACATTATTCATTTAAAACTATACTAAAAACACAAAAGTGATTTGAGCTATTCTAGTATTTAAATTTAGGAGGTCAATTGACCAAATATCTCCATTCTTCCATCCTCATCCATTAAACCAAACAAAGATTAGCAGATTGAAGAAAGCAAATTGATGGGCTAAACAAATCATAACCAATACAAAGTTTAATCATCAAGATGATGAGGAGTGATACAGAGTCTCCAAATTCATCAAATTCATCAGTTTTGGAGCTTACATTTGATAAACAACACAGAAGAAGATCCTAAAAAGCCAACAAACTACATACAAATGGGCAAAGAACAAGTCAAAGTTTTTTTCAGATGGAGAAAAAAAAAAGTAAAAAAGAAAAAACCTAAGCCTTCTTTGGAGATTTAGTTGCTTTAGGAGCCTTTGATGGAGATTTTGGTTCTTTAGTAGTTGCTTTCTCACTTTTCTTTGGCAAAAGAACTGGGTTTATGTTTGGAAGAACACCACCATGTGCAATTGTTACACCAGCAAGCAATTTCCCAAGTTCTTCATCATTCCTTATGGCCAACAATACATGTCTAGGAATTATTCTGTTCTTCTTGTTGTCTCTGGCGGCATTTCCAGCCAACTCCAACACCTAATTTTCCCCCAACTTGTCAAATTAGAGATCCACATCATGCAATTCGAAAATGATTTGAAATTCTAGATCATAAACCCTAGGATTCAATCATGTTAATCAATCATCCCAACCCAATCAAGCAACGGAATCAACTTGAATTCAACATTCCTAACAATAATTCAGTCCCAAACTACAGCAATCACACATCGAAAAGCAAGAATTACAAATCCCAGCTCAAATTTTAAAGATCTTTCACTTCAAATCATCAGTTCTTTGAATTAAACTCGAATCCCTAACTAAAAGACATAATACCCCAAGTCTAAAGCAAACAGAAAGAAACACAGATCTAATAGAGTAAAAGGGGTTCAGTAGTTACCTCAGCGGCGAGATACTCAAGAACGGCGGCCAAGTAGACAGGTGCTCCAGTACCAACGCGACGAGCATATCGGCCATTCTTCAAGTATCGACCGATCCTACCAACGGGGAACTGGAGGCCGGCCTTAACGGAACGCGAAACCGGCTTCTTCTTCGGGCCGCCGCCCTTTCTTCCACCAGCTCCCTTCTTCAACTTGCCGCCGGTTTCCATCGGAACTAGAGTGGGGTGGCCGTAAAAATCAAAAGGGTGTGAGAAGAAAATGGAATTGGGTGAGTGGATATGACGATGAGAAGGATTGAAGTTGCGGAAATGATTTTATAGAGCCGCATAAAAACGACGGGGATTTGGGGAAGGAGAAGGATTTAGAAAATGGGTGGTACGTTTTGACCGTACGATATAGTTCAATCGACGGATGTGGATAACTGTTGAGCGATCCGCGTTATACAAAATGGACCAATCAGAAGAGAAGACATTTATAATATTTTTGGGTGTTTAATCATAAAATAATAATATAAATGTAAAACTTGAGATTTCTTCTACTCAAAATAATATATATATATATATATATATATATATATATATATATAACTAAAACTAGGGTTTTCTCAATTATTATCTAAACGAAAACTTATATTTAGTGTTTGTTTGGATTAAGTATGGATTCTTGTGGAATTACTTTTTTACATAATTGTAATTCAAACAAAATTAAAATAGAGAAAAACAAAACCTGGAATTGTTGTTTTCAAATCCAACTTTCTTCTTCAATTTGTGTTTTCTATGAAATTGTTACCTCATCCTATCAAAGTTATCTGCACTTTGGTTTGATTTTGTTCTCTAATAAATCTAGAAATGGTTGTTTCATTATGATCTAACCAAACACAACCAACAAAAACAAATATCATAAAAATACTTCAATAGAGAAAAAAAGAAGTAGGTTAAAGTTAAACAAGAGTAAATGTTCGAATCGACCTCAATCGTAGATGAGTAAAAATCAGTCGTTCAAACTTGAACGAGAAATAAACACAACCAACGGAGTGTTCCTTGCTATACTTTTAAAACAAAAGAGAATCAAGAAAAACAATCGTAAAGCAATCTTCTTCTTTGAGAGAGATTTTCTTCTTTGTATTATTTTTCAATCAATGGAAATTAACTCCCTCCTTTGCAGAGCTAACCTCACCACCTCTCCAATTCCACGGATATTATAATTAATATATTTATTTAGTTAAATAACATTTTTAAATATAATAAAATTATCTAAAATATCGATAAAATATAACAAAATTTTATATTCTACTCTCAGACAGTTATACACTTCTATTAGGAGAATTTAAAATTTTGCTATATATTGTAAATATTTTGTCATATTTATCATTTTTGACAATTCCCCTTTAGTTAATAATATAATTGTTAACATATCTAATAAAACGATATGTTTCTTATATCCCTTTCTCTCCTAACGTATAGTCTTAATACGAACCTTATCTATATTAATTTTAACCTTTAATATGAATCTCGGTTATATTAATTTAATATTTAGGCCTCACTAACATATTAATGTTATGTTATTATAAAGTAAAAATATGAATCCAATTCAAATTAACTCTATAGTATATTTATACATTATACGTATCATATACAATGTATTCCCCTGAATAATTTAGGCACTTCAAATTCTTTCAACACTTAAAGTTCTCGTGTAATACATTATAAGCTAACAAAGGAACTAGATGAACCTATAACTATAATCTCCAATTATACAAAATTACTTAATTAAATTAATCAACGTTCATTAACTATTGAGCATTCTACTAAAGATTCATAGTTGAACTTTTATGAACCATAGCATGATTACATGTATATTGATTTTACCCTATATTGTAAATCATTGATCCTATGAATAATTTGTTTATGATTCTACCATAAATAATCTATCTCTCGACCAAATAAGAGGGTTAGACCTCGTTGTTTAAATTCTGAAATCAGCACTTGAGGAAACAACCTATCTATTTTACTTATAGGTGGGAGGGGTGAATTCCTTCTTATGATATTATGTTTCTAGCTCCTCACTTGAAGTTGTCCCTAAGATGATAGGCATATTGAGTCAGCAATTAAGACTACTCTTGTCATACAAGTCAAAGAACAATACTCATGAGCAGAAGCTCATAACTAACTTATAATTCAAATTTAGGAGTATATTTGATAACGACGTTCCCGTTTCTTGTTTCTTGTTCTCTGTTTTTCGTTCTTTGCTTTTTTCTTTTTTTAGAACAAGAAGCGGGTCTATATTTGATAACTATTCTTGTTTCTTATTTCTTGAAAATTTGAAATAAAACTAGAAATTTGTTTGATAATTATTTCTTGTGTTATTTTTCATTACATTTTCACTTATTTTTTAGTTTAAATATAATTTAATTAAAATAAAAATGTATATAGAATTCCTTAAAATAAAAAAATAATTATAAAACATTAACATTATCAAATATACATAAATCCCATTGCAAAATTAATAACAAATTACAATAGATTTTATTAATCATATGTTATTATATTTTGATTTGAAATATTATTTATCATTCAATTCATTTGTCTTAAATGGTATTGAGTCTAATTCAACTCAATTTTTATGTAAATGTCATGATGGACTAAAGGGGAATCCGTGGAAATGGCAAATATAAGAATGGAAATTAGAAAAATAGCAAACTGTTATTTTTTATTTATTTATGGCAAAACTAACTTGCCTGAAATAGTTTCCCACTTTTTTGGTCCGAAATTACCCCTCAATAGAGGAGAACTGTCCAGATTCAAATACAGTATATTTAAGAAGATCGGAAAATCAAATAAAATATCATATATCTGATTACAGTGTATTTGTGAACATACTCGCTTATGATAATTATTAACTAAATCAAAAAATTATTATATTCTTTCAATGATCCCTAAACATATTCAATTAGTTTCAATATCCCTTAATTATTCCGATTTTTACCTTCAATAATTATATATTCAAACTTTAGCTATTCATGCAATGAATACGTCCTAAAAGTTTAATGCAATGAATAATTACAAAAATAATGATAAAGATGATACAATAATTAACTATTAACAAAAACATTAAAAAAGTAACGAAAAATCATTTAAAAGATTCAAATTTCAAATCTCAAGTAAAATTATGGCAAATATAATGGAAATACTTAAGTTTAAAATCAAATCTCAACCCTCCCTAAAATCATACCAGATAAAATGTGATCTATCTTTAATTTTGCCAACCAGCCGGAATTAAGGGAAACGAAAATTTGTACTAAAACAAGAAGGTGAAAAGCGACGAATGCGGGTGGAAAGCCATTTGAAAATTTGAAGAATGTTAGAACCAGAGAAAATTTGAAGAAAATTTTGAGAACTCGATATTTTTTACCGATACATGCAGAAAACAGAAGAAAAATCCAAAGGTTAAAGAAGGAACAGAAGCGTGAAACGAAACAACTCATCGATACTTTGGGTGGTGCAAACCGATTAAAAAAGGAAGGGCGTGCAGATGGTGGAAAAGAGACGGAAGAGAAACCGACGGTGGAAAAGCGACGGAAGAGAAAGCGACGGTAGAAAAACGGAAGAGAAAGCTAGGTGGAAAAGCGACGGTGGAAATGCGTCAGAAAGCCTTTAAAAAACGAAATAACAAATGCGCCGGAAAACCTTTACAGAAGATGGTCTATTTTTTAGGGAAGGAAAATTAGAAAATTGAAGGGAGTGCATAGTATGTATTAATTACAGGGTATTTGTGGTTTTTCTTACTATTGTATTTAGGAGTATATATTGTAAAGTAGGTAGAGGCATTTAACGCATAGTGTAGAGACATTTAAGACATAGTTATCCCATTTATTATGTAGAAATTAACTATTTTACTATTTTGACAATTTAAAAATAAAATTGTCATTTATCCAAAGTAAACCTTAGATTTTGCTACTCTTCTTGTTGCCCCTAACTAAAATGAATGTTTTAGTAAAATAATTTGTATAAGGTAATATTCTAACTAATTTAGAATGAACTAAAAATCATAAATTTAAATTTAAAATAGGGAAATTTTCAAAAATATAACAAATCAGTAAAATATGTATGACTCGCGTAACAAAATCCATGAAATTGGTCATCTTTTAAATATTTTAGGTTTGCACTTTCTTTTTATCGTCTTTCTTCTCCTCTTCGTCTGCGATTTGATTTTTTTCTTTCCATCGTTTTTCTTCTTTTCTTTTTCTTTTTTTCTAAACTGTTATTTTGTTTAACATCGTCTATCAATTATAAAAGATATATTTCTTTCAAACTTTTATTTGGTTGTTCAAGATCGTGTACTAAATATAAAAGACTTGAAAAAAATGCTGTTAAACAAGTGTACAAAAAATAGCCAAATCTAAACGATCGTATACAAATAATTCTAAAAAAATATTTTAGATTGAGGTAGTCAAATCTAAACGATTGTTTACAAAATAAAAAACGATCATGTACCAAAAGAATCTTTAAAAAATCGTTTAGCCAAATTTAAATGATCTTGTATCAAAGAATCTTGAAAAAAACAAACGATTGTGTAATTAAATCTAAACGATCGTTTACCGAATTTGGAAAAAAAATCGTTTAGATTTGGCTATCCAAATTTAAGCGATCGTGTAACCAAATTAAACGATCATGTATAGAGAATTGAGAAAATAAATCGTTTAGATTTGGCTATCCAAATTTAAACGATCGTGTATCAAATATATTACGTGTGTTATTGGTGGTGTGGTTGACGAAACATTTTTTGTATTTTTCATTCGTGGGCTTGTGGGCTTTTTCCGTTTTCAGAATTATTCAATAGAGTGTAAATATTTTCCCGCTTTGTTTTGTTTTTTAAAAGATCCCTTTAAAATAAAATATAAACATGTCTATTAAAAAATTTTAAAATTCAGAAATATTTAAATTTAAAAGATCAAAATAATAAAATATTAAACATTTTAAAATTCAAAGTTATATTAAAGATGTAAATACGAAAAAAAAAAAATAAATGTAGCTAAATAGAAATTTTTAAAAAATTAAATATGAAGTTTAAAAGTCAAATGATACTGTTCACACGAGATTTCTAGAGAAATATAATTCGTGGACTTGAACTTTGTATATTGATTTATATAGTGTTGTAGATATAATCTCTAGTATTTACTCATTTGATTCTTTCTCTTGCATACAAATTAAACTTAGAACTGTTTGGTCTTCGATCTTTAGGAAGTTGTAGTTGCAAATCAATTTGAGTTTCAATCTTCTGGAATGGCAAATTTGATCTTCCAAGTCTTCAATCTTTCAGAAGATGATCTCGAGATTGATAAAAACTTGCACGTCTTAAAAGATTTTGAAGTTTATCTTCAATTCTCCCGAGCTTTAATTCTTCCTTTAACCAAAGATCTCCAAAATTAATGAGAATGTCTTTATTTATAGAGAATTTTTATGGACTTTAGATGGGTTTGGGCCCATTTGTTTGTTGGCCATGGGATGGGTTCATTTGCTCTGTAGGCTCGGGCTTATTTTTTTGGCAGGCTTAAGCCCATTATTTCTTTGGCCCAATTTTTCATCAGGGGCTTGAATTGAGTTGGATGTGATAAAATCTGACTATCCAAATCCAATCAAAAATATAATTATCACAATTTTGCTATAATGACGTGACTCGATTTAATTGGTCAAAATTTCTTATTCAACAAATACATAAATATAAATACTAAAAAAATTTAAAATTAAATTAAACATATAAATATGAAAATAATAAAGAAAGAAAATAAATATTAAACATATATGAAAAATTACTAAAAGAAGGAAAAAAATGAATACAAATCATAATGTTGGGAGTTAAAACCAATACTTAGAGTAAAGGGCAAAAATGATTTTAAGCAAGTCTCGCTACCAATGAGTCAATTAGGAATCATAAAAAAAAAACAACTATAATCAAATAAAATAGGAACAGAACTAGATAAAGTACTTCTATAGTTTTTCAATTTTGAGAAACGTGCCTTAAAATTTAAGAACGAGAAACGGAAATGATTATAACTAGAAATTTCATATTTCAAATACGTAGTGTGACTAGTAGGTTGACTATATAATATTCAAATTTCATGTATTAGTCTTAGATCTTAGTTTGTTGGATTATGAGTCATGCAAGAGAATTAACATTTTTTTTAAATAAAATTGTACCCCAACTTAATAGAAAATGCATTAAATTATCAGAGCCAAGTTTCGATCTTGGGACCTGTGGGTTATGGGCCCACCACGCTTCCGCTGCGCCACTCTGATTATGTGATGATCAATGATTTATAAAAATAATAAATTTCAAAACCACCTTAAAATATGGTGGTAATTGTAATTACAACATCAAACTTTTAATAACAATAACTAAAACCCTAAAGTTTTAAAATTAAATCCTCAAACTTATATGATTGTATAAATTGTATTGATTATGTAAGTTTAAGAATTCGATTTTTAATTTTGAAAATTTAAAGGTATAATTGCAACTACCACGATACTTTAAAAGTGGTTTTTACAATTTACCCTAAAATATTTTAGGATTGCATTGAAATCCAAGGGATGGATTTAAATAAAAATAAAAATAAAAATGCATGTTCAACATTTAAGTTATGAAACATGTGTCTAACCGACATTTTTAGAAAATGTTTAAAAAATAATTAAGTTTTTAAGGGACAAAAATAACAAAATGAACTAAAATATAACAAAATTTTAATTCTATTGATAAAAAATATCGATCGACCTCGATAGACTTCTATCAAAGTCTATCATAGAGATAATATAAAAGTTTGCTATATTTTATAAATATTTTTAATAGTTTTGCATTATACAATAATTTTCCAATTTTGAACTAATTTCATATAACTCACATAATGATATGGAATAATATTGAGAACTACTTTGAAACTTATATGTAATAGATTATAGTATATTTTAGGCAAAAGACAAATGACCACATAACACACCACAACTAAGTTTTCCTCAATCTCTTAGAGAACGTATTTCTAAATGAACAAAAAATGTACAATATTAACATTTGCAACAATGAAAAAATAAGTATCTTGATCCTAATATAACTAAAGAAATCCCCCATCAAGAAGTTTAATCAACATCTAACACATCTAATTCTACTTCATTAGAAGGGTTGTTAGTATATACCACTCCTAGTAACCAAATCACATATAAGCGATGCAATAATGGTTCGACTTCTGACGGACTAGCAGCCCATCACTACGGGGCAGGACGAATTTATTAAGTCCAGTGGGAGTATGTGTCCCCCTCTAACATTATCGGTTTTTGTATTTTAATATCAATTTTCAAGTTTCAGATTACTAAATAATGTTTCACTTTAAACAAAACATGACTGTAATATAGTAGTTGTGCCCCCACTCTTACAATCAATAGGTTGTGTGGGTTCAAATCTTACGTTTGCAGATTTTAATATTTAAATTTCTTTTAATTAGGTTTATTATAGAGTGTCTCCACTGTATAAAATTTCTGGATCCGTCACGGAAAATTCACCACCACAAAAAAATTGTCTTAATTTTGTTATTACAAACAATTCATTCTTACCCCTCTACCACTCTAGCTCTCTCCGATGATCAAGTCAGTCTATGTTCACACACCCAGCTACCATAAGAAACTAAAGGGAAAGAGGAAGGATGCTTTAGGGGAAACCAAGGGCGTTTCCCCAATCTCTCACGAGGCTTTTGCTTTTAATTTTATAGTATTAACGAAATGTTATTTTAGTATCCATATTATACAAAATATTCAAAATTTTGTACTTCGTATAAAAAATGCTCTTGAACTTTTAGTAGTTTTAAGAGTATGGTTAAACTTTCTAAAACATTTCAAAAACAATCGTACTATCGTTTTAGATGAAAGTATTTATGATGTGTTTGATTGGTAAATCTGGATTATGATTTCTATTTTTCAGATTTTTAGCAAATTTAACAAATACCTGTTTGGGAAAAGATGTTTTTTTTAATGTTTTCGATTCAATTATCCAAACAATGCAAATTCTAGAAATAATTGTATATTTGTATTCTATTTTTTATTTTAAAATTAAAATTTAAATTCATAGTTGTATTAAATAAACATAAAAATTATTAAATTATAAATTATGTCTTATTATAAACTCAATTCAATTTTTTCCTAAGGTTTAAAGTAGTGTGTTATATAAACTCTCCAACTTTATTTATGCCTGCCGAAGTGAATATAATTCAACTGGTATAATTGTTGTAATATCAATCCTGATATTAGAGATTTGATTTCTCGTTAAAAGAAAGAAAAGAACTCTATTGATGTATTTAGATGTAACTAACACATCGTTAGTAAACAAAGTTATATATAAGAATGAAATGTTTAAGTAGTCCGAGCCTATAGAGTGCATGTTTTAGAAGTTTGGATTTAAGAAGCATGTGGTAGGAGTTCAGGCTGGAATGAAGTGTAAGTTTACAAATCTTGAGTTCGGGACATATTCTTTTTTATATTTAATCGATAGTTAGATTTTAGATTTGTTCAAGTTTGTCATCTTTTATTGTTTTAATATAGTTAAGATTGAAATAAACAAAAATGAAAGAATTTGACTAAAATTATAATTTTATTGATTTTTTTTTAGATAACTTCATATTTTGATTTTATTAGGTTTTAAAATAGAATTTCATAGACTTTTTATCACTTAAATAATTTAAATTAGGACTTTCTACATATTCTAAACAAATATACATAACTATACAATTGCCCACCAAAGATATTCATATTAATTTACTTTTTCGTCACTCTTTACTTTGTAATAATAATAAAATATATTCTTAAATTTAGCAAAATAAACTAAAATATAGCAAAATTTCGTATTTTATAATTATCAATATTTATATGTAACTATCACCTACATTAATAGACATAGTCAATAATCAATAATTATCATTAACAATGATAGACATATATAATATAAAATTTTGCTATATTTTATAAATATTTTAAATATTTTTTTTGTTATTTATAATAATTTTTTTAATAATAATAAAAAAGATGTAAAGATTTTTTCTTTTTTAGTTAGGAACTTTCTAAAACAATTGAGAACCTTTTCATGTAAGGAAAGATGATGATTCAACTAAGAAAAATAGAAGAAAATAATTTGTCTCTGGAAGGAAATGAAACAATAAAGTTAAAAAAAAAGTGAGAATTAGAAAACGTAATCTGTTAAACAATAATAATTTTTAAAGGGAAACTTTTGTAAATGTAACGAAACACCAAACTATTTACGGTCCGTGTAATAAAACCCATAAAATTAGTCATTTTTTTAAAATATTATAAGTTTGTCTTTCCATATTTCTTTTCTTGTTTGCGATTTGTTTCATTGTCTTTTCTTTTTTTTTTCTCCTGTGATTTCTTTTATCGTCTTTATTATTTTCTTTTCTTTTTCTGCTGCGATTTCTTTTTATCGTCTTTCTTCTATTCTGATTTTTTTTACGTCGTTTAAATTTGAGTGACCAAATCTAAACGACCGTATACAAAAAATAGCAAAATCTAAAAGATCGTGTATAAAGAATTAAAAAAAATCGTAACAAAATGTAAACGATCGTGTAAAAAAAAGTAAACTATTCTTAAAGTAAACTATTTTTACACGATTGTGTAAAAAAAATAAATTATCGTTTAAAGAAATCTAACCGATCGTGTAGCTAAAGAATTAAAAAAATGGTGTACCAAATTTTGAAAAAAAAAATCGTTTAGATTTGGGGACCAAATTTAACGATCAAATCAAAAGGATGGTGTAACCAAATTTAACGATTGTGTAACAAAATTAAACGATATAATTGAAAAAATAAATTGTAGCGATATCTAAACGGTCGCATACCAAACAATAACCAAATCTAAACGATCGCAAATATATTACGCGCGCGTAGTTGACGGCGTAGTTGACAGGGTATTTTTTGTATTTTACACAGTGGGTCTTTGAGCTTTTTTCATTTTTGGAATTATTCTATACACCGTAAATATTTTGCCGCTTTGTTATATTTTTTAAAAGACCTCATTTTAAAAAGTAAAAAAAGAAAAAAATGTATTTTAAAAATGATTTAAAAAATTCATTTTTATTTACACTCCTTGAGAAAAATTATCTTAAAAATAAAAAGATACACGTTTATTTAGCTTTTCAATGAATATTTTTATTAATACTTTTCAAGGTTAGTTGTTGGTGGTCGGAGGTTGGGGGCTGAAAGTTTGCCAACAGACTTATCGGATTTGGCAACATTCACCAAATGTGGTGTCTGGAGGTTGGCCAACAAACTTCCTAGACTATATTAGAAAAGAAAACGTGTAACCATTGAATTTAAATTTTGTATACTTCTCTAACCTATGAGAAAGAGAGCAAAAAAACCCTCAACTTCCTGAACCCTTCCTTCAAATGAGGGTTGGACTTGAGATGCTTAACCCTGAAAAAAAACACCGTTTACAAGCTGTTTGGGAGGGAGATTATGAAGTATTAGAGTTATTATAATCCCCCACTCTTTGTTTAAAGGAAGGTTAGCATAAGAGGGGATTAGGGTTATCTTAATCCCCTTTAACTTATTTTAACCTCTAATAACTCCGCTCCTTAACACCCCTTTGTCCTTATTTTTAAATTTTCACAAGTCTATTATTTTTGCATTAGTGGAATTTTGTAAAGACTAAAAAAGATATACATTTTTATTTTTCCTTCTTAGAAAAGTATTAAAAGTTTAGTTTTAGGGGTTTTTTTAACTCGGTATTATATTTTAAAATATTAGTAGAGGGTGGAGAGTAAGTTTTTAAAAAAGAAACTTATAAAAATTAATTGTATAATATACTTTTTTAAAAAATAGAAAGTAAAAGATTTAGACTACTTCATACAAATAATCATTTGGTTTTTATTTTTGTTTCTTTTATAAAAAATTAGCTTAGGAACATCTTTTTTATAAACTAGATATCTACTTTACAAATATTTAAACTAGATATCTACTTTACAAATATTTTAAAAAAATTAAATTGAAATTTGAAGAAAAATATAGTTTTTAAAAACGTATTGTTATTATTATTTTTAAATTTTGGTTATTAATTCATTCTTGTATTTAAGAAACATAACTTAATTTTTAAAATAACAAAATCATTAACCAACTATGATTTTTTATTATTTTTTAAAATTAAAATTAAGTTGATAAACACTATTTGTACACACAAATTTCGATAATTTATTATTATTTAAAAATGAATCAAATTTTGAGAAACTACAAAAGAAAAAAAAACCAAAAGGTTGTTTTCTTTTATAGAATTAGAATTTAACCAAAATTTTCAATTTTATTTAACGTTGAAAGTCTGGTTAATAAATATTATACAAAATTGTAAAAAATTTTTTTTAATAAAAGTTGATTTTTTTAAGCACGAAAAACTTGAAGACTTGGAAGAATTTTTTTTTAGAATGATGTTTTAGGACTGAAATTACTCGCTCATATGATTTATTAAAATAAATATATTAAATTTATTTATTAGATATATATTAAAATAAAATCATAACATTACCTATCCTAATCTTTTATACTATAATAACATTATCTATTAACACTGTCTATCATAATCTATTCTCCAAATACATTATATCGTAGCACTCCTTATTATAATTCTTGGAACTCCTTATTATAATTCTTTTTCCAAGTACACATATCATAACACTCCCTATTGTAATCCTTCTCCTAAGAACATGTTATCGTAACACTACTATCACATAGATATAATTTTTAACCAAAAAAGTTTAGGAGATGAAATTGTTCACCAGATCAAAATTAAAGATTTAAATTCCTAGGCGACAGTTAGTTAAATTATCAGTATCACACACATTTATCCTAGAAGAGATAAGAACATTAGACTCATTACAATCGTCATCTTACTATTTTTTTTCAAAATGATCTGACTTGTTAATAGTGACATCGCAAATGGATTAAACTCCGAAGCTGGCACAAATATCCAAATCCCCATGTCTTTTCGTGAATGATGTTCTTTAACTAGATGTAGGATCTACCCCATGTTTCCTAGTCTTTGCAAATTCAACGAAAATCAATCTTCCATCAACAATCTGCATCATTTATCCGAACAAAACTTATATAAATCTCCTTAACAATTGACCCAGCTTGAAATACAATCCATGAATCCAAACTAGCTACCAAAACTAGCATCTTGGTTGAAAGCTCATATTACTCAAACCCAATAGATATCCATATTGCAGGCATTTTTTCACAAAACCCAATTGAAATGAATTCCCAATAATAAAAAGTTCAAACAGAACCATATTCCAGATGCGACTAATGTAAATAAGATATATAATCTCAGTCAGACATTTCGTCGAACAGGTTATGTGCATAAGCAGTGGAGGACACATACCCGGCCATCCATGGCTTGAAGAGCCTTCTTCGCCTCAACTGGGGATTGAAATGTGACAAAACCAAACCCTTTGGGCCTCTGGGTTTCCGGATCACGAATTAGCCGAGCTGAAGAAATTGGAAATTTCCATTGATGAGAAAAGAAGTCGAAACTAAAACCGATTAAGGAGGAGATATGTACCTTGAGAGATTGAACCGAAGGGTGAAAACAGACTCTTAAGTCGTTCGATCGTTGTGTATGATGATAGTCCTGAGCAAGAAAAGAAAAGAAAAATCACAATCAATGGAGAATTTGAGGAGAAACCATTTTTATGAAATGTTTGAGTGTGAGAAAGAGATAGAGAGCTACTGCTGATGAACAGCTCCGAGCCAAGTCTGTTAGCCATTCCTTCCGAATCCCAATTGGCGATTTTGCATCATTTCAACCCATTATAATAAATTTATGGTAATTTGTACCATTACTAACTTTTGAAAAATAACACGTTTTTTGTTTTATATTTAAAAGTAGTTTAATTTTAGAAAATTCATAATTTTGTCTTCTTAATTTAATCGATATCAACCTCGAGATTCATTCCAATTTAAAAAACTCATTGAATGAAATTTCTCGTTTCTCTCTCGCCAGCATTAGTGAGAGTGTGTTTTTCATTAAAATTTTGAAAATAAAGACAAATAAATCAAACAACGTAACAAGAGACTTTAGATATTAGAATAATTTTTGTATACAAATTTTTGTTCCTTGAGAACAAGAACAACCTTGAAGAAATGGGCATTGTCCGTCGCTTTACAAGGTCGGTTGACGATATTATTTGCATAGAGGAAGCCATGAAGGGGAGCTCTTTCCTCCTAGGACTAAAAATTGAACTTTAAACTAATCTACATTATATTTGTGTTAGTCTTAATGAAGGCTTTATGGTGTGTCTATCAAACAAGTCAACCAACAACGCCTTTGTGATCCAATAGACAACATTCAACGTAAGAAATCAAGAAGCCATGAGTTTGAATTCAACTTGCCGGAGAAAAAGTTCAATAATTTTCTTCTATATATTAACACTAGTAGAAAAATGGCCTACAATGACAATTAAATGCTGTCATTAAAAGCTTTCGTGACAGTTTTTTGCAGTCATTGATGCGACAATCATGGAAAATATTTTATGACAGTTCTCCAAACTGTCACGAAATGTGGTTTTTCATGACATATAATAATGTCACGAATTCAATATCTTATGACAGATTATAACTGTCATTGTTTACATTTTATGACAGCGAATAACTGTCATTGTTAATATGTATGACAGATATTAAATGTCATTATTTATCTTTTATGACACTTATTAACTGTCATCATTTTACTTTGCATGATATTAATTAACTATCAATAAAACTTTTCGATGACAGTTTTTTTTACATTTAAATGTCATAATTTTGTTTTTAGTCATTGTTTTTCTTGCATTATTTTTTTTATTAAATCCTATTTTTTATGTTGCCCTCCTGTCATTACACATACCATTACACAGACCAATACAATCACATATGGAAAGAAACGGTGAACGCTTTAATATAAAGGAACATACATTTTATAATATCGCTTTAAGTGTTGGTACTTCTATAGTTTGTTACAAACAAGCTATTTAAATAATTACATTTAAACCAGAAATTTTCCTACCAAACCTACAAAAATGTCTATACATCAATGAATTTCTGCAAATATGGCTTCACTGCTCGAATGGATTCTGGCAAAACCTAGTAAGAAAATAAAAGGAAACAAAATTGATTCAACAATACAGCACACAAACTCCGCTAAATGAATTACAAAACTTCACACAAAGTCCAAAATAAAACATATTACAGGCAACACATAAATACAAAACACCTACAGAAAACACACGCATGATCCAAAACACCTACTATATTATGATTTCTATATTATAATACAAAATGCCTACCTTACCGCATAAATTTCTCCTGCTTCAATACATCAACAAAACTCCATTTGTATGGTGTTTGTATCATTCAACACTTCAGTTCTCAAATGAAGCACTAGAAAAAACTCCAAATACTCCCAAGAAACTTAATAAAAAGTTTTAAACTACTAGAAAAAGAAAAAAATGTTGAAATAAAATTGATACCTCCGGAGATATAGCACGGTGAATGAGATGTGCATTGCTATGAAGAGAGTTTAAAGACTCTGCTAGTTGAAGCAAACCATGTTTTATTTCCAGTAATCCCATTTCCTGTAAAATGTCAATGAAGAACAAGTCGATGAGAATAGAGAAGCTTCCATGAAAACTACGAGTATCACATGATTAGTGATCCAAACAAAAAAAAATCATAAGTATGACACAATACAAAAATATTTGATCCATAACATTCCACCACATGGAAGAAAATTTAAATCAATTGAAACTCCAACTCCCCAATTCACCCTGCAAATCAAATTTCAAGTTGAGCATTCGCATCCAAAACAAGAAGCAATTTTCAACCAAGATAAATACAAACACTAGTTGACTTTTTCTCCTTCAGATTGGATCACCATCGGGTTTAGTTCCATCTTCTTTACCACAATTAGTGTAAACTCGGTCTAATATTCCATTTCCTAATCTTAAAACATTATTAATCAACCTCCAAATAATAGCAACCCAAAACTACTCAAAACAACAAAAACTTTTACCACTTTTTACAATGCACACTGTAATATGACGCTCCAAAGATTTTTTAACAACTCAAAATGATATATCTTGCTAGCATACAACAAAAACTAATTACAAGAAATTGTATTGAATGACATAATTCAAGGCAAAACATGCCAACAATAAATAGTAAAACAAAATTATGTTAACAAAACTTACAGCCCAGTAATTTCGATTGGCAATGTCCCAGCCACCTTCATACCTCTTTAAGGTGTCTAAGTCTTAGTTTTTAATTTCCATTTTAATTTTTGTCTTTAAACTTGGGGACAACTTGGGACAACCTTAGCCCGAGATCATATTACATAATGCTAATATGTTCTTTATCTCGGGCTATGTCAGAAACAACTTTGGCTCAGGATCATTGACATAATTGCTTTTATTTTTCAGCTTATGCATCTCGAGGCCATGATGACCTGAGAACAATTAACCTAAATGCTTATGTTTTCAACTCGAGAACTCTCGTGGCAAATTTGGCCCGAGAAGAGTTAACCTCAATTTCAATATTTTAATAAAAAATGTACTATCTCGATGACACACTCGACTGAGAGATCAAGAACTTTCTTTCAAATAGATTTTTAAAATTTGGAAAGAATCTCGAGATTATCTTGGTCGAGATTGACCTTGAGAAAAACAAAATTACGAGTTTTATAAAACTATGCTACTTTTGAATTATAAAACTAAAATGGTGCTAGTTTTATCAATTTTCCTTAATTATTTGACTCGAGATTATAATATTTTATTTTCACTAATAAATTTTCAATAACCACTCAATTGAAAAAAAAATATAATTTTAAACTACAAAGAATTAACAAATCATGGAAAATAGAGATAAAGTTACATTAAACCTTAACAACTAAGATTTAAATTCTATCCAAATTGTATAAAGCGAATTTGGAATTAAACCTAATTTATAATGCATTACTTAATACAATTTTTAATTTTTAAAAACTAAAAAATTAACTTATTTAATTCTTTTATTTGTATTTTGGGCCTATTTTTATTGTTTTTTAGGCCCAAATGTTAGGGTTTTGATCAATTTATAATGCTCTCCAAACCCTAAGCCATTCTTTGAAGCCGACGCCTCCATCTTCCATTCAGGTAAATCTCCTCGCTAGGGTTTCCCCCTTTTTTTTTTGTATTCTTCTTGTATTTTGTTTTGATTTATTTTTTCTGGTTTTTGTTTCTGTTTTGCTTTTGTTAGAAATCATTGGAAGTTTTAATTTGGAAGAATGGTGAGAGTTAGTGTTTTGAACGATGCTCTTAAGAGCATGTACAATGCAGAGAAGAGGGGCAAACGACAGGTCATGATCAGGCCCTCTTCTAAAGTCATCATCAAGTTTCTTCTGGTTATGCAGAAGCACGGTTTGTTTCTTTGATTTGACTTCATCTTTGCAATTTATTTTCTCTATGTCATCTGATTTCATCTTTTGTTCTTTAATGTTTAGGTTATATTGGTGAATTTGAGTTTGTCGATGATCATAGATCTGGAAAAATTGTTGTTGAACTCAACGGCAGGCTGAACAAATGTGGGGTTATTAGTCCTCGTTTTGATGTGGGTGTTAAGGAAATTGAAGGTTGGACTGCTAGGTTGCTCCCTTCCAGACAGGTTAGTGTTTAATACCTTTCACTTTTGTGAAATGCGATCGTGAAATTTAGGGATTTCACTGGAGATGTCAATAGTTGTTAAATCGTCTTGTTACGTAGATTGTCTTAGATTCTAAATCAGGCTAGTTGGATATCTTAGTAGATGCACATGAAAGAGTAGTATGAATACTTTTCCATTGTTTAACAAGTACTCTGAAATGGCTGCTTAGTTTTGCGAACGTTTAAGCCCACATTTTTTAAAACTTGAGACGCAATAAGGCGCAATAGTCCTATGCGAAGTATGCATGCTCCATAAAGAGAGTAAACGAGAGTAAGCATGGTTGTGGAGGAAATGTGAAAAAAAGCCTCAAACACAAAAAATTTTAATCTTTATTAATACAACAACCCTAATTCTTATTCCAAGGCACAAAGCTTTGAGCCCTGGGGCTTTTGGATGGTTCTGTGTTCGTCCGGAGGGCTTTTAAAATGCCAGTTTAGATACAAGTTTGGACAATTTTACTTTCGAATTATCTTTTGTTTTCCATTGTAAGTGCTGGCTGTGTAAGGATTTGTTTAGTAACATGATTTTTCAATATATGGTAATGATCTGTTTGATGAAATTAATAATATGCAGTTTGGATTTATTGTGCTGACAACATCTGCTGGAATTATGGATCATGAAGAAGCAAGAAGGAAGAATGTTGGAGGCAAAGTTCTTGGTTTCTTCTACTGAATATGGTTTTGAGCATCCATTATGGAGTTTTGACATAGCTTTCAAATAGTACTACATTTTCTGTCGGTAAAGAAAGATCCTTATCCTGTATTGATGATTAGATTTTGTGTTGCCAGTTTCTCATTTCTTAAGTTAATTCCAAGGAAATTTTTATTGTTTTCGTGAAGACGTTTTGGTTCTTTTAATTATAATGGAAGAGAACTAGTGCTTTCAAATCTCTTGCTACCTACTGTCCCAACTCTGTTTTCTGTCACTTGAGTTTTCAAGTTCAATAATAGTTATCTTAGAGAGACCCGGAGCCAGCCCTTTTAAAAGCTGTACTCAAATTTCTAGAAATGTTATAATCGGAGTCTTGTACTTGCAATTGTTTCAGAAATTAGACCTCAATGGATAATAATTGAGCCCTAAAGCTTAAACCGAACAATTGTCTTAATTTTAATACTATTATAGGTTTGAGGGCTTAAGTTTTGACGATGAGGATATCTTTGCAACTACCACGATACTTTAGAGATAGGAGATAGGTTTTGTGTTTGCCATATTTATTGCATTGTGAATGATCTTTGACAGTTATTAAATTGAAAAGTCCGTTAGGGGACTTTTTCAATTGAATGGTATGTTTGTATTGAATTTCTATGCCCTTGCCCTTATAATGTTGATTGAAACATGCTCGGGATGGATCGGTCATTGTAGATTCCCCTTATGAAGATTGAAATACTGGCAAGATATTAGAATTGGGTTAGTTTACGTTCATCTTAGGTGTTTGTATATTTTTATTTAGATTGAACATGTTCCTCGTTATTCTCTTTTATTTTGTTTTCTACATGCCTAAGTTTTTTATTAACTAGAAAATGCATTATCTTCTTCTCCCTCATCTAATATCTTTTATGGATGTCTCTAAAATAATAGTTATTTTCTTCTCCTTGATTCCATTTTTTATTGTGGGCATATATGGCTTAAACGTCCTTTCTACGGGGCAGCATCACTCGAAGAAAAAAAATATTAAAATTTGTTTTTTGTTTACCTTACTAATCTTACATATTTGTTGATTATAAATACAAAATTTTAATTTATTAACATTTAATGACTTAATTTCACTAATCAAGAGTTTGTTTATAAGAACTGAAAAAGACAAAAAGAAGTTGCATGACGTGAAAAACGAATAACATAATTTCAAGAAAACGGTAGCATATTTATATCAATATAGAATAATTTTAAAAACTGAAAAAGTCAATAAGTCTACGATCGAAAATAAAAATGTTCATTAATTGGTCACATTTTCGTGTAGTTCTTTTAAACAATGATACATGTAGGAAATGATACACAGTAGTATCAACATGGTCATGATACACGATTGTTGCGATAGTGTGCTTTTTTTTTTATGGTAAACGACCGTTTATGTCATGATAAAAGATCGTGTAATTCTTTTTAAAAGATTAGAAAATGACTTCAAATATAAGCGATCGTGTTGATTATGGTAAGCGGTCGTTTAGATTATACACACAATTGTCTAGTTTTTTTTAAACGATGGGAGAAAGGTTTCAAATCTAAACGATGATTAGATAATCGGTCGTTTAGATCATATCAAAGTGATATTAAAACAATCTTGAAAATCTAGAAGATGAGCTGAAGAAATTTGGAAGAGAATGAATAAATTGCAAAGAAAAAAAAAAGTGACGAATCGTCTGAAATATGAAAGACAAATTTGAAATTTATGAAAATACTTTACCGCCTTTATGGACTTTTCGTTTTTATTACTGCCGTAAATATTTTGGTGTTTTGTTACATTTATGAAAAGTAACAATAAATATATGGGTTATTTTTGAATATAACAAAATAAAATTTCAATTTATATTTCTACAACTTTCGGGTTTGTATTAATAATTGTATAATTGTAAACTCTAATTTTTTGGAAGAACTAATAATTGTATTAATTCAGATTCTATTTTTTCTTCCGGTTAGTTTAGGACTTAAATTGAACCTTAGGGTAGATTGATATAATCCCGAAGTTTGGGTATAAATTGATATTTCTATAAAATATAACAAGGTTTTATACTTTATCCATGTCTATTAATGACTTGATAGAAGTCTATAATTGATAGGTTTAATTTTTTTTTAATATTTTATCAAATTTATGATTTCAACAATTTCTTAAATAAAATATTTAATATATTAATATATACGGGACATTTTCAAGTACAAAATGAATCAACTATTGCAAAATTTTAGATAGATCTACCGTTGAAAGACTTTCTATCAATGATATGTTAGACATTGTCATTATTTGATATAGTATGAAATTTTGCTTTTTTTTTTTTTTTTTTTTTTTAATATTTTCAATAATTTTGTTAATTTATCATAAATTTTCTAAATATATTTGTCTTTTTTTTTTAATCCTACTAGTTTCTAGACTGTTTCTTATCCCTTTTCTATTGGGGTATTTTCAAAAATATAAAAAAATGACAAAATATTTACAGTCTATAGAACAATTCCGAAAACAGAAAAAGCCTAGAGGCCCACCGTGCAAAATATCAAAAATGCCCCATCAATTACGCCGTCAACAACGTGCACATAATATATTTGCGATCGTTTAGATTTGGCTATTTTTGGTACACGATTGTTTAGATGTGACCACAATTTATTTTTTCAATTTTTTTGTTACACGATCGTTTAATTTGATTACGTTTAAATTTGGTTACACGATCATTTAGATTTAGGGATCCAAGTCTAAACGATTTTTTTCCCAAAACTTGGTACACGATCGTTTATATTTGGCTAAACGATTTTTTAAAATTCTTTTGTTACACGATCGTTTATTTTTTTTATACGATTGTTTAGATTTGTCTACACGATCGTTTAGATTTGGTAGACGATTTTTTTAATTCTTTTGGTACACGATCGTTTAGATTTGTCTACCGATGATTTATTTTTTTTACACGATCGTTTACATTTGGCTACTCCAATCTAAATGATTTTTTTTCAAGATTTTCTATACATGATTTTTTAGATTTTGCTATTTTTTTTGTACACAGTCGCAAATCTAAACGACGTAAAAAAAGAAAAGGAAAAGAAGAAAGACGAAGGAAAGAAATCACAGCGAAAAAAAAAAAGAAGAAAGACAATGGAAAGATTAAACGACGTAAAAAAGAATTAGAAAAGAAGAAAGACGATGAAAATATTAAACGACCTAAAAAAGAATCCAAAAAGAAGAAAGACGATTAAAAGAAATTGCAAAATAAGAAAAGCAGAAAGATGATGGAAAGAAGTTGCAGTGAAAAAAAAGAGGAAAAAAGAAAGACAATAGAAATATTTAACAATGTAAAAAATCAATTGAAAAATAAGAAAGATGACGAAAAAAAATCGTATAAAAAAATAAGTGGAAAAGAAAGAAAGACGATGAAAGAAATTGCAGGAGAGACGATTTCATCGCGAGGAAGAGAAAAAAGATGGAAGGACAAATCTGAAAATTTAAAAATGACTAACTTTATGGACTTTGTTACACGGATCCATAAATAGTTTGGTGTTTTGTTATATTTAAGTAAGTTTCCCTTTTCTATTTCATTTGTTTCTTTCTAGGTTTTTAGTTAAGATTTTCTTTTTGAAAATCGTTCCTGCATCCATTTCAATAAACTATTTTGTAAAATTGACTTTTGAAAAAATCTACAAATAATTGATAATTAATGGTTAAACTAATTTTAAAAATAATCATAACGAATGGTATAAATTAATTTACCATGAAAGTTTTGGAGTTTAGTGGTTATATAATACAAGTTACACGTAAATGTCTTTCAAATGAAATCTTGCGAAGATTGTAAATCAAGTATTTGGCCTATCGATAAGCCGATGTTAAAGAATGTAATTCCACTGACTTCAACATTATTCACTATTAAACTTTACATGTTTATCGAAAAACTTTATTTTTTATCTTTAGATTTCAGTCTCTTTAATATTTCTTGACTCTCAACTAAATAACTCTACATGAAATACTACTTCTTAACTCTATCGTATTAACTCTAGACTTGAAAGAACTCGACTCATACGCTCTAGACACCCTTCTAACGAAATTAATAGTATAGAGTTTTGAATACAAAATTGATAATTTCCTTTTTATTTCTACAAATCTCAGTTTTTCATTTCTTTCAGAAAGGATATTTCAAATTTTACAACCGTGAAAATAACCATTTATATTTAAAAATTATTTCAAGGACAAAAATATGATATATATATATATATATAAACTCCTAAAGAAGTCAATGAGATCTCTTGCAGTAATTGTTGAACTAATTTCCTTTTCGTATATTCAATCTCACAATAATGATAATTCACACCGTGTGAATAATTCAACGATCTTCCGTTCTAAAGGTAAAAGGTTTGAATCTCTCCACTCCTAATTGTGGTAAAAAAACATATGTACAATATCAACACATTAAACCAGAGAGTGACTTCTATCGGCTGATTAGCACAACAACCCAATAAAATGAGTGATGGGCTAAGGTTAACCAGAATTGAAAATGAGTTAAAAAGGTAGTTCAATAAGCAAAAAGTCGATGAAACAAATTAAAATGTTCTTCAAAATCTATCTTAAAAAATTTAGTAGATGAATCCTTATGTTATTGTAATGTGATAAAGTTTCTTAGAAGTATCATTATTTCACAATGCCATGCATCTTTATCCTAATATACTTTTAGTGTTTTTCTTTTAATGGAATTTTCAATTGAGAAAAAACTACAGCATATTATAATACCATTTAAACAATATAATATAATTGAACACTTACAACCCCATTATGAACTTTTTCAGTAGATCATAAGTAGAGAACATATAAGTTATTGATCGGATAATAAATAACAAAAATGATCATCAAAGCCAAAGTTCTTTTTTTTTTTTTTTTTTTTCCTTTTCTTTCTAAATAATAATAATAATAATAATAAGAAGAAGAAGAATAAGTAGTCATGTAGGAAGAAGAAAAACAAAATACCAAACTCTCCTCCTCCTATGATCTCCAACAAAGTAGCTTTAACTTGGTCCGATTTCATTATTTTGTCGTCTAAGGGTCATCTTTATATATATATATATCGTACGTTTTCTAATATGCCAAAGAGTATTCGTTGCCCAAAGTGACGCACGTGATCGAACAATTGTCGATACACGATCACGATCCACGTTCACATTTCTTCACTTTGAAATCATCGATCCTTGGCCCGTAGAAAAACGTTTGAGAAGCCATCGGAACGTCGAGCTACAACATAGAATAAAAGGGATGAAAGGCCGGGAAGCCATGGATGGTATATATTTCACAAAGATGATGAACAATGCCAAGATGTAGATTAGAAGGGGAATTAGGTTTTAGAGAAAAAATTGGGAGAAATGGGAGATGGTGGGGGGTTGGTTTTGATGTTGTGGAAGAATAGGATCTTCTAAGCATATGCTTCAAAGCAATAACTAGTTGGTCCATTTTCTCTCCACTTTATACTAACTTTTTGTTTATTTAATTATTAATGACATGTATATATGTGCCAAAAAGTGGTAAACCCTAACCTTAAAAACATTTCTACCCTTATTAATTATTTCACCTTAAACTTTGATCTTTATATATAATTTACACCTAATTCTTATGAATAAACCCCTAATCTTATAATCAATTAATAAAGTCCTTTTTAGTTTTTTAAACTTAACACCTATTTTATTATTTCTCAAGATTTTGTGATGATTTTCATCTTTATAGTAAAACTATAAATGCATTTTTCGTTTTAGAAATTTGATTTTTTTAAAATATCGATGAAAAGTACATAAGAGAATAAAAATTTTAGAAGTAAAAAAAAAGATGTTAGGTAGATTTGATTTTCTAAAAACAAAAAAAAATCAAATAAGTATGGTAAGTAAGATAAATAATTACAATTACAAAACATATTAAATAGCTATTAAATAAAATTAGGGAAATTAATTAGGACATATATATTACCATTTAGAATTATATGTGTATTCTAAATGAAATCTTATAAGGGAAATGCTTAGCTAAGGATTAAAATATCAAATAGATGTATTTTAAATTTACGGATACAAATATGGACAAAATATTGATATCTATCCATAGATATTATGGTAAATAAAGAATGTATAAAATTATTTAAGCGGATAATTGTGATATTTTACTTATGCATATTCCCATTTTGAATTTGATGTGACATTTTTTTTTTTCTAGTTTGATAAAAATATTTAAGAAAATATAATAAAATATATATTATATCAATATTGAACGATAAGTATTTAAAAACGTTAATATTTTGTTTAGAAAGATATAAATGATATTAATATAAAATTTATAGATGTACGCAACCAATATTTTAATAACCTCGTGCTTTTAACTTAACTGTTAAATTAAAAAAAATTGATTTGAAATTCACTATTATTATTATTATTATTATTATTAATGTAACAATCCTCCAAAGTACACTTAATATTTCACTTAAAAAGAGCACTATTTTATTCTCAATGTACTCTAATTGCGCACTTTCCACATTTGATGATCTGAGAAAGCAGTATAGGCTATTGTTAATTTTATATATATATATATATATATTTCTTGTAAATGGAGAATAAAATTTCTAACTATAAAGTATCTTTCTGGACATTAAATTTTTAAGAATAGATACATTCGTTCTCTAATATTTTAAATTGATAATTTTAGTTCTTGAGTTTTCAAAAAACACGTAGTTTAAAAGGTTACTTAACTAATAAATCTATAAAATTAAGGGACTAGAATGACCGATTTGAAATATTAGAGATCAAATGAATGCATCTATTCTTGAAAAGTCGAGAATCGAAAGAATATTTTTGCTGACTGCTAAACTTTTTATTGAAAATATAATTTCTCTTTTTAAATAGACCTAACTAGTTAGAGTGTGCTTAGTTGTCACCTTTTAAGGAATTTTGGATATATAATACAAAGACATAAGATTTAATAGCCAAGCAATTTAAAACATGCTATTAATAATATTATAAACACCTTTTCTTCAAGATCTTCATTATGAGAAGCACTTTTTTTTTTTTTTTTTCTTTTTTTTTTGTTTAAATATCAACTTGATGGAATGAATGAGACCACGTAAATCAGTTGCAAATTTAAAGGATTTTTTTTAGTTGATTTTAGAGAACAAAACTCTTCCAATTAAATTAAATAAATCTGTATAAAATGTTTAGGTATTGGTTCGTATATTAATTTTAATTTATGACTATTAAACAATATTTTTCTAAATGCTATACGTAATAATACACAATCCAATATTAATTTCGACTACTTTTCCTAATATCGTTATAGGAACATTGATACATACAAAGAGAAAAGAAAGAGATAATCGTTTGGAAGAAATAAATTTTTGTTGAGAAAATATATATTTGATTTCCACTGTCTCATCACTCGACCATTTATTTTTTCTTCATTTTTTTTTCTAGTTCTATCACGAAGTGTTCTTCAAGCCTCCATGCAAAGTTATTTTTCTAGACATTTCTTGCATCTTAAAATATCTTAAATATTTCTGTGAATTAGGTGTGGTCTTTTTATCTTTAGAGGTGTATATATTTATATCTACGTAAGATTTAATTCACTTATACTCTCTAATTTTTGCTTCCTCATATTTTAGACTTGAAATATAAAAAAGATGGTAAAACTATGAAAATATTACTATATTTTCTTCGTTGTTTCATATTACTAGAAGCATAGCTCAATTGATATAAATGTACGTTTTAACTTTGTAGCATGAAATTGGATTTCTCACCTCTACATCTCGGTAAAAAAGAAACGAAAGGGTCATTTTTTTGTTAACGTAGATATTCTTTATTTCTGTAAATTTGAAAGCAAAAGTTTAGTGAATTTTCAAAGGTGTACTATTCAAACACTTTTTGATTGATTTATATAAAACACTTTGCGAAGTTTATAACACATTCAAGGACAAAATTTAATGTATGAAATGCGGATTCCCTTTTATTGGTTTCAAGGGTATTATTGTCATTTTGCTAAAATCTAGGAGGTGACAATTTCGGTTTTTAAAAGAATTATTTGAAGATATGATTTTCATAACCTTACATTTTGGGTTGATAATTCTATTGGTTTCATAGGATATATGTTTTTGACATTTTCCTAAAATCTACTGAGTTTCATCTACATTTTAATTAGTCTATAAGTTTTGCTTTCATTTTCATTTAATTCATAACCTTAGATTTTACACATTTATTTTTGAGTTTTACTAATCATTACTTTAATACTTCACATTAGTTTTTCATTAATTATTTTACTAATGTAAAATTTTGTTAATTAGTTCTTTTAATAACATTGCGGCTAAGAGAATTTGAATTTAGAACTTTTTTATTCTGTACATGCATATGCTAATTGAGTTAGCCAAGTTCATGGTGTTTTGTTAACTAGTTTAAATAGTGACAAAAGTTTAGTAAAAAATATTGTCATAATAATTAATTTAATAATTTTAAATGAATTTAGTTAATTTAAATTAATTAGTAGACATTAGCACTAAAAATTGTTGAATAGAAATTAAAACTCAAAACTAATGTATAAAAATACTAAAAAGTAAATAGAAAAAAGGTCAAGGTTACAAATGTAAATATTGAAGTCTTGGAAAATACACGAAAATACGTATATATTAAGTGAAATATAAAAGTATAAAATAAGATTTAGAAGGAAAAACCAACCATACAAGCTTCACCAAAACAAAGAAAAGAGGCAATCCAATTCAACACAACCATATAACACCCTCCCTCCCAAGGCCAAAGAGTGAATACTTAAATGAAACATTTTTAGATCTAAGTAAATCAAACTCAAAATTCAAAAGTAAAATGTAAACTTTGAAACTTGACTCGAAGATAATATTTTTATTGATCTTGTTAATGCTATAACTCGTAAGGATGTGGACTTATTTGAGTTGTCAGGTATTGTTAAAGGCATTGATCCCTTGACTCTATCTACTCTGGTGGTGTCCTTTTGTGGTGCATGCTAATTAAGAGTAAGGGTGGATATTGGTAAATTGGAGTGGTTTTTCGACCAAACTACAATTGAATCAATTAAGATTGATTTAGTAAATGTTCAAATTGACCTAGACTACAAAAAAGTAAAAACCGACCTTTGGTTGGTTGATCGGTCGAATTATATCAATTTAAGCTTTTGAAACTTTTCAAAAATGTTATCGATTTACATTTTCCTAAACTGATGAAATCCTTCGTTATTTTCGATTGATCACTCTTGGTTCGGTCAGTATTGGTCACTTGGTTCGATTTTTGGGTCTATCATACTCATTTGTAATGGCGGAAAAGGGGAGAAGGGTGTGGTATGGTTGTGCGGGATTGAATTGCCTCCTCCTTGTTTAGTTGATTAGCTTTTGAATGAGTTTCCCATTAAAAAGAAAAGAACCTAGACCGAACGGAAACCTAAGCCATAGGACTACAAATGTGCTTTTTACCTATAATAATATTTATGCCCTTTTAACTTTTTCTCCAATGCTTTTGCTTTCCAGTGTTCTTCAACTACTCTTTACTTTTAAAATATTTAATAATTATCAAATATTCATTAATAAAAATGGACATGAAAATTAAACCATCAACCTGGTAATAGTTCTAATTACATATTCAAATTTCTAACATTTATATAAGTTTGAATATATAATTACAACTATCACTACCACCATACACATTAGAGGTGATTTTTACAATTTACCTACAAAAAAATATTCAATGATCAAATTAAAGAAGGAAAAACATAAATGAACTTAGCTAAAATAAGGAAAAATTTATAGTAATACAATAGTATGAAACTTTTCTTACTACCTCTATCCTAATTTAAGAATTAGGTAAAATTTATAGAATAAATAAATTATAAATTAGTATATCATTTAATACAATAGTATTTAGCAAATTTTCACATAGAAAATGTACTATCCATTTTGAAGTTAGAGATATCTCCGTCCTTAGATTTTCGAGGTAAAGAAAAAAAATCATATGAAAAGTAAATTTAATATACATTAATATAAAATAAAAAATAATAAAGAATTTGTGTGGAATAAGGAACAAAGAAAAAAAGAAACTAATAAAAACAATTTACAAAAGGAGTGGACAATTGCAATTTCAAATTGTTTTCTATTGGCGTTAAGTTCAAATCCAAACCGAAACCCCTTTTCTCACCGCCGTCAGATTTCTCCAGCACAGCGGCGGCGGTGGTGGTGGAGGTGCGGTGGCGCCTCATGTGGCCGCCCAACGCTTGACCCATCGGAAAGTGAAGCCCACAAATGGGACAATCGTGGGCCTTGGGCTTTGTTGGTGGGCCGTTAGCGTCTTTGAAATTGGGCTTCTTGTGGCTGGCCCTATGCCCTCCCAAAGCTTGGAACGATGAAAATTCCCTATTACACGTTTTACACACAAAAACTTTGCCGGAATCGGCGGCCGGAGCAGTATTCTTCCGCCATGGCTCCTCCACTTTGGACAAACAATCCACCATATCTAAAGCTTCAAACTCTCCTTCCCTTTCCCTCTTCATAAAATTTGGATCTAATTCTAGAGGGAACATGAACACAAAAGTATTGAATTTGTAATATGAGAGGAGTTGGGAGAAAGGTGTTTTATAGGAAGAAAAAGATGTTGGCTTTTGAAAGGAAATGACGGGTTTAACCTTGGGATTAATTGGGTGTATGTGGAGAGAGAAAGTGAGGAATTGGGTGAAAGGGAGGGGTAGTTTTGGAAATTAAGAGGAAGTTACGTCATGGGGGTAGGCGTAGATGAGGGCAACGCAAACTTGAGGTGGAAGTTGAAGAGTACGAATAAAGTACGGTTTTGACTAATTTGTATTCAAATCTTCAACATCAATTGTCCTGGATATTTTATTGGTCCTAAAATGTATATAACAATTTCTAAATTTATTATCAATACTTTTATTCTTTAAGTAAACATTTATTATTATTATTATTACGGTTATTTTCAAATATAATAAAATGAACCAATCAATTAATTTAAAAGAATTAAAAACTCAAAACTTATTCAATCGAAACTATATATAAGAAAAAAGAAAAACATTAATTAACCTATATTCTTATATTCTTAAGCATCTTTAGTCTAATGTTGAAGTTCTTATGCTTGAATGTATTTTAAAATATCTCATCATCTCATAATAATAAGTTTGGATATAAATTTGAATGTGAAAGGTGGAAAAGTATGTCAATCAATCCATTGAACATTTTTTAATGTAATGACTTTTGAAGAAAGACTAATTAAGGCATAGAATAGTATTTTGGGTTCTTCATCATTAGATTTTTCAAGGAATATGTATATGAATGGCCTCACAATTTTTCAACACAACTTATCTAATTATGAGGTAGACATAAACTGAGATCCATTTCTTTTGTTTCTTAGGAAAACAAATAAAAAAAAAATAAAGAACAATAGTAATTAAAATAAAACCTTTCCTTTTAAACTACTCATTACAAATCTATTTTGATAGACAAACTAAGTACAATTTTTTTTTTTAATGAAATCGAGTATGAATTAACTGTCATACAAACGCGTTAATTTGAACAAAATCTATTGAATCCTCTTTATCTTTTATAATCCTTAAAAATTATTCTTTTTAAATTCGATAGATGAATATTTAAAATTTCAAATTCTAAAATTGAGACATCGATAAGAGATTTTTTAAAAAAGGTTTTGAATATAGTTTGGTGGACTTTATCTAAGTTTCAAAATGTATTTTTAAACTCGATATATACTTTTATCGTTAGAGTATGTTTGGGGGTGGGGTTTTAATGTTTTTACTAGGGGTGTATCCCAACCCAATCCAACCTGTTAAGTTTCCAACTCAACCCGTATAATATAAATTGGGTTGTGAGGTTGTATTTTTTTTTTCTTTTTTATGTTTCTAAATCCTAATGTTTGTGAAGTTTCAAAATTGTTCCTTAAAAAAAAGTTTAAAATTGCTATACATTCAAAGTTTCAAATATCTATTAATTCAAAATTTCAAATATATATATAATTCGGCTTAGATTGGGTTGATCCGAATTTTTCAACCCGACACCCAACCTAACTAGAAAAAAATAAAAAATTTCAATCCAACCCAACTCATATAATATGGGTTGGTAGTCCGGGATATTCTTACGCCCCTAGTTTTTACTAATACTCACTTTTAATTTTTTGTATTATTATTATTATTATTATTATTATTATTATTATTATTATTATTATTATTATTATTATTATTATTATTTGCAAAAGCATTGAATTAGAATCAAGATAAGTGGATCCCGTAGTCCTGAGATTAAACCACAAACGAAACAGAAACAAGAAGAAATTAAAAAAAAAAAAAAAAAAGAACAAGAACAAAAATACAATTAAACAAGCACAAAAGCAAAAGCTTTACACAACTCAAGGAGAATAAAGAAGGAAAATCTCACACAAACTCAACTTATCATTTGGGAAGGACCCAAATTAGTTCCATAGATTAAAATATTACACTCTCTTTAGATATGATATATAACGACATACAATGAACTTCTCTTAACTTTGAAGCGTCAATTTTGGAAGAAAATCGAAAAACTGACCGATTGATTTTCATGAAAATCAAAGGCAAATATTGTGGTGTGGGTGCAACTAACCGTCACTTTGATTCTTTTGTCATAATTCAAGTTGATACCAAATTTCTTACGCATATCCGTTGTGATGTCCTTTGGTCTATAAATTATGACTTTATAGGTTTGACCAAACACCTAACTTCTAACCTATCTATGGTCATGATTCAATGTTTCATGCTTCCAAGTATGAGCACTAGAAAATTTCAAAATATGCTTAAACTTTGCAGTTTACATTATTCATATGTGTCATAATCGTAACTATGTAAAGACTGTAACCATTTGTGAATTCGATCTTTTTAACTCTAAGCTCAAAATTCTTCATCATTAGCCTAACAATCTCATTGTGACGAGTCCTTTTTTTTTTTTAACATGAACATACATTTCTCCAACTTGATCAACATCATCAAAACTTGAAGAATTGACCAAACATCATTCATTGACTGACTGATTGCTGATTTGGTATTTTCGACAACATTCATGATTTGACGCAATTTAGTAATTATTTGAGTTAAATTACGTTTATTGATTTTCATACGATATCTAAACTTGTAAATGTGTATTATTTTTGTTTAGATTTTATTTTCCTTCGTAAGTTTATTAATATCCCACGATTTTTAATTTTTATCAGACATGTGATGTTTTCTTTGATACTTCGACATGTTTAATTCAACATTTAGGTCAAACATTTCGCATCTATTTCTATTTTTCTAGAAAAATTAAGACTAACCTAATAATAACAAGAATAAATTTACTTATTTTAAAAGGCGTAAAATGCTTTTTTCCTAACCATTTAAGTATCTTTTACAAAATTTTAATATTTAGATGTTTTCTAAAAATACGTGTTCATTATTGTTATAAATCAATATTTCTAAATCGAATTGAGATTTCAACATTTCATCGAATCTAACATCTTAGACTTTGTCTCAAACTGGTCATAGATTCAATTAATTTAGATTTTTGATAGAAAAGTCAAATGTCTAAATCTCTCACCCCACATCTTATTAGGCTAAAAAAAACCATAAATGTTGCATTAAGAAACAGTTGGCACATTGTTATATATGTTTAGGTAAGTTAAATTAATGAACAAAAGATGGCCTGGACTTTACAACTTTATAAATTTAGATAATTTAGTATGTGATATGACATGTTAGGGAACGTCTCCCGCACAAACTATTCTAAAATTATAATAAACATCCCTTTTCATAATAAATAATATTTAAAAGTTTTAAATTAGTTACGGTCAATATTTTTTAAAACCCTCATTTTCTATCGTATTTATTATTTCTATCGCTTTTACTATTTTAATATAATTCACACCTCAAATATAAGACCATAACAACCAACTTATTGCTCCAAACGAACCCCTTAAAACTTTAATGAGTAGCATATTATTATGAATGAAATTTTCAAAAAGAAATAAAATTTAAACGATAAATGGAATATTTTTAGATGTAACAAATTCTATAAATCATAGACACTGACAAACTTTTATCTTTCTACTAGCATCTATTATTGATAAAATATGAAATTTTGCTGTAACTATAAATATTTTCAACAATTTTGCCCGTTTATATCTCATTTGAACAATTTTTTACTTCGAGATATGATCATTTATTCATTTTTATTCATTGAAAAAAATGCATTGATTTCATATTTGACGTAATAGAAATCCTAATTGTATCATGTTTTCTAAGTCTAATATTCGTACGGTTGATATGAAATTATATGATATTAACATATTTGTACCATTAATATTTGAACTTCTACGATATCAACATATTTGTACCCTTAATACTTGAACTTCTATGATATCAACTTATGTGTATATTTGCATGCTTAGACACATTTAAAGTCACATGTCATCTCTGGTTGAAATAAGCATATATATATATATATATCAAGTCATGAAGAGTGTAGCCAACTGTCCAATTCTCCAACCCCACATATCACAAGTCATGTCATATCTTACTAAGCAATTGACTAATGTTCTTTAGAGACTATTTGAAAGCTCCCAAAAAAAGGAAAAAAAGGAAACTATGCCAATTAGAAAAGAAAAATGCAAACAGGCAGGCAAATTGAAACTGATAGAAGTTGAAATTTGTATGTAACGCTGAAATATTTCCATACTGTTCACAACAAAAGAACAAAAACCACAGCTCATATACTAATAACTTGTGTGTTCTGTAATTTCCCTCTTTCAATGTTCAAAAGACAAATTTCAGATCATTGGACCTGAATCAATTCATCAATCACTCCCCAATAAATGACTAAAGCATCAATTGATGATATGTACATGTGACAGAAGCTTAATCCCATAATTTAAACCTTGTAGAATGTAAAAGAATAGTAAATATGGTAACCAAGCCTCTCAGTTTCATATGAACAGCAAAGACAATCTCTCTCTCAAATATGCACCCTTTGAGTCAAAAACATCACATACCTGTTGTTTGTAATCAACGTCATGTTCGATAGACAAAGGAACATCACCATCCTCTGTTTCATCTCCGATATCAATGATAATGTTATGAAGTAAGCAGCAGACTAGAATGATCCTCGGCAACCGATGTTTATCGGGTCTCCACATCACTCCTTGAATGATCCTCCACCGTTCTTTCAACATTGCTAGTGCTTGTTGAACCACCAACCGAGTCGCTGTGTGTCGCTTATTGAACTCAGCTTTTGATGTTGAGAGTTCTTTTCCATCATAGGGAGTGACAAGATAGGAAAGTAAAGGATAGCCGGAATCTCCAACTATATATTCTTGGATTTCCGATCTGTCGGGAAGCTCTAACCTCTTCCCATTCAGCCTCTCCCCCTTGTCACAAAGCTTGTGGAAGTTT
The DNA here is from genome assembly GCF_025177605.1 of Cucumis melo. Classification (NCBI taxonomy): domain Eukaryota; kingdom Viridiplantae; phylum Streptophyta; class Magnoliopsida; order Cucurbitales; family Cucurbitaceae; genus Cucumis; species Cucumis melo. The sequence goes on along the minus strand of NC_066868.1, from coordinate 3,248,076 downwards.
GAACTCTGGAAAACTAACCTATCCGACAATTTCCCAGGCAATCCAGTTAATATGTCTCGAAACCTCATTTCTGCATCTACAATCACTTGCAAAACCATGCTGTGGTTTTTTTCGTCATCAAGCCACACAAAACTTGTGGGATCCGAAGCAGGCAGACACATCGTGATGTGGGTGGTATCGATCGAACCACAACAGTTAGGAAGTCCTTGTATTTTCTCAAATTTTGATTTCACTTGAGCCATTTCCACTTCATTTGAAGGCCAATGAAGATGGCAAAGCCCCCTTTCTTCCATTGACTCCACAAATCGCCATGTGACTTGAGACACAGTCGAGTGGTTCAATCCAAGTGAATCACCAATTGTCACTAACGATTCACCGGACCCCAGCCTTCTTAAAGCTACAGCTACTTGATCACATAAAGACAACGGCCTACCGTTCAAAAATGTAAAATGACCAGATTTAGCTGTCATGTCGTCCTTGACAAGCAAACATATGTAATCGAAAGTCTTTCGGGAGACCTTGAAAATGGATTTGAATCTATCCAAACCTTTTGATGCAGAATGAAGACCTGCATAGAAATGGGGCCAAGAAAGTGTAACCAAAATTTTCAAACTAAAACACTGAAATTGGTCCAGAATATTTTGAGGAGAAAAGGCTGAGCTAATCCCCAAATCATTGGATACATTCATGACCAGTATGATTAGTTTTTCACTTTGTAGTGTAATGGCAATAGATTCTCAGTGGTTTCCAAATATGTAAAGTAGAAGACTTGAGAAACTGATAAACACCAGAAGAAAAATCTAATGACATTACGTCAATGCCAAAGCAATGAGGATGTAAATCATTTGATGTGAGTTATAAAGCCTAATAATTGAATAACTACATTTTCTAACTCTCCAATCCACTCTCGACTCTACATCAGTCCAATCTACTATAGTTGTCTCAACACTTCAAAACACAATTTAGTAACATATGGAAGTTATATTATCTAATTGCTAAAATCAGATACGATAGAGGAATAGCATAAATTCTCTTCATTCTCTAAGATAATAGGAAGGAATTCCAAAACAAGATGTGCGTCATTCTTGTTGTGTCTGAACTTCACTCATAACAAAACCATACATTCAGGGGTAGTAGTTGGCAGAGAACATTGTCATCACCCTGAAGAAGGAAGGACAACCAATACATAGCGAAAGGTTGGAAGAAGGAACACACCCCCACCCTAGTATATAGAAGCATCCTTGTAATTCAAAGAACTAGCACTCAAATTTGTGGAGAGATGAAAATAAAGATAAGGCCATTTCATTTCAACAAGAGAATGACACTCAAGTTCCATAGCTCTGGGTCTATATCGTCACTATCATCTATAAACTACTAATGTCGAATCAGGGTCAACTAGTTACAAGTTCGAGAAGCTCTTGACAACCAAAGAATACTAAATACAGCTTATGAAGAACCAAAGAATACTAAATACAGCTTATGAAGGTGTAACGTCATAAGCTAGACCAGTCAAACAGCATAATCAATCCCTTCACAAATTAAACACTAACGCATCAAACCCAAAACGAGATCCCCTGTCAAGCTCTATACATTACGAGCACAGAAAACAGATCAAAATCTCAGAAGCAAGGCCACGGCATTGACTCATTCAAACTCTTATAAACAGAATCACATAACATAATATTTCTTCATAGAAACTCAACAAAATGTCTTGCCCTTCTATACAATGACTCGAAGCTAACATAATTATCAAACCTCCCAATGCATGCAGTACCGTCAATTCTTTCTACACACCAGATAAGAAGTCAACTAAGTTCAAATCATTTTTGTTCCAAACAGTCGATAGTCAAACAGAACCGATCTTACAATCGAAGAACTTCGATTAGAAGTAAAGAGAAAATCAAGATATTAAAAAGAAAAAAAGAAAGAAATACCATTGGTTCGTTTGGAGAAATCATCCCACCAATCTATAGCGTCATCCTTTTCAGAAGAATCAGAAGCAGTACCATTGGAATCGAGCTTCCTCTCTAATTTCTTCTTCTTTCTCAAACCTCTGATTGGACCCATTAGCCACAACGAGTGAGTGATTAAAACCCAAAAATAAAGAAAATGTTATTGACGAAGAGGATACATAATATTCCACAAAATCGCACACAGATTCTTGAAATTTTGGTAAAAACAGGAATTGGGTTTTTTAGAACATGCAGTGGAGAAAGATCGGGGGCCGCCCTTTGAACGAAACCAACTTTAAAAGAAGAAAAGGTCCAATCAAAGGTGGGAGTCCATGAGAGAGAGCAAGAAGCTTTGGGTTAGCGAATGAGCTAAAGGCGATTTTGTTTTGTGAGACAAATCTGACGGCGGAGGTCTTCATAAAAGGCTCTTCCCAATTCCATTAATTCCAAAATTATCAAATTAAATTTCTTAAATAATAAAAATGAATTCTACCGATGAGCTTAATTTCACGATCTAATGGATTTTTGTGTTAGTTTTTGAAAATAATAACCGTTTGTTAAAAGGTGGTTAAAGTTTGCAATTTAAGTAGGTCTGAAATTAAGGTTCTCTATGCTAAGACATCTCCTTACCGATAGATGCTCGTGTCACTTCTGAATACTTATCAATAGTGTTGCAAGGGTAGTGTGATCTGGTGTTTCCACAAACTCCTTAACTATTTAAAATGTATGGCACCGCTCTTATGTTTTTGTTTCTATTCCTATTTGAACTATCGACTTAAAAAAAATATCTAATAGTTTTCTAACATGTTTTAAAACTTTTAATAATGTTTCAAATAGATCCGTCCTTAACTTGATCGACATTTAAAAATATGTTACAAACTTATTATAAACAAAATTACAAGTTGAGATTCATATGTAACTTAAGACTCAATTTTCTATCTAATGGTTCAATTTATTTTTTACTATTTTTATATATATATATGAAGGACATAGTTAAATTTCTTTGATAATTTAAAAAATTTATTAGACATAAAATTAAGAATTTTGAAAAACTATTAAATAAACTTTTGAAACTATAACACCAAATATTGATATATTGAGATTTAAAATATCAATTTAAGATTTCAATTTATGGATAGATGGATAGATATATCAACAAAATATTGATATAGTTAAATATTTGTACAACTAAGAGAATCTAGAAATTATTTTTATTCTCAAATTATTGTTATATATTAGTATCTCTATTTATATTAAATTACATACTGTAAATTCTGTGAGTATTTATAAAATGAAGTGATTGAAAATGTTGAAAATATTTTTTAAAAAATATATAATAAAATTTATAAAATAAAATATATGCATATGTATCAATTATTTGATATTTTCTTTTCATTTATTGCCTTCTAATGGATGGAAGGATTTCAGGATAAAATAAGTATAAACAATTTCCTTGGCTGCTGTATTTGATGATGAAGATCTTTGCCTTTCCATATTTTTCAAAAACACATTAAATTCCATGTGTGGGTTTGACCTTTTTTTCCCCCTTTTACCTATTTAATCTTAAGTCTTTTCAAAAATATAAAAAAGCGGTAAAATATTTACCCTCTATAAAACAATTCCAAAAATGGAAAAAGTACAGAGGTCCATCATGTAAAATACCAAAAATGTCTCGTCAACCATGCCGTCAATAATGCGCGCGTAATATATTTACGATCGTTTAGATATGGTTATTGTTTGATACGCGATCGTTTAGATATGACTACAATTTATACGCGATCGTTTAGATATGGTTCAATATATACGCGATCCTTTAGATATGACTATAATTTATACGCATCGTTTAGATATGACTACCATTTATACGCGATCATTTAAATATGGTTCAATATATACGCGATCGTTTAGATATGGCTACAATTTATACGCGATCGTTTAGATATGACTACAATTTATCTTTTCAATTCCATCGTTTAATTTTGGTACACGATCGTTTAGATTTGCGGACCCAAATCTAAATGATTTTTTTAAAAAAAATTGGTACACAATTTTTATAATTCTTTTGGTACATGATCGTTTAGATTTCTTTAGACGATCGTTTACATTTGGCTACTCCAATCTAAATAATTTTTTTTCATGATTTTTTCAAGATTTTTTATACACGATCTTTTATTTTTTTTACATAATCGTTTACTTTTTTAAACGATCGTTTACATTTGGCTACTCCAATATAAATGATTTTTTTTCAAGATTCTTTATACGCGATCTTTTAGATTTTGCTTTTTTTGTTGTACACAGTCGTTTAGATTTGGTTACCCAAATGTAAACGCGTAAAAAAAAAGAAAAAAAGAAAGACGATGGAAAGAAATCGCAGCGAAAAAATAAAAAGACGATGGAAAGAAATCGAAGCGAAAAAACGAAGAGGAAAATAAGAAAAACGATGGAAAGATTAAACGACATAAATAAAAAATTGAAAAAATAAGAAAGATGATGAAAAGAAATCGCAGAAAAAAAAAAAAAAAAGAGAAAAGAAGAAAGATGAAATAGTAGGGGAAGATGGAGAAGACGAAATAACAGAGAAAGACGAATCGCGAGGAAGAAAAGAAAGATGGAAGGACAAACCTTGAATATTTAAAAAATGGCTAACTTTATGGCCTTTGTTATACGAGCCATAAATAGTTTACAGTTTTGTTGCATTTATGTAAGTTTTTCCTTAACCTTACTTACCTCACATGTTGAACTCAAAGAACAAGAAAAAAAAAACTATTAAAAAAAATTACCAAATAGATATAAATTAAAGGGATGATAAAAAGAATAGCAAAATTAGAGTTTTACTTTGGATAAATGACAATTTTATTTTTAAATTGACAAAATAGCAAAATAGATAATTTTTAAATTATAAATGGGAGAACAATGCCTTAAATGCCCCCATCTAATTGACAAATGTGATTTCTAAATACAATTGTAACATATACCACAAATACCCTATAATTAATACAAACTATGCACCCACACTTATATTCTATTCTCCCCAACAAAAAAAATAAAATAAAATAAAATAAAAATAAACCATCTTCTACAACATATCACATCTTCTGCATGCAACCACTTCACATCTTCTGCATTTACTTCTTCACTTTTGAAAACCCTAGAATTTTTTTGTGTCATCTTCTTTCCTTCATATCTTTGTTCCTTCAAATCTTCGATTAGCATCTCCGTTGCTTCAAACTTTCGTTTGCGCGACTATCTCCATTCTTTCTTCCGTTTTGGTGACTTTTAAGATCGCTTTCCACTGTTACCTTTTGGCCTCCGTTCAGGTATGCAAACGTTTGTATTCAACCGTTTTTTTCCTTTCAGCATAATTCGCTTCAAATTCAACATTCAATCTTCAGGTTTGCTATATTATTTCAAGTTTCCGAATGTGCATCTGAATCTTTAATCTTCACGCTTTTCATCTTCAGGTTTGCTTCGCCGTTTTCAATATCTTCAATCTTCAATCTTCTGTTCGTTTTCAAATCGATGAGTTATTATTTGGATTTGTCCCCTATTTTCACATTCTCAAATTTTCTTCTTAAGATTTGTCCCGTGTTCTAACATTCTCTGCATCTGTTTTCGATATTCTTCTATTTTGAAAATAAAGTACTAACTTTTTTTTTTCAACTTAAACGTTAAATTTATAGATACTGTTGAAAGATAAGGAGTTGTAGAGTTGTAAGATCTCTTTTCTTCCAGTTCTTGCCCACTCCGTGGTTTGCCTTTGCTTAATACATCTGTTGAGTAGAAAGACTGGTATTTCAACGGCAACCTCCTAAGCAGCGGACTCCTTTCTTTTTCGAATGGCGGATGGAAGTGGGATGCAGAAAGCTGATTCACGAATATTTTATATTTTATTTATTTATTTTAATCTTCCTAAAATAAAGGGCATAAAATGTGAACAAATATGCCCTTTATTTTAGGAAGATTAAGTGAGATTTCTTGTGTACTTTATAAATATATATTGTTCTTATAAATTTTAGAGAATATAAAGATGAAAAAGGGGAAGGGAGAGGTCAGAACAAGAACAAGTGATCAGTTAAGAGCCGCAAGGATCACTGGTTCTAAGAAACAATTGCCAACTGGAATTCAAACTTTGTCGAGTTCTTCTGAGGAGGTACAAATGTATGGCTTTAAGAATTATACAGAAGTTGTAGATGTTTATAGTTTTTTCTATGCATATTAGAGAACAAAAAATATAATGGGAGAGGATTCGGGGAGTAAGCAAGACAGTCCAAGAACTTCAAAAAAGAGGAGGAGGACTGAACCGCCAAAAGAAGACGTCAATGTACAGAAGAACACAAAGGATAAAAAGCTTGGTAAACTGCAGATTTATTTTCCAATGACTTGTGGTCTGTTAGGTTTCAACAAAGCTTATTTATGTTGTTGCCTGTGTCGGTTTCAAGAAGGCAAGTTCACAGAAGGAAAGGTGAAGGAAAGAAACAACAAGAGATTGAAGGAAAGGTATGTGTTCCCCTTTGTTGTACTTGAATTATGTATTATATAAATTGATTATAACTTTGACAAATTGGAAGATACTGAAAGCAAATGCGAAGAGGAGGAACAAGTAGAATGAGATGAACAACAAAAAGAAGATAAACAAGTAGAAGAAGAACACGATGAAGAAGGGGAAGGTGAGGCAATAGTAGATGAAGATTTGAGTTCATCGATGAGTGAACAAGATGAAAAACGAACGGTTACTAAGAAGAGAAAAAAAGCTAGGGAAAAGGAAAAAAAAAAAGCACATAATTTGATAAAGTATTTATTATTTCTTGTATTGGCTATAAATTATGGTTTTATAAAATAGGTGAAGGCTATTAAAAAAGAACAAAAGGCAAGAGAAGATCGAAGGAGGAAGGAAAAAGCACCAATGAAACCGAAAAATCTGAGGTATGTATTGTATGGTACTTCTGTTGTATGTGATTCATTCAGATACTCTGTATTTATGTATTGTGAATGTAACTCATGTTATGTTTTTTAACGTATGTTTTGAATTTATCTTTTGAATTCCATAAGACATCGTATGTGGAGTTTGTATATTTAGTGTATTTGGTTGTATGTGGTGCAATTAATTACACTATATTTGTGAGTTGTGAATGTAAACAATGTTCTGAATGTGTGGTATGTTATTTTATGTTGATAGTGTATTCAATTATATATGTTGAGTGTATTTATATGTTGAGTGTGTTTGTATGTTGAGTGTATATGAATTCCAAAAGGGAACATATATATTACAACGTATGTTTTGAAGTACTTTGTATGTTGAATGTAACTCATGTTATGTTTTTGAACGTATGTTTTGAAGTCAACATTGTATGCTTTAAATCCTCATGTATGTGGTGTAGTTAATTAAACTGTATTTGTCTATTATGAATGTAAACCATGTTCTGTTACATTGAATGTATTGACGGTGTATTCAACTATATAGATTGTCTAAGGTTCATTTGTGGTAGTTGCGATATTTTTGTTTAATATATCTTTAGTGTTAATCAATTGAAAGTGATAGATATATGTGTGGTTACTGATAATTTTTTAAAATTAATGTTAAGATTCGGTCTACTTAATGTACTCTAAGAGGAGAAATGAGCCTTTAAAGATCAATCTACACACTAAGAGCACAATAATAGACAAAATTAAAGAAAATCTTGGAGATAGGCTGATTAATAGGTTTAGAGAGGGGATATTTGGGCACTTTCTAAACTTCTCCATAACAAACCAATCCTCCCAATTGTTGTTGTACCTTATTCAGCGAATGTGCAAACCTAAATCGACTAGTCAGCTTCAATTTCTAATAGGAGGGAGAGTTCTGAAGTTTGGGTTGAGAGAATTTGCCCTTATAACCGATCTAAAATGCCATGAGATTTCAGATATTAACCAGGAGGATATAAAGGGGGGTGGGTGGCTAAAAGGAGTATATTTTGAAAACCTTAAAATTGTGATGAGGCAGTACTTGAACGTTATGTTCAATATAAGTACTGCAGCCACCGATGATGATAGGATAAAAAAAGCTAAATTTTACTTTCTCGAGAGTTTTTTGATCCCTAGGCAGGAATGTCTAAGTATAGAGTGGGATCACATCATTAGGGTTGCTTTTGAACTCTTTGTAGAGTTCATGAATAGGGCCGTTTGTAGCAAGGGGCAAACGAGGATTTCGATGGGGGGTTTATTTTCTCCATTCTTGCTTGGGCTTACGAGGTAATCCCAACATTAAGTACCCCGCCCAACTTCTTTGCAACAAGGATTTCAAATGAAGTCCCTAGAATTATAAATTGGGCAGCCGACACACAACTCAAATGGAAGGACTTAAAATAAAAGGTCTTCGATTCGTCAACGATATGTAAATCTGGTAATTTGTAGGAGTTTTGATATTCATAACAGTTTTAATATTTATAAAGTATTTTGTTCCTTTTTTAAACAACTTGAAGTGTCCTCCATGCTCGCCACACCAATTGAAGTGGGAATGCCATACTTTGCACCATTCCTGAAGACAGAAAAAGATATACTCAAAGAAGCAGAAGATGAGCTTTGAAAGACCCAAAATTCTGACCGAGTAGCCCATGTTTCGCTGAATAGAGGCATGCCCTCTACAAGTGGGATTGATGGTCTGACGAGAATGGTAGAAAAGATTGAGAAGAACCAAAAGAGGATGGAGACAAGTATGGAAGGTATTCTTGAGTTTCTTAAATCTGTAGAATTGAAAATGAATACTCGGTTTGAAGAACTAGGACAAAAGATGAATGGAATAATAGAAGCAATAAGGAGCCAACAATCAAGTTCTTCAGGTGCCCAATACACAAATGAATTTATGGTAAGCATGTTCTGTAAACTTCAATAATCTGTGTGCATGTAACAGAATCTCAACAAATACACTGTATCTGGTATGTATTTGTTACGCAGGGAGCAAGGGCATTTGAAGAGCACCTTGAAAAGGTGGAGGAGGACCAAGACGAAGATGACATTGAAGATTTGAACTTGGATTCAACCAATCCAACGGTGCTTGGAAAAAAGGATGACGATGAAGACAAAGACGGAAAAGGGCTCATGGATGAAAGTGGAACAGGAACTTCCAGAGGGCAAGATGGTGGGCAACCTAAAATGAATAAATCAAGCATACCACCAATAGCCGGAGATAGAGATTGTTCGCTATATAAGGTAAAGAAAAAAAATCAAATTGTTGAAGCTGTGTATAATACATATTATAAACTAACATATGTACATAATTGTAATAGGCCACAGAGAAAACCTAGGAAGAGATAAACAGACTGATACGGTCAAGCGATGAAAGTGTTATATATGATGAAATCAAGAAAAAAGAAGACAGAAGAAAAACGATATAGTTGTAGAAGTGTGTATGTTTCTTATATTAAAGGGCTATTAGTTTAAGGACATTTGTATATCAAATACATTGAATCTGTACCTTTAACTGTGTGGAGTAGGCTGACCATATTAGGAAGTGTGTGACAATCGATGATATGAATATTTCTTTGGGTCATTTACAAGTTGGCACTGTTTGTTGTAATGAATGATGATCATTACAGAGTATATGTTGATTATAGTGTATTTGTTATTCTGGCTAATTAAAAATGGGTTGCAATTTCATCATTTATCATTATGAATATCATTGAATGAATGGATTAGTATAATACTGAATGAATGGATGACTATTATATTTAAAAAATTCAGATCACAATTATAGGGTATATGACCTCTGATTGCGTGAGATAAGTTGGTGTGATCATAAGTTGTTGTTTTTTATCATGAGAAGTGTAGTTCTGATCAAGTGTAGCTCTGATCATAAATTACAGGATATTTGAAACTGTAACCAAGTGAAAAAAGGTTGTTATGATCGGTGGTGAGATGTATTTTTTTTATTGTTGTTATCGTGCGTGATTGTTATAATGGACGTCTATTAGTTTTACATGTGTATCACAATTACAGGGTATTTGTGATTTGGCTTATAAGGATGTGAATGGCTGTATTTGTGGTTTGACTATCTATTCCTTACAAGGATGTGAATGGTTGTATATGAATGATATATTTTCTTTAACTAATACTTGAGAAATATTATAGAATGCATAGGGTCAATGCTTATTGAATTCAACCCCAAGTATGTTAAAGAATGTGCGACCAACATTTATCAAAATTAAAGATAGACCACATATGGCCAAGGTAATAACATATTTAATATGAATCTAGGTTCAAAATTTCGAAAATGGTAGTAACATACTTAATATAAACTCTTTTTTGCCAATAACTTGTAGATTAAAGGAAAGATGCCAAGTAATGATAGACTTTCAAATATCAAGGAAAATAGTCCAACAACGAGGGTTATTCTAAAACACGTAAGCATATCTCATAATTTATACATAATTTATAACTTATTATCCTATTAATGGACTTCCTTTTTTTAGTTGAACACCATAAAGGAAGATTGGTAAATATGGCAGAAGACAGAAAACAAAGAATGAAAAGATCAAATGGTAAACAGTATAGAGAGGTTACGCCAGTTTCAACAGGAATATGGATAGATGCTTTAAGAGAAAAAGTAGTTCCATCAAGCAAGGGTAAAAAAAAATTCATCCACAAAATAGCCATCGTTTGATTTGCATATAAGTTAGGCTTGATAGATTCATTTAAAACTATTTTGTTAGGGGTCTACAATTTATGGAATATTTATTGTTTTATTGGATTAATTACATTAAATCTATAAATATTTTGTTCAACTAAAATATTTATCAATTTATTTGTACAGTGATTCCCTAATTCAGGCATATAAGTTGTAAATTAAGTAAATTGAAATATATTATATTTGGATACTGATGTTTATACAACTTGAAGGCAATATAATAATACAACTTACATGTACAACTTATAGTTGCGATAATCAACATCATATAACCTACCTATTCAAAATAACCAATATAGAATATTTACAAAAGACTATATATGTCAAATACAATTAGAAACTATACATAATGTATCTTGCCCCTATGTGGTAATATATGTCATTACTTTCATATTAGGATAACTTCAATGTATCTAGTTTGAAAACAACTATACTTGAATTTAAAATAGGTCAATACAATATAATATATTTAGTCAACATGCCTAATTCACCGTAAAATATAAGAAATACTTTGTATTTTAATGAACAAAAGATCAATCTTATTTGAACGAATCATTCAGCCCACTTGATAACAACTACAATTATGAATATAGACAATTAGAAAGGAAATATAAAGTACTTACAACTTTAAATTATTAAATATGAAAATTACTAAAACAATAACTTAACGTTGAATGAGTTCTTTACAAGACCTACAATTATGACCTTTTTTACCACACATGCTGCAACGAACAATCGCTTTTTTCCCTAAAAATGAAGTAAACCTCTTCTTTTTTGGTCTTCCAGCTGGACGTTTAACATGCGGTGAAAGTATTAAATCATTGTCACCTTGGTGCGTATTCCTAATTTAGTCTATACTACCAATAGGACATGTTCCCTTCTTGTACATGTTTATCAAATTTGAGACATAGTAGAACTTATCAGTGTACAAATGGAGATTAAGATTCCTTGTGAACAATGCAATACATGCATGTGAACAAGGGATCAGATCAAGGTCCCATTGACTACATGAGCATGTGCTATCTAAAATGTTGACGAAAAATTGTTCCTTACGATGGTGGACTTCAAATTCATGTTGGTCTATAGGATATATCTGTCAAAACAATAAAGAAAAATGTGATTTGCAAAAAAGTGAATACATACTTATTGCATTTATTTTTCAAATATTAAATAACTTATGTTCATTGAGCGACTTTCCCTTAAAGATTCTCGAATCATATCTTCTGCATATAATGAAATTTTCGTGCGTTGGAAACTCCATTTGGTACGACGTTCGTAGAACCATTTTTGAACCAAAATTCGAATTGATTCTAGAAGTCCAATTGCAGGCAATTATTGCTGTTCTTTCAAAGTAGAATTCATACTTTCAGAGATGTTGGTTGTAATAACCTGGTATCTTTTTCTCATAAAAAATGCCCTAGCCTACCTATGTCATCCAACAACTTCCAACTCATGCCTAATTGATGGATATAGTTGTTCGAGCTGTCTCATGTAGTACTCAAATTCCAATGGTGTATAAGCTCTGACACATTTATTGAACGAGTCCTCCATTGGAAGTGATTTATGGTTCTTTTTCTAGTTCTTCAACAAATGGAATGCACATAATCCATTGTTCAGTTATTTCGTAAAGGGCATTAAACCCTCTATACTTTTGTGAGCATCAGACACAATTACCATTTCATTATGTTCCCCAAAAACGCCCTTAAGATTTCGAAAAAACCATGCTCATAACAAATCATTCTCTGAATTAACAATAGCAAAAACTAGTGGCACAATTTGAAAATTGCCATCAATAGTACAAGCAGAAATGAACATACCAAGATATTTGTTCTTCATTGCTACACCATCAACTGAAATAAATGGTATGCAATAATTTCATGCTCAATCGAAGCAGCTAGTGCCATGAAATAGAATTTAAATCGACCTTCATCATCTGCTTCTTCAGTCGTATATGTACCTAAAAACAATCAAATAAAACGAGGCTTACACTGTATTTCTAGATTGATCGTGTGTTATTTATTAAAATACAATGTATTTGTAGTTTTTATACCTGGGTTGTTTCAGATCAATGCATCTGAAAATGCAGACAATATGACATATGAGTCCTCCGGAGTACCCCTAATGGAATTTAGAGCAATTTCATGTTCTCTCCAAGCTTTATCATAGCTTACGTTCACTCCATGGTGAATCTTCATATAATTTATAACATCCGAAGGACGACATGGAGCCTTGTCTTTCATTTTAAATATTGATTTCGTACACTCAGATACAATCCAAGATGTTGCTTGTTTGTGATCATTCTTCACGACGTCAACAGAACACTTATGTATATCAGTGAATTTACGAACTATCCAAATATCACTTTTTTTTAATACCGAAGCACGTAGATACCAAGGACAAGATGAATCTTTACATATAATTTCAAACGATGTACGATTGTACCTAACATTAACTAGTTCAAAGCTATTACTCAAAGCAAGCATATAAATAGCTTTCTTCAAAACTGATTTTTTCCTAAACATTGATCCAACTCTTATGGATATACCAGTATGAGATGATTTAAATGCATCAAGGTCGATAATTCCATTTTCATTACACGAGTCTTCAGTTCTAGATAATTCACTACTCAAATACGAGGCATTTCCAATATCAGTAGTAAGTGTCAACGACAACAAGTAAATCATTGTTGGAGAATTTCGACATGACTAACATAATCCAAGACACATCCTTATCATCAACGATCCGAATGAGGTTCGAATTGTTGCAACCAGTCCAGTAAGCGATCAATTGAGAGATAGAAAGAAGTTGGAAAAAGTCTACGTTGGATGCAGTCTACAAATTCTTGAAACGACAATGAAACTAGAACATATACATAAGGACGCGATAGTCAATATATATGGATGATTCAATCCATCTACCATCAAATACAGTCTTCACTCGTTGTAAAGCCATCAAAAAAATTCAAAGGGAACACATTTAGTGAGTAGTCAAAAAACTATTAGATTCTATATATGAGAGATGTATATTAAATTAAATTATTATTTCATATATTATACAAACTAAATATACGGACTCAATGTGTTCAATAATGGTTATCTGTTTTTCTTTTTACTCTGCTATGCATTTTTTGTAGCCCTCGGGTTTTAGTAAGATGTATTGGTCGGGTATTAAGAATATATAGTAGACTAGGGCGAAGGAAGAAGATGCATATGGCATAATCTTAGGAATGCAAAATTAATGATTTTTCAAAAATAATTTAGAAAATAAAAATGTTAAAATTAAGAGAATGTAAACTTAATTTATTGTATGTGTTTTTTTGGTAAATAATTTAGAAAATAAAAAACGATGTTGGTTCTTTCCTCAAATCAATATCCTTTAAATTTTCGTTCCCGCGACGATCTTCGTTTTTTCCTCCGTTTCGGTTGATTGTTAAGATCGCTTTCTACCGTTGCTTCAAATTGAATCTTTTAATTTATTTTTTCTTAATTTCTTAATTTTTATCCTAATAATTAATTATTGCATTATTTTAGGGAGGGATTGAATTTTGAATCTATAATTCGAAAAAAAAAATCGAATCTTTGAAATTCTTTTTTGTTAATTTCTTAATTTTTATCCTAATAATTAATCATTGCATTATCTTTGGCATATTTTTAGGGAGAGATTCAATTTTCAATCTATAAATTCGAAAAAGAAAAAATTGAATATTTGAAGTTATTTTTCGTTAATTTGTTGATTTTTATCATGATAATTAAGGACTATTGAAACCACCGACGGATTTAGCATAGGTCAAGGGGGGCTCGAGCCCCCCTAAACTTTATTGTCTTTATATAATATATATAAAGAAAACTGATTAATTTTTAATATTTATAGTTGGTTTAGTGGTTACTCTCCCTGTTAGCCCCCGCCATAAATCAAAATAATATAACGGTTCCTCATATTTGCTATTTCCACGGTTTTTCCTAAATTAAACAACATTATGGATTTTACTAAATCTAAATGGACATGAAGAAGATAGAATTTGGATGAAAACTGAGCTTCGAACTTGTCTTTCTAATGAATGAGTTGTACTCAAACTGGATGCATGCATGGGCTTGAGGAAGAGGAGAAACCCCCAAATATGATTTAGTATGAGAATTAGCTTAAAGAAACTCTAAAACACTGATTTCAAAGCTTTATAGGACACTTTTTCTATAAATACATACACTCATTTTATTCTCCTTCATAAAACTCTTATTATTAGTATCACATTTTTATTATTCTACGTATTACAACTTTTCTGAATTATAAATTCAACTTAATGTTGTTGAATAAGAAATTTTGAAATCAATTACAAATTGTCACGTCATTTACTAAAATAATTGTATTTGAGATTAACTAAAAAATGACATGTGTCCTAAATTAAATTTAAAGACAAATTGGATAATTTTAATGATATCACATGTTTTTATCACAATTGGATCAAATTAATTATTTTGGTTCAATTAAATATTATTTACTTGGGTTAAAATTCAATTGAGCCAAAAAATGAGCTTAATTTAACCCAAAATTAAATATAACCCAAATCATGTGATTGATCCCATAGGTATGGTCTATGTACCAAACCAGACCTAAGTCCATAAAAACCCAGTAGGCAGAGTTCTTTCATCTGTAGGGAGGAAATTTTTTGGACTTAAAAGGTCTTCTCCCAAAAATCAGAAGACTCCAAACTCTTGAAGTCGATCAACCCTCGAAGATTGAAGCTCTTTTGAAGATACAAACTTTCTTCCAAAACTCCAACTTCAAGAATATCACGTGCTCCACTTCCTCAAATCAAGCTTAAGCATACAATCGAGAGAATTAGAGGATCAAATTTTAGAGATCAAAGCACATCGTATCAAATCAATATAAATACAATATCAACACAAGTTCAACTCCACGAATCAAATTTCTCCGGAAATCTCGTACGAACATATATCATATAAAAGTGCGTAGATGAACTTTTCTGATCTAGATTTTGCCATCAATGAAAACAAGAGGCAAGTTTTTTCAATTTCCCTATTTGATTTTTTAATTCCGCTACTATTGTTTGTCTAATTTTCTGTCTCATTTTTCTAATTTCATTGCTTCCTATTACATATTTATTTTAGAAATTATGTCGTACAACCCCATTTTGTAAATATTAAAATCTATTCTACCTAAAACGTCAACTCAATTTTATGGAGTATTTTTCTTCCATAATTATCCTCTTTTTTGCTTATAGTTATATTTATGATGCTACTTGGTACGTGGTTCTTAGGTTGAACTTGTGTTAATTTTGTATTTATGGAAGCAGGGCATGAGTTTGAAAATTCTTTAGACCTTGTGGAGTTAAAAATTCTTATCGTTACAAAAACTCTTTTATATTTATAGAGTTCTCTAGTGGACCTTTATAGACTTGGGCCTAGTTGATCCATACTCTATAGACCAGACTCATGGATTCAACCATATAAGTTTGGGTCATATTTAACCTTTGGCTAAATTAAGTTGGATTCAATTGAATTTTAGCCTAATAAATAATATTTAATTGAACCAAAATAATTAATTTAATGCAATTGTATAATAACGACACGTAACATCATCATAATTGACCAAATTATGTCTTTAATTTTAATTTGGGACATATGACAATTTGTGATTGATTCCAAAATTTTATATTTGTGTAGTGATATTTATTATTTTCAAATTAGTTAACACTTTTATTATTTATATTATTTTATTCTATGAATAATTATAAAGGATAATAATGTTAGAGATAAAAATTAAGTATATAAAATATTTTTAAAGAATTGCTAATATTATTAGTGATTGATTTTGATGATTAATGACTATTGTCTTCTCATTTGAATTTAATTGCTATATTTGTTATCTTTTTTCATTCAAAACCAAGTGTAAAATTTTTTAAAGGTTTATTTTTAATCCCAAAGTTTGAACTCAAAGGAACTAATTTTAATGATAAATAAATCTCATTTAACTCATTTAAAAACAAACGAGTGCTTATTAATTAATTGATTAATTATCTTGACATTCTTCATGTAAATATAATTTATATATTACGCAAAAGGAAAGAAAAAGTAATGAAAAATGTGAGAGAAGCAAGGAAATTTTGCAGTGAATAAAAGGATGGTAATGTCACAATCGAAGGAGAAAAACAGTCTCATTGATAATGGAAGCATAAATTCAGAGAAGAAGCTGCCATGACAGCCTCTCTTCTCCACGACTCTTCTATTTTCCTGCAAACACTGCCCACTTGTGAAAACCCACACACACACACATATACACAACAATCACCTGACAGGTCCCAATTTATACTCGGTTAAAATTCACTTTTGTTCTTTGTCAAACAAACTAACAATTATCTTTCGATCTTTGTCAAACTAACAATTATGTTTCCCCTGTGATATTATATAAAGTGATTATCTTTGATGTTGTTTACCGTGTATTGATGTGAATGAAAAAGAAGACATAAAAGATAGAG
The DNA here is from genome assembly GCF_025177605.1 of Cucumis melo. NCBI lineage: Eukaryota > Viridiplantae > Streptophyta > Magnoliopsida > Cucurbitales > Cucurbitaceae > Cucumis > Cucumis melo. Next base: position 3,230,972 of record NC_066868.1, on the reverse strand, counting down.
TGAGTACAATTGAGAGCATCTAATGGACAATGAACCATGAACAAAAACACAATAGAGCAGAGGAGCGACCATGAATCCCCTTCAACGCTAGCCAATACAATTTTAGTACCGTTGAGAATAGCAAAAAGTGAAGTTAAACAATTTTAGATTACACTCATCTTTACTCATCACTGTTCAATCCCAAAGGTCGAAGTTTTCTATTAAAAATTTAAAAAGAAAAATTCAATTGAGAAGTCACGTCTTCTCTTCTTCAATAAGGCAACTGTCGGCTGAACCACTGCCGATGGCCCTATTTCTAACCCGTGACCTATACCTATTCCTATTCTTATTCTTATTCTATTCTTCTTTCCTCAAAACTAACAAAAACTAAACCCTAAAACTCACTTTCACAATTCCAATGTTCATTTTAACTTCAAAGTCAAACAAAAGTTTGTCACAATCGAGATTAATGCTCCTTTTTTCATCAACATTAATGCAATATAATTCAACTCCCCCACTTACAAACCCCAAATAAACTAATCAATTTTTCTTCTCATTTTACAATAACCTTCTTTTCTTTTCTCATTTGAATGAATACAAGGGGGTTGACTGCTTGGTTTTTCTTCCTTTCTCTTTGTTTTATGAGTTTTAGAAGCTGCCAGAAATGGAGGGATTGTGTATCGGGTCAATCTCGCTTTCTCGATCAGCTCACTCATTGTTGTTCTATGTCGACTCTTTTGCTTCCATGTTGACTATTGCTTGCTGTAATGGAAGGACCATCAATCTCCTTCTTAATTGGATTCGCTATGCCTGACTTGTGCTTTCTCGGTATGCATTTTGCTCGTGCTACTTCGATCTCTTTCTCCGACATTTCCAGCTGTGATCCCCTGTAATTCAATCACACTCGTTTCGTTTAGACATTGTGTCAATGTAGACTTGGAGTATTTCTAAACAACCATACAAACTAGGCAATTGGGTTTGGTTGAGCAGTCTCAAATGTTAAGCGGGTTTTAGAATGAGATGATTGTCAAACGTGAAGATGATGGTGAGAAAGAGGGCGGGAGCTCTCAATCTAAACGTGGTTTGAGACTACAAACTCGTTTCCAAAACAGACCTTAGATTTATCTCAAAATTTTCAGATAATCTGTGAAGAATGGGACAGAGAAATGAAATGAAATGGGGTTGAATGAAACAACACACAACTGTTCTTGTTTTGCTAGATGAGGAAACAAACAATTCAAAAGGGTTTAAAACAGTACGTTCATCAGTTAACCATAGCTGTGCTAAAAACAAAATGAATGTTGTTTTGAATCTTACTTTTTTCTCTCTTCTTTTTCCTAATCCCGTACGAATCTTACAGCCAAATTCAATTTAATTCAATTTCAATGGTGGACCAGCAATCTCAGGCAGAGAATCAATAATAATAATTCAGAGTTCTGAAAAGTGATGAATCAAAAAAATCTTACCTATCAGCATTGTAAGAAGATGATCTCTTCAAACCCATTGGAGTTTCCTTCACTTTCTGGGTCTCAATTAAGCTCCCACTGAAATATTCCTTCTCTTCCAATCTTACCCCTGAGAAACCCACAACTTCCATTGATGTCCCTTTTGTTCCTTCTTCTTTCCCACCTCTGGATTTGCAGGTACCAACTACGGCTAATTCTTGATCATCCATGGATGTAGCTCCACAGTCTTTGAACGAGATTGAACCACAGGAAATCAATTGCATCAGAACCGCTGATGCTTTCATTCTACCACTCGGAAAACTCTCCGCCGTCGTCCGATTAGGTTTCGCGCCTTCGGAAATGATCAAACGTCCATCGGCTTTCATCAGAGATTCAAGAGTTTCTGGGCTTGAATCAGACGGTGGTGGAGAAATCTCTTCTCTACTGAGCTCCGTACTCGCCGTCGGATTCACCTCCTCTGTTTCCTTCTCTTCCTCCCTCGTCGCTCGTCGTCTCCGCCGGTGTTTCTCTTCAGTTTGAGTAGAAGCATCCGCCGCAGCCGCTTTAGCCGACGAGTCAGAACTAGAATCAGTCTTGTAGACTTTATACTCATGAAAATCAACGGAACTCCACGACTGATTCCGTCGGCGAGAGAGAATCGGTGAATCGGAATCTTCGCTACCGAGTTTATGAATTTCCGGAGGTGGTCTTAAAGACCTGGAAGATTCCGAGCCTTGAACTCGGGTTTCTAAAGAGGAATGAAGAAGCTCAGATCCTTTAAGAACATATTCCTTACCATGCAATGGATAAATGAAATCATTCTCAGACAAATCATGCCATACAAACCCATTCTTGTAGCTCCTAAAACAAAATTCCCAAACCCTAGAAATCAGATTCTCAAACAACAAGAACAGAATCAAAATAAACAGCCATTGAAAGAGATTAACCTTTTAGAAGACCAGGAATACGCACTAGCCATTCCATTTCCTCGAAGAACATTGAGACGATTAATAACATCTGAAGAACAAAAAGTCAAAAAAATACATTGAATAAAACAGAAACTGATAATAATAATAATAATAATAATAAGAAGAAGAAGAAGAAGAAGAAGAAGAAGAAGGGGATTGAATTGGGACCTCGGAGATATAGGCCTTCCGAGGAGGAAAGAGGGACTTCGATGAAATGGGGGTGTTCGAGGAGGCCATTACGGGAGAGATAGTAAACGACGGGGACTTTTCTGTCGGAGGTGCGGAGTTTTGGTTCGGTCCAAACTTTGGTGCGCTCGGGGCTGGTAGTGTCGCGCTCCTTCCATAGTTTAGGAATATGAAGGTCTGTGAGTGTAGGTCTGGAAGCTACCGCCATTGTTGATGAGTGAAGAGGTTGAAGAGAAATTTTGAGTGTTATATAGAGAAGAAGGAGGAGAAGAAGAAGAGGGAATTCAAAAGAAAATGGAGATACGGAGGACAAACAGCTAGAGAACAAAAAGAACCACGGCCCCGTTTTCATTTTTAAACGCCGTTTGTTTCCTTTCTCACGGCAATTTTCCATTTTCTTCTTTTCTAAATTTCTAATTTTTTTTTCCATACAATAGTTATAATATAATGTATGAAAATAGTTTTAAAAACTTGTGTTTATTTTTTCTAAAAGATTTTGATTGGGAATGGGTTGTTTTCTTTTCTTGACAGAAACAAAAATAAAATTAGAAAAAAGAAGTTCTAGTTCTTAGTTTATTAATATGTATTAGCCAGACGTTTAGTCTCTTAATCCGTAATTATTAAAAAGAAAATAGCTTCTAATTATTAATTTAAAAGAAAAAAAAAAAAAACAAAATCAGATTTTCAAAGCACCGACCTTCGTCCTCACGTGCCACACCCTCTCTTAATTTTTAATTATGAAATTATTTTCATTTGTGTAAAAACAAAAAAGGGAATACATTTAATATTTAAATGTGCAGTTAAGTTTTTGTTTTGGTATAAGCTTTGGGATGGATCTCGTGAAATAGATTCAATAACGTATATAAATGAGGGAAAATAAAATTAAAGGAAAAATACAAGATTTAATGACAAGATATTATTTTATTTGTACTTGTTATTTTTCCCTTTAATTAAACAATTATTTATTTCCAACAGCCTGTTGGTTGTCAATGAGTGACGACATAATTATAATTTCGTATAAAAAATCATTGAAAAAAACTTCAATATTATATTCATAATTGCAAGTTTGCAACAATCATAATTAAATAATACAATTTATATATCATCACTACATATGGAAGGACAAGAAGTGAATCAGTGCTAAAACTAAAAGCATTGACTTAAAGACAAATATATATCTATATTCCCTTTTGCTATTTTATTTTACTTTTTACCCTTTACAATTTGTGTTGTTGAAATCTTGATCTCTATGACAATGTTGTTGCCTTAGGTAAGTTATGTTCACATTCATTGATTTAGGGTCATTTGGGTTACTTATAAAAAAAAAACTAAATACTTACCTTATTGGGGTTGTGTTGACTTTCTTATAAATATTTATATGTAAAATTGTATTTTGTTTGTCCTATATTAACAATTTTTATACTAATTAGTTCAAATTATCATAGAACATTATTTAACATTAGGAACTAATTTCTTAAAGAAATACACATATTTTAATTTTTTTAAAAAATATATTTTAAAATCAATTATACGTTATCTTGAAATTATTGATTTTTAGTTACTTTAAACTAAATATTAATTTCTTTTTTTTTACGATTCAATTTTAGAAGCACAAATATTTTGAAAGGTAAATACATGACTATAAAAATAATTGATTTCCAATAACAAAATATAAATAAGATAATAATTTTTCTGAGACAATATAATATCAACTAGGCAAAAAGATGTGCAATTCAATCACGTTCTTTATTTATCTTTATTTCACGAACCGAATGATCGTGTTCATCATTAACGTCGTCATGATTTTTTCATAGATGTTAAGGCAAAGTAGATTTGGCTGTTAGAATAACATTTGCAAATTTCTATATTTAACGTATATGAACACACATTGAAAAAAATATTTAAAGTATTTAAAAAAACAAAAAAACAAAAAAGAATGACAAAGTGAAAAATAGATAGTAAAAAAGAATAGAAAAAATAGAGGAAAAATAAATATTTGGAAGAGATTCCTTATTAAATACCAAATAAACATTTATTCTAAAATTTGGTTGGATGTGTTTTCTCTTGATTTATTTTATAATCTCATTTTTCTAAAATTTATTTCAAAATAATGTCAAATGCCTCAATTTAATTTAACCTCAATTTAGCTTAAAATAAATTATTTTTAAAAAATTAAAATTAAATAGCAAAAATAATATATAGTGATTATTAATTCAAATATATTTTAATTATGAGAAAATTGTCAAAAATAGTAAAAATGACAAATTATTTACGGTTTATGGTAAAATTAAGTATAATGAATTTTTGTCTTTTAGTAGTTTTTTGTCGTAAGATATTGATAGATAGTTTGTATTTATTTATTATTCTTGAAAAAATCCCTTAACCACGTCTATATACCCTATCTTAACAAAGTATGTATAGTTAATCCTAAGATTTTTTCACTGCCGTGTTAATTAATTCATGATTATTAATAATTTTAAAAATTTATATGTTCTTCAGAAAATTTTATTTTAGAAACATCAAAATTAAAAACAATAAGACGTTATGACTAATAAAACTTTCTTTCTCATTTCAACCTAATTTAATGAATAAAAAATCAATTATTATCTTAATAGTAGTTTAACGAATAAAACATCGATTATTATCATTATCATTTTTTTTTGGGTCCGAAAAGAGAGTTTGATTAATCTTGTTTTATTTTCTATTTTTTAAAATCCAAACTCTGTCCTTTTTCTTTTCTCTTTGGCCTACTTTGACAATTTGGCATAGTTTGACAAAAATAGAAGAGAAAATTCTTTTGGTTGACTCCATATGTTTAAAGTGAGTTTAGGGTCAAATCAATCTCTAGGGAAAAACATTATTAGGATAAAAACAACAATGTTTTATCTATTTGTTTTCCTTAAAGTCCTAAATTAATTATATTATCTTTTAATGAAGTATTTAATTTGAAATGGATCTCAATGTTTAATTCCTTTCATTAAATTTTGATTCTTTATAAGATATTTGTTTTTCTTTTTTTTTTTCAATACCAAATGAGGTCAAAAGCAATATTTAGAAAAAAGAAAAAAAAAAAAAAAAACAAAAAAGCATACATCATTGAAAGGTTTTGTCTTGGAAAGCTGTCAAAATTTATACAATTCTTTTCCTCATGAGGTAACTTTTCAAAAAAATAAAAATAAAAAAAAAACCTTTATTTTTCTCACAAAAATTCTAAATCAATTTTAATATCCACCTCAGCTTCTTTTTTCTTTTTTTTTTCTTTTTTTTTTTTACAGCAGGTAAACCTAACCTAATTATTTGAATTTTGAATTGTTTTCAACACAAACAATCTTTTATTAAACAATGAACCACTCGACTTTAAAAATATTTGGTTATATTAATTCAAGTCGTCCTTTATTCAATTTCTTTCAAAAAAAAAAAAAAAAAATCAAATGTTCATAAGCAGTAATAATGTATTTTTATTTTATTATAAATATTGAATTAATTAGATATGACAACTCGATTTCGATATATTTTGAAATATTCATTGGACTCAAGATATATGTAAACCTTTTGTGTAAGTGGAGCTATCCAACTTGACTAACAGATGACTATGTTTTGATCTTAGGTTTCAATCTCATAACTCTAGAAGTGAGTACGATAGATTGAAAAACTTAGTTGGCCAATCAAAATCAATTAAAACCAAAGACGATTGGTCAAAGAAGAATAGAGACTCAATGGCGTGAAGTTTGAAAACAAAAATCAAAGCGAAAATAAAAAAAAAATCTAAATAATTAAATCGACCAAAACCAACCGATTAGAAGATTTGTATTCCTTGAACCAATTGCAAACCCCTATCTGTACACGACTCGTGATTTTCATATCATTTTATATCCTAATTTTTGTAATTGAGGAAAAAGAAGATAATTTAAGAAATGAGTTTTGTATTACAAAACTATTATTCTTTTAATGAATTAATATTCAAATGGTGGTGTAACATATAGTTTTTAATAATAAGAAAAACTACATGATTTTAGAAAAATGTCTCATAAAGTGAACTAAAAAGCCCATCTTTTTAAAAATAAAAAAGCAAAAGAAAAAAGAAAAAAGGGGATTTTTGAGTGAAGTGAAGTGTGTTAATTTAAATGCATTATATTGAAAAAAAGAAAGGGGGGGGGGGGGGGGGGTTTAGAAACTTTGGTTTCAAAAAAATTCAAATGAGAAGTAGGTGAGTTGACTAATTGGCGCTTTAAATTGTTTTGCTTTTTTGCTACCAAAACTTTGACCAAAATAAGAATCTAATATATATAGTAATCAATCATCATCATACCCCTTTTAAATCCCCGTTTTTCCCAACTCACTAAGCTTCTACGCACTGTTTTCTGGGTCCCACCCATCTGCCACGTGCCCTCGCATTTCTTTTAAAAAAAAAAATTTAAAATTATTGATTCGCAAAAGTTGAAAAATGAATATAGGTTCACACGTGGGATGTGTACGTGCCAATGAGAACGCGGGGGGAGGGGTCTTAGGCTACAAAGTTTGACTATTTTATTTGGGGTTCAAGGGGGTGGGGGCCGGCAGATGGCTCCCTATTTTACAACTTTTATTAACCCCACTTTTATTTCAAGTTTTTTAAATTTTGTACTCTACTCCTATTATTATTCACATTAAATTTCAATATATCCAAATAATACTCAACTTCCATCAATTCTAAATAATTAAATATACAATCATTGTATACATAGAACAAAAATCGGTAAACATCTAAAAAGTTACGTCCAATTATTGGCAATAGTAGTCCTTACTCATAGTTGCCATAACTTATACTTGTCATCATTGAATAAATTTCCATTCGAAAAATGTGTTATCAATTACTGTTACTCATAGCAACTCTTAATGATAATTTCTATTAGTGATGGTTATTGAATGACAAATTTGAACATTTATTTATTTTTACCAATTGATTAGTAAACGTTTGTTATTTTTGTAAATATTTTTATCATGGTATTATATTTTAAATCTATTTCCTGAATTTTGGTATCTGCTCAAATTAAAAAAAAAAAAAAAGATGTTTGTGAAATGAACTTTACTTGTGGAATGTAGAAATTGAAAATCTATTGTCTTTTTTTTTTTTAACTAAATCTGATTTTCTTTATCTTCTTTCTGTTTTTTTTTCACGTGCATTATCTTTCTTCTTTTCTTTTTTCATTATTTAGACTAGGTTAACAAAATCTAAAAGATTGTGCATAAAGAATTTGACTAAGATGGTGTATCAAATTTTGAAGAAAAAAAAACCGTTTAAATTTTATTATTATAATTTAAATACCAAATTTTGAGATGAATAAATCTCATGTAGCCAAATACAATAAACTTAGGGGCCGTTTGGGGGAAGGGTTGGGTTATGGGGGTTAGTGTTATGATAAACCTAGTGTTAAGATAAACCTAAGATTATAATAAGATGTGTTTGGGGGAAGGGTTATGGAGGAAGTGTTATGATAAGATGTGTTTGGGGGAAGGGTTATGAAGGAAGTGTTATGATAATGTTGTGAAGAAGGATTGAGGAAAAGTTGAAGAAGGGTTAAGAAGTGTTGAAGAAGGGTTGAGGAAGGGTTAAGGAGTTAAAACTAGGGTTACATAACCCTTCCCCCAAACGGGGGTTGGATTACATAACCCTAACCCCCCATAATCCAACCCTTCCCCCAAACGCCCCCTAATTATTTTGAGATGAATATCTCCACAATAAAGAATACTAAATTAGAAAAAGATTTCAATAAAAGGATAAACACTAGTTATAGGCAACTAAAAGAAATCTTCACAGTTTAGATTGAGGAACCTGGTATGAAGAAGACGTCAAAATTTCAGCTCGATTAAACCAAGAATGGTCCAAAAGCAGAAATGAAATATGTTGCTGTACAAAATAATTTCTCTTATGAATTTTCTTTATAATTTGTAAAAATCTATTTACAAATTAGCATTTAATGGAAATTGTATTGGTCTAAGTCTAAGTTTTATTTTGTTTGTAAAAAAAGAAAAACAGTCTTAAGTTCTATTAATGGAACTTGGAATAGGTAGCTAATAAATTCCATTCCCTTTTGAAATTTGTCTTAAAATATTTGGATTTTTAATCCATAAGTCTTATATTTATGTTTACCTTGGTCAAATTTGCAAACTTCTATAAATCTTTTATTTCTATAATTGCTATAGAGTGGAAATGTTTCAATGAAAAACAATATGCAACCAACTACATATCCTTTTAACGGTTTAGGTTTAGGATTGGAATTTGGATTCGACATCTGATAGTCTTGACATTCTCTTATATCCTTTATTTGTATTGAAAGCTTTTAAGAGTGAAAGTACAGTTGTACGTCCCTACAAATACATGTCCATCCAGTAACAGATCCAGAAATTTTGTATAGTGGGGGCACTATATAATAAACACACTAAAAATGTTAAAAAAAATATTAATAGCTTCAAAGATTAATTAATTTAATACGTATTACAATTGTCTTTTACGAGATTTCATGTTTTGAAATTGATCTATGGATAAGATTATTATCTAACTTATCCGATAAATCTTTCTCAATATAAGCTAAAAGATAATCATTCATCCATTGATTTTCCATTCGATTGTATAGTCGAGTTTTCACAATATTCATGAGAGAAAATTAAAGAAATATATACATAAGTAATGTAAATATGAATTTAAAAATTGTATCAAAAAAAGAAAAAAAAGAATAATACATTTTTCATGGAATATTGTTGAAAAAGTGAAAGTTTAGATCACCGACTTTGTTGCATTTTTTCTAAATATTTGTTAGATAACAAATGATGGCTAGAAATAAGTTATAGTTTTATCTTACTTAGGTTTTTTTCCTCTTATTAATAAATTATTTTTGTTTTATGACATTGATGAAATTCGACAATAAAATTGACATTTAGACTCTTTGGAGAAATAAAATTATTGAAATTTGGAAAGATATTTGATATTTGGGAAAAGAAAATTAAGGATGTTTGGAATAAAATATATTTTATGACATTTTAGGAAGAAATTTGATATTTTGGGAAAGAAAATTATTGATATTTGGAATAAAAACTATTTTATGGAGAAATAAAATTATTAAAAATTTGAAAGATATTTGATATTTTGGAATAAAATATATTTTGTGACAATTTAGGAACTAATTTGATATTTGAGAAAAGAAAACTATTAATATTTGGAATAAAAATTAGTTTGTTAAAATAGTTGCAATATGCAATATTTGACGGTTATAAAGTGGGGGCACAACCACTACACTAGAACAAAAAACTAGTAAGAATAAAACATTATATAATACATATTGTATAATATGACATTTCAAAGTTAATATTAAAATACAAAAGTCGATAATGCGAGGGGCACGTGCCTCTGCTAGCCCTTAATAAATCCGCCTCTGTGTCCATATATTTTAAACATGTTTTGCTCTCACAATTTCCAATAGGTCACCTAACATAAGATTGCTCGGAGCTAAACCACCCAACATAAGATTATTCTGAGCTAAACACGTTTAACATTATAGTTTGTGATTAAATCACCAAAAATGAAGGTACGTCTTGATGGTTTAAGCTAGTAAATTTCAAAATTTTAAATTTTTTTAACAATACTTTTATATACTAAACATAATCTCTCTACATCGGATGTGATCTCATTTCATTCATATTTCTATCATAAACTCGAGACATTTTATAATCTATGAAAGGAATACTTTAAACTATCGAAAGATCTTAGAAAAGAATGCAATTTTTTTTTCTTTGTATATTTTTGTGATGAAGTTTAACCATCCATTCTTGAGCTTATTTTATATATTAGGAACATTTATTGTCAAAATGCTAATAGATTTAGGTCTATAGTTTATACCCTTATTTTTTGGCACCACCTCCAAAGCTACACCTTAAATCACTCACTTCAAAGTTGTAAATCTCAAATTCTTATATATTTGTGTGAATTTTGTGGTCTTATTCACTTTTTTAATTTTATATTTTGGTCCATTATCTTAGTTAAAACAATATCTGAATTTTTTTTATTTAATTATTATTGTTATTATTATACTAAAATAGATATTGAAATTAAATTTAGCTATTAGTGTTGTTTTTTCCTTTTTATAAAATTTGGCCCAACCTTTTGGGCTTGGAAGTTTGTTGGATTCTAAACCAAGGGTTGAGTTTTGTTGACTTTAGTTTGGATCTTTGAACTTAAGGCTTTGGGTCAAATTGTTAATTTTGATGAGTTTTTCTTTTGGGGTTATTTGATATTGGACCTAATTGTCATTTTGATATTTAATGGGTCTTCTTAAAGACTATATTTCACTTTTGTCCAAATGGCAAATATAATCAAGTTTAGACAAGATTCAAAATCCTATCTTTTGAAGCCCATTTACTAATATACCCCCATTCCATCTATTATTTAGGATGAAAAAACTAATAAATATTTGGAAAAGTAGTTTTGAAAACACTTTTTTATTTAAAAAAAAAATAAAAATAGAATGATCATCACATGTTCATTTTTTGCTTGAATCATGCTCTCAAAAGCTTGTGCATACAAATATCCCTAACCTATTTCATCCTTATACCTTTTTTTATTTTTAATTACATTTGCAAGTTTTGAAAGATCATTACTAGATTTGTAAAGGTAAGAATTGCGTTAGACATCACAAACTTATTCCACAATTAACTTCAACTATATTAAAAGAGTGACCTTTAATTTTCTATTTTATAAAATGTGTAAGTTCTTAGTTTTTTTTAATGTGAGATTTTCTAACATGTCTTTGAAGATGGTGATTCTTTTGGATTCACTATTCTTGATTGGATTTCAATTTCTTTTTATTGGGCCGAATGCCCATTTGAGTTTTATGGACTATAATATTATATTAGATAGCATGAGGTTACATCTTAAAACCTATTATTGTCAGGGTGAGAGAATCTTCCAGGAAGAATGAAAGTGTCTTTAATTTTTCTAAGGTAAGGTTCTTAATAAAAGGTTCAATATGATTCTTAATGTCTACAAAAATAAAAAACAAAATTAAATTACATGTTTGGCCTTTCAAATTTTTAGATACATTCTATTAGGTCTTCCATGAGTAGGGTCGTGAACTCCATTCTTTGTTTGGTTCATTTAATTCATGGGCCATGACTAAAACATCAATTATTTGCTTAATTAACTCCTAATTACATTGTGGTTGCACGACTTTACAACTTCACAACTTCACTATAGTCTAAATGGTACTCGAGTATGTAATACGCCTCTTCACTTTCTATCTTGTGCCCTAAAATTTTCTTGCATTTTCAATTTTAATTTGTGTCTAATTAGTTATTGACCTATTCAACATTATTACATTTTAAAATTCACAAAATCTATTCTATTTCATACAAAACACTATCAAATACAAAATTTAATTTTATGTCTAATCGATTCGTTTATTTAAACAAAAAAGGAGTCAAGAATCCTTAAAAAGCTTAAAGATCTATTAATTAAACATGATATCAAGACATTAAGAAACCAAATAATTAGACGGCCTTTAAAGTTCAAGAATCTATATTTCATATAATTATTAAAAGTTAAGAAACTTATAAGATAAAAGTTTAGATGGATTTCTTGAAATGGATACCCGAATGCTTGAATGCCAAGTATGACTCATAATAATCTATCTTACGTGATATACAGTGATTTTTTTGCCATTTAAAACATTAATTTACCCAGAAGACTATGTTCAAAGTAAACTTGTAATTCAATCTAATATACATGTATATATATATATATGTACATAGTAGTGTTATATGAAATGGAATTCCGTTGGTTGTTGTCCATGGAAATTGGGCAACTTTCACTTAGGATTCGATTATATCAATTAGAGGTGGACCCTCCATAATTTGTGTCCACATATGATAAGAAAGTGGTTCGATAATATATTTAAAATTATTATTATTTTGTGTTTTCCCCTTTAGGAGTGACAAAAAGTTTTATGCCAAATATGTAAAATTAAAAAGATAATTAATTAATAATGTAATGGAATTGAAAAGCCTAACCACTATGCATGCTTTGGATTATTATTGATCTTAATATTTATTTAATTTCTTCTTTAAAAAGTTTGATATGATATAAAAGGAATGAGCACCACGTCTTATTGACATGTTCACTTCCCATTTGATTATTTTGGAATATCATTTTTTTTCTTCTACTTAGTGCTCACTTTCCCATTCATATCTTAAATAAAAAGGCTTTTTATTTATATACCTTATTGTTCTTTTATATATATATATTCTTAATTGTTATTTTTCTTTTTATTGATTAGTAAAAAGAATAACGTTGAACAATACCACAAACACACACACACAGACAGTAGCTTCTTCCGAATCACACACACAGACAGTAGCTTCTTCCGAATCCCATTTGTAAGCTTAGTCTCCTTATTAAGAAAAGTGTATATGAAGAGTATTGAGCTTAGGATTGTTTAAGCCTAGCTTAGCATTAATGTATTGTAATTAAAAACGCTTTAACCTATTTACTGCAACCTTTAATATGAGATTGACTTGTCGTGAATGGTAGAGTTTTTGATAATGGATCAGAGGGATCTCAATCAAAGTTTGAGAGAGAGTCTAAGTATGATGAAATCTCGTACAAATTAAATTAGCTTGAAGAAGAATTTGTTGTGGAAGCGAGAGGAGCTTAAACTTAGGAGAAACATAAATTGATACTAAAGAGTGAGTTATACGTTAGTCCTTGAAGATGAAGTCTATATATATATATTTTGTTACAGTAAAAGTTTAATTTCCTTCTACCAAGTACACACATTGTCTCTTAGATGTAGGTTGCGTTGCACCGAATTAGATTATTTATAATCTCTGTTATTATTGTTTGATACTAAAGTATTCTGTTTGCTTGTAACCATGTTACAACATTGTGTGTGACATCTATATATATAAATTATTATGTGTTAAATCTTATTTTTATTTTTGAATTTAGACCAAAAAAAGGAAAATTAGAATAAAAGAATAGAGATATATCTAAGTAGATATTCACATCATTTACACAGTCCCAACTATTTGGAACAAAATGGTCTCATGCTAAAGTGATATATCCTTGCATATTCATAATATGATATAGATTATAAATATGAAACATCATATATAATCTAACGACTAAATATTTTTGAATATAGTGACAGATCCCTAAATATTGTTGACGGAAGATTTTATGAATATTTTAAATCTTTTTGAAAAATAAAACTATAGATCTCATAATAAAAAAACATAAAATAAAAATTTAATTAGTTCATGCATAGTCCAACGATTTAAAGTTTGCAAGAATGAAAAAATCAACCAGCTCAACCCAACTATAATTACCCAGATAATCATAATGCTTCTAACAATTAAAAAATGTGTGATTGCATTTGATTACCATTTGATTGCTAACTAATTATCATCTAATTGTTAGTGATACTCATCCCTATCTGATTGTTGTGTCAATTGAGATACTAATTGTTAACTAATTACTATATTTTATTTGATGTTGACTTCTGTCTAATCGCTATCTTATACTGATTTTTATCTGATTGTTGTTTGATTTCTATTTGATATTGATTGTTTGCTTATTTTCATTGATATCGATTGCTACTTGATTGTTGTATATGATTATTCATTTACTCTGATTCTAGTTGTCATTGATACAGATTACTATTTGAACTTTTATAAGATGCGTACCAATTATCAATGATATACTGATTACTATCTGGTTTATTTGTTACAATATTAATATTATTAAGGAGAGATATTTTTTTGGAAAAAGATATTTTTATAAAGCAGCAGGTACGTAGGCATACATGTACTATTCTTAATGTTGAAGATTCTTTTTGTCATATATGTATAGTAGATCATATAGAAACATTGCCATTTAAGATTCTATCAAGTTATTGCTGTCTTTACTAACCTACCTTGATCTCATATTGATTGCAAGAACAAAGAAGTGGTGGAGAATAATAATGTAGAGTTGCATGAAGAATTAATTTGAAAGTGTATTTAGATAAATCTAATCAAGAATACAAAAGGGATAATGTAGTTATTAGCACAAAGAATAAGAGGTTTTTCTTTGCAAAGGTAAGAGAAATTAAACCCTTAAATGTTGGGAACTAATTAATTAATAGTGGACCAATTTCTAGGATGGAACCACACTACCAAGATTCTATAAAAGTATGGACGTAATACATACAAAATAGATCTTGTAGAATCTCTTCATATAAACAAACCCTACCTTCAATATTGTCACAAGTTTATTTTACTTTCCATGGCTTCAATGGATTCTCTTCGACTAGGGAAATTAATTTTCCCTAATAATTACTTTAAATATAACTTTTAAGGGATATTTAATTAATTAGATATATACCAACATCCTTCGAGAATTATACTGTAAACATAGGCTTTGGAAGTTGGATATGAATTTGGTCTATTTGTATTTTTGATTTTCATTGTGCTGTATCCATTAACATTTTTTTTATATATAATTGTTATATTTACAACCACCCATTCATGTATGTAGGCAAAGATTTGAGAAAGGTATTTAATAAAATTTAACCAATTCAATAACTTTGACTTTGTTAATTACTTGTTAGCTTTAAAGACAAACAAAAATGACGTGTGATCAACTTTTACTCTTAAAAATCTTCAAGTCAAGCAAGGATGACATATAGTTGGCTCGTAGAGAATGCAAGAAAAATAATGCTGGGACCATCACGTGCCAGATCTATTTTCAATCCTAGTCGAAATCATGGATCTAAAGCATTACATGTTAAACCACTCTTAGTTTGTAAACTTTCAAAAAAGTAACACGTGAGTATTTGAACTCCTTTTTCTTTTTTTAATGGTTTAGTCCATGTACTTTTGTAACAATTTAGACTCTTTATTTTTCATTTTTTTTCTTAGTAACAATAAGTGACAAAGAGATTCGAACCACAAACTTTCTTTTTACTCATAAACACATTCTTATTTATCAACTTTTTTTTAAAAGGATATGAGTGCTCGCTAGTAAACATTAGGAAGCCTGAACGACAAGCCTAAAGTCTGAACTAGACACAAAATTTTATTAATTAGCAATAGGTGATTACAAGGAGGGCTAGAGGAAGCCCAAAAGGAGCTTTATTTATAAAGAGTATTGAAATTGAGAGCCAAGATGCTAGAAGTATAGTCTTTGAAAAAATTATGACGACTGCACCAAACACCAATATAGTTACAAAAGTCTTTGGTAAAATTCCTATATATCAGTTGTGTTATACACACTTTAGCCATAAAAACTTTTTCATTAGCAATAAACGTAATAATGGTTTGTTAGTGATAATTAAGGTCTACTAGCTATAAACATAAAAAATGGTTTGTCAATGATAAAAGTCTATGATAATAGACTAATTTATACTAGTGATAGAAGCATATATAGTGAACAAAATTTTAAGATTAAAAATACTATTGGTCTCTAAACTTTTAGAAAAATAAAAAATTAATTATTCAACTTTGTTTGAACTAATTTAGATCATGTAATTTCGTAACAATTTAGTTTGTGTACTCTCAAAATTTGTAACAATTTAAATTTTAATGTAAAAAAAACTATAATTAGATACAAATCTTTATTATTTTATGGTTAAGATCAATACTTCGTAGTTTATATAAAAATCGAGTCTTCAATTAGTTAACTGCTTTAATTAGATATTATAGCAAGAAATTTGATTAAATCTTAACTTAATTTCTACCCTAGGAATTAAATTGTTACTTATTTTAAAGTAAAAAAATAAAAAAATAATACACTATTACTTAGGAAACTTCAAACATTAAAATTTACCAAATAGATATTAGATGGACTGAATATTTACCGAATCAAAGTTCTTTGGACTAATTTTTAGAAAAAACTATCATATTTATAAATTATTTATTTGTATGCCATACTTGGAGATATTACAAGTTGAGCTACCTATTGCCACTATCACTTAAACTTTGGTGTTAAATATTATTTGGTAAATTTCCAAAGGGTTCTTTTGTAATTTCACATAAACTAGTATTGAGAGAGAGAGAGAGAGAGAGAGAGAGAGAGAGAGAGAGAGAGAGAGAGAGAGAGAGAGAGAGAGAGAGAGAGAGAGAGAGAGAGAGAGAGAGAGAGAATTTTTCTTTGTTTCATCTAAAAATTGGAAAGATAGCACACAGAAACTTAAAAGTGGGGATATTGTAAAAGAGATGCATGAGATGCAACAACTAAAGTCTAAAGGAAACTCCAATGCTATACAGGTCAGAGCTTTCCCTTATCCTCCAATACAAAAACATACCATAATGTTTTATAGCCCTTTTCTCTCTCTCTCTCTTTCTCTCTCTCTCTATTAACAAATTTAAATGAATCAAATCCTTTAGTTTTGAGTTATTAAAACAACACCCTCTCCATGCTCATAAATACTACTATTCATCCCTGCTGCATATATCTTGTTGTCTTCCTCAATTGTCTTCCATGGAGAGTATTGACCATACTCCCACAGTGGTGATACCACCGGACCGCAGCTGACGAAGTTGCCATGGAATTGATCATCACAGAGTGGCTTCACAACATTAGTACTTTGATCTTCAATGTCTCTCCAAATATCATCCATGGTATAACAATAACCCTTTTGTTCTTCCGATGGATTTGCCCCAGTGTCGTAGAAGCTTTCTTCTCCAATCTCAATCGTCGTTGGGGCCGAGTCGATAGTTGATGAAGTCGATGGCGACACGACAACTATGTCTTTCTTCTTCTTTTTCTCTTGTGCTACTTTTCTCATGTGGGTTCGCCAAAAATTCTTTATTTCGTTATCCGTTCGTCCAGGAAGCTTCCTGGCAATTCTCGACCATCTGCAAAATATATCAAAGATCTATTAAAAACCGTTCGATTTGATAGTATAAGGTTACAATTGAAAACTAATTGACAATAAAAGGACCAACACATCTATATGATAAAAAGAGTGTGAGTCAGACAATTGTAAGAACCTATTTCCCCATTTGGAGTGGAGTTCGAGAACTAAACGCTCCTCGTGTGGAGTCATTTTACCGCGCTTAAGACCAGGGTGGAGATAATTAACCCAACGGAGGCGACAACTTTTCCCGGTTCTTTTCAAACCTACAAGAAAATAAGAAGAAGAAGATAAAAGAGAGAAAAAGGTAGGAGAAAAAGAAAAGGTGGAGAAATTTAGAGTTAAAGGGTTTAGAGTATTGTTTATAATATGAATACAAATACAGTATCCTAAAAAGCCCTACCTAGCTAGGGTAGGACTAGCAGTACTTGTACTCTCCCGCCACCTTCAAACCTGATACTTTGGCGATGAAATCCCATCGCCGATCACCAAATAAGCCTACAAAGCACACAAGTTGAAAATCTTCTTGTTCTGTCCATGGCCCTTTTCTGATACTTTCTTCTTGTACTACCATCTTTCTTTTTCTTTCTTCCGATCTCTATTCTTGTTGATGATTCTTCTTCTTTTTTGTTTTTTGTATGGAGCACTTTGGGTATGTACTTACGACATTTATATAACCTCTCAATTTATGGACATCTATAGAGCCTCTTTAAAATAATTGTTTGTGGGTTTCATATCTTTCTCTATCTTATGATTAAAATAATGTGGAAAAGTTTTGAAGATAAATAATGTTTTAGTGTGTGGGTTATATATTGTTTAATATATATTTTAATGAGAGGGGAAATTTAACTTTTCTTGGATGGGGAAATAGTATACTTATCAACAACTTGTTGTGTAGGAATCTTTCTAGCTCGTGTTCGTTGAATAGATCACCCATTTGATAATGGATCAAATGAAATCTCATCCCCTCTCTACAAGTATAAGTTTTATATAAATAGTTGGAAATGTTTTGAATTTGTTGTCTCATGTTTCAACGATCGAGCATTACTTAAAACTAAGTTAATTTCTATTTTTGTTATTTACGCGTTATTTGCGTTTTTAGCTTTAGGGTTTTAGAGGAGTACTGTCTGATGTTTCAACTAACATCTTTCGATATTTTCTCTCTAATAATATACTTATATGTCATTCTATTTGAGAAGGTAGCTAATGTGCTATTAGTAAGTTGATTATCTATCTTCTACATTTTCTATTTTTCTTTGATTGTCGATTTTATAAATATAACAACGTCCTTAAGTTTGAGTTATCATGAAGTGAATTTACAAAATCAACCTCGTTGTGTACTTGTTGTTTACTCAATTCTCGCTTTCGATTCTCGCCACTTGCTACTTTGCTCCTTTTTCTCCTTTTGCAGTTACTTTGTCTAAAGGAAAAAAAAACTCAAAAGAAATTCAAGAAAAAGATTAAAAGAAATCCAACGAATAACAAAAACGAAGAGAGTAGAGAGTAGTAAGAATGAAGAGTTAACACATTCATACACGGTAAAGTGATCTGTACACATTTAACATTTTTTTTTTTAAAAAAACCTAAGACAAATATCATTTTTTTCTTGCCAAAAACACCACAAATTCATGTTCTTTACCAACAAATTTTAAGTTTTATTTTTAAAATTTTTTTATTCCAACAACCGTAAATTTATTACAAAGAGAGATAACGATGAAGATTTAAACATCTATTATTTTAGTGAAAAATACAATATTCTAATGTCTGTTGAATTATGATCAAATTGTTCGGTTAATATCTCTATAATCGAACTCTTAATAATAATAATAATAATTATTTTAATATTCTCTATGCTTGTTTGACTATTTTCTTTTTGAGGAGGATAGTTTCATTGACGACCAAGCATCCCTAATTATTATTTAAGGAATAATTTAAAAATAAAATAATAATGACTAGTTTCATATAATCATGTTTTTTGTAATCAAGTTTGAGATCAATATAATTGATCCAATTTTATATATATTTAACCTTCTTATTTCTACTTATGAATTGTGATGTCACCCCTTATGCATATCCACTTGCTTTATCCTATCACCAATTTTATAAACTTTCCATATTTGATTATAATTCAATGAAAATCTTATATTTCATATTTTTTATTTTTTAAAATTAAGTCTATAAATACTAATTATACTTTCTAAATTAGTAAATTATAAATTAGAGTAAAACTTTTTTACTTGAACAAATTATATATAGTAAGAAATCATAAGTTAGAGTAAAACTTTTTTACTTGTAAGAAATCGAGAAGAAATAGATTTAATTATTTTAAAAGATCAAATAGTTACTAAATTAAACTAATGGTAATATGTAATAATGATAAGTAATACAAATCATAGATTAAAATAATATGAATATGTGTGAAAGCTAAATTTGAAAGCAGATATTTTTGTCCATTAGAAGAGCCTCTTTGTGTTTATCTTAGACAGGTTGTGGTGTGTTTTTGTGGGAATTCTTTCAATAAAAGTATATATCTAAAAGCATAAGAGATAAAGAAAAAATTGTGAGAAAAGGACAAAAGGAATTAGCTCAGCCACAATTGGATAAAAGGGAATAACTTCATAATTGGGTTCAAGACTTATTATTAGTTTTCTTTTTTTCTCTCTCTGTTCTTTTTTTTTTTTTTTTTTTTTTTTTTTTAATTTCAGAATGGACAAGTATATATATATGTATGTATGTATTTTATTTTACTTTTAAATACAACGAAAATAGGAAATATTACACAAAACAATAACCATAGTGAGATTATTAAAACTTTCTAATATACAACCCTATTTGAGCATAGCTTTGTGATTAATTATATTATAAAAGTTATTAATTTGTATAACACGTGTTAGAATTGCAAGTTTATAAAATGTGAAAGATCAAATCCAAAAAGACGAACAAAATACAATGCACCCAAGTATATACCGTAACTTTAATAATGCATAATATTATTGCACCAATTGGCACATATTATACTTGTGCATGTTTACATAAGCTATGGCGAATTTGGACAAAAAAAAAACATAATGGACTTTGTAAAGTTGACAAAATATACAATCGAGAAATGGTAAAACTTTGAGTAGGTTAGATCCTAATTAAGCATGGGAGAGAATTGAAATTTGGGGGAAGACTAAGAGTAAGACTAACCTATTGGAGTAATAAATATTAGAAGGTGGTTGATTTATTGATAATATTATATTTTGGAATGTTTTCTTTAGTAAAGATAGGAACTTTGAAGTTATGCCAAGATTTATATGCCCTATTTCTTAATTAATTTTAAAACTATATCTTACTTTTAAAATACATTATTTTTTTCATAAAAGAAAAAGAAGGATCTTGAAAGGTGCCCATGTTTCAATAACTAATACCCTATTTGTTTTGTCCCCAACAAATAAGGAAATTGAAATTACTTAAAATCATTTTTAATTTTTATGAAGAAATTAAGGAAGCAACTGCTGAAATTACTCGGCAATTCGATCCTTTCTTCTTACAATTCTTGTATGAACTTTTTTTTTTTAAGAATATGTTTATCTCCAGATTCTATACTCTTTTGCACATCAAGTTATTAATATTACTGATTTATTAATTGCAAAATCCTAATTTAGGTCATTACCAACAAATATATATTTGATTTAATAGAAACATTGAGTATGACATTTCAAGTAGTGTTAATTTCTTGTTTAACAATAAAAAATTAGTGAATGAGATTAATCATCAATTAAAAGTGTACATGAATAGAATATTAAGATTTGGTAAGGTGTATATAATGGTGCCTCAATGACTTTGTGTGGTCCTTTAAATTCTTGGTAAAGCAAAAGCAAAACCCCATGTTATTATTAACTTAACATTCATATTAACTTCTAGTGAGTTCCTTTAGTTATATTGTTTTCTTTAACAAAAGAGTATGAGAAATATCATGTTATCCCTCTAAATTTCAAAGTTGTATATCTTTAAATTTGATCTAAATTTAAACTTTCATAAAAGTTTATCAATTTATCGTCTCTATTATGGTATGTTTAGATAAATATTGTGCGGGATTTATAACTTTATAAATAATTCATAATCTTTTGTAAGTAAATTTATTGAGACTTTCAATTAACATTTCCTTTGAAATTTGTTTATTGTATGCATCGATTATTATAATAATTGCGCAAATCACCAATCCAAAATTCAAAGAAGTTTGAACATGTGCCTCTAGAATTTGAATGTATGGATGGCTTTCAAATGTAAAAAAGATTAAAGGATGAAAATAAAATTTAGAAGAAGTTTAAAGGTATGTTTGAATTGACTTTCTAAGTGTTTAAATAAACGTTCATATGTGGAAAAAGAAAAACTTAGGGCACATTTATTTTAACTAAAATGTAATCCATCTTGTAAAGTGAAAAGTGGACTCCACTTGATTACATTTGTCATTGTTTACCTGTATTATCTAATATTAATCATAATGAACTGTGGAACCTAGCTCCAAAATTTGTAATAAAACACGTAATGTAATTAAAGAAATGGAGGGTACTCAACAGGATTGTACGTAAAAATTACGTAAAATCCACTACCTTTATTGTTATGATAGATATTGTTACCGTAGAAATATGAAAATTATGGATATGTCACATTTATGATTATATTTTCCTTTCACTATTAGAGTGAAATAGCAATAGTAGTAGATGTGATATATATATATATATATATATATATATATATATATTTTTATGATTGAAGAAGATTGAAATTGTATAGGTAGTTGTCACTATTTTAAGTAATGTATTGAGAATAACAATAAAGGTAATAACAATTGTATGTTTAGTTGAAAAAGTTGGAGAGTGGATGAAAATTGATTGGTTAAAGAATGAGACAATAAAAGTAAAATTGAAAAGAAAAGAAAAGAAGAGTTCTCCATTTGTTGTGAAGAAGTGTGTAATTGAGTGACAGCTGGAATGGGTAATATTTATATTATAATAAAGAGGTAGTGGGAATTTGGCATCACATGGTCTTATGTGTTTATATTTGTTATTTCTCAACCCATTTGCCTTTCCACAAATAGGATTAAACTCCTTTCTTTATTTCATCTTAATTTCAACTTTATTTTTCTTCAACCAAAAAACAAAAAAAATAAACAAAACTTTACTTTACTTTACTTTCATTCAACTCTAACCTCAAATTTGTTTTGACATTTAATAAATTTGTTACCTTTCATTTTTTAATCATTTATATGGTGTTCAAAATTTTAAAAAAATGTCTAATATAAGTCCTTTAGTTTCAATTTTATTTGAATGGTTATTATTATTACTTTTTTAAAATTTGTTGTGTTCTTTTGAAATATTTAATATTTTCCAATATTCCATAAAACATACAAAACACACCCTTTTGGTTCTTTTAAGCCTGAAATTTATTCTCAATCATTACATTTCTGGATCTTTTCTTGTCACTTAAAGAAATACACTTCACTTTAAAAACGTAGTCTCCTTTAAATATATGAGATTCGTGACATAAGAAATATGATATATGACAAAGATGAAAGAATACCTCGTGATTAATAGATATTCGAGCCTTCTAGACGACTAGAACAAGGAAATGAACCAAATATCTTGTTAGACATAGTATCATTTGAATGTCATACACGCCACACTACAAGAAAATGGAGCATTCCCGACGCCGAAAAGCACGTCGGCATAAAGAACGTCGGGAATCAGGGCTTTCCCGACGCCCTCAACAACGCGTCGGGAGATGCGTCGGGACAACCATCTTTCCCGACGCACCATGGAGGCGTCGGCAAAACTACATCGGGAAAAGGGGTTTTTCCCGACACCGTGAACAGTGCGTCGGGCGCGGCGTCGGGAAAACCATTTTTCCCGACGCACCATGAAGGCGTCGGCAAAAAGTACATCGGGGAAAAGGGGTTTTTCCCGACGCCGTTAACAGTGCGTCGGGAGCGGCGTCGGGAATAGGGGTTTTTCCCGACGCCGCGTGAAACGTCGGGAAAAGGGGTTTAATGAGCGTCGGGAATTACCCTTTTCCCGACGCATGTTGAGGGAATTCCCGACGCCACGTCACGGCGTCGGGAATTCCCCTTTAAATTCGTTTCAGTTCTGTATTCACAGAACCGAAACCGAGAGGAGGAGAAAAAGAAAGGAGAAGAAGAAGAAGTCGCCGCCATCCTTTTGTTCCGCCGCCGTCCGTCGCCGACCGCCCTCGCCGTTGTTCCTCGTCGCCGTCTGCCACTTTAGGTAAGTGAAATATGTAAATTTATTTAGTTTTTTTAGAGTTTTTTTTGATAAAAATTAGTTTAGGGTTTGTTTGTTTTTTTGTTTCAAAGTTAAAAAAATGTATGTATTATTGAAATTGTTTAAAGTTCTTTTTTGTTTTTGTTTTAGTTTTGCTTTAGTTAATTAGTTTTAGCATTAGTTTTAGAATTTAGATTTTGAAATAGTTTTAGGATATAGATTTTGAATTAGTTTTAGGTTTTAGTGTTGAATTTGAATTTGAAGTGGTTTTAGGATTTAAGATTGACGTTGAGATTGAAGTTGAAATTGAATTTGAGATTGATAAAAAATTTGAATGTGTAGAGATTTTTGAGGTTATATTGAATTGGGGGGGGGGGGGTGTTTATTGAATTTGAGATTGTGATTTAGGATGTGATTTAGCATGCTAACTTAAGAAAGTTAAAGTTTTAGCATGAGATTTTTGAATATGCTTAAGTCTATACCGAGATGTCTTGATCTGATAGAAATTCTATGGGGAAGATTATCTTGTGTACAGGGGTTGTGTAATTATTATGAAATGGAATTACTACTTATCTGGGGAGAGGGAGGTTTAAGTTAAATTGAAAATGTTTGTTTTCTATGTCCATAGCCATTATGTCATATCGACGACCAAATTTTATGGAGACGGACGATATGTTCCTCCAGTTTGAGGACGATTTAGATAATAACATCGCGGGAGGGTCATCATCTGTGGGCGACAATACGGGTGAGTCTAAGAATTTTCTTCATTTTAACTTACAAATATTTCATGTTCTTTTTTCTAACTTTATATGTTATTGTCTATTTATTGAGCAGGGTCTTCTTCTCAACAAACGACTCCGACTCCTAGGAGACGTGCGCAGTCTCGACTCTTGGAGTTAGAGCGCCACGTTGCAATAAATGGGCGCATTCCGATGACGATCGCCCCTGGAGCGGAGAAGCCTATTTCTCCACACGCCGTTCGCTTCAGCCAGGCGATAGGCGTGTGCGTGCGAAAGACATTTCCCGTCCGCAAGTGGAAGCTATGAAAAAGATGATTGAAGACCTAACTCGTGCACAACAGGGACCACCACATGATCCCTAGCTTCATTATGTTTATGTTTTTTCTATATTGAGAACTATATTTTGTTGTAGTCAACTTATTCGTATTATTAATTTTAATTCTATTTTTTTAATTTGTGTTTGTATATTTATTAATTTATTTTAATTTAATCCAAAACGTCGCGAAATTTTTTTGAGCAATCCGAACATCATTGTGAATGTTTGAGCAAAATATTATAAGGAAAAAAGTAAAAATAAAATATTTTAAAAAATATATAAAAAAATATTTCCCGACGTTCATTACGTCGGGAAAAAAAAGTCGGAAAACAGGTTTTCCCGACGCCGGGAGATGCGTCGGCAAAGACGGCGTCGGGAATAAGGTTTTCCCGACGCCGTCATGCCGACGCATATCCCGGCGTCGGGAAAGGCTTTCCCGACGCCGCTTTTGTACGGCGTCGGGAAAGCCTCTCGCGACGCATTTCTCCCGACGTGCTTCCCGACGCCGTTTTGTACGTCGGGATATCCTTTTCCGACGTTCTTTGCATTTTCGCCGACGTATTTGTGCGTCGGGAGTACCCCCGTTTCTTGTAGTGCCACTTACGCATAACACGCTCCAACAATAACAATCTTTCTCATTAAACACCAACCTTAAAGCTATAATACTTATAGACTTTTGAGACGATGAATTACTTATAATAGTCTAGATATTATAATAGTATGAGAATTATAATAGTCTACGTTTGACGTGCATACTATTATAGTCTGTGTTATTGTAGTAAGCGTTTGGAGTGCAACTATTATAGTATGTTTTCATAGTCTTCGTTTGAGGTGTAGACTATTATAGTTAATGTTTGGGTGGGAGACTATTATAATTAGGGGTGTAAACGGGTTGGGTTGGGTTGAGTTAGAAGACATTCTCAACCCAACCCAAATAACCTGAATTAAGTTTCCAACCCAACCCGTAAAATATGGGTTGGGTTGTCGGGTTGTATTATTTTTATTTTTTTTCGTTTCTAAATTTTAATGTTTGTAAATGGAAATCATCAACCGTGAATCGAATATGTTTTGCATCAAGTTAAGCGAAAAATAAAACTCTCGAAACTTAAGATTGTTTAACTTTTATTAAATAAATAAATAATAATGAAATATAATATATATTTATGTATTACTATTTATATTTATTATATTAATTCGGGTTGGGTTGGGTTGACCTAAAATTTTCAACCCTCCAACCCCAACCTAACCCAACCAGAAAAAAATCAAAATTTTCAACCCAACCCAACCCACATTCTAAACTAACCCAACCCATATTATATGAATTGGGCAATCTGGGTTGTCGGGTTGTTCAGATTATTCTTACACCCCTAATTATAATCTGGTTTTTTCATTACTCTTTGTTTTTTTACAAACATATTGTACATGAAATACACATTTTTCTTAAATTGATTTTATTAACTTTTGTTAATTATGATATTCATTTAATAAATTTAATCTAAATCTTGATTTTTCACTACTCTTTGCATGCATATATATATGGTACATCAAATAAATTTTTTTTTTTGTCAAAATGATTTTATTTAATCTTGTTAATTGGGATGTTCATTTCATAAATTTAGCTTAAGCTTCAATCTTGCTTTTTCACTACCATTTTTTCCATGTATATATATGGTACATGACATACATTTTTTTTGGAAACTTTTCTAAATATAACAAACTACTAAAATATTTACGGCCCGTGTAACAAAACCCATCAATTTAGTATTTATTAAATATTATTAAATATTCCAGATTTGCCATTCCATCATTTTCTCCTCTCTGCGAATTTTTATCATCTTCTTCCTCTGTACTCATGCGATTTCTTCCATCTTTCTTTTTTTTAGATTTGGGTAACCAAATCTATTTCTTTTTATTCCTGTTTCTTCTTTTTCTTTTTTTTTCTTTGTATTGTCTTTCTTCTTTTCTTTTTTAAACAGATGGTGTATAAAGAATCTTGAAAAAATTGGTTAGGCATTTAAACTAGAGTAACCAAAAACTAAAAGATTGCGTATAAAGAATATTGAAAAAATCGTCTTTCTTTGTTTCTTTTTTACGTAGATGGTGTATAAAAAATCTTGAAAAAATTGGTTAGGGATTTAAATTAGAGTAACCAAAATTAAAATTAAAAGATCGTGCATAAAGAATATTGAAAAAAAAATCGTTTATACCAAATTTTGAAAAAAAAAATCGTTTAGATTTGGCCCCAGATGTAGATACTGAGTCAAGAAGATCAAAGACCCCCCAGATGTAGATACTGGGTCATCAAATTGGGTTACCAATATCTGATGTGTTGTTTGTTCTTTTATGTGTTTCTGTAGTTATTCCTTATGTTATTAACCAGTAGTGTAACCATCGGTTCATTAATAAATAACTAAGTATTATTTTTCTCAAATTTAATCTATGTCATGAAAGATCTCATCAAGATTAAATGCCAAGTTTTATTATTTAGTTACTGAAGACTAAATTATTACTCATTAAAAATCGTAGAAAAAATTGTTATAAATTTAAAAATATATACTAAATTTGTTACAAACGTTCGAGGGTTAAAACATTACTTTCCTAGATGTTTAAGCACTACAAGAAAAGGGACCTAAAGTAAGGAACATTTTAATTACTACAATAATTTTTCATTTTTAAATAAAAGTATCGATCTAAAGTAAGAGACATTTTTAAATATAGTAAAAGGAATCAAAATATTTATAAAATATAACCAAATTTTAGAACCTATCACTCGTAAAACTGAGTGTCTATCACAAAATCTAAAAATTCGCTATATTTTTACTGGTTTGTCATCTACAATAAATTTAGGTTAAAATTATTCTTTAAAGATTTTTCCACTAATTTATTTTTAGTTATTAGGGGTGAGCATAGTAGATCGAAAAACCGAGCCGACCGACCAAACCGAAGTCAGTTGGTCGGAAAATGAGAGAGGCGGTCAGGGTTGGTTTCGGAAAGTTTCAAATTGAGAATTTCCAAAAATTATTCTTAAGTGTTAAACCAACCAAACCGATCGACTGACCCTTACTCATCAAAGTCGAGATCGGTTTGACACTTTACTAAACCGCCTATGTTCGGTTCGAGGTTGGTTTTGTCAAGTGTTAAATTGACCAAATCGATCGACCGACCCTTACTCATTGATGTCGAGATCGGTTTGACACTTTACTAAACTGACTATGGTCGTTTCGAGGTCGATTTTGTTAAAAAAACAAATGACTTTGATTGATTGATGATCACTCCTGTACTAGTGATGTGATGTGTGTATTTTTCGATTGTAATTTTAAATTAAATTTAGTTCATAAATCATAAATTTGTGAATCATAATTTTAATCATAATTAACTGGATCTTTATTCTTGCAACATAACTTTTGAAGACGAGAAAAAAAATTATTTGAAATCTAATCTTTCAAACACTTATCACAAAGTAGAATTTGCTTTACTGTTATTTGAAAAGCAAAAAAGAATTATTATTTCATTGCATATGGATTAAATTTCAAAATTGGTATCAAACCCAATGCCAATGCCTAATTTTGGAAATGTTTTGATTTTATGCCTTATTTAATTATTTTAGTATTTTATTTATATGTTATACTCAAAATTAAAAGTTTAAGAATCTTTAAATTTTCATTTTATATTTAGTAATAGATCTGCTGATTTTATAAAAAAAAAAAAAGGAATATTTTAGCAACTTATTTAAGAGGAAAAACAAAAAACAAATGAAAAGTTGGGTGAAAATGAAAATATGAATATCGATAAAATATAATAATAAAATAAATATAAATAAAAATTAGGAAACAATAAGATTATCCAAAAATTTTCACAAACTCCCTCCACTATCTCAATTTTCTTTTTTTAAATTCAACACTTACAGATCCAAAGGCTTCTATTTATAGGCAAAATGACAATAAAGTGATTGATCGAAAAGACACTAATGGTGTGTCCTATTGAAATATACAGACAACAAGTTAGTTATAATTTGACACTTAATAATAGATGGGATGAACATCTATTTAACACATATATCATAATATTTAAATTCGACAATTTTCGTATTTTTAACGTTTTATATATAATATATTGTATTATAATTTTTTTTTATTGTCTATGAGATTGAAGTTATAACATGAAATACTCTATTTTTAACATAACTATTTGTATCTTAAAATTTAAGATTAAAAATGTGGAAATAAAAAAATAAAAAAATATTACTTAAAAGAAAACTCTTTTTTATTATGTCTTCCAAAAAGATTGGATTTACGAACCAAAGTAAAATAACTATTTTTCCTTTCCTCTTTTATTTATTTTCTTCATTTTTTTTTTATTTCTCTCGCCCTCCTAAGGTGTTATTAATAAATGTAGAGTTAATTATTTAAAGTTTAGTCTTCACAAGAGACCAAAACCAATAAGAACCAAAAATATGCCTTCTTTTTTCAAATATTTCTTTTAAAAAATAAAATAAAATGTAAAGTTAAAACAACTTTTTTTTTTTTTTTCTAGAAGAATAGATTTTGAATGGACCCTTTGATTAGAATGATTTGTGATGTCATTTATTTCTATGTCTCTTAAATGGTTTGAAATCTTTGGAAGCTTGAAAGGCTAAAACCCTTTGATCATTTCTCCACTTAATTAGGACTTTCATTAATTCCATGCAATTATTAGTATGGAATAAAATAAATCAAATATATATATATATATCTCTCTATAAATTTGTGCATAAAAATTGCATGGCCCATAAAAAGTTTTTGTCAAAAAGAAAAAGAAAAAAAAAAAAAGATATTATCGTGGTCCTAAACATTACCAAAATGGACACTCACTAGGCTAAGAAAAATAATATTATGGAAAAATTTGTTTAATTAATTAAGAGGATAATATTTGTTTATCTTATCAAGATTTTATATAACTAAGCACTTTGCTTTTAGATTTATTAATTAATTATATCAAACCCTATACAAAGGTCTCATGAGCCCGTGACATCCTTTTCTAAAATATTTAATATGCATTTTCTTTTTTGTATTATTTATATAGCTGCTAGTGACTTTATAATATAATTGTTTTTATCAATTAATTAATAATAGGAATGAGCTAGATTTTTTATTATTTTTTATTATCAAGATAGTTAATTAAACTAATCGATTATCGGTTGAGATAAGTCTGATAAGCCATATTAGCTATGGGTATAAGTTTTTTAACATCTAATTTAGTTTTTAAACAAAATATATTGAAAGGGTTATTATCGATATTTTTATTAATATTTGATTGATTTAAAAGTTTGACATTGAGATAATGAGAGAGTTAATAATGTTGTCATAGAAAAATTTACTAAATAAAATATAATATTAGTATAATATTGCTAAAATAAAAATAATATTTTAAAATAAAATAATATTTAAAAACGAAATCAAATATTTTTTTTACTTATTAAATAATATGTTTTTTTTGAAAAAGAATATGGTAGGTTTTAACTACGGAAGTTTCTTGGTTTTTGAAAATTTTTAAGAAGCACTCATTCGATAAATGAGAGTTTTGTTTTACAACATGTAAAGTTGGAGAAATTAAGTATCTTACTTCAAAATTGATAATATAAAATCTATGTTAGTTGAACTATGTTCATTTGTATATGAATTATTATATTCATAATAAAAAATATATAAAATTGAAACTTTACGTACTAGCTATATCAACAAAATTACCAAAATTAATAAGTTGTTGACTTGAAAGCACCTGTGAAATTTGTTTTCACACTTCAACCTATTAGAAAAGTTAAACTAGATTGCAAGATTGGCAAATCTTGGGTCTCATTTCAGGGGTAATAGAGAGGCACACATATTTATTCTATTCTTTTAGAGCTTATTAAGAAAAAAAGAAAAAAGAAAACCTAGTTATAAATAGAGAATAAGATTCTTTAATTTGATTTGTGGGCTTTTAATTTGTAAACAAAACCCTAGGGAACCATCTTTTAAGTCGTTTTTTCTTACTCTTTCTATACTATTGTTTGGTCAAATACAAAGGGGTTTTAGCCCACAAATTTGGAATGATTGGCTTTGATCATTTCCCACTTTTCTTGGTCTCCATTCACTTAAAAGTTGAATACTTCTGTGTCTTTGGATTCTTCATGCTTATAACGTCATAATCTAATTTTGTAAAATCTAAATGTTAGGTTGGATTTGTATTATAAATTTTAACATCACATAAGATAAATATATATATAAGAGATCATTTTTATCTTTCCGATGTGATTTGCTTACGCGTGTCTTTAAAGATGATATATCTTTGGGTTCACCATTTTATCTTTCTAATATGGTATCCTCGACATACTCTCAGTAATATATATAGTGTGTCTTTTAATCGAGTTCACTATTATTAAGTCGAATTTTGATTTTCTTTTTTATTCACATCATCTATTAGTTGTAAATTCTTCACCCTTTAACACACATCATTGCATCTAGAATGATTAGCCTTAGAAAGCAATTCTATATATTTTCATGTATCTAATTCATAATTAGCCTTTGTTGATTCTCTCTCTCTCTCTTATCAATTAATTATACCAATTTGAGCAACTACCAAATTGGTTTATAAATTGGGATCCAAGTACTAATGTCCAAGTTGTCATACATTAACATAAAACTTTACATTGCAATTTCAATTAACTCAAACAAAACATATATTTCAAAGTTAAAAAAAATATAAAGTTGAAGAGAATACTCCTTTCTTCCAAATCTTAATATTTGAATATATATACAAGTGATATGAACCAACATAAGTGCAATTCGATCCAATCCCTATATCATTCATGTTTATGAGCTTAATAGGGGTGATTAAAAGAAAAAAAAAGACATTTCTTTTAATAGATTATTATGCATATCTAAATATATTTTATGAAGAACTATTTCAGAGGAAAGTTAAGAAAATTAATTAGTGAAAATTATTGTGAAGAAGACAAAAGGAAAGGAAAAAGGAGATACTTAAAATGGAGATAAGGCAAGTGGGGGGAAGTAGCAAATGATAGTGGCAATGCTTACGAATGCAAAAGAGGTTTTGGAGATAAAACGCACAATAAAATGTGTGTGGGGACTTTCTCTACCTCTTTTCTTTCTTTCTTTCTTTTTTTTTCTCACCTACTAATAATAATAAAAATAAATAAAAATAAATAATGATAATGATTAATAATAGTAATGTTGAGAGATATGTACATGAGGATACCCTCATCCAAATCATTCTCTTTCACTAAACTTTTGTCCATAATATACTCTTGTTTTATAGTGTTTAAGTAAACAAAAATGGAGCAAAAAAAAAAATTGTATTCTCAATGGGAAATAGTTTAGTATTGGTCTAGTGTGTTAATCATACGAACACATTCTGATGCTTAAGTCAATATTGGAATGTTTGTGAGTAACTTGATAATTGAAAATAGTAGATAATTTTGTTGGAGTATTATTATTGACTTTATATTTGTACAAGGCTTATGAGCATGTTTTCAAGTAGGTTGGATGATGTTACAAATGTGGTTACATAGGATATATATGTTTACTTTGAAGAATATTTCTTTGGATATGTGAATTATTCTGCTTTGTATTTTATATACGTGGGATACTTTCTTCTTTTGAATTTTCCTTCTTTTTGCCATGATATTTAGGTCCAAGTTGCTCTCTTGTTAGGGCCGGGTTACCACATATATATTGTTTTGTGAGTCTATTTTCTTTGTTGATCAAACTGACGTTGTTTTCTACTATTTTTGCCTCGAAGAAGAAATGATTGATTGTGTCTTAGTTTGTCGGGTTTTCCTCATATGATCTTATAGTGAGTTGTGTTATTGCATAACATTATTTAGTCTTAGGGAAGCCTAAGGCAAATGTTGATAAAAAAGGGTTACTCAATTTTAGGAGTTCCTAAATGCATCATTAATTCCTTGATAATGAGTTCTCTCTAACTAAGGGGGAGCCTAAGTTCCTTGAATGAAGGAGACTTCATACAGAGGAAGAAAAATATCTCTGTGGTGAGAGAGAGTCTAACATACTTGGGAGGAGCTCAAGTATTATATTACTTCGAAAACTCTCTCTTAGAAGGAGCCTAATTAGTTCACTAGAGAAGGAGACTCACATCTAGAGGAGCCGAGGTGTTCAATCTAGTTGAGCTCTACTTGTGTCATTGTAAACTTCTTTATTTTACAGATAAATACAACGTCATAAAAGTTTGATTATTATATATTAATGAATTATTTTTTAGCACACTGCATCTCAGACGTAGGTGAAATATAACCAAATTAGGGTTACCAATTTTTATGGGTTCACTTTTGGTTTACTATTTGAATAGGACAGGATATCTCTTGTGACATTAGTGTTTTGTGTGACCATCAATTTTTATTTTTCAATACCTTCAACCAACGACTCTTGTCATTTTTTGTAGGCTAGTATTGTCTAACGCTGATGTTTAGGCTCACAATTGCCTCTTTTTACATATGGAACCATCGAGCCATTACATTTAGGAAGTTACATTATTACACTATCACCACTCGAGGTTATTGTAACTAGTCGAAGATATGCTAAAATTTCTCTATTTACTATTGTCAAGTTACTCATAAACTTAAGGTTAACTTGAGTATCACACCAACCTTAAATGTGGTTGGTAATTAGCTACCCGCTTAAGTGCATTTCCCACTCAGCTTAATTAATCAATCAATCAAAGATTTTTTTTTTTTTAGATTTTATCAATCAAAACATAAATTAATAATTCCAATATTTTAAACTGTCTTAACTTCCACAAGGTTATTAATTTAGATTCTTTGAAGTGATTTATAGCTACATTTACTTGATTCCATCTGAAATCAGTTTAATATTATTTTTCTTTAAAAAATTCTATATATTAAGAAAGGGTTTTTTTTTTTAAAAAAAGTATAACAAATAGATAAAATATTTACATTGCATATAACAATTTTGAAAACGTAAAGAGCCCATAAGCTCACAAGCCCACAATGGAAAATACAAAAAATGCTCCAGTCAACACGCGAATCATCGAGTCTACATTATTCCTATCAAGAGCAAAAACAATTAGGAAATTCTCTCTATGGTCTCAAATCACACAGAAGGCAGCCGCAATTTTCTAACTAAATGACGAGCAAGTTGTTGGAAGTTTTGTCAAAAAGATTTATTGAGAATCTTTTTATTATTAATAAGGATTAAATTTCAAAAGATAAAATGATCTTCCTAAATATTAGGAATCTTTGACTAAGATCTTTTTGAAATTTATATATACATCGTTTTACTTGACGTGAAGGTGGTGGTTTTTCAGAGGAATTATTTTCGAATTGGTGAATAAGAATTTGTGTGAGAGAGTTCGCCAGTTATACATAATGAGAAAGGTAGTGATGATCATTGATGAATATATCTTAGTGATGCATATTCACTGAGGACATTTTGATAAGCAATATGAAGGAAAACTCTGCTTTATATAAATCTGATGATGAATTCAAGGGGAGCAACAAATTGTTTTCAAGAAGATTCTTTCCTAAATTCAAAGGGAGCCTGAATGTATCTATGTGTTGTTTTAATTAAAGAAGAATTGATACATATAAGAAGGAAGTACCTTATTGTATTGATTGTAATTCGACTTAGTTGAATATTAATATATTGCTCATCTGAGCTAAATCAACTCCTTAGACGTAGGTGACCTTCACCGAACTGGGTTACCAAAGTCCTTTATGTTATTTTTCTTCTACAGTTTATTAAGCTATTCCTATTGTTATTTGTTTCAGAATTAACTAAAGGAATTTTGATTATCTCACAACTTTTTTCAATTGGTATCAGAGAGCATTCGAAGTCGATGAAGATAATTAGAGAAGGTCCTTGTACTACTCATCCGCTTGTACTAGATGACAAAAACTATTCATACTGGAAGCCACAAATGACTTCCTTTTTTAAATCGCTTGATGGAAAGGCTTGGAGAGCTATTCTAGCTAGATGGGAACTACTAACAGTTATTGTAGATGGTCAAGTAGT
This sequence comes from Cucumis melo, assembly GCF_025177605.1. Taxonomy (NCBI): domain Eukaryota; kingdom Viridiplantae; phylum Streptophyta; class Magnoliopsida; order Cucurbitales; family Cucurbitaceae; genus Cucumis; species Cucumis melo. The sequence continues at coordinate 3,196,183 of NC_066868.1, read as the reverse complement.
ACCTAAATTTGAACTTGACTGGACTGATGCTGAAGAACAAGCCTCTATAGGAAACTCCAGACGTTTTAATGCTATTTTCAAAGGTGTTGACTTGAATGCGTTTGAATTAATCAACTCTTGTAATTCTGCCAAAGAAGCTAGGAGAATCTTGGGAGTTGCTTATGAAGGTACAATTACAGTTAAAATATCAAGACTAAAGCTGAAGAAGAGACTGTTGCTGACTATAATGAGAGAGTTCTTGAAATTGCAAATGAGTCCTTTAATATTGAAGAAAAGATATCTAAATCAAAGATAGTGCACAAAGTGTTACGTTCCTTGCTTGGAAAGTTTGATATAAAGGTAATCGCTATAGATGAAGCTCATGATATTACTAAATTAAAACTAGATGAACTCTTTGAATCTCTAACTACTTTTGAGATGACCATATCAAACAGAGATGATAAGAAGGGAAAAGGTGTTGCTTTTAAGATAGTGTATGAGGAAGAAACGCCTGAACACAAGACCACAAATGAAGTTAATGTGAATGAGTCTATTGCCCTACTGACAAATTTTTTTTCTAAAGTTAAGAAATTCAGAAATATGAATACCATAGGAGCTAGAGTTAGGGAACAAAACTCGTTTCGCAGACGAGATGAAAACTTCAAAAGAAAACCTGAAGAAAGAACATTCAAGTACAGAGAGCGTGGAGGCATTGGTCACTATCAGGCTAAATGTCCTACATATCTGAGGAAGCAAAAGAAGAGTTTTTGTGCAACATTCTTTGATGAAGAGTCTGATGATAGTGAAGAGGAAGATGAGTACACCAATGCCTTTATTAGTAGATTGACAGAACATGATTCCATATAAGAGGATGAGGAATTAGAAGAAGCTAAAGAAAATCTTTCTTCTTATGAACAGTTGAAAATTAAATGTGAAGAAGATTCAGCTGCTTGAACTATTTAGAAAGAAAAGATTCAAGAGTTATTGGAGGAAAATCAACGGCTATTATCAATTATATCCATCTTAAAATAAAAACTGAAGGAGGTTCATATGACCAGGTGGTAAAGTTTGTGAAAATGTTGAATTCTGGTTCAGAAAGTCTTGATCAAATTCTTTGCTTAGGACAATCTAGTGCAGATCGGTCTGATATTGGACTTAATGCTTTAGATAGCTGCAATAACCAAAAGGATTCAACAAAAATTTTTCTTGCAACTATCAACATTAATAAGACTAATGAATCTGACATTGTTAGATCTTCATCGAAACAAAAAATGTCAACTCCAACTCTTTAGATTTATCATTATTGTGGTAAGAAAAGACACATCAGATCATTATGCTATTCCTTGCATAAAAATTGGTATTATCTGCAACAGAAGGATTATAGACCATCAAGATATAAGTCTAACACATCTTTAGCATTTAAAAAGAAAGATTGCAAAGTCTGGAAGATGATGATGATGATGATGATGATCATCATCATCATCATCATCATAATAATAATAATAATAATAATAATAATAATAATAATAATAATAATAATAATAATAATAATAATAATAATAATAATAATAATAATAATAATAATAATAATAATAATAATAATAATAATAATAATAATAATAATAATAATAATAATAATAATAATAATAATAATAATAATAATAATAATAATAATAATAATAATAATAATAATAATAATAATAATAATAATAATAATAATAATAATAATAATAATAATAATAATAATAATAATAATAATAATAATAATAATAATAATAATAATAATAATAATAATAATAATAATAATAATAATAATAATAATAATAATAATAATAATAATAATAATAATAATAATAATAATAATAATAATAATAATAATAATAATAATAATAATAATAATAATAATAATAATAATAATAATAATAATAATAATAATAATAATAATAATAATAATAATAATAATAATAATAATAATAATAATAATAATAATAATAATAATAATAATAATAATAATAATAATAATAATAATAATAATAATAATAATAATAATAATAATAATAATAATAATAATAATAATAATAATAATAATAATAATAATAATAATAATAATAATAATAATAATAATAATAATAATAATAATAATAATAATAATAATAATAATAATAATAATAATAATAATAATAATAATAATAATAATAATAATAATAATAATAATAATAATAATAATAATAATAATAATAATAATAATAATAATAATAATAATAATAATAATAATAATAATAATAATAATAATAATAATAATAATAATAATAATAATAATAATAATAATAATAATAATAATAATAATAATAATAATAATAATAATAATAATAATAATAATAATAATAATAATAATAATAATAATAATAATAATAATAATAATAATAATAATAATAATAATAATAATAATAATAATAATAATAATAATAATAATAATAATAATAATAATAATAATAATAATAATAATAATAATAATAATAATAATAATAATAATAATAATAATAATAATAATAATAATAATAATAATAATAATAATAATAATAATAATAATAATAATAATAATAATAATAATAATAATAATAATAATAATAATAATAATAATAATAATAATAATAATAATAATAATAATAATAATAATAATAATAATAATAATAATAATAATAATAATAATAATAATAATAATAATAATAATAATAATAATAATAATAATAATAATAATAATAATAATAATAATAATAATAATAATAATAATAATAATAATAATAATAATAATAATAATAATAATAATAATAATAATAATAATAATAATAATAATAATAATAATAATAATAATAATAATAATAATAATAATAATAATAATAATAATAATAATAATAATAATAATAATAATAATAATAATAATAATAATAATAATAATAATAATAATAATACACATTTTTTAGCTTATAACTTTTTTGTTCTCTCCATATTTTAGAGAGAAGAAAAATGTTAAAAGACTTTTTAGCATGACGATAAAAAAAGTAGGAAAAAAAAAAAGAAATTTTCGTTATGCAATATTTCTCTCTTTAGGTTTAAAAAAGAGAAAACAAACCTAAGGAGTCAATCCCAAAGAAAATTGCTTGTCGTATGAGGTGTCAATCCTTGGGAATAAATCCCTACCTAATGCAACCTCCAACTAAGTTTTTTGTCTATGAGATTAAATTTAGGGTAAAAAAAAAGACAAGTAAATAAATAAAAATGAAAATAACGCATAAAAAAAATAAAGCGAAAAGAAGTAATAACCCACGTTTTGTAGAGAAATATGTATTTAAATTTTTTTTTTTTTGGAGAGATTCTCTAAGCAATCAAAAAATTGTTTTATCTCATAGAGATTCTTTCTAATACACTTTTTTTCTCCTAGAGAATTTCTCTAAAACAATTTCTTCTCCCCCTTTACAATTGACAAAAGATCTCTATTTATATACCAGGGTCCGCCACAAATTAGGAAAAAATAAGTATAAAATCAAATTAAGTTATTTTATTGAATTTCTTTTTTCTAAAATAGTAAAAATATGATATTGAAAAATTTTGTATAAAATAAAATACTTTGTTTTTTTCTAAAATGATAAAGATAAATTAAAAGAATTTTGTATGAAATATATTATTTTACTTTTTTACTAAAATGATAAATCAAATATGATATTAATAAAATAAAATACTTTGTTTTTTCCTAAAATGATAAATAAGAAAATATTTTGTATTTATCTTTTTCCTAAAATGATAAGTCAAAAATGATTTGATTTTTTTTTTTAAATAATAGATATTCTCGTTAATGACTCTATTTTCTATTTTAATAAAAAGATTAAAAAAAACATAAGATTTTATATTATTACAAAAGATTTTACCCCTTTTTTTTTTTTTTCAAAAAGTGAAATCTTAGGCAAAATTACAATTACTATATATTTTGAAATTAGGTGACTACATTATTGTTTTTCGGTGTACGAAAAAAGTGCATTTTTTTCTTTCTAACCATCGTAAAGTATAGGATTCAACCTTTGATCATGACAAATACTTAAGTATATGGTTTGGCACCTATTTTGATGTGGTTAATATGTTCAATAGACAAATAACCACAATTTATCTCAAGCCATTATTTAAAAAGAATTATATATTGAACATATTTTTTGAATAGAAAAGATAGGTGCACTCAACTCTACACCAAAACATTACTTATAATATTTATGAAAAGTTATCAAAACCTTAAATAATTTATATGAGAGAAATAATAACAATATTATCAATTTTTTTGTTTAAAATTTAGATGATTTAATTAAATCCTTAGTTCCGATGCTTTTGAATTTGAAACATCAATGAAAATAACATATCTTCTCTTAAATACAAATTTCGGTCTCCCACTCATGCAATCTTTTTAGTCATTGTTATTTTTTTCTTGTCTAACTTTTCCTTGATAAATTTAGATTTGTATTATTCCAAAATAGAAGAAACAACCACAATTACGTATGTTTTGTCTATTAAAAAATTATTCAAATGAAAAACAAAAAAGGACAAAAAAATAAAAACGTTATCCAAATGATCCATTAATAAATAAGGACCGACTCGATATAGTTTAAGTGATCTAATACTAACTACTCCTCGTAAGTTGTAGATTCAATTTCCTCCCCACCTTTGTAACGTACAACATTTCAAAATAAAAATTATATTGAAAGACAATTTCTAACAAAAGTTAGTCTTAAGAATTTGGATAAAACGACATTTTAGACCGAAGAAAATCTCATATCTCATTACTATATATGATCTAAATTATTTTAAAAGAAAAAATTGACATACCAATTGTTATTACAATATTCATTATTATATTGTTTGGTTAAAGGGAATTTGAAGTCATTATCAAAGAGGTGAGTGGGCAAAGGAGGTAAAGAGAGATGGTGACTTTTCTTTTTTTTTTCTTCTCTCTATGGAGTGGAACAGTTGAAGTGTCCATTATGAGAAGTATCTTCGTAGTTTATATTCCATATTCCATATTTCAAATTTTTTAAACTTTAAATAAATTCTATTTTATTTGAGATTCTTACCACCTTCCTCTCATCATCATTGTCACTACTCTTTTTGGATCATGTGTCACCTACATATACTATAAGTTATACAGCACATATATTTAGGTCTACAATTATAATATAGTTCCAATTTATTTTTAATTAATTGCTTAAAATATATATGTAAGATAGTAGCCCCATTGTTTAAAAAACATTTCAAACTTGTAATTTTAATTAAATTTTGGTTAGTTAGTTTAATTTAAAATAAAATTATCATGTTTTATGATGTCATACTCGTTAATCAGTTTTATACTAAACTCATCACTATAACTGTTATACTAAGATACATTAACATAAGTTGTTAAACAAATTATAACTCAGACTAGCAAATAATTATATTTATGGTTGCTAATTAAACAAATTATAACTCAGACTAGCAAATAATTATATTTATGGTTGCTAATTTACATATTAGAAAATCTAAAAACTTAAACTACTGATCATGAATCCAAAAATATATCATTTTGAAGATCTACATAACTACATAGATTTATTTAATATGGTATTGAAAGTCATGGAGTCTAAAATTGATATTTAATCATAATTAAAAAGATGATGATACATTAAAAAAATGGAAAAACCTCATTATGCTTATACTAATAGATTCTGGTGACAAAAAATCAAATGTCCCAATCGACAAATCTAGAAAATGGAAAAGAAAAGTAAATATTACCTCAGGTTAATGCTTTTTTAATTTTTTTTTTTTTTGTTAATTAAAAATGGTTTTGATGATAAGTTAAGTGAGTATTAGATAGGAAGTAATTATTATAAGGAGTGAGGAATAAAACAAATATCAGAGTTTTAGGTTTGAAGGCTTCAGTGGTGTTTTATATTTGCATTTGTTACGAAATTCTTTACCTAACATAGCACCGCCACCTATGATGTGAAACAACTAACATTCTCTACAAACGACTTTTCTTTCTTTTCTTTATTGAACACTCAAACTATAAAATAAAGAGAAAAAAAATCTGTTTTTTATGTATGTAAATAAGTTTCTAAGTTGTCAGGTAATAAATTAATTTATTTAGGAAAATATATCAACTTATATACTATAAAATTTGGAAAATCAATAAATTAATAGCTTTATCGATTTGAACTTTTTAAATGTTTTTAGCTATAACGGATGATATGAAAAACTTTAAAAATATTGCATAATTATCTTGCTATATATGAACAATTATTATAGCATTACTTATGAAAGCTTTAATAAGTTTTTATAGCTAATAAAAGGTGCTATTGTAATTTTATAATAGCATATTTTGAAGCTATTTTATATAACATTTGCATGCACTCATACAAGATTTTATAGCATTTTTTTCGTTATTGAAACTTTTTGTAGCCTTTTCTTGTCAATTATATATTAGCAATTGTCGTCATAGTGGTCATTGTTGGTATTTTTTTCAATTGTTTTTGTCATTGCAATAAACATTTTTATTATTTTTTATAAAAAACTTAAATATAGCAACAAAACTTACATGAATTTTATATATAAAATATATCATGACACTTAAAATATCACAAGTCTCATCTCATAATTGAAATTTGTGTAATTGATTACATAACATAGTCTAATATTTAAGTAGAGTCTAATACAAGTTAGTAAGAAATCACAAGTAAATTCCTAGTAGACAAAAATACAAGATTAACCAAGTTTTGAAAATTAAATGGTGAATACAAAATTTTTACATGTCTATGGATCCATATGCAAAAGCTCATTTCATCCGCCTACAAAAACAATTACAATATATATAATATATACACACACACAAGAAAAAAAACCCATAAGTTCCTCCATTCGTCAAAGTTAAAAGCTAAAAGATGTTAAAAAAAGCCATCTATTCTAAAACCATATCATGATTCACTCATTTTTGGCAAGGATAAGCTGTTACTTACAAACTTTTCCTCTGTCCTCTGCTAGTAGGGGAGTAAGAATGTCATTTCTTTTTTGTGGAGGCCACCTTAGCTTTGACATCGAATATATCGTCATAAAAACAACACAACACCCAATGCAGTCACTTAACATTGCATCTAAGTAAATGGCACCCACCTTGAAGAGGGTAGAGAGAGAGATTTCCAAAAGTATCAGATTTTGAAAAGTCTTGATAACAGACTAAAATAAAAATGAAGTTCAAAACCAAGAAATGATGCTAAAAAGAAAAATAAATCTATGTAAGAATTAAACTCATTAAGTGGTTACGTCCATGACATGAATAACAATCCTTCTAAATATTGTGTTCAGGTAGAAGTTGCATTGCTAAAAGAATAGCAAACACCAACCAGTCCATAAACCTTTAGCAAAACTATTTATTCCCACTTAAATTGGCTAGTTATATTTATTCTCACTTAAATTGAGCAAAGGAGAAACCTCGCGACATTCAAATGTAATTCGGATCAAAACAGAACAAAAACGAGCCAAATCACTATCAGCATAGTGGTGTGCCTTTACAGCGTCGTGCTCTAAGGCCGAGAGTTAAAATTCTCAGCAGCTTAGTGATGCTTATCGTGATCAAGTGTGTGCACTCCTTCGTTTGGAGCATCGCTATGGCAGGCATAGGCATAGCCAAAGCGCAGTTACGCTCTTCATGAGCGCAGCGATGCTTTCCCAGTTTCTATATATACATGATATATCGATTTTTAAGGAAAAATAGATAGAGATCAAAAAGGATGGAAGCAGCCATCCAACCATTTTTTATATCGTTTCTCATCTATTACCTTAGGATTTTATTGTGATAAGGATTGAAAATCTTTGATTTATCTATGAACCTTTTTGAGGTAACTGTATATAGTTTGTGGGAGCAAATCGTGTGTATTTCTGTCAAAGTTTATAGATTAAGATATTTACATCGAATTTAATGTTTTCCTTGAATCTTGTTCTTATTTAGATTTATTTTGAAGCTCTTCCTCTCGAGTATATTTCTTGCTAATAGATTTTAGGCTCATGCGTTTCTTTATGTCCATCAATGCTTGAAATCAACTGAGTAGCGTTTTGTTAGAACTACTATGCTAAGCTTTCTAGCTGTCTTGGGATTTAGTTATCCATGCCCTAAAAATTCAAAGTACAGCTTGTTAGTTAATCAGGCTTTTCCTAGTAATTAAACCACATAATGGAACCCTCAATCTTTATACTTATTGCCTTGAGTCTTATGTGATATGGCTGAGAACTCAATAAGATTTGATGCATAAAGTTTAATTAGGAATATGGCTAATTTAATTGATAATTAGAGCTCTTTCTTGCTTCGTTCTTAGCTAGTCTCTGCTACAAAATTGAGTTTATTTGACACTTTTTACCTGTCAAGTATTTGTTTACTTGACGCTTTCAATGTGTCAAGTAATCCAATGTCAAGAATAATAGAGGTTTCCTTGACAGTTTTTAAGCATCAAGTAATCCGATGTCAAGAATAAGGGGATTTTATTTTTGACAGTGTAACGACCCAACTCTTTATAGAGCTGAGGTCATTACTACTTAAAGGATAATAAAACTTTTTAAAATCAAAATGGAAAATAACTAATTTTCATAATTAAAACCTCAAATACTCATTAAAATTGTAAATAACTAATGTATGTAGAAATAAATCTCTAAAAATGAAATCTTAGCTCGAACCCTATCTAATTTTAAAAAAGTAATAATAAAAAAATATACTGAAAAATACTGAAATCAAACTGATAACATAACACGGAAGCAAAAAGTTTTCCTGTGGCACGCGACGGTCACTTTTTTTTCATTCGCCAGCTTTCCTCTACCTCTGCTTGAAAAATTAAACATTAAAGGGTGAGTATAAAAATATATTCAGTAAGGGACCTACTACTAGTCTCGCTAAGTGCCTGTTAACTTTCTATTAGAGTTCTATAAAGTAGTACCCCTAAATTTGCACGTTCCCGAACACGTGCAAACTGTGATCCTGTAGGAACATCTTTGGTCTTTGGTGAACCCAAAGGAACACCTAGGACAAAACTAGTCTTCGGTGATCTTGAAAGAACACCTAAGACAAACTGATCTCTTCAGTGAACCCGAAGGAACACTTAGGACAATCGAGCTGTGAGGGACCCTGTCGAGTCACTCTTATACATATCATCTCATACTGTACTGTTGATCCCGTTGGATTACACAATCATAAAAAGGTGGTGATCCCAAGGGACACCTATGTGTGTACGACTCTAATAGATAAAGTTAATTGAACATCCTATCCGTAGCATAACATAACCTCATAGCATGACATGAAAATTAATCATAATATTCCTAATCATGAGATTTATATTTCATGCATTAACATTAACATCATCAATGATTATCAGAAGGAGTCCTCTTCCTGGTTAACTGAGTTAAAGGACTAGCTATACGAGAGAAATCTTCCATGAACCTTCTGTAATAACCTGCTAAATCCAGAAAACTACGAATTTCAATTACTGTAGAAGGTTGAGGTCAACTAGTAACAGCTTCAATCTTTGTTGGGTCTATAGAAACTCCCTCATTAGATACTACATGGCCAAGAAAAGACACATTTTTCAGCCATAATTTACACTTAGAAAACTTAGCATATAGCTTATTGGCTCGAAGGGTCTCTAAAACCTCATGCAATTGCTCCTTCTGTCTTGGAGTAAACCAAGATATCGTCAATAAAAACTATAACACAAGTGTCTAAGAAATCCTTAAACACCTTGTTCATCAGGTCCATAAATACAGCAGGAGCATTTGTCAAGCTAAATTAAAAGACATTACGATGAACTCGTAATGCCCATATCTGAAACGAAAGGCAGTCTTAGGAACATCACTGTCTCTGATTCTCAACTGGTGATAGCTTGAATGTAAATCAATCTTAGAGAAAATAGTGGCTCCTTGTAATTGATCAAACAAGTCATCAATTATGGGTAACAGATAGCGGTTCTTAACTGTCACCTTATTCAACTCTTTGTAATCAATGCAAAGGCGCATCGACCCATCCTTCTTCTTCACAAGCAGTACTAGTGCTCCTAAAATGACACACTAGCTCAAATAAAACCCTTGTCCAACAATTCCTGCAACTGGACCTTCAGTTCTTTCAGCTCAGCAATGGCCATTCTATAAGGAGCTCTAGATATGGGAACAATGTCTGGCTCTAGCTCAGTAGCAAAATCGAACTCCCTAGGAGGCAAAAGTCCAAGAAGCTCATTAGGGAAATCGTTGGGGTATTCTCTCACCATCGATTTAGATGACAAGGAAAGTTCAGGCTCTCTGGTGTAGACTACGCTAGCCAAGATACTCCAAGTACCCTAGTTGAGTAGCTTACTGGCTTTCATAGCCGAGATAACTTTGGGTAGGACCACAGTCTCTGCCTCCTTAAACTTGAAACTAGCCGCGGAGGGTTAAAAACTACCTCCTTGTAGGAACAGTCTATACTTGCATGGTTAGCAGATAGCCAATCCATGCCGAGAATTACATCAAAGTCTCGCATGTCTAAACAAGCAAAGTTACATCTAACACATGGTTTGCTATCTCTATTTGACATGCTTTTATATTTTCTTTGGACAACATAACTTCTCCAGATGGAGTAGAAACAAATAATATACTACTCAATGGTTCTACCTCTAAACACATATGTTGAACAAATATCGAGGATATAAAAGAATGAGACTACCTAGAGTCAAACAACACAAATGCCAAGTACCCCAAGATTGGGAGCGTACCTGTCACCACAGTACCAGCTTGCTCGACCTCTTGACGAGTAGTGGCAAAAACTCTTCTCTGTTGGGGAGTGGGAGTCTGGTTCGAGGTAGCCCCAAACAATTTCTGAGGACAAAGGTCAGCTATATATCCTAGTTGATTGCTTATAACAAACTCCACTTCCTGCTAAGCAACGTCCTCCATGAGATCTCCCACAACTAAATAGGCAAGTAGTTCTCTCAAGGTCTTTCTTGCTGCAACAATCTTTTGACGATGCTGCTGAAAAACACCACGTGGCCTTAGATTCCTCTGTGGCACTATAGTAGGCTGCAACTCAACCTTCCTCTTCTAACCTGCGGTTGACCCTTTCCTTGCAGTCTTGGACGGATCAACTCTCTCATGTAGACTTATATCCACCGCTAGGCGCAGTGCATCAACGTGGGTGGTTGGCCTGAAGGCTTGAACGAAACCCTAAGGGTCTAATCTGAGACCACTAACAAACTTGTCGGTCCTGGCAGCTTTATTCGCTACTACCTCAAGAGCAAAGCAGGACAACATATCAAATTCTGTACCGTACTGCTCCAAAGTCATATTGCCTTGCTTTAGGTTCAGAAACTTTTGTTGCTTAGCATACCTCAAGTTGGTAGAGAATAATTTTGCATAAAAACTCTCCTTGAACTGCTCCTAGGTTATCTGGTTGGCATCACCACCTAACATTCTTTCTGTAGTCTCCCACCGGGTGGTGCCTCTATTTATCAAAAAGAATAATGCGCATTGAACTTTTTGGTTGTTAGGGCATTTCATATATCGGAAGATGTCACTACAGAAGCCAACCACATCTGGCCTTGGTGGGATCTTCCAAGGACCCGTCAAACGTCTTGGGGTTGTACTTCTTAAATCTCTCAAATGTTTAGTCTCTGCTGACAGTTGGTCTGGCACGTTCTAGGGTTCCACTAGGACCTGAGCAGGGGCTGGCGGGGTCTGTTGGACAGGATGAAACGACGCCAATGCATCTCTTAGCCTATAAGCTCTCTGTAAGCTCATGTACCCCACGAGGCTATAAGCTCTATGTAAGCTCATAATTAACCTATAACCTATAAGCTCTCTTAGCCGATGCCTCTCTTAGCCCATAAGCTCACAACATGAAATAATAAAATACCCCCACGATTAATCGTGACACGTGAAAAAATGATTTTGTACCCAGTCTAAATGATCTTGTACCGAGTCTAAATGATCTTTTTCCCAATCTAAACAATCTTGTATCAAATCTAAACGATTTTGCCCAAATTTAAGCTATCTTGTATCTTTGTACCTAGTCTAAACAATCTTGTACCAAATCTAATCAATATTTGTACCAAATCTAAACGATCTTGTACCCTTATACCCTTGTACCAAGTCTAAACGATTTTGTACCCTTGTATCCAGTTTAAAAGATCTTGTACCATGAAAATCTAAACGATCTTGTACCAAGTTTAAACGATCTTGTACCAAATCTAAACGATTTATTAGTGAAATTAATCTATCTAGGATAGATAGCTAATCACTTAGATATTTGGTACACGATCGTTTAGATCCTATACTAATATCGTTTAGATCTTGTACCAAGATAAAAAAGGGATGAGAGATGAAGAAGAATGAAGAAATTTTGGAAGAGAAAATGATGAAATCATGAACAAGAAAAAGTAAGAATAAGAAAAATAAGAAGTAATAATATGAGAAATTAATAATATGAAGAGAAGAATAAATCACATAAAAGAAGAAAAAGAAGTGAAGTGAAGAATGATCCCACAGTATTCAAAACCAATAAAGAAAATTTTTGAAATTTATGAAAAAATAATGTCTTTGTGAACTTTAATTTTTTTTTTGTTACATGAACTATAAATAGTTTTAGATTTTGTCACTACATTGGTGGTGGGTTACACATTTCGGACTCCACCAAGGTTCAATCCTTTTCTCTTCACATAATGTTTTTTTTTCTCCTTTTATTTTTTCTAAAGTTAAATATTCTACTTTTTTTTTTATATATAATTAAACTATAATTTTAAGTACTAATATATAGTTTAAATCACTGCTTTAGGATGGCCAAGGATTGACTACTCTGGTGGGGTGTACAAAGAACATAACCCTCTACCACTCCATTACAAAATTTAGCTATATATTATGTACGATTTGTGTGTGTGTCACACACATAATAAACCCATCACCGCTATCCTCAACTATTACTTACTAGATTTTAAATGTCGGAACGATTTTTCAAGGCCAATACAGACAAAAAATAGCCCAATTTTTCTAAATAGTTTCAAATGTACCTCTTTTTTTCTTAATTTTCTTTTATGCAAAATGCCTTAATTTTCCAATTGACATGTATCCAACTTAAGCTTTCTTGAGTACATGGACTAAGAATTAAATTGACCAATCTTGCATGTTTTTAGAAGAATTTTATGATTAAGTAAGCAAATTAGTGGATTTTGAATCTATTAGGCTGCACCTTTAATTTGAATTATGTTCATCTTGCTTTACATTTAAGTCCATATACATTTCCAGCAAACATAAGATTCTCTAGAGGGTGGATTCGGTCTTGTTCATTTTTATGTACAATAGTTGTAGGTTCTATCAATTAGAGTTTTATATTTAGAAATTTTTATTTAATTGGCCTTTAGAGGTTTAGGACATCCTTTCTCAAATATTTTAAAGTCTATGAATCTTTCTATGACAAAGAATGTAAGTGAAGAAAGAATACTCAAAAGGACTAATATGTTGGTTTTTGGAAATAGTCTTTCCAAATCTTAGGTCTTGGCGATGTTACACATAGTTGAGATCCCGATCTCGAAGGTAGGCTTTGATTATTTAATATTTAACAACTAGTAACCTCGCTGATTAATCCTATCTAAAATGGTTTTGTTTTGAGTTTTCTATCTCTCTTTTCTAGTTTGATAGCTCTCGAACTTTGTCCAACTTGATTATGCTTCAATTATTGGTTCAAATTATCTAAAAAATGTTTATCAAATATGATAAATAACAGCTACCAATTTTTTTCTGTTCAAATTGTCTAAAAAAAATTATCAAATATGAGTGGAAGATGTAGTGGTGATTGGGTGGGAGTGTGTCATATGTTTAACCTTATATGGATAAAGTCTTGAAGATAGAAACCAACAGTCTTCGATCACATTAAGTTGCTAAAACTTAAACAGGTTCATGAACTTGAAAACATCTAATCAAACTCGACCTAAAAAATTGTACTAATCTTGCATTATTGTGTAATAAATTTATTTTGGGTTAGTTGCATTAAAGAAATTAAATTACAGTTAGGTTCTCCTAGTTTACATAGTTTAGGGATATTTAAAATATTATTTCAGTCCATATATCTTTTAATTGCAAAAGTTTGATTTTTTAAAAATAGTAATAATAAAGAAATATGGATTTTGTTAGCCTTTCCTATCCAAAATTTGAAAATATTCATATATTATAGAAAAATTTTCAAAAATGAAAAATTTAACAAAATATTTATAAAATATAATAAAATTTTGGATTCTATCAGATATAGATATTGATAGGCATTGATATGATATCAGTCATATTGATAGACAGTAATAAAAATCTATCAGTATTTATTATTGATACAATAAATTTTTTTGCTATATGTTGTATATATTTTGTTTTATTTTAGTATAATTGAAAATGTCCCTATGTTATATGTGCTTTTCTTAAATGCAAAAAATTAATATTAATTTAAGATTCATTTAAGGATTTTTCTAAAAAATATAAAAGGTTGACAAACTATTTATACTCTACGAATAAAACCGAAAGTGTAAATATTTTGTCGAAGGTTATATTTTTTACAAATTTTTTCCCTTTTTAAAGTACATAAAAAAATTTAAAATCATTTAAGAAATAGTTTATTATATGTGTACTTAATAAATTAGTACATAATTTAAAAAAAACATTTAAGAAGTAATTTATTAAGAATATTGGACAAAACTAAACTTTGGGACAAAATAAAGTAACATAAAAATCATTTCTCTAAAAGTATATATAGAATTACTAATTGGATGGAAATGTTAAAATCTACAAAATTTTGAGTGAATCATAATTAAGAAATTGGTAATTAGAATAGGTAGCAATTTTTAGAATAATTATTAAGTATTTAGCAATATTTTAAAAAAAATGCAAATATAGTAAAGTCTATCCGTGATAGACTTCTATCGTTGATAGATTCTTATGGTTTATCAATGATAGATCAACATTTGCTACATGGTCTATCAGTGATAGACTCCTGTCACTGATAGATTTTGACAGATTTTGCTATATTTGCAATTTTTTAAAAATGTTGCTATATACTTAATTATTTTGAATATAATTGCAACATTTGCAACTATCCCTAAGAAATTTAAACTACATCTATTCAAATACGTTAGAGTTTGTTTTGAATTGAGTTTGATAAATAACGAAAGTAGGCCATTTGTGAGGTTGATAAGTACAAGTTGTCAATAACCAAACAAATAAAAACATAGCACATATTTTTCTTCTTGTTTTATTCTACTCATATATGGAGATTACTTGTCTCATAAGTTTCAAAATGTGCGATATATCAATAAGTTTTCAAAGGGTTTGAGAGAGACGAAAAGTGGAGACATTATTGATCACATTTTAAGTGTTGGAATTCCTTGACTATATTATTTGGCCGGCTCTTCCAATGATCAAGTACAAATTAAATGTCTCCATGATTGGTGTATGGCATATTTATACCATATAGGATGATTTTAGTCTTAAGGTTTAGAGAAGTGTCGTGTATAAACTTTCTAGCTCTAGGTCGGTTGCCTCTGCTACTTTGTAATTCTAAATTATTCTCTCTAAGTAATAAATTGTTATATCTTTACTCATGGACGTAGCTAATACACGTTAATGTGTAAGTCTTCATTTTGGTTCTCATTACTTTATGTTTTTTGTTTTCTTTATTCACTGATTCTTTAACAATATTAAAAGTGTACATAAGTCTCTTTGCACCATTATCCTTATACTACTAATCTTGAATCGATAAAGGTATAACACATCGGCTACAAGAAAGGTGGGCTATTTCGACCATTTGTTATCGGAGGCTATAAAAAACACCTTCGAAAAAAATGTCCATTCATCTGAGGTTAAAAAAAAACCTTTGAGAAATATATATACTTTTTATTGAAGAATTATAAAAACTTTTCAAAAAAATATACATTTTATCTAAGGTGTCGAAAAAACCTTTGGTAATATCTACTTTTTATCGGAGGATAATTAATAACCTTTGAAAAAAATATACATTTATCAAAAGTTAATAAAATCTTTTGAAAAAGATATACATTTTATCGAAGTATTATTAATAGCCTTTGGAAAAAGTATAGGTTAAGAATATTATTTTATCGAAGTATTATTAATAATATCTACTTTTTATCGGAGCATTATTAATAACCTTTGAAAAAAATATACATTTATGAAAGGTTAATAAAATTCTTCGAAAAAGATAATACATTTTATCGAAGTATTATAACCTTTGAAAAAAAATATAGGTTTTGACTTTTTATCGAAGAATAATAAAAACCTTTTGAAAAAAAAAATATACATTTTATCGAAGGTGTTGAAAAAACTTTCAATAATATCTACTTTTTATCGAAGTATTATTAATAAACTTTGAAACAACTATACTTTTTATCGAAGGATTATTGTTAACTTTGAAAAACTATTTCTTTTATCGAAGGATTGTTAATAACTTTTGAAAAATACCATACTTTTTACCGAAGGATTATTAATAACCTTTGAAAATAATATGCATTTAGGTAATTAAATGAAAAATACATAAACTTCTTTTAATTTTGTCAAACTATCTAATATATATTATTTTCACTTAGGTTCAAGACACAAATAAAGAACCTAGTCGAATTAGAATTTGGGAGCTAACTCACTTGAGCAATAATGGATTGCTTGTGAGTGAAGCTATACAAGAGAAACTTGTAAATACAAAATAATGGATATATATGATGTGACTAGACTGTGTTATTATTTAATCATTATAATCAAGAAGAGTATCTTTATTGTAGTCAGAACTGTTTATGTTGTTCTGTTTATATATTACTTAATCATCACTTGTGCACTTTGACTTTATTTAAGATGTTTTCCCCTCATCATTCTACCTTTAGTTATGTTGCTTTATGTTCTTCCTGTTTATGTTGTCGGTTTTTTATAGGAAATATGATTTTGTACTCGGAACTGTCTATGTTGCTCTCTTTATGATTTTGTATCATGGTTGTTGTATTATGGGTGCAAACCTTAGAGTATATTTGCCGACACTTGAATTTATATATGTCCTAAGTTTTGAATTATTAAATGTGAAATATTTGTGTTTTATAGTCGGAACTTAAATCGATCATATACTTCTTAGGTGATCAATAATATTCTTGACATGAAAGAGGTTGATTTTATTTGTACAAGTATTTGGACCAGAGAAACATGGATGTGTTCGTGGTTATGGGCTAGGTGTTACCCCTCATTACAAGAAGTAGGGGTTTGCTGAAGCACACATGCATCGACAAAAATCACAGAACACCTTGGGAATGTCTATCTCGACGCTAAAAGTCATGTCAGGGAGAGTGTTGGCAGTATTGTGTCGTGATAGGCAAAATCGACGTGCAAATCGATGACATCGACAAAAACTTTTGCCTGACGAGTGCTTCGCCAATTGGGGCAAGACGTCGGGAAAAGCCTTGTCTGACATCTAGCAAAAGCATCAGCTATAGGCATCCATGCCTGATGTACTTTGTGCGTCGAGAAAATATTTTTATAATATATATTTTTAATTGTTATTACTTTATTTTTTTTTCTATTGGGATTATATTCGATTTAAATTGAATCAAATTCTAAAAAAATTAATGTAAAATTATTAAAATAGCAAATTAAATTTATATTAAAATTAATTCAAAATATTAAAAAGTACCCGTTTGTAGGTTCATAAATGTAACGCCCCAAAGTTTCGAGGTACGTTCTCAACATAGTTACTTTATGTTAGCGAGAATTTAATTTGTTGGGTGCTAAGTTATTTAAGTTTGAAGAGGAAAAGAAAAGAAAAACGAGAATATGAGTTTTATAATAATATAATATAATATAAACTATATTATTATTATTATTATTATTATTATTATAATTATTATTATAGTTTTCTTTTTTAAACCCTTGCGTGCAGCCCCTATCGCAATCTTCTTCTTCTTCATCGTGTGTACCCAACCGCCACCGACCTCCTTTATCGCCGACAGCCTCTGTCATCTCCGTTCAACGCCATTCGCCACCGCATCTCTCCCCAAGTTGTCGTCGTCAGCCTCATAACTCTGAAGTGCACCCACTAGAAGAAATATGAGCTTTAATGTCGGTTGGAAAAAATGAAAAATTAACATCAATGTTGGTTTTGAAAAGGCGGATGTTTAATGTCGGTTTTCCTCCGACATTAAAGAGAGAGCTTTAATGTCGGTTTAAAACTGACATTAAACAACCTTCCTTTTGAAAACTGACATTAAAACTCCATTTTAATTTTAATTTAAATATTTTTATTTTGTAATAAAATATCTATTTCTCTCTCATACTTTACTCTTTCTCAATCTGGTCCCGAGTTCTTCTTCTCCTCTCAATATCGTCGCTCGATCTTTCCCCTTTCTTCTCTGAATAACCATCGGTGCCACCATTGTGCTTACTGCCACCGTTGTGCTCGCTGCTGCCATTGTGCTTGCCGCCACCATTTCCTTCTTTTTTTTTTCTTTTGTTGTTTCATTGATTTATTTTGTTCAACCATCTACTATAAGTTCAAAATTAGCAAGATTATTGTACTATATTTGATAATATTAGGTTTCTCATTCCGATTTCAGTGTGACTGATGATAGCCTTACAGAATTGTTTGTTGGTTTGATAATTTTTAGAAGAAGAAGCCTTTGTTTTTGTTTTATCTTCTTCACATGTTTAATAATTGTTTGTTGTTTCTAGTTTGTTGTGTTAGTCTTGTTAACATTTCTCATGCATTTAGTGGTTAGTTTCATTTTAATTCAACTGATGTATAAAACTAAGACTTTTATTTAATTAAGAGGTCCCTCATTGAATGAAAAAGAAAATTACGACCTACATGTATGAACTAAATGTATTGTTTGAACTTGTTAATTTCATTGTAACTCAAAGATAATCATAGGTAGGAAAAAGAAGAAATGTGTAAAAAAATTAGGAGAATGTATAATGGTGTCAGTGCATACCCGTGTATTCTTATATGAACTTGCAGAATATAAGGTTGTAGCTTTTTAATATTTCCTTGCATCTTCTAGGTTCTTGACTTTGGATTTGATCGGCTGGGAGCAAGTGGACTAGAGGTAATTGTGCAAACATTAAGTTTCAACCTCTTTCTGGTACCTTGTTCTGTTGTACCTCATTGCTTTCTTGTTCAAACATATATGATAATGGAGCAAGCTTTTTGTGGGTACCTTTGATTTCTCACATTAATCCTTCTACTTTGGTAGACTTTTGGAATATCTTTAGTTCATTGCTTGAGCATATATATGATGGCGTAAGTTGCCTTGTGTAGGGTGCATTGGTTTTGTGCTCTTTGGAATATTTGGTTGTGAAAAAATAGGAAAGAACATCAGGTCTAAATAGGATTTGGTTTGTGAGAAGAGATTTGAAATTTTATGTATTTTAGTATGGCTTCTCTCTTTGGGTGCATTATTCGAAAATTCCTTTTTAAAATTATGTTATTTCTTTTTGCAATGAATTACAGAGATTCAGAGTTTATATGTGGTGAAATGAATTTTAAGTCATAATCTTTATTTGGATTTGAAATTACAAATAGTTTAGACATTAATGATGGTATAGAATACAACTTAAAATTTGTGAAATAGGTAGGCATTAGTTTTTATGATTCAATATTCATTATTCTTCTTCCTGTGATTATTATTTCGGTGTAGATTAATCTAGTTTTTGGACTGTGATTCTCTGTTTCTTGTTGTTTTTTGGAGGTGGGGATATATCTTGATTATTGAAGTGTTGAGTATCCTTATTATAAATCTCCTTAGACGTCTAGAACTGTATTAACTTCTGTAATTTCAATTGGCTTTCCTCCTTCATTTGAGGGTTGTGATATACTCTTGCAAGCATGGAACCTAAAACTGGTTCGAATACTAGAGCTTCGTTGTCTAGGTCATTTGAATTGATTCTTTGCATCATGTTGAAAATTTTGGAAGCAAAATTAATGAGGAAAAACTAATATAAGTTTTTCTTTTGGTTTTGTGTAATTTTCATGTTTGTTATAAATTTTTTTTAGTATTTTTAGGTCATGTTTCCTAATTCATTGGATAGAATTCATTGGTTTTGTATAGTGTTTTTAGGGATTTATTATCATGTGTGCATGGCAAGTGGTGGTTTGTGGTTTCATGAAGTTCTTATATATATTGTCTCGAACTCTATGCATTATATTGTAGCGATCCCATAGATGAGTTTTCTTCCCTTACTATTTCTATATAAATGCATGACTTATTTCACTTTGAATGAAGTTCAATCAAAAGCTAAGCATATAAAAGAAGCAAATTTATCATTCTTCTCCCATACAAGCTTTAATTAATAGAAGTTAATCAATTTTTTTTAGTTAGAAATAGAATGAAGAAACATAATAAATAGAACAAAATCTTCAATCTAAGCCTAAATCAAGAGCCAAGATCCATCAGATTATGTAACAAAAGTATAGTAAATTTAACATTAATTACAATCTAAACCTAAATCAACAGAAATAGGGATCTTAAGAATTATACATTTAACAAATACAAAATAATTAATAAAAACAAATAGAATTTTAAAAAAGAAGAAAACCAAGAAGAAGGAGGGTAAAAGCTAGCTTATGGTTATGGTGTGATATTTATAGATAGCGAGACTCCGATCAAAACTTTACCTCAATTTCAATGAGCAAGTTCATGATTCCGACTCACGAACTCTTCTTCATGACTCAGACTGAGCTTGTGTTTGGTTTTTGTGGATGGTTTTAATTTGAGATTTTCTTGTTAGTTGATTGAGTGATACAATTGCGAGTTTTATAGTTGTTTGAATGTATGATATAGAACCTTTTGGTTTGGGTTATATAGAACTTGTTAGTTTTTGGAGTGTGGTTAAGAGTTTAAGTTTACTTAATTTCATTGTTTTCTCGACTTTTTTTTGTAGATTAAATTACATCTTATATAGAATAGATAAGTCGTGGATGAAAAAGAATAGAATGTCAACTGAGCGTGCTCTTGGGGTTGAGATGTTTATTAAAAATGGGTTGAAACATTCGAAGACGTCAAACGTCATGGCCTGTCCTTGTTTAAAGTGCGTGAATGCAAAAGCTTTAGATGTGAATACAATTAGAGATCACTTGTCTTTTAACAATATCGATTAGAGTTATCAAGAATAGATTTTTCATGGTGAATCACTACCAATAAAGAAAAATAATGAAAGTGTCTTTAGTAGTGTAAGAGAAGAAATTGACGAGGACGATGTTGATGACACGATTGGAATGTTTGAGATTACACATAATTATTTTAATGACAAGTCAGAAAATTTTGAGGAACTAGTAGATGATGCTAAGAAACCATTATATCATAATTTTACAAATTTTACCAAAATATCTACGTTGATAAAGTTATATAATTTGAAAGCTAAATTTTGATGGAGTGATAAGAGTTTCACCGAGTTGTTACAATTAATTTGTGACACCTTACCTACTCCTAATGAATGACCTACTTCTACTTATGAAGCAAAAAAGATTTTGTGTACTCTTGGAATGAAGTACAAGAAGATTCATGCCTGTAGGAATGATTATTGCTTGTTTAGGAAAGAACTGTCTGATGCAAATGTATGCCCCTCTTGTGGTATGTCAAGATGGAAGATTCCTAAAAATTCAAAGAAGGAGGTTAAGAATGTTCCAGTGAAAGTCATGTGGTATTTCTCCCCAATCCCAAGGTTTAAAAGAATGTTTCAAAGCAAAGAAACATCAAGATTATTGACGTGGTATGCCAGAAAAAGAGAAGTGAATGATCTATTACAACATCCTAAAGATGCATTATCATGGAAAAAATAGACAATTTGTGGCCAGAGTTTGGGTCGGAACCTAGAAATCTATGTCTTGCTCTTTCCACAAATGGGGTAAATCCGCATGGAGATCTTAACAGTAGATATAGTTGTTGGCCAATAATGTTAGTGACATACAACCTACCTCCATGGTTGTGTATGAAGCGAAAATTGTTTATGTTGACCGTACTAATATTTGGTCCCAAACAACCGAAAAATGAAATAGATGTTTATTTAGCTCCATTAGTTGATGATTTGAAAAAACTTTGGCATGATGGGGTGGAATGTTACGATGTTTATCAAGATCAATGTTTTAGGGTAAAAACTATTTTATTATGGACCATTAATGATTTTCTGACGTATGGGAACTTGTGTGGTTGTACGGTCAAAGGATATCATGCATGTTCAATTTGTGGGGAGAAAACTTCATCCATTTATTTGCCAAAAGGAAGGAAGATGACATATATTAGACATCGTAAGTTTCTACCACGTCACCATCCATATAGGAAACAAAAGAAAGTTTTCAATGGTGTACAAGAATTAGAATTGGCTCTAGAACCATTGAGTGGGGAAGAAATTCTTGTACAAACAAGTAGGTACGAACACTCATTTGGTAAGAGAACTATCAACGAAAAGAATGGTGAAATGAGTTCTTCAGGAACTTATTGGAAGAAAAAATCTATTTTTTTAGTTAGAATATTGGAAGTACCTTGATGTGCGGCATTGTTTAGACGTGATGCACATTGAAAAGAATGTGTGTGCAAATCTAATTGACACATTGCTTGATATTCTCGGTAAAATGAAAGATGGTGTAAAAAGTCGATTAGATTTGGTTGAACTGAACATTAGATCAGAGTTAGCCCCTCAAGTAGGGGAGAAAAAGATCTTTTTACCCCTAGAATGTTATACATTATCTCGAGTAGAAAAGTTGAGTTTTTGTAAGATACTATCTGAACTTAGAGTACCAAAAGGCTATTCATCGAACATTCAAAATTTATTGTCACTCACATATTTGAAACTGTATGGACTTAAGTCGCATGACCATCACGTTCTTATGCAACAATTGCTACCTGTGGGAATTCATGGTATTCTACCAAAACATGTAAGACTTGCCATTATTCAGCTACTTCTTCTTTAATGCTATATGTAAGAAGACAATTGATACATCACACTTGAAAGGAATGCAAGAAGATGTAGTTGTCACTTTATGTCTATTGGAGAAGTATTTTCCATCATCGTTTTTCACTATAATGGTACACCTTGTAGTGCATCCCATAAGAGAAATTGAGTTTTGTGGACCTGTTCATCTAAGATGGATGTATCTTTTTGAACGATATATGAAAGTCCTGAAAACTTGTGTGCGAAATAGAAATCGACTAGAAGGATGTATGGTAGAAAATTATATTGTTGAAGAGGCTATAGAGTTATGTTATGAATTTATTGCTGGAGTTAGTTCTATTGAACTTAACTCATCTGTAATAAAAAAGGATTCAAACGTGGATAGAGCATCATTATCAGCTTCTTCTTTTATCAGATCGAGTAAGGAGCAGTTAGATCAAGCTCATCTTTACATCATTCAGAATGTAAATGACGTTCTATCATACGTCGAGTACGTGATAAACCCTATCTATTCTCATTCTACATAAGTTGGTTATGTAATTACTGAATAAATTATCATTTATGACAGACAACATATGAAGAGCTTGTGTGTAAGCTTAACTCTAGTAATGCTTGAAGTAAAAAGTGGATTCAAGAAGAGCATAATCGCTTATTCAATCAGTGGCTGTCCACACGGGTAATCACTAGAATCATACTCTTTCATGTTTATTTTGGATCTAACTAAATCCAATATATTGTGTAGGTTGCACTTGCTCTCGAAGTACTTAAAAATTCCATCACGCCTTCTTTAAGATGGATAGCTCACAGACCTTCTCCAGATGTAGCCACTTATTCTGGTTACATGATTAATGGTTATTACTATCACACAAAAGGCGTGATGATATTAGGAGAGTTCAAAATAGTGGAGTTAGTATAACCACTACTACGATGCAAGTCTCTAGTTTTAAGGACAAAAATCCTGTCATGTCAAATATGACGTTTTATGGTGTAATACAAGAGATGTGGGAGATTGATTACCATCAATTATCTTTTATTCTATTTAAGTGTGATTGGGTTGACAATAGAAGTGGAGTCAAAGTGGATGAGCTTGGGTTTACCATCGTGGATCTCAAACGTATTGGGCATAAATCAGACTCATTTATTTTAGCCACCCAAGTAAAACAAGTATTCTATGTCCAAGATTCTTCAAATCCTGAATGGTCAGTGGCTTTAACATCTCCACAAAGAACTATTGAAGAAGATTTCTTTGAAGATGAAATAGGAGATATGCTTCAAGAGTATGATTATGGAACCATTCAAAGAATGCCCAATGTTGATACACCTAACGAGATTGATGATACAACTTCAACTTATATTAGACATGATTGTGATGGTAGATGGATAGAGAAGGGTATGTGATTACTTTGCTTTAAAATGTATTTATGTTTAGAGTTCGTAATACAATTGATATGCTTATGGTATGTCATTACTTTGCTTTATAATGTATTTATGTTTAGAGTTTGTAATATAACTGCTATATTTATGGTATGACATTACTTTGCTTTATAATGTATTTATGTTTAAGTTCGTAACATAATTGCTATGCCGGTATGTTGACTTTACTTACTAATGTATGTCCGTTTTTTTGCATATTCATATATGGAGGATAGCAGTGAGGATGAAAGAGAAATGCTTCCAGAAGTAAGAAAGAAATCATTTGTTCCACGTGGGTCAACTACTATGTCTGAGTTGGCATCAGTGAGAAATTATGGGCAAAAGTTGCCATTCAATTTAATGAGCACGGGCAACCTGTTGGAGCCACGTCTAAGAAAATGCGAAGTTATATTGGTGTGTGCGTTCAGCAACAGATTCCTATCACATACAACTCTTGGAAAGAAGTTTCAAATGAGTTGAAAGATAAAATCTATGATTATATATCGGTATGAATTCTATTATTATGTTTTTCATATAATGTAGTTTGCTTTATACCCTAAGTCCAACTCCGCTTTTCTTTCTTTCTTTCTTTTTTTTTTTTTTTTGTGTAGATGTCATTCGATTTACAACTCAATGCCAAACATTCTATACTTATGTCTGCATCAAGAAAGTTTCAAACTTTCAAAACCACGTTAACTCAGAGTAATATACTTCTGTCTAATGATCAACCATCACTCTTGCAGCTTCCTCCTAAAATCTTTTCTCATATAAATAAAAAAGATTGGGAATCGTTTGTGGATGCTAGACTGAGTGAAGAATGGGAGGTAAATAATTTTGATTACATGTTCACTTTAATATTGTTTTGGTATCTACCTACAAACTAATGTGTTGTACAGGATTATAGTTGTATTCAAAGGGAAAGAAGGTCGAAATGCATATACAGTCACCACATGTCTCGTAAAGGATATGCTAATCTTGTCGATGAACTAGTGAGTATTTGTAATTAAATTAAAGAATTTATCTTAATATGTTGTTGTTAAATAGATATGTATCTTTGGTTGTAGAAAATAACGCATGATGTTTCCTATCATTCAACTCTTTGGAAAGAAGCTTGGAAAGAAAGAAATAATAATTATTTTGTTGATGCTACTCGAGATTGTGCCTCTCGGATTGTAAGTATACTTATGATTACAATACATAATCTTTTGTTAACCTAATGATGATGAAAATACTCGTATTGTTTTATAGGATGAATTAGTTGCAACACATAAAAATGAGGACATCTTGACTGACACATTGGGTTCCAAGGAGCATAGTGGACGTGTAACAAGCGTGGGTGGTTTTGTCTCTCAATCACAATATTTCAACACAGTAAAAAGGAAGGAGAAAATGATAACTCCTCAAGTTGAAATATGTCATAAAGAAGAGGATGGCTCGAGATGCAAAAGTGACAAGAAGAGAAGTAATCACTCGAGGTCATCCATTGGAAGTATTAATTGAAGGGATGAAAACCCTTTACAACGGAAAATTACAGAAACTCAATTTTAATTGGAACCTTAGAATTACCAATACATTGGCAAAAAATACAAAACTATTTTTATGGTTAAACATGCTTTGAAGAAAAATACAGAGAAGAAAACTTATGCTTCTTGACGACTCTAAATCTACCAATCACCAATTTGGACACCACCACTTGGAAACTTTCCTATTCTCTGATTGAGATGGTCTGTGAGAACCAAAATTGGAAGAAGGGAATTTTTTTTTAGAGAAAGCTTGTTCAGAGAGCAATGGGAGAGCAATTCAAACTTTGCAAAACTCATCCCTCTGATATTCGTTACGCAAAAAATTCTCTCTTCTTCAGTCGGAAGAAGAGGGAAGTTAGAGAGAATAAATAGGAACGTGGGAAAACCACCCACGTTCCTTATTAATTTAATAAATAAATATTAAATTAATTAATTAATTAATTAATTCATTAATTAAATAATTAAATCATATTTAATTAATATTTCATTTAAATCATATTTAAATGAATATCTCTCACATAACCTATAGTTTTAATTTAATTAAACGAAATTAAACTAAACTATTAATTAATTCTCCAATTAATTAAATTCTAAATTAAATATATTATATTTAATTTAATCCCAAATTTGAATCATATTCAAATATAAATTTCTCTCATAACCTATAGTTTTAATATGTATCACATGCACATTAAATTTTAACCTATAGGTTTAATATGAATCTAATTCACATTAAACTAATATTTGAACTCATCCAAATATTTTATTCTCTCATAATTTAATTTTGAATCATATCCAAATATAAATTTATATAATAAAGTCTAATTACAATATAAACTTTATATTATAATGTATCAATATACATTATATTAATTCCAAAAGTAAATTTAAACATTTCAAATTATAACCAATATAAATAAATCTCATTACTCTTTATGAGCTAGGAAGGGGACCTAATGGACCTACAAATCAGAAGTTACAACGATATGAGATTAATTAGTTAAACTCATTAACCACATTAATCAATATTCGTTAACTGTGTGTACACTCCACTAA
The DNA here is from genome assembly GCF_025177605.1 of Cucumis melo. Lineage (NCBI taxonomy): Eukaryota > Viridiplantae > Streptophyta > Magnoliopsida > Cucurbitales > Cucurbitaceae > Cucumis > Cucumis melo. The sequence continues at coordinate 3,169,232 of NC_066868.1, read as the reverse complement.
ACACTCACAACTGAACTCTTCTCACTGTAGATATATTTCTGTGTCCACGGATATAGACCAATATCAGTAAGTTAGTCCTTCACAAGTGTTCGTAACACTAGCTGGGTCAAACTACCGTTTTACCCCTTTGTTACTTATAGTCCTTAAATACCAGTACTCCTCTAATGAACAACCTATTTATGGTCCAACCACTGAACAGAAACCCCTCGCACGAGAGGGTAGGGTCCTTTGTTCAAGTCCTAGAGACATCATTTAAAGGAACACTTATTTACTTACCCTAAATGTGGGAAGAAGTGAATTCCATCTTGTGTGATTATGTTCCCAACTCCCTACTCGGTCTTGTCTCCAAAATGATAAGCATATTGAGTCAGAAATTTGGCCACTCTCACCCGTACAAATCAAAGGACAATCCCTCGCAAACAGGAGTTCATAATACACTCAGGATTAAGACTAAGTCACCTAGGTCATCCTAATGAAATAGAAATTCGACTAGTTAATGGAGTTACATCTAGTAATTACTATTTCGTGGTCCAGTCTTATGTAAACTCATTGCATAGGATACCCTCACTCGCATGTTGCATACATGAACGCATTGGATCAATGTGTTTGTATCAAATACAAAGTGAGCCATATTCATAGTTTTAACAGGATAAGGTACCCAACCTTAACCCTATACTATAGATCATTTAAGCTGATCTTGAACATTAATCCTCGTATGTCTTTACATACTGTTCAAGACTCATCAAACATCTTAGGATGTTAGTTTATTGGATTTAGGTTATTAAGACAAAACTAATAATATAATCAATAACACTTATTGAAATTATAATAATAAAACACTTTATTAATGACGGTCAATTGATTATATTTACTAGTTTTAAGACATAAAACCCAACATTAACATAGATCTTGATGCCGATGAGGATCTGGTCAACACACTTAGCAACAAAGGAGTGGAGGTAATTGACTTTGTTGTCACTTTTATTTTTATAACGATATAGGATCAATTGTTCTTATGATGCTTTTAATATTTGTAAAGGGAACACCATGTCAGTTGTCTATAGGATCCATTAATAATATTGTTGTAGTAGCCACAGTAGTTGAGGATAACATTGGCTGTCCTAATGTTAAAGTTTTAGTAGACGTGGTTACGGAAGAAAATTTGACTACACCCAATCCGATGAAGGGAAAGATAGAGACACTAAACAAGCATTCGGTAACATTATAGAATGGTCTCATCGGCTTGTTTCTACGATCAATGACAAACAAGTGTGTATCTTTTTTTACTATTTAAGTTTTGATTTTATTTGTGTATGTATTTTGAATTTAAAACCTTAGTTGTGGTAGGAGCATTCAACTAGGAAGGATGTCGTGTACTCTTCAAATTATACTGACGTTAACGGGACTATTAAGCTTTTGAATAGACATACCGTGAACAACATGAAAGATGTAGACATGATTCGCATCCCAATGAATGAGCTAATATTTGAAAGTGACAAATTTGTTTATTTAGCTCGTGAAGATTTGTTGCATTACTGCGGCATAGTTAAAATCGGCTATATGTGTATACTAGCATACATTACGTAAGTATAAGACAACTTTTACTCATCTTTATCTCCAATACCACTGTTGTAGTTAGTTTGATGATATTTTAACTATGGTTGGTTTTACTTAGATATCTTTGGGATGAATGTGACTGTGCAAGGAAGTTTTTTGTCATTGACCAATCAAAAAATTCGTCGCATATCAAGGATCGTGATCTTCAATCCAGAAATTTAGCCAACCAGCTAGAAGCAGCTAACTTGGAACAAGAAGTGCTAATTTCGTATAATACCGGATAAATAAAGAATAGGAACACATTAATTTTTTTTCCATTGAGCTTAAATGTGTACTCACATTGAAGATGTTGCTTATTGTAGTTTTCATTGGATATTGCATGTCATCGATCTTTGCGAAAATTGCGTTTATGTCTTGGACTTTCTTCGGAGTCAAGTCAATGAAGACATTCAAGGAGTCATAAATGTGTAAGTGTATTCACTTTATTACATCTTATTTCACTTTATTGTCTTCTAATGTTTCAAAATATTTAGAGGGTCGAAGACATGGCAAGCGAAACATGATCTACAACGTTATCGGTTAACTCCAAAATGAAGACCTGTAAAGGTAATTTGCATTTAGACGTAATTATTTTCGATGAAACATAAGATTAATTTGTATTCAATTTATATACATCCAGTGCTCTCATCAATTGGATTCTGTAGGGTGTGGGTACTACGTGCAAAAGTACACACATGAGATAGTGCATAATTCTAGTACTTCTATTACTAGCCATGTAAGTTTTTACTTTCACTTTTTACATATTACAATTTATGATCTAAACTCGTACTTTCCATATCTTTCTCTTTGTGTGTAGTTCAATACCAAAAGTACATATAGGCAAGAGGAGATTGACAAGATTCGAACCAAATGGCCAGCTTTTGTTAGTAGATTTTTGTACGCTTTTAATTGTTTTTTTTGGTCGAGTTAAGTTAGTAGTTGACTTTTGTAAATACTTCAGGTTTGGGTTTTTTCGCTTGAAGTTTTTAATTAAGTTTTTGTAGGGACGAGCAGTCCTATAGTTTTTAGAAGGGCAGACGATCTCGTACTAATTGTTGTTTGTTAGATAGTTTGTATGTATACTTTAGTTAGCGGAGGAACTTTCTGTTGTATATAAATTGGTTATTAATCACGATCTTATATATTATCTTTAGATTTTGAGTTTTCACTTACAGTTGTTGGTGTGTTTATTCAAATATGTGATTATATATAGGTGTTGGATGATTGTATATGTTGTAGTACTATCTAGAAGTGTGGAAAGGTGTGCTGGTATTTTAGTTGTTGGATGATCGTATTTGTTGTAGTACTATATAGAAGTGTGGAAGTGTGCTGGTATTTTAGGTGTTGGATCTTGTGCATTGTAGGTGTTTATTATTGGTATGCCATGGAGGGTAGCATGCGTTGTTTAATATGTGTGATTATATATGTGTGTGTGTGTGTGGATATATTGGAAGATTTGGAGTTGTTGGACTTATGATGTTGAATATAGTTATGTTTATTGATATGTGATTATATGTAGGTGTTAGATGATGCGTATTTGTTACAGTTTTATATGGAAGTGTGGCAAAGTGCATCGCTACAAGAAATCGAGATTTTACTGACGCATCAAAAGACGTCGACATAAAAACATCGGGAATAAGGGCTATCCCAACGCATAAATTAAGACATCAGCAATAAGGGGCTATCCTCGACGTCGGCCTAACGCATCATGAAACACGTCGAGAAATATAGGATTTACCGACGCGTTAATTGTGCGTCTAGAAATTAATATCGAAAAATATGGGTTTTCCCGATGCCATGCATAGTGCATTAGGAAAGGCATCGTGAATAAGGTGTATTCCCGACGCTCATTAAAAGTGTCAAAAAAAGTGGTGTTTTCCCGACGCCAGATGTGGGATCTCCCAACGTTTTCTGGCGGCATCGGGAGATCTCCTATATATTTTATTTCAATTCTAATTTAAACATAATCGAAACGAAGAAGAAAGAAAAAGTGGGAGAAGTACCGCCGTCCATCCGTCCTCGTTGCCATCCGTCGTCATCTGCCGCCGTCTGACACCGTATAGGTAAGTTTAAAATAAGTTTACTTTAGGTTTAGGATTTAGTTTAGGGTTTTTTTTAAAAGAAAATTGTTTTAAAATTTTGTTTTTGGATTAGATTTTTAAATTGAAATGTTGTTAGTGTGTAATATTGTTAGTGTGTAATATTGTTGAATTGAAATTTGAATGAAGAGGGAGGAGGGGGGTTATGGTTGAATTCAAATAAAGGGGGGGGGGGTTATGGTTGCATTGAAATTTTAAAATGAGGGAGGGGGGGGTTTATGGTTGAATTCAAATTTTAATGGAGGGGTTATGGTTGATTTCAAATTTGAAGGGTGTTTATGGTATCCTGTTTGTGTTGAATAACTTGGTTGTTGATTAGACTTGCCTATCCTACAGTTATGGTAGTCTTTTTTATGCCGAATATGTTTCTATTTGGGATGACTATCATGTAGTTATGGTATCCTTATTTGTTTTGAATTTGTTTCATGTTTGGATGGCTTGTAAGATAGTGTTATTGGAAGGGGTGAGTAGGAATCGAAGATTTTTGAAGTATTTTAAAGTTAGTTTTAGTGAAAATTTAGGGGAATAAGTTATAGATGTGAAAGAGAGAGAGATATGTATCTCTTGAGAGATATGTATCTCTTTCTAATTAATCCTATTTATGTTTGAGAGACTTAAACGATGGACAAGGGTTGAATGAAACTTAGAAATAAGTGTCCCTTGAGTATAGTCAGAGAGTGACCCAATTTTTAGAATTTGTCAAGTTTCACGTTGATGCCTACAAACGATTAAGGTGTTCATGCAAGAGATGTTTGAATTTAAGTTGGAGCTCATTAGAGGGTGTGGAACGACATCTATTAACTATTGGAATATCCCCCCTCTTACACAGAATGGGTGTATCATGGAAAGTTATTAAGCTTTAGAGGTACATAAAATTTTGAGGAATGAACTTGTAATAATCCTTTTGATGAAGGAACTAGTAGTAGGCAATTTAATGAAGATGAAATGTTTGGTATGCTAAATGATTTACAAGTCTCCATTGAACATGAAAAGGAAACAGAGTTATGTCATTTGGAAAATGAAATACTGATGAATGTTGGGGTAGATCTAGATGAAGATAGAAGAAACAATATATTTTAGGACTTATTGAGTGAAGCACATAATAAGTTGTACCCCCGTTGTTCTGAATTTTCGTCGTTGAATTTTTTGGTTAAGTTGATGCATGTCAAGGTTCTAAATGGTTGGAGTAACAAGTTGTTCGACATGTTGTTAGAACTTTTAAGAGCAACATTTCCAATGTGTAGTAGTATTATCCCTAGATCATATTATGAAGCAAAACGAAAACTTCGTGACTTGGGCTTGTGATACGAGACTATTCATGCATGTAAGTATGAGTGCTTATTGTATTGGAAAGAGTTTGCTGATTTGCAACATTGTCCTACATATGGCGAGGCTAGGTACAAGGTTAATCATAATAGAGGGAAAAAAATTTCGCATAAGGTATTGCGCCACTTTCCTTTGGTACCGAGATTACAACACTTGTTTGTATCACAGGAAGGTTCTGCTGACATGAGATGGCATAGGGAAAAACATGTTGAAACAGATGATGTGTTGAGACATCCGGCTGAAGCAGAGAGGTGGAAGCACTTTGATTCTGAATATCCTATTTTTGCTTCTGATCCACGGAACGTGCGTTTGGGCTTGGCTTCAAATGGGTTTAACCCATTTGGTCAAATGAGTATGTTGTATAATATGTGGCATGTTATATTACTTCCTTACAATTTGCCACCATGGAAATGCATGAAAGAGACAAATTTCTTTATGTCACTACTCATACCTGGTCCTAGATCTCCTGGTAGGGAAATTGATGTGTATCTCCAACCATTAATTGAGGAATTGAAAGAGTTATGGACTTTTGGGGTGCGTACATATGACTCTCTTACAGGTCAGTTCTTTCAGCTATCTGTAGTCTTATTGTGGACGATTAATGACTTTCCACTGTATGGTGACCTATCGGGGTGGAGTAAAAAAGGGTATCAGATATGTCCTATATGCATAGGTGATAGATCATCTTTCGGGATACGAGGTAGAATATCTTTCATGGGACATAGACGCTATCTTCTAGAGAACCACGTGTGGCGTAGATTTAGGCTACACGATGGAAAGGTAGAGCATAGGGCTTCTTCAGTGGTGATGAATGGGCATGAAATATTAGAATAACTAGATCAGTTGGAGTTTTTAGTTATGAGAAAACATACTTCAATACAGGATAAGAAAAGAAAAAGAGCTCTTAATTGGACGAAGAGAAGTATTTTTTTCGAACTTCTTTACTGGTCGAGACTACTGTTACATCACAAACTTGACGTAATGCACATTGAGAAGAATGTTTGTGACAATTTGGTTGTTTCGTTAAACATCGAAGGGAAAACCAAGGATATCACGAATGCTCGGTTGGACCTACAAGATTTGAAGATAAGAAAGGACTTACATCTTGTAGAAGTGGGTAGCCGATTGGTGAAGCCACATGCGAGCTACACGTTGACTAGTAGCGAACGAGTAGAGTTTTGTAATTTTCTGAAATCAGTTAAGTTTCTCGATGGATTTGTTTCCAATATATCGAGATGTGTGCATGAAATAGAGGAAAATATCAGGACTCAAAACACATGATTGTCATGTTTTATTACATCGACTACTACCTATTAGTATTCGAGCATTCTTACCAAAAAAGCATTCTTACCAAAAAATTTGTACACTGCTATTACTTAATTATGTAATTTTTTTTTTGTGACTTGTGTGCCAGAACGATAAGAGTAAGTGATTTGAATAGATTACAAGCAGATATCATAATTATACTTTATAAGTTGGAAAGAATATTTCCACCTGCCTTATTCAGCATTATGGTACACCTTGTCGTTCACTTACCATATGAAACGAAGATTACTGGTTCGATTTCTTGCAGTTAGATGTATCCAATTTAAAGAAGTCTACGCACGTTAAAATAGTATGTTAGGAACAAAGCACGTCCTAAGGGGTCAACTGCAGAAACATATGTCATGAATGAATCAAGCACCTTTTGTTCGTATCTAAGTGGTATAGAGACTCGATTCACAAGAGATGAGTGAAATGATGATTCCATTGTAGAGGATGAGATTTTGAAATTTTCAAGCAGAAAGTACGACTCTTAGGTGCATTAAGTGTTCATGCTATATCACATGAAGAGAAATGACTCTTCCGTTGGTACATACTGAACAATGTAGACGAAATATTGGAGTATCGCAAGTAAGAATTCCTCATCTTCGTAATTCTTAAATATTTGTTATACATTGTTTTTACATAAATTAAACTCATCTTCATCCCCATTAGGAAACATTTGAGGCTCCAACGTCGATATGCTCAAAATGCTACGAATTTGTATAAAAGACATGAACGGACATTCTCTGAATGGTTTCGAGCACAGGTATATATAACAAGTTTTAGCGTGACATGTAAGCACTAATGTATTTAAGCACGTGAGATGTCTATAATCGTTGTCACATTTATTTTAGGTGTTAGAACTGCATGAATCTGCAAATCTATCTGACGATTTCTTCTTACTTGCGATGGGACCATCATTTGACGTTCATTGTTACAATGGATGCATTGTGGGTGGTCTAAGATTGCATACTGTTGAACTTGATTCCCAACGTACTACTCAAAACAGTGGAGTAATGGTAATTGGTGAAAGCGATGCAAGTGGAAGTGGCGACAATAATTTCTACGATGTTTTGGACGAAGTGGTACACGTAAAATTTTCGTTGGAGAAGAAATGTATGGTTATTTAAGTGTCGGTGGTATGACACCGACGTAAACAAAAGTCAAAGAACACACTTGAAATAGGGTACAAATCTCTCAACATGTCCTGTTTTTTATATGTGGAGGAACCTGTAATTCTTGTGACTCAAGTACATCAAGTTTTTAACGTTCATGACCCAAAAAATGGTAGCAATTTGAAAGTTGTGCAAGCATCCAAAATAAGCATATATGGGATGTGCCAGAAGTGAATGATGTTGAGAATGAGCACATTAACATACTAGAAGTTGTTGTAAGCCATCAAGTGGATGACCACATCGAGGATGACACTCTGTACATAATTAACATTGATCCCATGATTGTTGAAAGACCGGTTGTTCAACATGTCAGTGACGACTTCATCGACGATGTGGATGAACACTTGTCACATGCAAGCGACGACAATGAATTATAGTGAGAAACCACGTACCCATATATTTATGTAGTTTATATATTTTGATTCTATGTGTTCTTATTTGCCTATTCAATGTTTGTTTTCTATGTCCACAGGTATTATGTCATCGTCATACCCACGTTATAATTTTCTGGAGATGGACGCTATGTTCCTCGAGGTGATAGGCGTGTACGTGCGAAAGACATTTCCCGTCCGCTGTCTTAAGTGGGCGGGACGTTGGCAGAGAATACATTGAGGTCGTCAAGGGCGACCTCCAGGTAATTAAGTCCACTACATATTTATGATTTTATTTGAAACATATCTAAGTTAACCAATCTAATGTGCTATTTTTGTTATGTGTAGCGGTTTTTGTGCTTGATTTTAAAGATCAAGTAATGAATAGGTTTGTTGAGCATCAGATGCTTACCGCCTTTAAAAAGTTCCGGACCGACTATCATAGACACTTCAAAAAGTACAGCGACCCTAAAGAGGCTCGTGCCAAACCACCAAACATATTGGTTGGACGTCATGAGGATTGACACTTCCTCTGAGATCAATACATGAGTCGTGCATTCCAGGTATTTATCATGCTTATTTATGATTCCAAATTTTAATATGTATAAAAAATAAACAATATAAATGATTACATGTAAGAGCAATCACGGACGAATAAGGCTGTTAGACAGAAGCAGCCTTACAATCATAGCAGTGGGTCAAAGTCGTTTCTACAATGACAACACGAGCTCGCTGAGAAAAAAGGGAAACCGATCGATCGTGTGGAGTTGTTTCGAGAAACACACGTTCGAGTCGAGACGTTTATGTCGCAGGCCGCAGAGGATGTGCATGTAAGTTATTAAACCAACACTTATACCCTTATTAATTATATCCTCTTTCGTTATATATTTTTGCATTACCTAACTTAGGTTTTAAAATTGTTGCAGAATCAAATGCTGGACCTCCAGTCCTAGCCTACCCCAAAGGGTAGTCAGCCACTTTCTGGGGATGAGATATGCGATCAGATGTTGGGTAGACGACCAGACTACTCAAAAAGCCTTGGTTGGGGACCTAAGCGGAAGCTCTGCAAGACAACGAGTGCAAGCAGTTCCACGACATCTTGTTCGTCGTCCACACAAAAAGAGATTGAATTACAATCTAAACTTAATGAAGCTTTGGAATGGGTTGAAGTACAAGATAGAAATCACGCCGCGTTAGCTTCACAAGTGGAACGAATGCAAGAGTTGATAAAAGACTTGACTCGGGCAGAGCAAGGACCACCCGATGATCCCTAGCTTTTCGGTACGTATATATGTCTCTATTATTCTTAAGTTTTTGCAATGATAATATACAGTGAACATATTGATATATGTCTGAACTTACTTACTTTTGTATCATTGTAGAACCCAAGGTGTAGAATGTCGCGTACGAGCCTCGTTAGGAGACGTACGACTTTGTTTGCAGTTTTTTGAATTATGAGAACTACATTTTTTGTATTATGAACATTATTAATTATGTTTTTTTAACTTATTAATTATCTTTTTTTTTAACTTTGTGTTTGTATTTCTTAATTTATTAATTTATATTGAATTTTTTTTAATTTAATCCAAAACGTCGGTAAAATATTTGAGCAATCCGAATGTCGTTATTTCATAAAAATAAAAAACTTGTTTGAGCAAAATATTTAAGAAAAAAATTAAAAATTATATATTTTAAAAAATACATATAAAAAGGAATTTCCGATGCAACAAAATGTCGAGAATAGGATGCACAAAAACATCGAAAAAAATCATTTTCGACGCTACGATATGAGTCAGAAAAAACGACGTCTAGAGAGGACTTTCTGACGCCGTGGACAGCATCGGGAGAGGTATTCCTGATGCCGTCGACGGCATCGGGAAACGTGACGTCGGGAAAGGCATTCCCGACACCGTGTTGGTCACGCGTCGAGAATGCCTCTTCCGTCTCACTTTTCTCAACGTGCAGTCTGACGTTGCGAAAAACGTCGACATATCTTTTCTCGACGATTTTTTTCATTTCTCCGACGTTTTTGTGCGTCGAGAGTACCCCAGTCTCTTGTAATGTATGCTGTAATTTTTTGTGTTTGATCTTGTGCATTATATGTGTTTATTATTGGTTGCCATGGAGGACAACATGCGTTGTTTGATATGTGATTATATGTAGGTGGATATATTGGAAGATTTGGAGTAGTTGGTCTTATGGTGTTAAATATAGTTGTGTTTATTCATATGTGATTATATGTATGTGTTTGATGATGTGTATTTGTTGTAGTTCTACATGGAAATGTATGCTGGAATTTCAGGTATTCTTGTGTGCATTGCAGGTCAAATAGTTATAAGGTTTGCCATTGAGTAGTAGGCGTTCTATAGCGAGCATGCAAGAAATTTTTTTATTTTTTACAATATATGATGGCGAACATTTTCGGACGCAATTCGAGCCAAATAATGTCGCTTTTGCCGTCATAAAAAATAGTGTAAATCTGACATTAAAGGTGTCTTTAATGTCGGTTTGAAAACGACATTAAAGACATCTTTAATGTTGGTTTAAAACAAAATTAAAGACATCTTTAATGTCGGTGTAAATACGACATTAAAGATATCTCATAAACGACATTAAAGATATCTTTAATGTTGGTTCTCCACCGACATTAAAGGCCTTCAATAACAACATCAAAGATGTCAGTTTATAACTGACATTGAAGGCCTTAGTTTATAACCGACATTAAAAGAAGCCTTTAATGTTGACTATAAACCGACATTAAAGCCCAATCAAACTTAAAGGCCTCTAATAACGCTCACAAAGATGTCGGTCGTCAATGACATTAAAGACTAGATTTATTCTAGTGACCTATTCGCAACAGCCGCCTGACCCACTTTCTTCTTCTTGTTGTTCCATCGACCGTCGGCCATCTCTGTCCTTCTCCGTTAGTCGAACTCCAGACGTGGCCACTCGCCGTCGTGACCCATCCTCCATCCGTCAAAGACGTCAAGACAGAGAGTCGTGGTCTCGTCTTCCACCAAAGCCCAAATTTCTGTTCGTCCGAGCTGACCTGTTGCCTTCCTTAGCCACGTGCGCTAAGCTATCTTAAAAGCCAAGTTGCCAGCTAGCTTCCCATTTTGGAGCCATTTGAGCAAGTTTGTGGTAAGAATGAAATTGTGAGTTTCATAGCGTTTTCCATAGCTGATTTAAGTATAATTGTTGGAATAAAATGTTGGATTAACTGGGTTCATTACCATTGAATTTCTTGAAGGTGTATAAGTCGAATTCTTGGATTCTACAACGGGTTTGTTTAGAGTTTGATTCTCCTCTTACTTGGATAAGTTTGTAAATGTCACTTCAGAGTGTTTAGATGAAGGGATTTGTTTGTGAAAGTAATTGATTCTTTTCTGTTTGATTATGTTTAGTTTGGATCGTTTGGATTTTGAGCGAATAAGGATTTTTAGTTATCTCGAGGTAAGGGTTCCTACTACTGGACTCAAATTTGAGATTTAAACATAGTAAATGTTACGAAAGTATGTTTTAGAGGCTGCATTAAATTGATGGTTACGTGCTCATATAAAAGGTGGTAATGATATACTCTTGACTGGGTTTAGACGGCATGGCTGTTAAGTGTAGTTTGTATACATTGATAGGTCGTGCTGTTGACTGAATATAGATGATGAAGATTTGACTGCTATATGTAACTTAGATATATTGTTGGGTTGTGCTGTTGATAGAGTAATGATATCTTAATGTTCTGTGTAGTCATTGCATATTATTGAGTTGTACTGTTGATGGACTAAGGGTTTAGGACCGTCATGTATAGGTTGTATAATTACTGATGGACTGTGTCGCAGATTAAATATAGACGTAATACATAATATAAATCACTTGTAGTTTGTGCTATTGTTTGGGCTAAGACGATGTGATTACCAGGTGTAATTAGATAGTGATGACTTGATTTGTTGACTGGATTCAGGTAGTGTGACTGTATTGTGTGGATTGGATATATGTGTAGTGACAGATGATACTGTTGACTGAAACTAGATTGTTTGATTGATTATGCTTAGATACTAGATTGTTAGTTTGAGCTATATTGTGATGTGACTGTTGTAGACTGTTTAGAATGGACGAGGGTAACAGTTAGCATTATCTATGGGCTAGTGTACATTGCAGGCACGGTGTCCTACGAGATCACCACATGTTGTGTATCCTTCGGGATCACTAGACTGATATGTGTATCCGACGGGATCACTAGACTAATTTGTTCGTTTGTTTTGTTTGAAGATTCCATAGACTATGTTTTAGAACTTTTGAAATTGATTTGAAATAGGACCCAAAGACGACTTTATTACATCTTGAAGTTTTAAATGAATTTTGAACAGGTTCTTTATTGAGTTTTTATGTTTAGATGTTGTGTCTTAGCAGTAAGTAATGATCTCAGCTTAGATTGAAAAGTTGGGCCGTTACAATAAATTACATGAATAATAAAAACTAAAACATAATTCGAAGTGCCACGGATACCAGTTTTCCCAACTTCTGCACATTGCCTCAGCATGATTGCAGCTAGTATGATCATAGGGACATGAGCCTTTTATGATAGATACCACTAGAAGATTAGAGGTATGATCATAGAGGAAGCAAATCATACTTGAACTTAGAATCAAGTGATCTACATTCTTCCCCAACTTCTGCACATTGCCGCAGCATGACTAGAGCAGTTCTTGAAGAGGTTGCGATGTTCTTGAAATTATTACACACAGGAGAAAATTGCATTTTCGAGGTACAAAAAAAAATTGCCAGGAAATATGTCATGTGTGCATAAATTATCTCAAGAAAGCATCCTATAGTACCTAGGAAAAACAAGTACCTTGATTATGTGAATGAGTAATTCCCATCATACATGAACAACAGTGCATGACGTGTTTTAGTAATTCCCAACTTTGTTTCATGTGTGCGTGCGCACATAAATTTAATGTAACAACCCACTCTTTATACTAAGCTGAGATCATTGCTTCTTAAAGGAAAGTGAAACTTCTTAAATCAAAATGGAAAAATAAAACAAATGTTCATAAACAAAACCTCAAATACTTATTAAAATCATAAATAAACAAAGGTAAGTAGAAATAAATCTAAAAATAAATTCCTAGCTCGGGCCCTATCTAGTTTTAAAAGAGTAAAGATAACAGCGCATAAATACGAAATTAAAAACTAATAACATAAGGCGGAAGCAAAAGTGTTTCCTTATGCCACGCCACGGTCACTTCTTGTCATTCGTCAGCTGTCCTCTACCTTTACTTCTACCTCTATCTGAAAAATTAAACACTAAAGAGTGAGTATAAAAATATACTCAATACGGGACCTACAACTAGTTCCGCTAGGTGTCTGTTAACTTCCTATTAGAGTCCTGTAAAGTGGTACCTCTAAATTGGCACATTCCTGAACACGCGCAATCTGTAATTTCGTAGGAACAACTCTAATCTTCGGTGGACCCAAAAAAATACCTAGGAGAAAATTGATCTTCAGTGAACACAAGGAACACCTAGGAAAAAATTGGTCTTTAGTAAACTTAAAAGAAACTCTAAGACAATCGGGCTGTGAGTGACCCCGTCGAGTCACTTGTAAACATATCATCTCATACGGACTGGTGATCCCATCTGACTACACGGTCATAAAAAAGTGGTGATCCAAAGGGACACCCATGTGGGTACGACTCTAATAAATAAAGCTAACAGTGCACCCTATCCATAGCATGTAGCATAACATAACATCATAAGCATGTCATTATACCATTATTAATCATGAGATTAACATTTCATGCATTAACATCAACATCATCAACATAACTTAGTCATAACTATCAGTCATCATCATTAATCATCAACATCAACACATTATGCATCTTAGCTACATCAATGCATAATGGAAAATTACATGCAAGCTCTTAACTTCAGTTCGAAGGTTTAGTAGGAGAATCTCTTACCTGGAGTTTAGCTTAACCAAGTTCTAACAACAAATAGCCAAACTTTTCCAAACAACGAAGTCTAATTAGTAAGGAAAAATACTAAATTCAATAACTTAATTAACTGTTGAATAAGGATCCAAAAATCCAGTTGTTTCAACTTACCTAAAGTCGAGGTCGAATCTAAATTATCCTTGGTTGGGAAAAACTCCATGGCTCAAACTTTAAGTTTAAATCTAACCAATTTAATCCAAAATTAAATCAAATAACACTTAAAATAATTTCAACAATTATCAAAATTAAACTTAAGATAATTAAGAATAAATTACCTTAATTTGGGAAGTTACATTTAAAATGATTGCAACTTAGCCTGTCAAAACCAATCGTATGGAAAATTGGCAACAATCCAAAATAATGTCATAAAATTATATATGAACAAAAATATCATCAAAGACAAAGGTAAACTAAGCACAATTTTGTTAATACCGACATAAATAAGCATCTCAAATGACATTCATTTATTCGTGATTAAATCTAGGTATTACATGTAACCAATGGATTTAACTCTAAGCAACATTTTGTTCAACTAGTGTATTACCACATGCATTTGCACGTGTATTTTTTTATCAATACAATTGCACATTGAGTTCTTAAAGAAATATTTATAAGATTGGAGATGCTAATAAATTTGTATTCAATGATTGGTGAATGAGTATGATCCATTTTAAAAAAAAAAAATAAGTAGAACTTTTATCTTTTCTTATTTTTTTAATCTTAAATGATATTTTCTCTCTAAATCTCTACTAATTCACTAAGTATTTGAACAATAAATCTACATAAGGCAGTTTTAACATTTTTCAATGCAATAGAAGTTGTCAAAAGATTTTAAAATATTAAAACACATATTTAAGGAACTAATTAAATTTAAAAAATTTATATAGTAATTAAGAACTACATTTAACTTTTTCAACCACGACTAATAAACTTAAAAGATATTGAGTAAAATAATATTTACCATCTTTTTATTTCAAAGTTTACATATTTCTAAAATATAAGTGTGATGTAACTAATTTAATTAACTATTTTGATATTAAAATTTATTATATGAGAATTGAAGGTGGGATATATTGATTATATCTTACAAATTTGAAGAATTTCTTTGAGTAAGCTTTTCAAGTTTGGAAGTATTAACTGGACTAAAAAAAAGAGAAAACAATACTATTAGTTTCATATAATAATCGATTAAAATAAATATATTATTTAATTATAATTTATTTATTTAGTTGGTTGAATAATTTTATTGTTTATTTAGAAAATAATGTTTATGAGTATGTTTTTTTATTCATACATTTTTAATTATTAATAATATATATAAATAAATTTATAAACTATTTTTAAATATAACTTTCAACTCTTTTAGAAAATAGTTCATTGCTTTTGCAATAGTATTTGGACTATTTTAGAATATATATTTATGAATACCATACCATGCTTTTAATATGTATAAAAGATCATTTCTAAATAAGTTTCATTAATAGGTACTTGAAAGTTAGTCAAATTCTTTATTCTAATTTACATACATGTAATTTCTTCTCTTTATTAATTACAAATAATTGTGTTGAACACCATATAAACAGGTGTCTAGTTTTTTTTTTTAAAAAAAATTACATTTTTATTTGATCATTTCTTAATATTTTCATGTCTATTAATCAACTTTTTGAATTCCTCACTTTAAATAGATTTTTACCTTTTAAACATGTTAAGTTGCTTTTGCATCCGCACTTCCATAAACTTCATTTTAAAATTATTGAAGATATTTGAATATAATTTCAAACACATTATAATAAATGTAATAACTATAAAATTTTAAATGCAAAGTGGATCTTTATTTTTATTTATGATTTGTTGTTTTTTAAATTTGTGAACAAGTGTAACTTTTGTTGACTTAGAAAAACTTCAAACTTTATTAGTCACGCCTTCTTTCATCTTTTAGAAAATGAACTAAATAATTAAATCAAAATAATGCACCTCATTCTTTTTTAATAAACTAAAAGTTTAAGAAAATGAAGCTGTGTACCTTTTATGGACAAGAAATATTATGAACCATAAGAAACTTGAATGAACACACAAAAACTATAAATTAATAAATAATTTTTTATTACGAACAATTTCAATAATCTTCAATCTTCAATCTTCAATCTTTAATCTTTAATCTTTAATCTTCAATCACCAATCACTAATCACCAATCTCCAATCTTTAATCCTTCGATCTTTAATCTTCAAAAAGTGAAAATTGACATATAATGTGAGAAACATCAAAATAAATTTGTTTATATATTAGGTTTGGACCCAATTAATTATTAGGGATTTTTTTCTTCCAAATTAAAACTCAATCTATAACGGAAATTAAATTCTGGTCAATTATTACTCTAATTATTGTTATGTTTAGTTTATAGAGTTATTTATTTATTTATTTTAAATTAACCGTTTATTTATTTCAAATTAGAAAAAGGATATATAAATGTAATTAATTAAAATATAGAGGGACAAATCTATCTTAAAATGTTCTTTTTTTAATTCTGGCTTTCAATATATTATAGATAAATACACCAACTTTTAACTAATAACAAGATTTTCCTTGCAATACTCTCGTTCAAAGACAACTTATGTTTTGTGTATATATTTATTAATGCATATTAAAGATCTACCGAATACTTGTAAATACTAAATGAACTTTCTAATGTTTGCGGATGGGTTTCAACTAGATGGTGGTGTGATAACCTTTTTGACAGTCAATCACATTTACTTAATATGCAAGTGGGGAACTTTTTATGGTTTACCTGTTCGATTTTCGATCTTGTCATTTTTTGCTCCTCTCTTTCCAATCAATTTTCTGGAACTACCAAAGCAAGAATTGTTTTTGTTAGAAGCAACCTATATTTTACTCGACGCAATTTGTAATAATATTCAACTTTCCTCTTTGCACATTCCTACGACACTTCAAATTCGAATTCAATACTAAAATCTACAACTAATTCAACATCTAAATACTAAAACTAATTTGAAATCTAAAACCTAAAACTAATTTGGAATCAAAATACTAAAACTTAATTAACTAAAAAAACTAAAACAAAACAATAACTAAACTAAACTAAACCACTTACTACAATGAAGAGCGGCGACGACAAATGACGACGAGCGGCGAGACAAGGATGACAGCAATTATTATGAGTTACGTTGAAGGAAATATGGGGCGACAAAAAATGACGACGAACGGTGGATTTCTCTCCTTCTCGATCTCTCTCTCAACTCTCTCAACCTTCTCCTTTTCAGTTTTGTGAATTACAGTACTAGAAGTGGGTTTTTATAAAGGAAATTCTAACGCACTACGAATACGACGAAAGACACTCCCTATTCCTTACATAATAACTAAAACGTCGGGAATAGTTTCTACCTCTCCTAACATTTTACTTATGACGTCGAGAATATGGTCCACCTAATCTCCCGATGTCTTTTTCATGGCGTTAGGAAAAGTTGAACAATTATTTTATTGTATACTTTTACCTGACATGGTCAACATAGACATCGAAAATTATTACACTTTTCCTAACACCGTGCATAGAGACGTTGGAAAAAAATGCAACAATTAAATACTAATTTAATGTAACGATCCAACTCCTTATACTGAATCGAAGTCATTACTAAATATAGAACAAGTGGTTTAAGTCATAAAATTTAGTAAAACGCATAAGGTTTGAGAAATTTTATTTATGAAAATTCAAACAAGGTAGTTATGCAAAAAAATGAAATGCGTTCTAAAGTCCTACTCGGGCCCTATCTACATAAAAAGATGGTAAGTAATGAAGAATACTCAAACTCAGGTACTAAAGAAAAAAAAAAAGCAAGAATAAGCGGAAGCAGGAGTCTCTATGGCTCGCCACGGTCACTTCGGGTCGCTCGCCGGCTTGCCTTTGCCCTTGCCTCGTCCTCTACCTGAAAACATGACATGAAGAGAGTGAGTATAAAATACTCAGTAAGGGACCCACTACTAGTCCCACTAGGCGCCTGTTAACTTCCTTTCAGAGTCCTGTAACGGTACCCAATCTCTGGCACGTTCCCGAACACGTGCAACATGCGCTCCCGTAGGAACGTAACTCTGGTCTTCGGTGTCCCGGGGGACACCTAGGACAGTCGGGATGCGAGGACCCCGTCGAGTCACTCGAGTCATATCTATATCCATGCTAGACTGGTGTCCCGTCGGACCGCACAGTCCTCAATAGGTGGTGATCCCGAAGGACACCCATGCAGGTACGACTCTAACAGGTTAAGCTAACAGGTACCCTAATCGCAGTATACATACCCATGGCATCAGCATATAACATAACAGATAGTTCATCATTACTCTCTCCATCTCGACACCCGTCGTACAGCCATAACAGTTCTCGTCATCACACAACATGCTATGATATAACCATGTCATCATTTGCATCATACTATCATTGATTTCATGCATCGTACAGTCTAGTCCTCAACATGCACACTTGAAGGTATACGAAATCTCATAATTCTAAACATGGAGCTAGTAGTAGAATCTCTTACCTGGAGATTTACTTAACGAGTCCTAACCGCGAGGCAGTATGCTTTCCAAGCAGCAGGGCCCTAAATGGTTAAAGACAACGATTAAACCTAACCTTCAAGGAACAGAGATCCAAGAGTCGTTTGAAGCAACTTACCCCAAAATCAAGGTTGCGCTAACTCCCTTTAAGCCGAGGGAGAATCCCACGCTGCAGCAGTTACTTGGTCCAAGACGTCCCTTAAGGAAAATAATCTAATTTAATTCCGAATTAAATTATTTAGTGCCCAAACCATTGAATCTTACTGGGTAATGCCAAAATAATTAATATAATTACCAAAATTGGATGGGAGGAGCCAAATTAGGCTTGGCGGCTCGGCTGGGAAGAGAACAGGGATCGGCTCGGCTTGAAGGTTGAAGATCGGCTTGGCTCGCGGCGCAGACAGGCGCGGCTCGTGGTGCAGACAGACGCGGCTCGGCTCGGCGCAGAGGCTACGCACGTACGACTCGCACGCGGGCGCTGCTCGGCTCACGGAGGCACGCGTCGGTTCGGGTCGCGGAGCGGGTTTTCGGTCGGGTCGGATCTTTGCGTGCGAGGCGCTGGCTTCCGGATTTTGGGTGGCACGACGGCTGCTGGTGGTCCGGCTACCCACGGCTTCGCTCGGCGACGGCTGCAAACGAGCGTTTCGGCTGCGCTGCGTCGGATCGAAGCGGCGCGACTCGGCTGGCTGACGGGTTGGCTGCGGACGCGCGAAGGTGACGCTGACTCGGCTTCAGGCGATGCGAGAGACGGCTGCAGACACGGCACGGCGTGCGTAGCTACTCCTAGGCGTGCGGCGGCTTGACTCGTCCGGCGCGGCTGGGAGGGTGGTTCGGCTTCTACTGCGGCTGGCTCCCGAACGCTTGTGCTTGAACTGGCGGCGAAGGCGGCGGCGCGGGTCGACGGCTAGGGTTTCGGCGGCTAGGGTTTCAAGAAGAACTTTAATTGCTCCTCTCTCTTTTTTTTTTGTTTTTCTTATGCACGGGTCCCAAGGCTGCTTTATAAGAAAATATCCTCTCTTTTTTTTTCTATTTCCTTTAATTAATTTGAAAACCAACCACCTCCTATGTCTCCAAATCTCTTGAAATTTTCCTTATTAACCCCAACTAGGTCCCCACATTTCTCCCTTAACCAACCAACTTTAGTTTAATAATAACTTCACCAATTATTTCCAAATAAAATACTTATTATCTAAACAAAATAAAGATTCCAAACCTTATTTAATCATAAATTTCAAAATGATAAGGTTCTTCCAATAAATTTGAATTTTACATAACCACACTTAAATATTAATGACAATGAACAAAATCGAATTTGTTGGGGCGTTACATTTAACTTCCCCCGACGTCTTGAACCATGATATCGGGATTACTTGTCTCAGCCGACGTATATTTTTTGGCGTCGGGGATGGGCCTTTGTTCCGATGGTGCCTTCACTGAAGCCTATTTCTGCGTTAAATGAGCCCCGATTTCTTGTAGCGCCTTTTAAGTTGTTTTGGATTATCGTCTAAGGTACACGATCTTGAGCGTCGCCTTAATGAGTTTCAACAACATTTTCATGAATCTGAACAACAAAGAAAAGTTGAGGTACAAACGCTCTATGATAGAATTAGCAAATTAGAAAACCATTTTGAGGATAGATTCCAAACTATAATGACAGAGATGCGTAAGCATGTTTCTAGTTGACCAAGTGTGGTAGCTTGATGTTATAGAACTTGGAATATCTCTTTTTCTGTAACTTTATGATAAGCTTACTAGTTTTCATCCATGTCATTGCCTATTTGTTCTATATCATTCTTATACATTGTAATTCAATATTTGATCATTAGGCAGATGAATTAGTAAAACAACATTTTGAGATTTGTCAATAAATGTTGTTAAAAGGTTTTGTGAGAAATTTCGAATGATATATACATTTGTTGAAAAAGTTCTTTTATGAATATCTTCGAAACAAATCATTTGATAATTAATAAATAATTTAACAATTATCGAAGGTCGTGTGATCTTGAAAAATTATTAATTTTCAAAGGTTAGTAAAATCTTCGAGAATTATTAATTTTTAAAGGTTAGTAAATCTTTATTTTTTTTTTTTTTTTTGACGGGATCTATTTTGATACATTTCAAAGGTTGAAATAACCTTTGAAAAAAGATATATCAAAGGTCTATTAAATGTTTTTCCGAATGTCCTGGCTTTTGAAAATAGTCAATTTTCTTGTAGTGAGTGAATCTAGATATTTGTCTGCACACCGAGTGAAGCAACACAAACTTGATTTCTATCTCAGCTCATCTCTATTTATTTTGTATTTTATCATTCTTGTTGCTTAGAAATTTAGGCTACTTGGTCACGCATTTCCTTGGACAGGTTAAGCTCTACCTTTAAATTTAGAGTAGATTTGAATTTTACTAGAGAAAAAAATGTTTTTCGAAAAGCTATTGCACGTATGTAGTTGTCAAATATTTTATTTTTTTCTAAATGACTTATTTCAAAATTAAACGCACTTAAAAAGTTAAAGCGGAAATACACTCTTGATCGATTTGTAATTGAAATGACTAAAGCTAGATTAAAATTTACCATATAGATTAATTCATTGTCTCCTAACACCTAAAAACTTACGCGGTTTGTAATTTTTAAAATCTAAAAAGATTACATATAAAGTTATAAGGTTACCCCAAAAAAAAAAAAAAAAATCCCATGACAGTGAAGAGTGAGCACATGCATTACATAATAATATCATTATATCAGGTTTTGATCCTCCAAACTCCATAAGTTTTCAACCATTGAATCTTCCATCAGCCAATCAGGTGCTGCCATGGGGACATCACAATCTTCTATTTCCCAAGCACCCAATGAACAAACTGGCTCCTGTTTTTGCTTCTGCATCTCCACCATGTTCAACCTCCAAGCTTCCCCAAATTCACCATAAGAACTTGGTGGGGGTTGTGAGATGTCAGGCCATTGGCTGGCTGAACATGGCGCCCGAAGAGGAGCACCACCCCCGTGGTCGTTGAACGGATGAATGGCAGTTTCAAACGAGTTTGGTGATGTCGTGTTCTGAAGAGCTGATGGAGGAGGAAAATTGAGGGAGAAGTTAGAGGATTGGTCCATGGCTTCTAGCATACTCAAATGATGAATTGCATCCAAAAATCTCTTGCTGTTTGCCTCAACTTTAAGTTGGCGTAATTGTTTCTGAACTCTCGTCCGCCAGTAGTTCTTGATTTCATTATCCGTTCTTCCAGGTAGATGTTGTGCAATTTTTGACCACCTACGAATCATTGAAAATCAGTTTGAAATTGACTTGTTGAGAGCAACATTATCAAAAGGAAGCACCTTTCTTTAAAACTAAACTCACGGTGTGTTTGGGAATGATTTTAAAAATGTTAGAATCACACTTTTGTCATACTCAAAATTATTTTGAAACATATTTTCAAGGACTCAAAATCTAGTTTTAAACAATGAAGATTTTAATATAATGTTACTTAGAGTGTTTGGATTCATAACTTTTTAAATGTTTATAAATATTTTTTTCGAACCTATAAAAACATTTTTTTAAACAATTAAAAGTCAATTCAAATATATATATTTCTTGGAGTGCTGGTTTTTCTTTACAAGTATTGGTTTTGTATTCTTTAAAATTCTTAATTCATTTTCTTTATTATTTAGTTTTTGTTTAGAAATAATAAACACAGATAACAATGGTTTTTGAATTATTAAAAAATGTTTCATACAATTTTTTAATACGAAAAAATGATTTAAGCCTTTTCAAAATCATATCCAAACGTGTTCGTATATATATCATGGAAATGTATACCTATTACCCCACTTGGAGTGGAGTTCGAGGATGAGGAGTTGTTCTTGAAGAGTGAGGTTCCCGCGCTTAACGTCGGGTTTCAAGTAATTCAACCATCTCAATCTACAACTTTTTCCCGTTCTCTTGAGACCTAAAACAACAAATGTTTGAAAAAGAAGATAACTAAAAACAATGGATACAAGTAAAATTAAAGGAAAAATAGGAGAAGGGTTGAAAAAAATACCAGCTTGTTTAGCCAATATGTTCCATTGGCCTTCTCCATGACCAGCAATATAACGAACCAACAATGTGTCTTCTTCAATAGTCCATGGCCCTCTTCTTAGTTCACTAATCTCTTCCTCATTGGCGTTTTTATAATTTTCACTTTTAGTTGACAAATTTGCCATAGAGATCATAAAATCTATATAGAGAAAGAGGATATTATATATAAATGTTATTATTGAGTGATATGTGAAAAAAAACAAATGGAATAGCAAAGGATTTTATAGAGGGAAAAGAACGAGAAAACATCTAAATAAAAAGCCATTGAGATATGAATCAATTGAAAAAAACTTAAGCAATATTGTCAATGGAAAAAAGGGGTTTTTTTGTTGCTATTTTTGCACATTGCGTGGAAGTTGGAATTTTCTGAAATGGGGAAATGAGCTAATTATTCAACTTTGATTTTGGTTCTTTGAGACAACTTTTTTGTTAAAATCAATGAACATCGAACCTAGTCAAGACATATCCTTTAGCTTCTTCTCTTGTCTTAGAATTCATGTCTGTTGTCATTTAATTTTCTCTACTCAATTATCAACAATTTATTTGGATTTTTCATTTTAAATCATCACAATGGTTTGTGTTCTTCAAGAAAATTATTAGGGTGTTCTTTGAAATGGGTTTTGTTGTATGGTTTTTTTTTTTTTTTTTTTTGAAGAATTATTTGATAGGAAAAAAGATGAATTTGAAAAAGTACTATTTGGTGGGATGAGCATTAGAATGATTTTTGGAAGTGATTCCTATTATATTATTTGACATTGACTAATTGTGCAATATGATTTGCGCTCACAACAAAATTATGCTTTCTTTATTTCATTCCTCCATTATTTCTTTATCTTTCTTTATTTTTTCATAA
Source organism: Cucumis melo (assembly GCF_025177605.1). NCBI lineage: Eukaryota > Viridiplantae > Streptophyta > Magnoliopsida > Cucurbitales > Cucurbitaceae > Cucumis > Cucumis melo. Next base: position 3,145,884 of record NC_066868.1, on the reverse strand, counting down.
CTTTAAATTCAAACACAAATTCAAAAAGCTTTAAAAAGTTTGTATAGATCCATAATAATATCAAAGTTTGACGGCATATATATTAAAAAGTAAATTTTGGTGTGTGTGAGTTATTCCATGTGATCTTTATAATTTTTTTTTATATCTTTCCTTTTTGAAAAAAAATACTCTTTAACTTCAACCTTGTGAGTCAGTTTTTATTGATTGAAGTTTTAAAATGTTACATTTTTTTTCATAAATTTTTAGTTTTATTTTATTTTTTCCCTTACCTATGTTATATATATTTTTTCTTTTGAATTTAGAGTTGAACTTTCTTTTGTTTTCAAAATTATTTTAATATTTTTCACTTTCACCTTCATATACATTAACAACCTAGATTGAAAGTAAGGAAAAGAAAACTAAAGTTAAATGTATAAATTTTGAAATCATAAGACTAAATTAAAATAAAGATCGAAATTTAAGGATGAAAAATAGACAATTGAAATCTATGAGTTAATAAAAATCAAGCTAAAAATTCATCCTAAAATTATCCAACTTTGAAATATGGAGAGCAAACAAGAATTAGATTCAATTCAGAAGAGAGAAAAAAAAAAAAAAGAAAGAAATTTCTTTTTTTTTTTTTTTTTTTTTTTTTATTGTCCTATCCTAAGAAACCATTTACTCATATTCTCTCTCTCTTTTGTAGAGTGTTGATGGAGAAATACATATAGTCCACATAAATAGAATGAAGATCCAATGGAAAAAAGAAGAGGGTATCTATAAATATATATGTTGACATATGTTTTCTTTTCTTTAATATCATAAACCCTAAACCTAGAAGAAGGGTATATAATTCTATGATAAAACATAAAAGTGTAGGTACCTAGGGAGGGTTGTGAGTGAAGCAATATATATATATATATATATATATATATATATATATATATATAATATGATTCTGAAATGGGGAATGAGAACAATAATGGATGAGAGACCATATGCATATATGATTGAGTTGTTTTGTGTGTTTTAAAACCAAAGGACAATCTCCTTCAATTCAATGTGACCTTTTCTTTTTCTTTTTCTCTTTTACAAGAGAGAGAAAGAGAAAAATGACAATTAGTTTGAAAAGAATAACTTTACTAACAATATTTGTCGGTCATTATTATTATTTTTATTTTGAAAAAGCCATTTTTTAAGTTTAATTTATAGCGGAGAATTTAAACCCGATTATTCTTAGAAACATATAGATGTTAATTGAGCTAAATACATCATCATATTATTATTATTATTATTATTATTATTATTATTATTATTATTATTATTATTAAAATAATAATATGCATGTCTTTGTTACACTTCACTGTTCCACGGAGAAGTTGAGAAAAAAAAGAGAGAAAAAGGTTGTTATTCATTGGATAAGTTCTTTGTCCTTACAAACTTTGTCAAATCCAGGTGGGGGCCTGCTTTGAGAGTGTGTTCAACACAACCTTCTCTCCCTCTCAATTTCTTTGTCTTTTTTTTTCCCCCCTTTTTGGGGTTTCATATTCCATCTCTCCCTTCAAACCTCTCTTTGACAACAATTATTTAGGACTTAGCTTGGTGGATTTTGGCCTCATTTAATAAATGATAACTAATTGGTTTTTGGACAATATAATATTTTCTCCTAAGTTTTCTTTTTTAAAATAGAAATGAAATAGACCAACAAAGATCGACATAGAGAATTATGTGGATTGAAGGTTGCCCCTAACAATCCTCAAAGCCCAAGCCCAAAGAATAACGTTGAGAATCATGAGATGGAAAAAGGCCGTGTGATCCAAAAGAAAAAAGTTAATAGAGTCTCGATTTCTAGCTAGCATAACTAGCCGAGCTAGTAAATATATTCCAATTGAAAATAATCAACACATTGCTCCATTTAGCACCTGGCAAGAAAAGTCCAAGAAATAATCGCTCAGCACAACACAAATGATAGGTAATTTCGAGCAAGTCAACTAGAAAAATTAGGGATATCCAAGAAAAGTGAGTGAGATTTGTCACAAAAGCTGTTTGCAATAAAAAAACGAGTGTACAAGTTTCACATGCCAACAACGTGGTTCACCAACAATTATGTAAGTTATGTACACAAGTAGAGAGAATAAGTAGTTTTATTATTATTAGAAAAGAATATCAAATAATATAAATATAGAGGTCCGGTGGAATAAAATCATTTATCTATGGCACCCCTCTAAACCTTGGGCTCCAAAGGCATTCCAACAAGTTTCTTTCTTATGTTATATCCACTTTTTACTAATGTCCAGAAGAATCAAGTTATATTTTTTTTAGAAAAAAAAAAAAAAAAAGCAAGGTAATTACAATAGGGGCACTTTTAGGCTCCTTGGCCTAGACAAAGAATCTCTTCTCAAATGTTGAGTCTTAGGTTTTTTTCATGAGATGGACTATGAAAACTTCTTACTCTAAAACCTTCACCCAAAATTTCACACAGCTAAATGTAAATCAATGACAACGCAATAGAGTATTGTATTGAAAGGGTCACCACAAAAACATGATATATGTTGACTATTGCAGTTACATGATATATGTTTTGTGAGAACTTTGACTAAATCATAAATATAAAATTAACGTTGATAAAATTAAAAAAATCATAATATTGAAACTAAATTCAAACTACATCAATGTCAAACTAAAACTAACTCTAAACTGTAGCGATAAAATTGAGAATTTAAAAGTACGTGGACTTAATGAAGTGAAAAAAAAAAAACAAAACATTTATAGAATAGTATAAAGTAGATGTATATATAGTTGGATTTGAAAGATGTGAAAAAAAAAAAAAAAGAAGAGATTTGGTGATATATGAAGATGAATAATATAAATGGGGGGAAGAGCATTGAATTCTCCCCTTGAAGTGGGAAGATCCAAATCCATAAGAAGGGGAATGTGAGGAATCTGTCATAATCAAGAATTGTGTGTCACACTCACAAACAAAGCCAACATTTTCAAGTCTATAAACATATCCAATGGAACAAACACACAACACTCTACTCATAAAACCTCACTATTATCTTTGTTTTGATCAGCTGTTAACCACTTTTTTCCTTCTTAAAAATTCTGGTTTATTTGCAAAAACAATTCCAATATACATCACATGCATCCCTTTCATCGTTGTGGTTAACAAATGTGTGATGTGATTTGGTATAGGTTTAATCCTTGGAATTTGACGTATTTGTGTTTATCTTTTATTTGTTTTCTAATACAACTACGAGATATAGGATCAATCATTGTGTTCTATTTAAGTTGATCAATTTATATGAATGGTTTCCAAAGTATGGTTAATACAAAGTTGAACATGGAATTAATATGTCGCTAACGTGCCCGAAACAATGCGAAGCAGTGACGTTCTCACAATGGGTTAATTTTAAAATAAAACAAAAAAATGAGTCGCCACCAATATTTTTATGATGTGATTGGACACCGAAATAAAGCATATAATTTTTTAAATTAAATCATAAAATAGTAGTATGCAAAAACTAATGTTGGATTCCGGGGTCATTTGTGTGTGAGGAAAGTGATAACAACCCACAACACTTGTTTAGAAAATGGTGACCAAATTTCAAATATTGAATTGAAAATATAGTTTAATTTCTTTTAAAAATAATGTCTTATTTTACCCCTCACTACTCCAATATATTTGAAGCAATGATCTCATAAAATAATTGAAGAGCATTCCATAAATTAGACTATATTGAAGAACTTTTCTCAACTCAAGAAAGTTAGATTAGTACAATTTCTCAAAATCTGTCATAGTAATAACCTTGTAATAAAGAGATTTGAGAAAAAAAATATTTAATTAAAACCATTATTTTTTCTTGGGATAAAACCTTGAAGTCCCAAATATGTGATCTCTTAACTCAAGAATTCAAAAAAATTGAACTTCTAAATTTTCTAGATTCCGTCGTAAGGATTTTTCTTAAGGAAAATAGTATAAGTTATTAGAAAAGTTTGGCAGGAAATCTTATGGAATCATAAACTAAATTTTGAACGTTTGAAAAACATAATAAAATTATAACTTTAAAGAAAAATTTACTAATGATTTAAAAAAATAATTTTGTAAAAGATTTTAAAACTTAGAGAAAATTGAATCAGAAGGATCTTAAAACATTGAAAATTTTCATTAAAAAGATTTATAAGTTTTAAATATAAAACAAAACAAAACTTAATAGGAAAATTAGATGAATGAAAATAAGAGTAAAGAAACATCATCATAAAAAATTAAGCAAATATAAAATAGCATATTGAGATTTTAATAGAAACATATTAAAGATCAATTTCATTCTCCCAGAGAATCAATGTACTCATTTCAAGAATTCTAGAAAATTAGACTCTTAAATTTTCTAGATTTTGTGGTTGGAAATTTTATAAAAGAAATATGCTCGGTAAAAAAGAATTTGAAAACTTTGAAAGGATACATTAGTTCTTTTCAATAATCACAAAACATATCAATTAAGAAGATTTCAAATGTTTTAAGAGATTTAACAAGTGGAGAAATATTAAATTGAACAACCTGTGTGTTTAATATGTCTTAAAACTCGTAGTTTGTAGTTTAAAAATTATATCATATTCAATAAAGTGGTTATTGAGGATTTATTAGTAAAAATATAATACTATAATCTTGAATCCAATAAACTAAGGTTCTGAGGCTGTCTAGTGTAGACTTGAACTTTATGTATAACCATAAACGTGGATCAAGTTCGAGTATATAGCCCAATTGATCTATAGTATATGAATAAGGTTAGACGTCTTATTCTGGGGACACTATGGATGTGGCCTGCCTTGTAGTTAGTACAAGTGATGTGATCCTGTACCGTTCATGTAGAGACATGAAAGTGGAGGCATCCTATGTATAGAGTTTACATAAAATTGGAACCACGAAAAAGTCACTTTTAAGTTATAACATTGTTGGCTATATAAAACTGACTTTCAATTATTAATGACCTAGGTAACTTAATCTTAATCCTGAGTTAACTATGAAGTTTTGTTCAAATGATATTATCTATAGATCTGCATAAGTAAGGGTAGCTCATCGGTGCTGATCCTACAAGCCTCCCATTTCAGGGGTAAGATTGAGTGGATGGTTAGGGACATAGGGTGCAAGACACGAAATCCACTCCTACCCGCTTTAGGGTTAGTTGATAGATTGTTTCGTTAAGGACTGTATCCAAGTCTTAAACAAGGGACCTCACCCTCTCATTGGCTCAAGAGGGATTCCGTTTATTGGTTGGACCTAAAACAAATTGTTCAATAGTATATTAGTGAGACTTAAGGAATAAGATGTAGTCTCGAGGGTAAAACAAAATTCTAACCGAACCGAGGTTATGAACACCGTGGGTAGGATTAACTTATTGATCATGGTTATATCAGATTGACAAAAATATATCTACAATGAGGGTAGTGCAATTATCGGATTTTAGTGTAATAACCTGTTAGTTAACGAATGTTGATTAACTCATTCTTAAAAGATTTTGCCAATTAACCTTGGATCGGTGGAGGTCATCACACTACAAGAAATCGGGAAATGGACGTCAGGACAGAGGACTTTTCCCGATGTTATCATGGACACATTAGGGCAACGCAAATACATTATTTAATTATTCACCTTTCCCAATGTAACATGCATGGCATCAGAAAATTAGACATCAATCCCAATGTGTAGACCTACTGTATCGGAAAAGGTGAACAATTAAATAACATATATCTATTCTCATGATACGACTTGCATGGCATCGGGAATGGTCGTCCATTATCTCGACGCATGTAGTAGTGCGTCGGTAATGTGTAGATTATTTCTAACGCTCTACTAACGACGTCGAAAATAGTGAATAATTAATAATATATACCTTTTCTCGTTATGCGCCTTGCATGGAGTCAAAAATGGGGGTCTATTTTCCCGATGCCATTAGTAGTGCATCAGTAATGTGAGGCGTTATTCTCATCGGTAATGTGCTTCGGGAAATTCCCAATTTCTTATAGTTTCATGGACTCCAACGATTCGAGATTAACTGGTTAAACCCTTTTAGACCGAGCTAATCAACATTCATTAACTAATGGATCATTCCACTAAAAGGAAAATAGATGTCGGGACAGAGGACTTTCACGATGTTGTCATGGACATGTTAGGGCAAGGCAAATTCATTATTTAATTATTTACCTTTCCTGACGTCACTGCATGACGTCGAGAAATAGGACGTCAATCCCGATGTCTACTGCATCAGGGAAGGTGAACAATTAAATAATATATATCTTTTCTCACGATGCGACTTCATGGTGTCGGGAATGGTCGTCTATTTTTTGACTCCGGTAGTAGAACAAGAGATAACAAACATATTTCAGGACTTATTGAATGAAGCACGTAGTGAGTTGTACTCTAGTTGTTCAGAATTTTCCTCATTGAATTTTTTGGTTAAGTTGATGCATGTCAAGGTTCTCAACAGTTGGAGTAACATGTCCTTCGACATGTTGTTAAAATTGTTAAGAGCAAAATTTCCAATGTGTAATACTACTATCCCTAGTTCATTTTATGAAACAAAACGAAAATTGTGTGATTTGGGCTTGGGATACGAGACTATTCACGCATGTAAATATGAGTGTCTATTGTATTGGAAGAAGTTTGGAGATTTGCAACATTGTCCTACATATGTTGAGTTCGACTACAAAGTTAGTCCTAACAGAGGAAAAAATTGGCATAAAGTATTGTGCCACTTTTTGTTGGTACCGAGATTACAACGCTTACCTGTATCGCAAGAAGGGTCCTGACATGAGATGGCACAGGATAAACGTGTTGAAATAGATGATGTGTTGAGACATCTAGCTGATGCGGAGGGATAGAAGCACTTTGATTGTGAATTTCCTGATTTTGCTTCAGATTCGCGGAACGTTCATTTGGAGTTAGCTTTAGATAGGTTTAATCCATTTGGTCATATGAGTACCTTGTATTGTATGTGGCCTGTGGTGTTGATTTCTTATAATTTGCTACCTTAAAAAAGTATGAAATAGTCAAATTTTTACATATCATTGCTCATACCCAGTCCTAGATCTCCTAGTAGGAAAATAGATGTTTACCTCCAACCATTGAGGAACTGAAAGAGTTATGAAATTTTTGTGTGCGTACATATGATTCTCTTACCGATTATTTCTTTCAGCTACATGTCGCCTTGTTATGGACAATTAATGACTTCCCAGCATATTGTAACCTATCCGAGTGGAGTATAAAGAGATATCAGGCATGTCCCATATACATGGGATATAGATCGTGGTTTGGGATATGAGATAAAATATCTTTCATGGGACATCGATACTATCTTCTAGAAAACCACGTATGGCGTAGAAGTAGGCTACACGATGGAAAGGTAGAGTGTAGGCCCCTCTACTGATAATGAAGAGGCTTCAAATATTAGAACAATTATATTAGTTGGAGTTTCTAGTTATGAGTAAACATCCTTCATTAAAAGATAAGAAAAGAAAGAGAGCTCTTAATTGGATGAAGAGAAGTATTTTTTCGAACTTCTTTACTGGTCAAGACTACTGTTACATCATGAACTTGATGTAATGCATATTGAAAAGAATATTTGTGACAACTTGATTGGTACATTGTTGAATATTGAAGAAAAAATTAAGGATACTGCGAATGCTCAGTTGGACTTACGAGATTTGAAGACAAGAAAGGATTTACACCTGATAGAAGTCGGTAGCAGATTGGTCAAGCCACATGCGAGTTATACCTTAACTAGCAACAAGTGAGTTGAGTTTTGCAAGTTCCTCAAATCAATTAAGTTTTTCGATGGATTTCTTTCTAATATTTCACGATGTGTGAATGAAAGAGACGAGAAAATATCAGGTCTCAAAACGCACGACTGTCGTGTTTTGCTACATCAACTTCTACCTATTGGTATTCGAGCATTCTTACAAAAAAATGTGCACACCATTATTACCGAACTATGTAGGTTTTTCATGATTTGTGCACAAGAACGATCAAAGAAAGTAATTTGGACAGATTGCAAGTAAATATCATAATCATACTTTTCAAGTTGAAAAGAATATTTCCACCTGCCTTCTTCAACGTTATGGTACACCTTGCCATTCACTTACTATATGAAACAAAGATTGCTAATCTGGTTTCCTACAATGGGATGTATCCCATTGAAAGAAGTCTACACACTTTGAAATAGTTTGTTTGGAACAAAGTGCGTTTTGAAGGGTCTATTGCAAAAGCATATGTGATAAATGAATCAGACACTTTTTGTTCGTGTTACCTAAGTCGTATCAAGACCCGATTCACTAGAGATGAGTGAAATGATGATAGAATTCCAGTTGACGAGGTGATTGGTGATTTCAAAATTTTCAAGCAAAAAGTACGACCATTAAGTGCGTCAAGTCTCCACACTAGCACAGGTAGAGAAACGCCTCTTTCATTAGTACATCATCAACAATGTAGACGAAATATCGGAGTATCGCAAGTATGCATTTCTTACCTTTGAATGTTTAAGTATTTTTTAAGTAGTTGTTAAGTATTTGTTATATATTGTTCTTACACAAGCTCATAATCATCATCGTCAAGGTTAATACATCGACAAGATCAACACACTATTTATTTGTACAAAAGAAATCAACGAGCATTTCCTGAATGGTTCAGAAATCAAATATATAGTGTGCATGTATTAGATAACTTCCATGTATGCACTAACTTATTTGAACGTCTATGTATATAATCATTGTAAGATGAATTTCAGGTTATAAAATTGTGTGAGATAGAAAATCTATCTCATGATTTCTTCTCACTTGTGATGGGACCATCAATTGACGTTCGGTATTACAATAGATGAATTGTTGGTGGGGTGAGATTTCACACGACATAACTTGATTCTCGATTTACTACACAAAACAGTAAAGTCGTGGTAATCGGTAAAAGTAGTGCCAGTGGAAGTGGGCGACAACAATTTCTATGGTGTTCTAGATGAAGTGTTGCATGTTCAATATCCATGGAAAGACGTGTTAGGCTATTTAAGTGTAGGTGGTATGACACCGACATCAACAAAAGCCAAAAGACACATGTGGAATTAGAATACAAATCAATCAACACATCCTGCTATTGGTTTGCCAAGGAACTGGCCCTTCTCGCGAGGCAGGCACATCAAGTATTTTACCTATATGACTTAAAAAATGGTACTAAATGGAAAGTTGTCCAACTGGTCTAGAATAAGCATATATGGAACGTGCCTGAAATGAACGATGTTGAGAATGAGCAACTGAATGTACTAGAAATCGTTGTTGACCATCAAGTGGATGAACACATGAGGATGACATTCTCCGCAGGCTTGACATTGATCTTACAATAGTTAAAAGACCGATTGTGTGTTATGTCACTGACAACTTCACAGACAATGGTGATGAACAAAGTCACATCAAAGCGGATCAAGTGACGACGAATGATACTGATCAATCACATATCCATCTATTTGGTTAGTTTGTATTTCCAATCTCATTAGGTATTCGTATTTGTTGAATCAATGTTTTTTCTATGTCCACATGTACTATGTCATCATTTCGAGCGATTTTGAGGAGACAAAAGCACTGTTTCTCGAGTTCAACGACGAGTAAAACAATGTGGACAGGTCATCCTTAGTGGGCGAAAATTTGGGTAAGTCTCACTACTTTAACTCATAATTATATTTTAACTTATTTCTCATATGATTTGTTGTTTTATTTAGAAGAAACTACTCAACCCTTTCTGACTCCAAAGAGATGCCAACAGTTTCGACTCTTGGAGTTGGAGAGGTACGTCCACAACAATGGTAGGATTGCCATGTCCATAGCCCCTGGAGTAGAGAAGCCAATATCTCCACACGTTGTTCGGTTCTATTAGGTCATTAGTGGGCTGATGTTAAGAGAGAATATATTGAGGTTGTCAAGGGCGATCTACAGGTACATGTAGTACACAATTCGTTTTCATTTGAAACATACTTAAGTAACCAAGCTAATGTGTGGTGTTTTATAATGTGTACCGCTTTTTGTGCTTGATTTTAACGAACAAGCAATGAATAGATTTGTTGAGCATCAAATGCTCATGTCTTTCAAGATGTTTAGGGGTGACTATCATAGACATTACAAAAAGTACAGTGACCCTGAACAGGCATGCCAACCCATTGCACATATTGGTAGGATGTATGAAAGATTGACACTTCCTATGCGATCACTACATGAGCCGTAAATTTCAGGTGACACTTATATATTGTAATGGTCATTTTATTTAAGTTTTTGTATGTATAAAATAAACAATTGTTTTCATGTAAGAGCGATCATGGACGGACAAGGCTGCTAGACAAAGGCAGCCTTACAATCATAGTAGAGGGTACAAGTTGTTTCTACAACGACAGCACAAGCTTGCTAAGCAACGAGGTTAGTTAGTCAATCATGTGGAGTTATTCAAGAAAACACATGTTCGAGGTGGCACGTTCATTTTACAGGCCGCTGAAGATGCACATGTAAGTTCAAGCAATACTTTTGTCTTATTATGTACTTTTATTTGTTTCTTAATAACTTAATTACAAAATTTGTTGCAGAATAAAATTGTGGGAACCATTACAAGAATTTTTGTTTCTGTAGCACAGTTTTCTTTTACAATGCAAAAATAATTGTGGACAAAGATATGATGTGTCGACGTAGTTTTCATTGTCTGGGCACATCTTCATTTTTGCTGATAAAAATATGTACGTTGGCAAAAGTTGTGTATTGCATTAACACATCATCACTTTTTCCGACGTAACTATACGTGTGGGCAAAAAGTTACAGACAAAAATATCTATCGACCTTTATTCTAGTTTATGGCCACGATCGTGTGTGGGCAAATATCTTAAATATTTGCCGACGTAATTTACGTGGCAAAAGATCCCACGTTTTACATATATTTATGTCGACGTAATTTACGTGGCGAAAGACTAAACATTTTTATACATATTTATGCCGACGTAAAATTTTTACATATGGTGATGCAAATAACGTGGGTATAAGTTTTTTAAAAAAAACATAATTTCTTTGATTTTCTTCTTTTCTTTTTACTTTTTCCTCTAAAATTTCCCTCCCACATTTCTCTCTCCCATCCTCCCCCTCCCCCCCCCCCCCCCCCCCCCCCCCGCAATTTGCCTCTTCCTCTTCTCATAAAGTTGCCACTACGACTTTCCTTTTCCTCTTCTCGTAACCCAGCTGCTGCCCAATTTCCCTCCACCTCCTTCTCGCAACCCACCATCTGAACGTTACTGCTACACCTTCATGATTTCCCTTTTTCTCTTCTCGCAATCCACCATCCGAATGATGCCACTACCTGCTACGTACACTACTACAAAATTGAATTACTTGAAACTTGCAACTTTTACTTATTTTATGTTTTTATTATAAAAACATCAAGTAATGACCATTTTAAGGAAAAAATTTCAAGTAATCTATTAAAAAAGCGAAGATTTCATGGACATTTTCAAACTATTTTATTTTAGTTATTACTTAATGTTTTATACGTGTCAAGTATAGTTGATATTTACTTGACGCGAAATAAATGTCAAGAGTAATGTTGTTTTTATTTGATCGTCTAAAAACATCAAGAAATTAAATCTAAAATGTATATTTTCTATATTTCAACAAAAAAATTACAAAACAAACAAAATTCTAAAAAACCCTTTTTCCTCGCATTCTCCCAGTCTCTATTGCGTTTTTTCCCGTCTCCCTCATTGTTGGTGCTTGAAAGTTTTACTTGCCCCCAAATACCCTAAATCTCTTCAAACACTCAAATTAGATTTCTTCTCGTTCGACACTCTCTTTGACCATTCCTCACCAAAAACTTTGTTCCACCCAAGCTAGCTAGTGAAGCCCTACCTCCCTTTGGTGAAATTGGATTTTGATTTCTCCAAGGCGGTAACCAAATTTGAGATCGAGAAGAAGCATGCAATAGAGAGATTGAAGAACATTGACGATTTTGGTGGAATGGGTTGTTGGAGAAGCTTTCGAAAAGTCTCATTGCCAAACTCTTCTTCATTTCTATTATTCGTAAGCAGCAGCAACAACAAAATCCATGGACATTCCTTCTCTTTCTCAAAGCCTCCGTAATTTCTCCAACCCTTATTTCTACTCTATTTATTCATTTACTCCTCATTCTCCCTTTTCTTTGTACTGTTTTTCTCGATTTTATACTGCGCACCAGCATCCCATTCTGCTACTCGATCTTCCTTAATCTGCTATTCAACTTTTCAATTCATGTCTTCATTGTGTTTGTTTGAGAGATTTAATGGTGGAAAATCATATTTGAATCTTGCATTGTTTCGACACCACTATAGAAGTTTTCTTTCATTTTCATCATTCACGTTGGAGAAGCTTTCAATGTAGGACTGCTAATTTAAATGTGTCTAAACCGAATGTCACCTCCAATAAATTTTGGAATATTATCAATATCATTTAGGGAGATCAAGAGGATTTGGAGTCCAAGTTGGTTTCTTTAAATGTACGTTGAACTAATACTTTGTTGTTCAGATTTGGGGTTTTTTCAACTGGGTTAGTGTTCATTGGTGTAAATTTCTTTGTAACTCAGATGTTTACAATCTACTTATTGATAATTTTGGTAGATTAGATGATTTTTTTCTTTCAGGTATTCATATTATGAGAGTGAACTTTTGATATATTGTTTTGTAGTGTGAATGTTTTGCTTTGTTTGGCTGATATATTAAAGTTCTGGTTTATAAATCATGCAGTTATTAAATTGAATGATTCATCTTTTCTATGCATTTAGTGAAATTGATACCTAATTAGTTAACTTTTTATGTTTTTTGAAAGTTTTAAGGAAATAATTTGCAGTCAGTCACAGTTCTAAAATATTATTTTCTTTCATTGGATGTGCGTGAGCCAAGGGTAACTCATGTACTAGTAACAGGGGGTGCTGGATACATTGGCTTACATGCTACATGTTATACCTCGTTCTAGGTTTTCCTCTCTAACCTAGATTGTGGCATATAAACAATTTTTTTCCAACTTAACTTCTAAGCAACCCATTATGAAATTCTTCAAAAATTTTGGCAGCATCGCCCCTAAAATATAGGTTAGCCAAACTTGAAAAGGGAAGATTTTCACTTCTATATATAAAAATTTTCTTCAGACTCAAAATAATATCGAGTGTGTCTCACCAACACTCATCCAACTAGTCCAAAGTCCCAATCAGAGTTTATAATCAACTACGAATTAGTTACAAAAGAAATATAGTCTAATAAAAGACCTCTCAAAACTCAAATTCTCATCGTGACTCTCACTTCATCTAATCATCCAATAATGCAATACAACACTTAAGTATATGCATACAAAAAGAATGAGAATCTACAATCAATGACAGGAAAGCTCAACCAATGCTTGGTTCTTAACAGCTACCTGGGGGGAGGGGAAAAAACATTGAAAACATGAGTTAAAACTCAGTGAATGGCAAGTTTTTAAAAGTAAAAGCTCATAAGACATACTTTCAAGCTGTTTAAATAAGATATCAATAACGAAATAGTAATTAAAATGTTAAAATCATATATTATCATAAATCACAAGTAAAACCAACAAACTTGTTCCCAATCCAACCATGGTAAGGCGTCTATATATATGGCCAAAGATAGCTCGCGCATGACCATGGGATCATGTAGCCAAAACTAGCTCACACATATTTCGTACCCACCACGATAGCAACCTCCATCCAATCCAACCATGATAGCAAACTAAATACACAATCCAAAATAGCTCACACGTGATCCATATCCACAAGAAAACATGTGGCCAAATGGAGCTCACGCATACTTGGCACCTACTATAGTAACAACCTTCATACCGCTCCTATGTGCACATAGAGTCACCCACCATGGGTTAAGCTAGGCCCGAAACCATATCACAATCCTCCATCCATATCCTCACCTAGGCTTAGGTTATCGGGTCTTCGGTCACGGTCACTTTTATTCCAGGAATCCCCTAACAGCCATGGGTGGTGCTATGGAAACACATTCTCGTAACCTTAGGAAAATCACCAACATTCATAAAAATAGCATATTTAATGTTTAAAAGCCAAACATGGTTAGAAACACATTTCATAAAGTCATTTTAAATCCTTAGCAATCAATACATGTTTTAAGAATAACCTTCCATTCAAATCATCTACGTTTATTAACAGATCGAGTATTCTTTAAACCAGTTGCCATATAAATCGTGATTAATAAGTTCACGTTTAACCATGCTTTCAAAATATAAGAGTTCATGGAAAACAGAAAGTCATATTTGAAAACTGTTAGAACATCTTCCCTGCACTCAGAAAAACCCAATACAATGCAAGAAACAGAGGCAGCACTCTGTGGATCTTTATTTATATAACAGGGAGAGTTCACAGTAACAATTGAATAAACACGAGGGAGATGTCAACAACAAACAACAGATAAAGAAAAGAAGCAAGGAAAGAAAAAGAAAAGAAAACAAGTCTAAAACTCTCCAGCAATTCGAAAAGTTGGTGTCTCCCAAAACGTCCACAGCTGCCTTTCCTTTTCCCAAAAGATGATCCTCTCCAATCTCTAAAACATTCCTTAAATATCCCCTTAAAAATTCATAGTGTCCCTCATGGGTACGGAATAGAAAATTTATCAACAATAGTTACCTGGTTCAACTTACGGTAGTCGATGCAGAATCGCCACCCTAGGTTTCGTTTCTTTACTAGTAACATCGGGCTGGAATAAGGACTTCGACTGGGTCGGATGATACCAGCCTGGAGCATTTCTGAAACCAGCTTTTCTATCAACTCTTTTTGTATGTACCCATACTTGTATGGCCGCACGTTGATGGGTTTTTGCCCATCTAAAGTCACTATTCGATGGTCCACTGTCCTTTTCGGAGGTAACCCTTTCGATGTTTCAAATATGCTTCTGTATCGTGTTAACAAATTTCTAATCATTGGTAGTTTCGATTCCTCCCCTTCCTCCTCTTTTTCACTTTCATCTTCAGTGTCTACCTTAATTTCAACCCCCTGAAATTCTAACAAAAATCCATGGTCCTCCTCTTCCCATGTTTTGAAGATTGTTTTCAAGGAACACTCTGCTTTTGTCAGTGATGGGTCTCCTTTTAACACTACATGGGTTGTGCCAGCCATAAACACTATCATCATGGATGGCTAATGAATCCCTATAAATCTGGTAATGCTTAGCCATTGCATCCCTAGAACCAGACCAATTCTTCCCAATTCGATCACCAAGAAATCTTCCACTATTGTTAATTTCGGAAGCTTGACCTCAATTTTTTTGCAAATCCCTTTTCCTTCTAACGTCGTTCCATCACCAATAGTCACTCCAAACTTAGTCTTCCCGTGCAGCGATAATGCTAACTCCTGTACTATTCCCTGATGGATGAAATTATGCGTTGCCCCACTGTCAATGAGAATAATTACCTTTCGGCCCTTAATTGTTCCTCGCAACTTCATCGTCCCTTTGGAAGTGAAACCCAGAATGGTTCGGAGTGAGATTTCAGTTTTGCGTTTGACTTCTAAAGTTTTGAACTCCACTTCTTCCGTCTCAACTTCCTCTTTTTCCTTCTCATTTTTCAAATCTTCTTCTGCGTTCGTGATAAAAACCATCAGCTCTCGATTTGTCTTACCCTTGCATCGGTGTCCCAGCGAGTACTTGTCGTTACAATGGAAACACAACCCCTTGTCCAACCTTGCTCTGAACTCACTGTCAGATAAGCATTTTACCTGTGATTCTGCCTTCGTATAATTCCCCTTTATCGGAATGGAAATCTGTTTCATCGCGAAGTCGGGCCATTTTCTCTCTTTTTTTTCCACATTTAATGCCACCTATATACCCTTCTGGGTTTGGGCCTCCACTCTAGTTAGGCCCCGACTATGTCAATCGTTTAGGCCTAATTTAATCGCATAATCACGATCGCTCACCATTTGTGCTTCTCGCATACAATCTTCCAACGTCACCAGGTGATGACTTATAACTTCAGCTTGTAGATTGGTTTCCAGCCCAGTGATGAACGCGTCAATGAGTACGCTCTCTGACATTTCCGGCAACGGCGCTGAGTACTCCAAAAACTTCATCAAGTAATCCGCATACAAACTGTCCTGCTTAATCCGTATGAGTCGGGCACCAAACTACCTTCGCCTGGCGCCTTAAAGTGTTCAAACATCCTCCTCTTGAGGTCTTCCCACGACATCATCTTCTTTCGGTTATTGCTCCAGAGGAACCAGTTCAATGCGTCCGAACGAAAACTGACTACTGCGACCTTCACTTTCTCCTCGCCAGCTAGTTTATTAATCTCGAAATAGTGTTCGGCTCGGTAAATCCATGATTCCGGGTTCTCCCCATTAAATACAGGCATCTCAAGTTTCTTGTACTTACTTTTGTTTGAGGAACCTCCGGCGAAACCCAGCGTCATATCTGTCTCTCCAACATTCCCTTTTCCTTTCAGTCTCGACCCCTCTGAGGCACAAGATTCCTCCCTCAGTTTCGCACGGTTACTTTCCTTAATCTCCTCCGACAGGTTCTCCATGCTCTTAAATAGACTAAGCATCATTTCCTTTAACTCTCTGATCTCTTTCTCATTCATGTCCAACCTATCCTCCCACTCTTTCTGAGCCATAGCTCGTGTCCTCCCCAGGGTGTTTATGGCTCTGATACCACTTTGTTAGAACACCTTCCCTGCACTCAGAAAAACCCAATACAATGCAAGAAACAAAGGCAACACTCTGTGGATCTTTATTTATATAACAGGGAGAGTTCACAGTAACAATCGAACAAACACGAGGGAGATGTCAACAACAAACAACAGATAAAGAAAAGAAGCAAGGAAAGAAAAAGAAAAGAAAACAAGCCTAAAACTCTCCAGTAATTCGAGAAGCTAGTGTCTCCCAAAACGTCCACAGCCGCCTTTCCTTTTCCCAAAAGATGATCCTCTCCAATCCCTAAAACATTTCTTAAATATCCCCTTTCCTCCGGTGGGTCCCCCCATGCTCCAAATATTCTTATTTGTCTTTTTTTCTCAATTATTTTCCTGGGTCGGGTTGTCTATGTGGGTATATTTCTTTCTTCCCCTACGCTTGTAAGTATGTATGATCGGTGACCTTACAAAAACATTCCTAACACATAGTTCATAAAGTAATCATGGCATACTAGAATAACATATATTGATTTATAAAGAAATACTTGAAAATAAATCACTCACTATGAATGACTTGATCCCCCCAGATTATAAGCTTTCCCCATTTCAATTTGGCCTGAAACAAAGATCAAGGTTTCTCAGTTTTCTTCACTTAGCAAGATTGCACAACAATCTCTAAAAAAACTCCATTTTGAGCATCCAAGCTATTTTACATTTCTAGATTCCTTACATTCTCGAATCTTTTTACACTAGACTAAAAATCTACTTTCCAACCTTTAAACCTCAAATTTAAATCCTTAGTAAAATGGATGTCCAAACTTAAGTCGAACTCATTGGTCATTCGTTTCAATATACTCTTATACCCAAAATTCATACCTTAGAGATTTAGATCCATTAACAATCTCAATATCAAACTAACAAGTAAATAACTTAGGAAGTTATCCAAACTCATTTAAAACAACCTTAAACGTGTTAATTAATGCTTCCAAGTTCTCTAATATTCAATTTATCACATAAAACAATATGGATAAAATCAAGTTTACTTTAAGACTAAATGGGTATTCAAGAACTACGAGAGAACTCACTAAATTTAACTAAAACCTTATCAAAAGCATATCAAAATTGCCTTGATAGCAACGACTTTCTAAATTTGAATCTAGGATCTAAAACCATTGTGTGCTTTGAAGCTTATATACGTCACACCCAAGCAAATCTCTAGGACCCAAGTATCATAGGCAATTCAATTTTAATGCTTAAACGTATTGGACATTCAAGAACTTTAGGAAACTCAATAAAATTACTCCAAAACTTGTTAAGAACTTGTCAAAGTACTCTTAACTTCAATGGGCAACATCTTAACCACCTTCTAAGTTCAAAATCTAGCTTTCAACATCATGGGCTATTCAATATTAGCACTAGAATTAAATGGGTATTCAAGAACTAAACCATAAAGCTTGAAATCTTACCCAAATTTGTATCGAATACCCAAACAATTCACTCCTTCTCAGCTTGTCAGTAGCTCCAACGCGTTAAATGTTCACGTCGAGAATAGTCTCACTAGTTCCGAAGTGTATAGCATGGCGTCAGATAAAAGGAAACTATTATTTAATTATTTTCTTTTCTCCGACGTGTATGTGTACGACGTAAGGGATTGTTTGACCATATCCAACGTCATGAATATGATGTCGAGAAAGATTGAAGATGTCATACACCTTACCGCATTGGTGTATGTGCTATTTCCCGATATTTCTTATCCTGATGCTATTAAATGCAACAAGATATCCTCATTTTCTTGTAGTGATACTTTCCAGGTAGCCTTGAGACCAAAATGATGTTTTTCACTTTTTATGTAGATGGTGAAATAGTACCTTCGCGCACAAAAAGTTCAAAAATGAAGCTCAATTTCTTAATGCTATATAATTCTCAACACTTGATGAATTTTGTATTTTGTAAACGTTATATAGTTGCTAATCATATTTGATGTATTTCTTTTATTATTGAATAATTTATATAGTTTCTAATGTAAATGAAGGTCTTTGTACTTGATACATAAACTATGTATTATTTCATGTCACAATTAAAGTTATATGTGTGTGTGTGTGTATCTATGTGATTATTGGATAATTTATATAGTTTCTAATGTAAATGAAAGTTATTGTATTTGATACATAAACTATGTATTATTTTATTGGATAATTTATATAGTTTTTAATGTAAAGGAAAGTCATTGTATTTGAAACATAAACTATGTATTATTTCATGTCATAATTAAAATTGTGTGCGTGCGTACGTGCAGTCGTGCGTGCGTGCATGCGTACGTGCATGCGTCTATATATGCGTGCGCGCGCGCACGTGATATAATAGCCTTAAAAAAGGTTAACATATGTCAAAAACTGCATTAGGTAAAGGCATATAGTAAAGATAGCATTGAGACAAGCTATTTTAGGTTAAAGATAGCTTAAATGATTAATGCTATTAAATGCTTTCATAGCCATGCATGCATGTTATATTTTCATACTCTATTATAGATTATTCATCATAGCTTTACGAAAAGGTTATAAAATGTCCCATACTTTTAATAACATGAGCTATCAGGACCTTCGAAAAAGACTATCAAAAGTTTTTTTATAGCCTTTTACGCACTACAAGAAGCAGGGAGACTCCCGACGCATAAATACGTCGACAGAAGTGGTAAAGACGTTGGAAACCGAATCTCGATGCAGAAAGGGACGTCTGGACAACCATCGGAAGGAACGCGTTGAGAGACAGATTTTCGACACGTCACCAACAAGGCGTCAGGATTAATCTTCTTCCAATGTCTTCGAGGCGTTGTCAACAAGTCATCCCCGATGTCCACAATTTCGACATCAACTACACATCAAAAATAACGACACCCAACATTGGCATATCTGACGTCATCCATGCATCGGCAATAACCATCCCCAACATAACGTTTGCATCATATTCTTGATGTATGTACTACATCGCAAAATATTTTAAATATGTAATTTTTTATTTTTTCATGAAATATTTTCTTGTAAGATTTATTTTTCTGAAATATTCGAATTCGTTTTCGATTAAATTAAAGAAAATTTAAAATAAATTAGTAAATTACGAAATACAAACACAAATTCAACAAAAATTAAATGTTCATAATACAAAGAAGTTCAAAAAATGTAACAACGTTCATAATACAAATAAAAAGTATTTATTGTTCTAAAAAAAGTGCAAAGAAAGTCATACTTCATGATGTATGTCTCCTAAAAAGCATCGTACGCCATTCCACACCACGGATCCTACAATGATACAAAAGTGGCTAAGTTTAGTACATATATATGCATATCATCACTGTATACTATCATTTCAAGAACTTAAGAATAATTGAAACATATATACGTACTGCAAAGCTAAGGATCATTCGGTAGTCCTTGTTGTGCCTGAATCATGTCTTCTATGAGCTTCCGCATTCGTTGAACTTTTAAAACTAACGCATCGTAATTTCTTGTATGTTCTTTAATCCGTTGCATAGTTTGATCAAACTTAGCCTGTAATTTGAGCTCTACTGTGAACTGTGGACATATGGAACTGCTCTCACTATTCATCTTGTAGGGCTTGGGTCCCCACCCAAAGCAGTTTGAGTAGCCTGATCGTCTATCCAACACCATCTTGCATATCTCGTTCCCAAAGAGTGGCTGAGTACCCTTTAGTGTAGGCTGAGATCAAAGTTCTAGCATTTGATTCTGCAACAAATTTAGAAACTATCTTAGTAAGTAAAAAATATATTATATATTAAAGAGAACAAATAAGAGTAAAAGTATTGCTTAGATAACTTACATGTGCATCCTCTGCAACCTGTGACACAAACATTCTGTCTCAAACATGTGTTTGCCAGAACAACTCCACACGATCGATCGGCTTCCCTCTTTACTCAACGAGCTCGTGTTGTCGTTTAGAAACGATTTTGACTCGCTGCTATGATTGTAAGGATGCTTCTGTCTCGCAGCCTTGTTCGTCTATGATTGCTCCTGCATGAAAACAATTATATTATTTATTTATTATACATATTAAAAGTTGAAATCAAAATTAACCATGACAAAAGGTTTGATTGCTCACATGGAATGCACGACTCATGTAGTGGTCACAAAGGTAGTGTCAATCCTCATCACGTCCCACCAATAGGTGTGGTGGGTTGGCACAAGCCTCCACGGGGTCGCTATACTTTTTGAAGTATCTGTGACAGTCGCCTCGAAACTCTTTAAAGATGTGGAGAATCTGATGCTTAACGAACCTATTCATTGCTTGATCATTGAAATCAAGCACAAAAAACGACTACACATTACAAAAACAACACATTAGCTTAGTTAACTTAAATGTGTTTCAAATGAAAATAGAAATGTGTAGTGGACTTACCTGGAGGTCAGCCTTGACGACCTCGATGTATTCTCTATCTACGTCCGCCCATTTAAGGCAGCAGACAGGAAATGTCTTTCGCTCACACACGCCTATCGTCTGGCTAAAGCGAACAGAGTGTGGGAAAATAGTCTTCTCTGCGCCAGGGGCGATCGTCATCAAAATTTTCCCATTGGCTGCAACGTAGCACTCAAACTCTAAGAGTCGAGACTGCGCACGTCTTCTAGGAGTCGGAGTTGCAGATGGTTCAGAAGTACCTACTCAATAAATTATAAGAACATATAATGTTAGAAAAAAAATTGAAATAATTCTAAGTCAAAATGTATACTTAACTGAATTGTTGCTCATCGATGACGACCCTCCCTACTATTAGTTCCTTCATCAAAAGAGTTACTACTAGTTCCTTCATCAAAGTTTTCTATACCACTAAAGCTTAATAACTCTCCATGATACACTCATTCTATGTAGTAGAGGGATATTCTAATAGTCAGTTCCAATAGTAAGTAGATGTCATTCCACATCCTCTTGTGAGGTCCAATTTGAGTTCATACATCTCTTGCATGGACACCTTATTTGTCTATATGCATCAACGTGAAACTTGGCAACTTCTAAATATTAGGTTACTCCCTCTCTATATTCAAGAGAAATCTTATTCTTAAGTTTCATCCAACTCATGTCCATTGTTTAAGTCCCTAAAACATAAATAGGTTTGATTAGAAACATATTCATCTCCTCTCACATCCTGAACTTACTCCCCTATATATACAATATCCCAAAATTTTCACAAAAACTAACTTCAAACTATAGATGTTACCATAACTGCAAGATAGCCAGCACGACCTAATTATTAACCACAAACAACTTTAATCTTCGCTTCCTACCCACCCCTTCCAACAACGCTACCCTACAAGCTATCCTAGTACCACCCCTTCAAACCCTCATAAATACAAACAAATTCAAAATAAAAAAGGCTACCATAACTGCAGGATAGTCATCCCAAATCAACAGCAAAGTTATTCAAAACTATTAAGAAATAAACTACTAGAATTGAACTAAATGCTAAAACTGCAATTAAGATAGCCAAAACGAATCTCTTAACACAAATTACAAAATTTTGAACACAATAATAGTCATCGCCCTTCTCCCCCCTAAAATTTTCAACCCTAATCCCTCAAATTTTCAATTCAAACCCCCCTTCAAAATTTCATCCTCAACCCTCGCTCCCGTCTAATTTTCAACCCACCCCTTCAAATATTCTCTAATTAAATATCACTCTCCCTCTTCAAATTCAACCCACATTCAAATTTTTAATTCTCCAAATCAATTTCTCAAGCACCCACTCATGTCAACCCACATTTAAAATTTTAACTTCAAAAACCAAAATCTATTTCTAAACAATATCCTAAAACTAATTCATCATGAAAATCCTAAAACTAATTTTAAAAAAAACAAAAAACTAAACTATTTAAACTAACCTAACATAAACTAACATTTAAGGGTTTAGAGTTTTAAACTTACCTCAAATAGAGATGTGTGATTGCAAACGACAGGAGAGGCACGACGACAGGCTCACGGCAGTGAGGGCAACGACGGCAACGGCTGATATTTTCTCCTCTTCGTTTCACTGGTCAAACTCTCTTCTTCCTCTTTCTCTTTCGTTTTGGTTATGTGTTTCACAAAATTGAAACATCGTTTTTATATGGGAACTCCCGACGCAGCACGTAAACATCGGGAGCTCCCCTTACTACCAACGTCATTTTCGACAAATCACTAATGGTGTCGGAAGCTTCGACGCAACACATAAACATCAAAAGCTTCCCTTACTACCAACGTCATTCCCGAAGAATCACTAATGGCGTCGAAAGCTCCCCTTACTCCCGACACCATTCCTAAATAATCACTAGTGGCATCGGGAGCTCCCTTTACTCCCGACGTCATTTGCAACGCCATGCAGGAGGCATCGAGAATCTTTATCTAACATAATTAATGTTTGAAAATTTCTGACTGAAAGTTCCCGACACGTGGATGGGGCGTCGGGATAAGATAATTATTTCCAACATCCTACACCCAAACATCGAAAATGTGGTCTTGTTTTCCAACGACTTTATCACGAGCTGGGAAAAGGTAATAATAAAATAATATTTTCGTCTTTACCCAACGTGTAAAAAGTGGCATCGAGGGAAGGCGTCTGTCCTAACGTTACTTCTTCCGGCACCTTTTTGTACGTCGGAAAAACCTCGATTTCTTGTAGTGATGTTAGCTATCATAAGTTGGTATTTGCCACAAGTATTAACAACGAAAATACATATTTTGTTGTTATAAAGAACTTCCCACAAAGAGATTGAGTACTATCTATCGTATAACAAAATTCTCAAAGACATGTTTGAAAAGAAAGGAAGAAAGAAAGAACCTTGAGACTGAGTTGTGGCTAGAGGAGGTTGTTGTCCAAGTACAAAAGCAACATCAACATTTATTGTTTTTGAATGTGTTTCCTCAAATTCATCCAAAATAATGATGTTTGGCTCACAAGCGCCCAATGGGGCAATCTCCTCATAAACCATGTCAAAAGAATGGGTCTCCTCCAATGGAAAAGCACATGACTCACAAACCCAACATTTTGGAGTATCCTTTAAATAAACCCTCATGCAATAACTAGTAGAGAGATGACGACATAATTCAGCAACCAACCACAAAAAAGATCTTTCGTGAAAGTAAGAATTTAGTCTTGAAACTTTTTAGGACCGTAACAATTTAGCCTACATACTTATAATTTTGTAACAAAATATTGTTCATAAAACCTTTCATACGTAATAATTAATCTTCATGCATAGTTTATAAGCATATTTGTGTCCCTGTAGGCATGTATGGCTCAAGGAGAAAAATAGTGTTGTTCTTTAGCTCAAGGAGTATATAGGACCCCACGACTAAAAGACATCAATTTTGTTACTCATTATAATAGCCCATAAGAGCATAACTCATCTTGCACACTTACGTACGCATCTAAAGACAAGAGATCTCGGGTTCAAATCTCTCACCCTCACTATTTACTTAAAGAAAACAACTCCTTATAATAGAATTCAACGACTAAACAACTTTTCAAACTTAACAACTTCACTACTTGCCTCACACACCCTCTAAATAGTTCATGGATATACCTATACATAAGAAATTTCATTAATTCGATAATGTCTTCCCTCATGGAGATTAAATTGTTATAGATACCAAAGTTGAGTGACTAAATCGAACAAACAACTTCAATCCTTGCCTAAATGCCCTCTAATTAGTTCACAAATTTACCCTACATAATAAATTTCATCATATTCAACAACACATTGCACTGTAATCTTAAAATACGAGGGACTAAATTGGTATGAGATACTAAAGTTTAGGAAATAAATCATTAAATAAACAAAAGAGTTCGATGGGTGAATAATTACATGCGCTGACGAGCTAATTTGCAACGGGAGCATGTTACAAGTACCTAAACATACCCAACATGGCCACAAATGTCACAAATTTCAACCTGAAAATCAAATAAACTTTTTAAATCAGAGATAAAATTTGAAACCCCAACAAAGATTTTCACCAAACGAGACAGTAATAGAAAAGTGAATCGATGAAATTAAGGTTCTTTGAACAGTAAAACAATAAAATGTAATGTGGAGAGAATGAACAGAGAGAAAAACATTAGTGGAAAATAAGGAGTTTGTAAGGTTTTACCATGCTGTCATTGTTACTGTTGGAATCCATGGATGAAGAGCTCCTATTCTTCGAATATTGTTCGAGTGTTTATTGTAAAGAGTGCAAAGTTGAGGAACGTTTCGTGCATGAAGATAATACCAATGGACACTGACCCTTCTTCATTGGAATTTGGAAAACAAACAGGTATTTGAAAAGTTTCATCCTTTTGTATTAGAGTAAAAGTTTAGTCTCTAGTTTTTTTTTTTCGAAGAGAATTACATTTTTTAAAACATGTTTGGTTTCTTAAGTTTTAAAAATAAACGTTTTTAGTCTTTAGGTTTATAAAAATAGACTCACTCTCTTCCTGACTTTTTAAAAAGTACATGACTTTTCAAAAATTACCTTTTTAGTCTTTGAGTTTTTGAGTTTTTAAGAATATGTTTAAAAGA
This sequence comes from Cucumis melo, assembly GCF_025177605.1. NCBI lineage: Eukaryota > Viridiplantae > Streptophyta > Magnoliopsida > Cucurbitales > Cucurbitaceae > Cucumis > Cucumis melo. Next base: position 3,120,670 of record NC_066868.1, on the reverse strand, counting down.
CTCCTCAAATAACTTTGTACTTTTATTTTAAATAATTATATGTCATTTTAAACTAGAAGAATAAATTCTAAAAATCATATTCTCTCTAAAACTATTTTTTTATTTTAAATATTATATAATTATTTTTAAAAAATTAAACATAAACTACAATTGATAGGACCTTTAAACATATTTTTTAAAACTCATAAACTAAAAAGATACATTTTAAATATTCGAGGATCAAATGGGTCGATTGTTATAAACCTGAAGACTAAAAAGGTCCATTTTTAAAACTAATGGACCAAAAGCACATATTCATTAAAACTTAGGGATAGTTTTGTTGAAGATTTTGTCTAAAAGAAAATATAATATTATTTTTCTAAATATAAGATAATCAAAAGATAAAAAGATTCTCCTTTATTTTAGGAATCTTGCAAGATATCTTTGTGAAAATAGAAAATATATATATAAGTCATATTATATATATATATATATATATATATATATATATATATATATATATATATATAGATATAGATATAGATATATAGATATAAAGATTGTTTTCAAAAAAGTGGGACTGACGATAAAAACGTAAAAGGATATATTGTTGAAGGTTGACAGAAGAACGATCGTTGGATTGTCGAAGCTGCAAGTTCGAAGAGGTAGTGCGATCTTAGGCCTAAAGGTTTTGGATGATGAGATGAGTAATAAACAGGACAAAGAAGTGATTTGAATAATCACAGAAGAAACTTCAGTAGAATATGAAGATATCATCCGGAAGATTCACTCATGCACTCAGGGGAAGCCTGAAATCAGGCACCATCAAGAATGATTACTCATGTGTTCAGGGAAGCCTGATGTCTGAAGCTATTGAACATGTTAAATAGTCATATAGTAGAACAAACATATGTTGTTTCTATGTATTTTGACTGAAAGTGAATCTTAATAAAAATTATTCATCAGGGTTGTGCGCAACTCCCCAGATGTAGGCATCATTGGCCGAACTGAGTTACCAAAGTTTCTTGTATTATTCTTTCTTGCTGTCTCTTCAGCTATTACAATAGTTATTAACTTGTGATTTAACTGAAGGTTATTTGATTATATTGTTCTTTCAAGTTTTTCCTTTTTTTTCTTTTGATGACTTGGGATTTGAATAGGTTAAAATCACTTTTGAATTAAATACATATTCATTTCATACCTATTTTAATTACAATTTTTATTTCTACTAGCTTTTAAATTATATTAAAATCAGGTGTGGTTTTTAGTTCATTTTCAGTTTTCAATTTTCAATTTTATCCTTTAAATTTAAGATTTATCTTCCAAATTTACATAATTTAAACGCATGCATTAGAAAAAAATTATACTATGTTGATTTTTTAAAAATGTAATTATTCTTATTTTTATTTTTATTTTATTTAGATTCGATTACACGATTTTTTTCAAGATTCTCCTAACACGATCATTTAAACTTGCCTACACAATCGTTTATTTTTTGTATGTCGTTTAGATTTGGCTATTCTTTTTTACACCGTTTAGATTTTGAGTCAAATATAAACAACCTTTTTTCAATATTACGTGATCTTGAATAACCAAATAACAATTAAAAAAATAGATCATTTATATTTGATACACGATCTTGAACCAAATAATAGTTTAAAAAAAACGATGGAAAGGAAAAAAAATTGTAGAGAAATAGGAGAAGAAAGACCTAAAAGGAAAAGACAAACCTTGAATTTTTTAAAATAATTGTTAACTTCAAAAAAAAATTCATTTTATTATACGATTAGTAAATATTTTACATATTTATTATATTTATGAAATTTTCGTTAAAAGATTTAGTTAATATATTATTTTAGTTATTATATTTACCAAACTCTAATTTACTTTATTTCACAAGTCACAACATCAATTACTTTGAGCTAATACTTAGCTTAGGTTAAAACTTAAATCATGATTGAGGTAATTCTAAAATCTCAGATATAGTTAGAATTTCTTTAAAGGTCGTTAAAAGTAGACTTACGGTTTTGGATAGGAGTAGTTAATTAGTTTAACTATAGCCAAAGACATCGTTAAGCTAAGAATACGTTTGAAATACATTTTCAATTGTTTAATTTAAAAAACAAGTCATTTAATTTAGAATAATTTTTATTGTTCGACAAACACTCAATCAAATGTATTTTAATCGATTATTATTCATTTAAATAAAATGAGTCTTTTGAAAAAGAACTATTTTTCTTAGTCAATCCAAACCATCGTAAAGTGTGTTTTTAGAGAGAATATTTGTTTCCTTCTTTACTTATGGATTACTAACTTCATCTTCAACCTCTGCAATTCGATTTATTTAGAGGAAAGAAGCAATACAAAGTAGTGTTGATATTAGACAAACAAATAAAACCACAATGCAAATTCAGCCAAGAAAAACAAAAACAAGAAACAAAAAGCCTACCCCATGTCCCTCTTGATCTCAGTCTAGATTGCATCTTCATTGCTACCACTGCTAAAAGCTGGTACAACGTTCGAGTCGACAGAATCATAATCAAACGTGCTACGCTCATTGTGCATTGCAATGAACTCATCATACAGAAGTGCATAATCTATTCGGCCAGGATAGCATTGAGATGTTTGCTACATTGACCAAATAACTGTATCGCATTGAAGTTAATCAAGAAAAAAATTAAATATCTCAAGAAATGTATTAATGAGTGATAACATAATTAATGAGATTTCAACGTTTCAAAATAAAATTTTAAATTAGCTAATGACGTTTCAAAAAATGAAAAATATTTAGAAACATTAACTACGATAGTTGGACTCTCAAACACATAGTAGTTATAATAATTCACTTATTGGACTGGGTAGTCCAAACACCTTTTAAATATGGGTTTACTAGATAATCTACCGACCCAATCTAAATTTAATTTTGTTTTTGAAAACAAATTTTTGGAAAACAACAATTTAATATTTTTAATACGTTGAGATCTTTAATAATTTTAATGTCAATAATTTTTTAGTAATAAAAATAATAATAGTTTAAAATACCCTATGTCATGTTATAAATTCATTTTATTCTTAAAAAGAAAAAGAGAAATTGTCGAAAAAAGAAAAAATAACAAAATATTTAATTAAAATTCATAGAAAAAATCGAGTAGGTAATGAATTTTGGTCTTTGAGTGGTTTTTTATATGTAGTGTAAATAATTTGATTTTTTATTATTTTTAGAAAAAACCCAAAAGAACTCACTTTATTTTTTGAAAAAAACATAAAATATATTATATGCAATGAATTATAAATAATTGGATTAGATTACAAATTTAGTTCTTATAGTTCAAATAAAGGTAGAACTAAGTTCTACGTTAAGGACTATATTTGTAATTTAACTTTCTCCAAAGTAGAAAAACCAAATTTGTAATCTAACCTATATATTATATAATAATTATTATACAAATTTTAAGGAGATTTTTAAAGAATATAAAAAACCGGCAAAATATTTACACTGTATAGAACAATTTTAAAAACGGAAAAAAACCCATAATATAAAGTACCAAAATTATCCCAATCAACTTGCGATAAATAGTCCACACACACGCAATACACGATCGTATAGAATGATTGTGTAGATCTACACAATCCTATACTTCACATTTTAAATGATGACTTTCAAATTTAAACGATCGTGTAAATCATGATACACGATCTTGGACTTTAGTTGCACCGAGATACCCCTAGATGAAAGAATTCTCTACCTTTAATTCATTCGATCTCGGATATATAATATCCCCAAAATGAAAGAATTTTTCCTTTAGTTATTGGATCTCGGGCCTTAGTGGCAATGAGATGGCTTGAGATGAAAGAATTTTGTCTTTTATTTTATTTGACCTCGAGCATATATTGCCCCGAGATGTTCGGAATGAAAGACTTGTGTTTTTAATTATTCAATCTCGGATCTTAATTGCATCAAGATGGATTGAGATTAATAAAACACAAAGAAGATATAAATCACAAAGACATAAATAAAATTTATGAAAAATAATTCGTGTTTAATGAGTTTTTCTTAAATTGTTATACGAACCGTAAATATTTAACACTTTTTTTATATTCATGTAAATTTACCAATTTTTAAACTATAGAAAACAAGTTAACAAATTAGTTAATAATAGTTTATAGCTCGCCTAACATTGTTATATGAATAAAGAATAAAACATGTTTAAATCCATTGATTAATTATTATCCGATTTATAAATCTGCCATATAATATATATAACACAACTATGATTTACTTAATTCTTCGTTTACAATTTACACGTTAACATTTTGGAGTTTGTGTCTATGTAATACCCAATTTTTATATACAGATTAAATTAAATTACAAGTTTTAATTTGGAGGATAAAGGTTTGTCTCTCTTTTTGTTCCTAACTTTCAACAGTGTCCAAGTTCACCAACTTTTAAATTTGTGTAATTTCTTCATGAAAAAATACTACATTCTTAACTGAAGTTTTGAGTTGAATTTCCATCTAAATCTTAGATTTAGAGAGAAAATATCATATTACATATTCATGTCGTCAGCAAATTTTCATATTCTATCTATAATAGACATTGATAGACATTGATAGGCTTCTATCATTGACATTGATAGACAGAATTTTATCCGTTTTTATCATCAATAAAATCCAAAATTTTGCTATATTTTGTAAATATTTTATTTATTTTACTATATTTAAAAATGTTTTAATATAACTAACATAAACAATAATGTTTTATTAGCATAGCAAGATTATATTGAAAAAAAAAATTTAATTTTAAAAGTGTATTGTCTAAGTTTGAGATAAGAGATTTGGTTTCACTGCTCCAAAATTATCAAATAAATTAGACGGTAGATCAAGCCTCTAACCTCTTTAGAGAGCGTCTGGAGCACGGACTATTTAAGATAATAGTAACTTATATTAAATATTATTTAAGAGTTCTCAATTAGATACATAAAACACTATTTCAAAACCTCTTATTTGCTACGACACTTCATACTATTTAACATTCATTATTTTTTATTATTTGTTGTAATGTTTACTATTTTATTCTTAAAATAAAATAGGTCACATCTCAATTTCATTATATTATAACTCAAATTAAAATAATCTACGCTTCAAATATAAATTATTATAATCTAACTATAATAGTTGACTCATTCCTCCCAACACCTTTTTAGGATTAGCATAGCACCATTAGAACAAGACTTGAAGTCAAAATGTTAAAACTATAAAATAAAACATGTATGGACATAAGTATAAAAATAATACCAAAGTTAGTAAAAAGAAAATTTAGAACTTGGTGTTCTAAAAAATATATACTCCTCGTTCACATCTTGAACTTTTATGTTGTTACATGGTTGATTAATGGGTAAAATTCAACCTTACCTGCAAATAAGCTTCAAACTTGTATGAATGTTTGGATTGACCAGAGAATGGAAGTTCTTTTCCAAAAGTCCATTTTTGTTTAACCTCTTATTTGATAAGAAAAAAAAAGTTAAACATACTTTAAAAGAGTTTCAAAAATTATTTTGACTGATTTGACAAACACTTCAAAAAAAAATTCTACAATGATTCACTTTTAACCGAATACTTGAAAAATTAAACTAAACAAGGTCTAAATCCGACTGCTTTTAAAAGTAAAAATTAGTATATATGAAAATTGGTTAAAGTAAGCAACTATGTTCAATAAATTGCTTTATCTAAAAAATGAAATCGAAGCTCTAATTCATACTAGAATTTGAAATACATCGTGTTGGATGTCATTGAGAGCAAAGCCACAATTGGACCTTTCAACAACACAATTGGAGCTTCAGAGAAAGGTTTTTGAAGCTCAGGAACAGGATACTGCATCGGGGACGAACAGTCCGACGCAATAACACCTATTTATCTTCTCTTTTACCTTAAAATCTTGTATTTTTCTTATGGAATATTTGATGAGTTATGTCTAGCCCATGGAATTTATGAGTTGATGTCTTTTGAATGTATTCATGTGTTTGTGTGTTTACTTATGTTTTTGCACAACAGTCGTTAAACTGGATAGAAATACTAAATTAGTTTAACAATGGACAAATAGATTAAACTGTGCTTTCAGAGACCATTTTTATTTATTGATTAATTGCAAGTTCAATCTTGGCAATTCTATTGATGGATCCAAAATCTATCCGAGGAAAAGCATCGACAGCATTGCCGAATTGTCCAAAGAACCGTGCTTTCCATTATATTATCTTGCATTTAGCCTATGTGTCTGTCTTCTTGAACTCCTCAGCTAAAGATTCAGGACTGTGGAAGCGAGATTCAGCCTCAGCCAATTGAGGGTTGAGTGTTTTAAGTTCAGCTCGACAACATTCCAGCCTGATTCTAGCCTCAGCTAATAGTTGAAAATATGAGCTGAACTAGCTTGAAGCTGAGCTAGCTCAGTCTTGGGAACATAGTTCTGCTGGAGAAAGTTGATGAGGTTCACCAACCCCATAGTTGACACAGAAGCTTGGATGAAGATCTAGAAAGGGAAACTTCATTAGTAATGTATGAAAGAGAGGGACGATACTACAAGAACATAACCTACATTATGCAACTTGTAGAGGGCTTGCGTGATGGCTTCTGAAGGGCCATCATTAAACCCAATTTCCCCCTCAGGACGACTTTGACCGAGTTCTTGCTCCAAGAGAACAAAAGCACGAATCCCAGTTGATTGCTCAACTCCTTGTGTGGTTGAACCACTATGTAGCTGATGGGACTGATAAAAGTTTGCAGGGGACTTGTGATGAGGAATCAAAGGTTGAATAAAAAGGATTCTTGTCCTCTGTCAGGTCAGTGACGTTTACTGTCGATGGTCCCTCGGATGTCTCAACGGCATTTCTAGGGGCCTTCTTTAGAGCTAGGCGTTCATACAAAGAGAGCCGAGGACCACCCATATCTGAAATAGATAAGAAGAGTTAGAAACAACACACAAAAACAAAAAAGAAACAACAAAAAATGTTGACTTCAGCCTCGGTCGGGCTCAACAACATTAACCCCTCAGCAAAAGGTGGAATTATTGATGAAAAACGCAAAGAAACAAGACTCACCTTTTAAGGCAAGACAAAAGTGAAAATCTTTACTCAGATTACTTACCGATCTTGCAAATGTCAAGCTATAGAAGGGAAATATTTGATCCTTTGAGGAACTGAAACAAACGAGCAAAGAGAGTTGGTAAGAGAATACAAGTAAAAGTGTCCTCAACCGTCGTTAGAATACAACCAATAGGCAAACTTAGAAAGACTAAGCACTGGTCATGATACTGAAGTGGATGATACGAGCTGAAATGTCAGAATGAAGCTCAATGAGGTAAGCCAATTATTCCGAGAAAATACCAAATCTGAGGTTTCTCTCAAGATCTCAGAAAAAGATGCCTAAGTAAAAAACCAAGCACGTTCATGCCATTATAGACCCAACTTCAAGCAGAGGATCATACTCCCAGATTGAACCTGGAATGTTTAGTTTGGGAGAACCAAAGGCGAAACCACAAACCCAACTTAAGAGTGGAAGTCACCATTATGAGTAGAACTAAACCTGAAATACACAAAAACTCAGAAGGATCTCCAAAGACGAAACCCCAAAGCATGCCAATGCACAGCATATGAGTTGGATCCTGGCAGACAAGGCCATGTTTGTTGCTTGTAGCCTAATCTAAGCTTGGTCAATTACACCTAGAGCCAACCCAAATGACTCAAAGCTTGGTCAACAAGAAACCAGGATCGACTCAAATACGCTAACCCAACCTCATGTTCATAGAAAGGAAAACCACACAACTCCAATCCTTGCCATACCAACACAAGTCCTTGCTGACGCAGAATGTGTGTGGCAAGCAGTACATCAACATGTAGAATCATTATTGTTGTAAAAGTACTCTCTTCTCTCAATTCTTAGTTGAGGTGATCCAAATTAGGCAGATTCACACCTGCCAAAATTTCGGCATCAACAAAAATTAACAAAATTCTCGAAGTTCAATATCACATAAGCAACATTTGAAGTTATGGAAGAAGACTTTAGATTCTATGGTTGCTTATTGAAGCCGTTGTCCAACAAGAGAAGCAACATTTAAAGTCTCACAACAGAAGAGTTTGTGTTTAAGACTAAAATGGGTGTCATGATTCACTAACATCTCTTCTATTGAACTTACATGACTCACAAACCCAACTTGCTGGGATTTTCTTAACATTATGAACATGCATTATACAATAACTGGTACAGACAACGACAAAAGTACATTAAAGAAACAAGGATATTAAGATCAGACCAAAATGAGAAGAAAACTAAGAAAGAAATTATAATGATAAGAAAAGAGAAGTAAAGCATAGATGTGCTCACAGGCTATTTAGCATGCAGAGGAAGTGAAAACTACTTCCTTATACACAATATCACCTCAAATATCACAAACTTGATCCTGAAAATCGAAAACGAGGGATTTAGGGCATTTTGAAAATAGTATTGCAAGTGAAATAGCAATTTGAGCACTAAATTCAAAAGGGGAAAAACTTTTAATCCCATTGAGTGTTGTCAACTTACTGGAACATGGGTTTTGTAGATTGAAGGTGATTAAGTAGAAAATAAATGTACGAACAGAAAAAAAAGGGGGGAAAAACGTACTGGGATTGTGAGTAGCCATGGCTGTAGGGAACACCCATTTGACTAACATACCAACACAATAAAGGAACACCCTTTTGAAGAAGAAGACCCTAAAGAGTGATCATTGCAGAACAGAGGAAGGATTTGATGTTGAAGAGAAAAAACTCTCGACTGGCATGGCTATGGAGTCTCAACATTGAGGAGATGTTGGTGTGTCCATTGAGAGATGGAAATTTGATTTTAGATATTGGAGAGAGTAGTTTAGTAAATATTGTAATTTAATTTTCTCCAATACATATCTACCAAATTTGTAATTTAATCTGTAAATTATATAATAATTACTATACAAAATTTTTAACATACTGATAAACACTTCCTACGCCTTAATCATCAAATTAGTAATCATGTTTTCTTCTTTGAGTACAATAATTACAGGATAGGGAGAATTAAATATTTTATTTTTAGAAATCGAGATCATGCGAATATTACTAAGTTAAATATAATTTAAGTATTTGTTTAATATGTTCTCAAACTCTAAAAAAATATTTGATAAATTTTGAAGCATGAAGCTAATAAATTTTGGATGAGGACCAACTTATTCAAAGATGAATCAAGGCAAGACAAATACAGAATTAACTTCCAAATTTCACGAACACACGCAAATAGGTAAAAAAGTTTTAATTTGATTTTCGTTCTTAATAGTTATGTATATTTGTTATTTATTTTAAGGTAATTTTTTATCCATAATTTTTTTTTTAAAAATAAAATATAAACCACTCTAGAAAGGAAGAAGTTGAAGAAAATTGAACATCGAAAAACTCGGGCCAAACAAAACAATGAACCATGGAATTCCAATCACACAGCACAAACCAAAATGAAAAATCAAAGAAACTCAAAACCAAGGCACGAATCTCCTTAATCAAAGGAAAAACCTTTTAATAGAGAAGTCATAGAACTATTAACAATATTGACAAGAGAATACGGTAATACTGGTCACGTTAGAATTACTAAACCAAACAAAAATTAAGCGTCAAATCATCAATCTCATAATAAAGAGGTAAGAAATGAGAACTACTACAATCGAGTATACACTTATGCCTGAATTTAAAATGAGTAAAACTTAAATCGTACAAAATAAAAAATTTAAAGATAAAAACCTCAACCAAAGTTACGTACAAAACAAAGGGAAAAAGAATGAATTCATATGTGAAAAAAAAAAAAAAAACAATTTGGAATTTCAAATTCCAAAAGGGAAAACTATAACATCATTTACAAATGAAACCAACAAAGCCAAAGATATATATAATTTTTACAATATAGAATATGAATCGATGATATTCAATGTAATCTCTGTCTCTTTGTAGATTGAAATTGAGAGGAGGCAAAAGAAGAAGAATTAGTAGTTGTTGAAACCAATCCATTTTGGTTAAAACAACAAGAATCCAAACCAACAACGTTGGAGAAATTCAACATAGAACTCGAACACATTCTAGGAGTACTATTAATCAAAACAGGTGGTAATACTTTCATAGGCTGTAACGGTGGCGGATTTCTCCACCGAGGCAGAGGACCGGCGACGAGCAACGTCTGAAGTAACGGCCCAGCTTCCATAACAGATTGCAGCAACCTCCCTTTCTCAGGCAATTTCTTCCCTTTCACAATACTCTCAATCACCAAACTACATTGATCCACATTATGAGAATCCCCTACATTGAAGCTTGAAAAATCCGTCGGCGAAGAAACGGCGGCCGCGTCGAAGAACGAGTCGACAACGGGAGAACCCGAGATGTTATTGAAGGTATTGCTATTGTTATTGTTATCAGCTGAGAGGCTGTTGGATTCTGTGATGCTTGAATTTGCTTTAATCAAAGGACTTTCAGGTTGGAAATTGAGTTTATTCAATACTTTATGAAGTTGATTCTTGGCTTCGTCTCTTTCTTTATAAGCTAATTGAAGAAGATTCAATAAATTCTTTACATTCTCTTTGTTCTTTATCATCTCTTGATTTGCTTCCATTTTTACTGATTCTAGCTCAATTGTTGTGTAAAAAAGCTTCTGTCTTAGCTCATCTATACCCTGCAACAACACAAAGCTAAAAGTTTAAAAATTCGAATCTCCACTGTTTCCATTAACATCAAATCGAGATGTCAGAACAGAGAGTTTGTTTGTTTTTCTGTTAAATTGAAATATTCAGAGATGAAATTAGAGAATTAGGTTGAAACCCAATTGAAAAGTTTCAATCTTTTTATTCAGAACCCAAAAAACAGAGAGAAATTGAAGTGAAAATGGGGGGAAAAGGAAGACCCAGAAGAGAAAATGGAAGGAAAAGGGGAATTAAAGACAGAAATTTGACAAACCTCTTGATGATAACTCCAAAGAGAAGCAAAATCTTCCATTGATGAAAAGCTTTGATGAGGAAAAAAAGAAAAAGAAAATAGAAAAGAAAATTGAAGTATTAGGGAGTTGAAGAATAATGAATTCTCATTTATTTATAGACCAATGAGAATTAATTTTTTTTTAAAAAAAAAAAAAAGGAAAAAGTTTGGAGATTCCATTTAGTGGTGTGTGGACAATTGATTTTTTTTTTTTTTTTTTTTTTTACAAAAAACAAAAGTAATTCCTCTTTTCTTGCACTTTGTCTCTTACTCAAATGGAAACAAAAATAAATAAATAAATAAATCTCTCTGTCTTGCAACAATTAAATTTGGATGCAATTTCCTTGTTTATTTTTCTTTTAATTTATTAATTATCATTCTTATCATATAATGAACTTTTTTTTTTTAACGGCTAATTTTTGGATATTGACTTTTGAGTTTGGAGTAATTGGGTTACGCGGATTAAATGGTGGTTGAAATTACTGATATGCCCTTTTGAGAGTGAAAATTTTGGTTAGCCTAAGCATAGGGTTTTAGGGGGTGGAGGAGGAGGGTGTGATTGCAAATCATAAGCATTTGCTTTTGTTCAATCAACATTTAGTTCCAATCCTACAATTGTCAATGCCCTTTCATGATTCAAATATATATATATATATATATATATATATATATATATATATATATATATATATATATATATATATATATATATATATATATATATATAAAAGAATGCTAAGCTCTTTTTTATTAATTTTTTAAGTTTAAATTAAAAGTGAAAATTTGAACTACGGTTTTCATGATTCTCAAATACATATATATATACATATATATATATATATATATATATATATATATATATATATATATATATATATATATATATGATATTATTTCATTCTCAAATACAGATGATATTAATTGAAGTAAGTTGGTGTTAGCATAATTATTCTATTTGCATAATTAATAGTAAAATATTAGTATCTATTTGCATAATCATTCATAGAAATATGTCATACCTTTGTAAAAGTCAACTAAAGAAAACCAAAACCAAAAAGAATATATTAGTAATTCAACATAAATTTATTTTTCTTAATGTTTGTTTCTAATAATTAATCATAAGTGCTCTAAGTGTTGAGGCCAAAAATTGGATTAGTGGTAAACCTGTATTACATTAAACAAAAAAAATAGTTCAATGTCTATAAGACAAAATACATTTGAGCACTAATATGGTGTCAAGCCACATACTTCGATGATCAAGTTAGTGTCAACATTAGAAAGTAGTAGAAAATGTTAACTGTACCTTTGACTAGTGTTTTTGGTCGATTATATAGGATAGGTAAAGCATAACGACATTTAGGTTGACAATCGTCTTTCGTAAATTTTTGAATCGTTGAGGGTTACGTTATGTCATCATTGTAACTAATGATTTTGTGCACCGTCTATTATTAATTTCTCAATGTATATTTTAGAGCAAATACTTTAAACTCAATTGCTCTAAAGTCGCCCATGGGTCCTTTAAAGTCCCAAATAGTAGGTCTTTCATGGATCCTCCAAGGTCGATCATGTGGTACTCATGGGGTTCTCGAGTTCTTTCATGGATCCTTCAAGATCTATCATGTGACACTCATGGATCCTCTAAGCTCCTACTAGGCTCACTTATTGGGTTCTCTAACATCCCATTAGACTTTTCATATATGGATCTTCAGAGCTCAACTAGAGTTTCCTCTTGAGTCCTCTCTCCAATCCTCCACTAGGCTCTTAGGCTTCCATTGTAGAGATATTCTATCTCTTTAGACTCCGAGCTATACCTAGCTATCTCAAGAAATCTACTCATAAAACTGTTCATATATCGACGATAATAAGGTGCCCATATTGTGTTCATGCTCCTAGGCGAGGAGACTCATGATAAGCCCCATCTATTTCTTCCCTTGACCTAGTATTAGAAGGAAACGCGTGAAGACGCTTAGGTCAAACCCCAACTATAAATACACCTTAAGATAAATTACAAATTCATTCTTCTACTCAAACTCTTGCTTCTCATGCTATTTACTCTCTTTAAGCATCAATAAATAGTGTGAAAAAATTCACTATTGATCCACATGAAAAACCATAGATTTTTTAAAAACTTTTATTCTATTCATATTTTAGCATCAATCATCCTAAATATATTGTGGGCTAATATCTCAATTTTGAATACATTTATAAGCTGCCTAATTAGAATTCATGTTCAACGAGATATGTAATTATTTGTGATTATTTATAATTTATGACTCTTAGGGTTTATAGAGAAATGCATTATATATATAAACTTTTAATCCTAGTAGCATTATTCAATGATCCTGACTTTGTATTCTCTCTAATAAAAGTGTTCTTCATTTGTTCTTGGACATAGTTAGCACATCGTTAGTGCATTACTGATTTATCAGTTCTCTTCTTTTACATTTTTCATATATACTCTTTCTTCGGTGATTTCATAACAATAACAATTTTTTTTGTTTTAAAAAGATGTAACTATTTACACAACATGTCTTTATAATGGTTTGCATCTTTGAAATCATTTGATTCTTAGATTTTTTAAAAAAAAGAAAAATCTTAGTAACTATTCCTTTTTTTAAAAAATAAAAAGTTCACTTTAATTTGATTTTGAAAACACTTGTAAAATTTTAGACCACATTAAATAAAATAATATATATAGACTTAATTTAAAAGGTCAGAAATAAAAACAAAATAATTATCAAATAGAGAGACTAAATGGTTATTCTAAATTGTTATTAGTTAAGACCTCAAAAATGCTACTAAAAGCTATATTTGGAGGATTAAACTGTTGAACCGAAAACTTCAAAGATCAAAATGTTACTATAAACTTAAATCTTAAAAAAAAACAAAAAGGGTAATATTTTTAGTTTGAAAAAACATCTTTAGTTTTTTTTTTCGAGTTTTTTGCATGATCTCTTTCCTTTAAAGAAGAAAGATAGGTCATGTGTAATTAAGAGGTCGGATAGGAAGGAAGTGGTTCGAATAGTGAAACTGTTGTAATTTTAGGAGGGGATCATATAGGAAGGCTACTTTCATTTCCTTATTAGGTTCACAGTCTTTCAGGATGTATTTTCACCAATCCAACAGAGTGAATCTAATAGGAAAAATGTTTTCATTTCCCTATTAGATTCACAGTTTTTCAGGATGTATTTTTTTAAAGTGAACCTATGACCGTAGACTTTGAAGTTGTCCAAATTTTCATAACCATAATTTGATAATTTAATTAAGCATGATATCATAAACATTTATTTTTAAATTTTGGTTCTTGAAAATTATATTTGTTTTCTCGCAACTTTTTAGATATTTTTCATAATTTCTAAATGAACAAATGAATTCTTAACTAATTTCTAAACAAAAAACATGCTTTTATAACTATTATTTTTTAGTTTTTCAAACTTAGACATGATAACAAAGAAAATAATAGATAATAGGTTTTGTGCTTAAAAAATAAAGGTAAAAAACATGAATACATACTTTAGATTTAATATTTAAATATATTTTAGATATATTATTGATGATGATAAAACTATAAAAAAAAATATATATATATATTTATAAATACAGAAAAATTTAAATTTTATCTATGTTAGACTTAATGTTATTATTATGTATGAAGCTAAAAAGTAAACAAAAATGAAGAAAAGAAGAAGGGAGGTGTGGAAAGGGTAATCCAAAATCACATGGAAAAGTATAATTATATGGATTAGTGGGAGGGGGAGATTTGGTTAAATATATGTTAATATAAAATGAATAGGGAGATTAGGGGTTTAAATTATAAATAAAAATGTAAGAAGGGGTAGTCCTAGATTGCTCCTTCTGAACTGCCCAAGAAAACTGACTTCAACCATATTATAGTTGACTTATTATCCTATTTATTATTCCCCCCCACCCTCTACTTTATCCCAAATTTTATATTTTACTTTTCTTTTTCTCTTTTAATCTCTCTCTCTCTCTTTTCATACATATATATATATATATGAATGCAATTGTGTTTTGATTCTCTTTAAACACTATTCAATATATTCTTTTAATGTCACGGCTAGAAGTTTATTAATGTATAACTATCAATATCTATCATTAAATAAATATAGAAATTCATTATATTTGAAAATACTCGTTTTTCATATATATATATATATATATATATATATATATTAAGTTTTTCTATTAATTAGAACTATAAATAAATTAAAAATTTAATGGACTCGGGAACTATAATGTGAATGGACAACTTATTCATTTGCAAATGTAAAATAGAATTATATAAATTAAGAAAGTAATATAGTATTGTAACAAGGTTCTTAAAATGGCCCAAATAATGATCAAATGACATCTAATTTGTTTGTATTACGTTATAATTTTAATTTTTTCAAAGGTATATATACAACTTATAAAAGGAAATTTATGATGATTTGCACCATGAAGATAAATATATATTATCTTAATCAATTAAGTGTTTAAAATTGAAATTAAAAAAAAAAAAAAAGACTAAATATATAGATTACACATTTGATTAGGAGTTTATTGCTTGAATTTATACATAAACCTTAAAAACTATCCAATAACTGTTTTTTTAGTTTTCAATTTTATATTTAAGATTTTTAAAATATAGGATAAATTTTTGTATCCAACAAATCTTTACCTATCCAAAAATTTTTTTAAAAAAAAAATAATTTGTATCAATTTATAGATCAAATTTGGTAATCATAAACATTTTAATCTAATGTGCAAAAGAATTGTTGTTGGAGTTCATAAACCCTTATGTAATCACAAAAAAAATTATAACGTACAACGCACCAAAAGACCCTTCATAGCATTTCTACCAACTACAGTGAGCACAGTTTATATAATCTCAAAGCACCCAACTAACATCCCTTATGTAAAAATATTGAAACAAAAAAATATCAATAACATGTCAATATTTATGGATATTCATTGAGAAATCTTTAAAGTTCAAAGAATAATAATAAATACACAATTACATAATTGATAACTTTAAACAAATATAAAATATATATTCGTAATTTATAGTATATTCAGATTTGTATTATTTTGTTCTTTTACTTCTTACCTTTCATAGGTTTTTCATACGATATTATTGATTTGTCCAATAAAAACCTCCATATACCGATATTTACAGATGAGTTTGTTTTGTTCAGTGAAAAGAAAAAAAGAAGAAAAATGATTTAATTATGGAAGGGAATAAAGTTAAATTCCATATGATGAAGAAGAAGAGAACAAAATCACATGATCATGGGGGGTTTTTGTAAACTCAAAATAAAAACCACCTGATCAAACCTCCAATCTGACAGCGACGACGACAACAACAACATGGGATACTCCCAAAAACATTATTTTCTATTTTAAACATTTTAATTACCTATTTTATTACTTAATTAACTTATATACATATATTTATTTATTTATTTTAATTCAATATTCCTAATTTCTTTATTCCCGACAACCCGTTTCCTCACTCTTTTCAACTTTTCATATTAAAAATCACTCCAATAGTCCTTTGCTTATTAAAAAAGAAAAAAAGAAAAAGAAAAAGAATAACTCACTAAATAATCTATGGTTTAAATACAATTTGTGTCTCCAAATAGTCATAATTTTGTACTAAAACATTTTATAGTGTATTCAGTTTTATAAATATTTGTTGTATTTTTCACCCAAATATAACACATCTACTTAGCAAAAAAAAAAAAAAAAGTTTTAAAACTAGAAACGAAAACATTTTTTTAAAATATAAATATTAACGAACATAATTTATTTTGGTGTATCTTAATATTACTATTTGGGATATGATCAAGTCCTACATTGATTAAATAGAATGATTATGTATAACAACGACTCTTTATTTAAAATTTTTGAGATATAAGATGTACACATGAATCATGCACCTATGAATTAAGCTAGATTTAATATTTCAATATAAGTTACTTTTTATCTTTGTATTTTTACTACTTATCTTATTTTTGCATGCATGCAAAATGATAAAAGCTAAGTGTCATATTCATCTTTCCATATATTTTAAAATTACTTAAAAAGTTTATCTTTTCACGTAAAAGTAAATATATATATATATATATATATATATATATATGTATATAGTGTAAAAAGAAATGGGTTATTCACTTAAAAACAATGAATATTGTTCAATTAAAATTTATAAAGTTATGTGGAACACACATTTGAATATATAAGTAATTAATGGTTTTGGTTGTTAGACATTATGAAGTTATATTATGCTTAAAAATGTGGGTTTGGTTTAGAGAAGAATAAGGACAAAATTAAGGTTCAAAATAGAGTGTTAATTATATTAATGTGTTGGCTTAGGTTAAGACAAAGCGGCTAATTAATTAAATATAGGAAATGTGTGAGTGAACATGTAGTTTAGGGTTTCAATATAATGTTCAATGAATCTAATACCTCATTAACTATATAATTATCCCTTCAACATGGATTATCATTTTATTATTATTGCTTTTTGTTTTTTATGGCTTCAAAAACATACTTCAATTATTACATATTAATATATATATATATATATATATATATATCATTTTAGTTTTTCTTTTTCTTTTTTTTTTTTTCTTTTGGTCCCTTTAAGTAATAATTAACGATTTAGTTCTCTGGTTGGATAATTGTTAGAGATAAATAGTGATTAAAAGTATTTTTTTTTTCTTTTATAATTTATGTAGTACACCGTAAGAATTTATGATGTCTCCTTTCATAACAATTTTGTTTTTAATCTTCTATTTCTAAAATTTAGACTCTTTTCCAAATTTTCATTTTTTCCTTTTCAAAATTCAGCTAAGTCTTTTTTTTCTTTTTTTTCTTTTTCTTTTTCTTTAAATATGGGTGGAAAATAGATAACAAAATAGATATAAGTGGAAGTAGTATTTATATATAAATTATTTTTAAAAAAAATTAAACATGACTAAGATATTGTTTAATTATCTGGTTTATGGTTTTGGTTTTAAAAGATTAGGCTTATTTGCTTTTAATTTCTTAAAGAAAATTATTGAAAATGAAAAAAATACTAAAAATATTTACAAAATATAGCAAAATTTTATATTCTATTAACATTAGGTATTGATAGAACTCTATCATTTCGTCTCTAGATTTTTTGCTTTGTGGTCTACTTTTTGTCATTGTTTTCAATTACAAAGCTAAGTTTTGAAAACAAGAAAATAATTATTAGGAACTTGGTTTTTATTTTGAAATTTGGCTATGATTTCAAGCTTTTTGAAAGATGAAAATTTGTTTTAAAAAATAGGGCATTTCAAATATAACAAGATGAATCAAAATATTTATAAAATATAACAAAATTTTAAATTTTATCAACGCTAGATACTAATAAAGGGCACTGATAGAATGGATGTTGACAGAATTCGTCAGTGTTTGGACCACTGGGTAGGGTTAATGAACACGAGGTTAATACGTTGGAATGAATAAGTTTGTGTTTAAGGTGTAGAGTTGTAAAATTGAGTTGTTTACTATAATCATAAAGCGTAGATTAAAATTTAAGATAGAATTACTTGGCGAACATGAACCGTTGAAGGTAGTTTGATAAATGTGAAAAGTGTATAAAAAATATAAAGATAAGTTGTTGGATAAATATACAAGTTGAATAATGTTTTCTAGTAAAATTGAGTTATGTTTATATACAGGTAGGTGGATCAAACAGTATCTTTAGATTTTCTAAAACTAAAAACTAAAAATAGTTATTAAACAGTTCTTAAATTGTTTGATTTTACCATTTGGAAATTTAAAACGTAATTTAAGATAGAACTAAAAAGTGCACTTTTTTCTTTTTTTTTTTCAATTGTGGATCAAATAATATATCAAGCAATAAGACCTACCCTATAAGAAGATATCACACACATAATATAATTCAAATAGCACAAAACTCATATAAATACAAAATCAGGAGAGACCAAACAACAGTTGCAATCTATCAAAACACTTTAACATGGATTTATTATTCTATTTTGGGGGGAAAGATTTATTAATTAGGATTGAGGAATAAATGCTCAATGATTTAGATAGAATGCTACAAAATGATCTTACTTTATGATGATGCATGTGTGTTTGGTTTTATTCATATTATTTTACAAATCAAAGTTAGACAAATTCCATGTGATATTGATTCCAAAGGGTAACTTTTAAAATGTTATAATTAGTTTCTTAGATTTGGATGGCTTAAACAAAACATATATGTCTCTTGTAATTATGTCTTGTATTATACATGTATATTTCTTTTCTTTTTTCTTTTTGGTTATTTTTATTTCATACGTCACAAGTTTATCTACTTTAATTTTATGGATCAAAATATTTAAAATTGTCTATTTCATGTATCAAATATTTTATCGCATAATGAAGTATCAATTAACCATCGATATCAATCTTAATTCCTAGAAATGCATTTGTCTTTTTTTTTCTTTTAAATTCCCAAATATGCATTAACATGGTCAATAGATATGTGAAATCTTCCTTACTTCAAATAAGTTTTTCTTATGTACTTCACAGGTAAATGTATCAAGAATCAAATTATATTATTTTTAAATATAACAAAACGAATCAAAATATTTGCAAATATAGCAAAATTTCATAATTTATTAAACGATAGATATTAATAAACACTGATGAACTTTTATCGGTGTCTACCAATATTAATAGAAACGGATATAAATGATTGAAAATATAAATAATATTCAGACCAGGATTTTGCAATGTCATACAAACTAGCATGTATTTTAACTTTGGACTTAACCACTAAAAAAGAAGATGCATCTTGTTAGTATAGGTAGTAACTTTTGATTTTTTTTAGCTTTTTTAACCTTACTTTCATGTCTTTAGAATTTTTTTATTATTCTGATGTGATATCGGTTCATTTATATCTCATTCTAAATTAGGGATGTTACATAAATTTTAAAATTTTATTAAACTTATAAATATTTTCAACAGTTTTTTACGGTTTCCTAAAATTTGAATTTGTAATTCTATATGGTCCTAGCTTACCAAACATTGACTAATCTAATTTTTTTTTTTTTTTATTGAAAAAGTAGTTTAAAATTCATAATAAATATATTTTAATTAAGTAGGGAAAAGAAATCTTAATAATCTTTTTCATATCGTGTATTCGTTTTCTTATCAAATGTGTATATATATATATTTAATTATTTGAGCTATATTAAAAAAAGTTGCACAAACAAAATTATACATTTTTGTTAAATTTTAGAATTAAATAAATAATTTATAAAAATGGAAGAAATAGTATAGTTTGAATTAAGAAAACTAGAAATAATTCTTAATAAAATAAATAAATACCATATCTACCATGAATCATGCTCAACATGAGGTGAAGATGTATCTCATGTTTGACAAAATTGATATTCTTGAAAAACCTCCTTGAAAATTTGTCACCATCAAAAATGTCAAAAGATTATCTTTGTCTTAATTAAAAGTTTAAAACCCACGAGTTAAATAAATAAAACAACAACAATAATAATAAATTGTTCTTATTATTAGTACAAGAAATTAAGGAATTAGAGAATAGGATATACAATTTATATATGTTATATATTGTTTTATTATCATTTATTTTAAAACTCCATAAATTAAATAAAATTTGACCTAACCATATTTATTTTGAAAAAATAAAAAAGTCTTTTTCTTTTTATGAAAAAAATTCCTTATTTTCAAATATAGTATAATATTGATCTAAAAATATTTATAAAATATAGTAAAATATCGCAGCATTAATATATATTTTAGTTTATTATTATTTGTATTACGATAGAAATACATAATAGTCTATCTTGGTATAGTTATCTTGAATTATCATTGATAAATTGGGAATGTTTGATTATAGTTGTAAGTATTTTCAAAAGTTTTATCATTTAGTTAAAATAATTTTTTTTTAATTATAATTATAATTGGATTACGCACTTTATTTAGTTTAAAAAATACTAAAGAAAAAAAAGGGGAGAAAGCTACATTCTAAAAATAGTTAAGGCAAAAAATTAATTTCATTTTAAAGAAGAACTATTTTTGGTAATAACTTCTCTATTTCAAAAGGCTTTAATTTTTCCTTTGGATAATAATAATGTGTCGACCTTTTGTGTCATTCCTTTTCTTTATCCTCCTTCTTATTATTATTATTATTTGTTTGAAAATATAAAAATACCTTTTTGTCGGTGTAATTCTTTTTTGTGTTCACAAAGTTTAATATTTGACATTTTAATTAAGGGGTTAATTAGAATTAAATTATATTTAAATCGACAAATTTTCATTGATTTTATTATCACAATTATTCGAAAAATGTAACAAGAATAGAATAATAAATAGCAATGTAACAAGAATCATGCATCTTCGTTGCATTACTGAATCTAAATAAAATCCTCTTAAAAAGAGTTGTAAATAATCTCAAAGGACGGTTGTGTTTTCGCTTTTTGTTTAGTTCTCTTGTTGTTTTTGCCTGTTATTTTTTTTCTTATAAAAATAGAATGAATATTTTTAAATTTCTTTATATAATGAAATTTTTATGTAACGACTCAACTTTTTATACTAAGCTGAGGTCATTACTAAAAGGAAATAATAACAAGAGACACTTTTTGAAACGGAGGGAAACTAAATTTTCATTAAAAACAGAATGTTAAAACACTGATACATAAACGCGGAAGCAAAACTGAGTCCCCATATGGCATGTCACGGATCCTTCTCTGTCGCTTGCCAGCTTTCCTCTACCTTTACCTTCGCCTGAAATATTAAACATAGAAAGAGTGAGCATAAACAAATACTCAGTAAGGGACCTATTACTAGTCCCGCTAGATGTCTGTTAACATCCCATTAGAGTCCTGTAAAGAGGTACCCCTGAACAGGCACGTTTCCGAAAACGTGCAATTTGTGATCCTGTAGGAACAAATTTGTTCTTTGATGAACCCTAAGGAACACCTAGGACAATCTGGTCTTTAGTATACCCGAAGGAAACACTAAGACAATCGGGCTGTGAGTGATCCCGTCGAATCACTCGAATCATGTCTATGTCAATGTCACTGTCAGACTGGCGATCCCATCGAACTACGCAGTCATAAGTGTGAGTGATCCTGTCAGATCTCTCAAATCATGTCTGTGTCAATGTCATAATGGACTAGTAATCCTGTCGGACTACACAATCATAAAAAAAAAGTGGTGATCCCGAGGGACACCCATGTGGGTACAACTCTAATATACAAAGTTAACAGAACACCCTATTCATAGCATATAGCATAACATTGTAACATGACATGAATATTAATCTTAATGTCCTTAATCATGTAATTAATATATCATGCATCAACATAAACATCAACAGTCATTAACAACAATCATCCACATAATGACAGTCATTATCAATAACATCAAGTTATGCATTTTAGCTACCATCAATGCATAATCATAATTACATGCGGTCTCTTAAATTCAGTTCGAATGTCTAGTAAGAGAATCTCTTACCTGTAGATTTTAACCAAACAAAGTACTCCTTAGCTGACAGTAAAAATTCTTCAATTAACTCGATACTAATCATAAAAGAAAAACTCAGTATCTTAATTAATGAAATTAGCAATTGACTAACATCCAAAAATTCTCCCAAAATAATTAACTTTCTAAAAATTTGTGTTGGTGGAAAAAATTCAAGATTTAAATCTTCAAAAATTAGCCAATTGAACCTTTAAAAAAATCCCAAATAGATCCAATTTCATTGGTTTACCGAGGTTACTCAGATGGAGCTTGGAAAATACTCTTATCCTTGATGGAAAAATCATCACTTTAAATCTTTAAGCTTTAAAAGAGACCAATCTTAACTACAACTGGTGAGGCGACGACAGCAGAGGGTCATCTTAGAAAAGAAGATGAAGAACCTTTTTATTTTTTCTTCACTTTCTAACTTAAGCATTCCAATGTTATTTATAGACCCAAATAACAATAATAATATTTATTATTATTATTTCCTTTTCATTTTAGGATATATATATATAATACAAAAAATATACATATATCTTTATTCTCATTATCTTTCCTAAATAAATGCCTTAAATGCACAAAATCTTATGCATTTATAACCATTAATAATAATAATAATACTTCTTTATTATTATTATTATTATTATTATTCTCCACCATAATCTACAATAAACATATATATTTATTTAAACCATCATAAATATATATCTTTTCTTGTCCAATCAAAATCAACCATCTCTCTCCTCATGGATTATCTTCTTTTCCAAACAAATATAATTATATTCCATAATATAATTAGCTACACTTTTCCATATTATTAATTAAATATATATATATATATATATATATATATATATATATATATATATATATATATATATATATATATATATATATATATATATATATACTCAATTAAATCCAATTCCACCAAAACCAACTTTTTCCTCCAAAATCTCAAATTAACTTAAATCCTTAATTGATTTAATCAATCAAATCTTTTCCAATAAATCACTTATAACTTCCAACATAATTATCTTAACTCAACCATAACAACTTCACTCCATAAACAATATTTATCTTTCTGCAGAATAATTAATTATCTTCCAAAATAATTAATTATTATTTATCTTTCTCCAAAATAATTAATTATCTTCTATAATAATTAATCATTATTTATCTTTCTCTAAAATAATTAATTATCTTTCACAATAATTAATTATTATTTATTTTTCTCCAAAATAATTAATTATCTTTCACAATAATTAATTATTATTTATCTTTCTCCAAAAATAATCAATTATCTTTCACAATAATTAATTATTATTTATCTTTCTCCAAAATAATTAATTATCTTCTACGATAATTAATTATTATTTATCTTTCTCCAAAAACAATTAATTATCTTCCACGATAATTAATTATTATTAATCTTTCTCCAAAATAATTATCCTTTTACAAGTCATTATATTTTCTCAAAATATAATTATTTTACATTTTCTCCCTTACTAAATATCTTTTCTCCAAAATACAATTATCTTTTTCTTAAATAATTATATTTCAACAAATATAATTATCTTTTCCTTTAACATAATAATTATATATATACTTCCACATATACATATAATTATCAAATCTCCAACAAATTTTCAACCCCACAATTTAATTAAATAACATCCATAATTATTTAATTAAATTCAACTTTAACAACACTGATTTAAATAAGGGGTTAATTAGAATTAAATTATATTTAAATCGACAAATTTTCATTGATTTTATTATCACAATTATTCGAAAAATGTAACAAGAATAGAATAATAAATAGCAATGTAACAAGAATCATGCATCTTCGTTGCATTACTGAATCTAAATAAAATCCTCTTAAAAAGAGTTGTAAATAATCTCAAAGGACGGTTGTGTTTTCGCTTTTTGTTTAGTTCTCTTGTTGTTTCTGCTTGTTATTTTTTTTCTTATAAAAATAGAATGAATATTTTTAAATTTCTTTATAAAATGGAATTTTTATGTAACGATCCAACTCTTTATACTAAGCTGAGGTTATTAGACACTTTTTGAAACGGAGGGAAACTAAATTTTCATTAAAAACAGAATGCTAAAACACTGAGATATAAACGCAGAAGAAAAACTGAGTCCCCATATGGCATGTCACGGATCATTCTTTGTCGCTCGCCAGCTTTCCTCTACCTTTACCTTCGCCTGAAATATTAAACATAGAAAGAGTGGACATAAACAAATACTAAGGGACCTACTACTAGTCCCGTTAGATGTCTGTAAACTTCCCATTAGAGTCCTGTAAAGAGGTACCCCTGAACTGGCACGTTCCCGAACACGTGCAATATGTGATCCCGTAGGAACAAATTTGGTCTTCGGTGAACCCTAAGGAACACCTAGGACAATTTGGTCTTTAGTATACCCGAAGGAAACACTAAGACAATCGGGCTGTGATTGATCCTGTCGAATCACTCGAATCATGTCTGTCAATGTCACTGTCAGACTGGCGGTCCCGTCGGACTATGCAGTCATAAGTGTGAGCGATCCTGTCAGATCTCTCAAATCATGTATGTGTCAATGTGATAATGGACTAGTAATCCTGTCGGACTACACAGTCATAAAAAAAGGTGGTGATCCCGAGGGACACCCATGTGAGTACAACTCTAATAGGCAAAGTTAACAGAACACCCTATCCAAAGTATGTAACATAACATTGTAACATGACATGAATATTAATCTTAACGTCTTTAATCATGTGATTAATATATCATGCATCAACATATACGTCAACAGTCATTAACAACAATCATCCACATAATGACAGTCATTATCAATAACATCAAGTTATACATTTTAGCTACCATCAATGCATAATCATAATTACATGCGGTCTCTTAAATTCAATTCGAAGGTCTAGTAGGAGAATCTCTTACTTGTAGATTGTATGTACTCCCTAGCTGACAGTAAAAATTCTTCAATTAACTTGATCCTAATCATAAAAGCAGTATCTTAATTAATGAAATTAGCAATTGACTAACATCCAAAAATTCTCCCAAAATAATTAACTTTCTAAAAATTTGGGTGGGTGGAAAAAATCCAAGATTTAAATCTTAAAAAATTAGCCGATTGAACTTTTAAAAAAACCCCAAATAGATCCAAAATTAAATTAATAAAATATTAATTTAATTTTATTGGTTTACCGAGGTTACTCAGATGGAGTTTGAAAAATACTCTTATCCTTGATGGAAAAATTCATCACTTTAAATCTTCAAGCTTTCAAAGAGAATCTTAACTACAACTGGTGAGGCGGCGACAACAGAGGATCATCTTAGAAAAGAAGATGAAGAATCTTTTTATTTTTCCTTTACTTTGAAGATGAAGAACCTTTTTATTTTTCCTTTACTTTCTAACTTAAGTATTTCAATGCTATTTATAGACCCAAATAATAATAATAATATTTATTATTATTATTTCCTTTTCATTTTAGGATATATATATAATACAAAAAAATATACATATATCTTTATTCCCATTATATTTCCTAAATAAATGCCTTAAATGCACAAAATCTTATGCATTTCTTTATTATTATTATTTTTTTCCACCATAATCTACAATAAACATATATATTTATTTAAACCATCATAAATATATATCTTTTCTTGTCCAATCAAAATCAACCATCTCTCTTCTCATGGATTATCTTCTTTTCCAAACAAATATAATTATATTCCATAATATAATTAACTACACTTTTTCATATATATATATGTCCATATATATACTTAATTAAATCCAATTCCACCAAAATCAACTTTTCTTCCAAAATCTCAAATTAACTTAAATCCTTAATTGATTTAATCAATCAAATCTTTTCCAATAAGTCACTTATAACTTCCAACATGAATTATCTTAACTCAACCATAACAACTTCACTCCATAAACAATATTTATCTTTGTGCAGAATAATTAATTATCTTCCACAATAATTAATTATTAATAATTAATTATTATTTATCTTTCTCCAAAATAATTAATTATCTTCTACAATAATTAATTATTATTTATTTTTCTCCAAAATAATTAATTATCTTCCACGATAATTAATTATTATTTATCTTTCTCCAAAAATAATTAATTATCTTAAACGATAATTAATTATTATTTATTTTTCTCCAAAATAATTATCATTTTACAAATCATTATATTTTCTCAAAATATAATTATTTTACATTTTCTCCCTTACTAAATATATTTTCTCCAAAATACAATTATCTTTTTCTTAAATAATTATATTTCAACAAATATAATTATCTTTTCCTTTAACATAATAATTATATATATATTTCCACATATACATATAATTATCAAATCTCCAACAAATT
Source organism: Cucumis melo (assembly GCF_025177605.1). Lineage (NCBI taxonomy): Eukaryota > Viridiplantae > Streptophyta > Magnoliopsida > Cucurbitales > Cucurbitaceae > Cucumis > Cucumis melo. Next base: position 3,093,741 of record NC_066868.1, on the reverse strand, counting down.
TTTCACCCCACAATTTAATTAAATAATTTCAACTTTAACAACACTAAAAATCCACAACTTTACTTAATTCTCTTAATCTACCATTTAATCAAAATCTCAACAAACATCACATGCCAAAACCTCTAATTAATTAAATATTCATCCAACAAATATTTAATTAATTTCAATTCCCACATAAATCAAATAATTCTCATTAAATGAATTCTAAATAACGCCCAATTAGTTAAATCTAATTAAACAAAATTAAGATAATTAACTCTAAAATTATCTTAATTTTTTGGGGCGTTACATTTTATTTCCTTTGAAGTCTACCAAATTGAAGGAGAGGAATGAAATTTTTATCTATGGTTTGCCATTTTCTTTGGTGGTTGTGTTGGAGCTTTGTTTTAGTCTCACGTTGTAGGGACTTCTTATCTTGTTGGTTTTAATATATTATTTTCCTCCGATATACATTGGAAAGGCTAAATTAAAAAAAAAAAAGGAAAAAGGTATTGACCAAATTTTATAGTTTTGTTTTAAAAACACCTCATCAATCATAATCATAAGTTCTAAAAAGTTTCAATCATACTTACAAACTTTGTAAAATAGTTTATATTTATAGTTGAATTTGGAGCGTATATAAAGAAGAAATGAGAACGATGCATGTAAATTGCCTTTTCCATATAATAATATCATTTTTAAACTAATCTAACTTTCGTAAGTTTTTAGAACTAAATGTGTAAAAAGACAAAATTTGTTATAGGAAAATGCTCTATTTTTTACAAATTTTCTTTTATTATTATATTTGTAATGTAAAATAAATTTCTAAAAAAGAAATAAAAAAAAAGGTTTGAAATTAGAAGTAAAATAGTGAATTTGATTTGGAAAGGGGAAGTAAGAATGGTTTTAAAAATGAGAATGTAAGTAATAAATATGGTCAAACAAAAGTTTAGAAAAGAAAAGGGAGCTCAATTAAAAGGCGGTGCCAAGTGTCAAAGTGTAAGTAGAGGAGTGTGCACTTTATATAATGATCAGAATAGCCAAAAAGGATAGATAAGAAGAATAATTAAAATCACGTATTTGTCATTTAGTAACACAGCTATATGTACAATGGCGGCACAAAACCTGTGGGCTGTCTTATCATCTTATTCGTGAATCGCACATGCCCATCCTACCATTCCCTACTACACACGCGTACAGTAGTTAAGTTAAGTCAAGTCATTGAAGGTCCTTAGCACGTCCTTCTTCTCAACACGTGGCGCTTACTTACCTTTACCACACCTCCATTCCACGTGCTTTTGGTTTTCAAACCCTTTTTTTGTTGGCAAAACCCCTAACCAAAGCAAAGCAAAGAAGAATTCATACGCCACCGTTTCATAATTTGACGGTGATTTATATATTTCTTATATTCTTCCTAATACCTTTGAATTTTGCTTTTATATTCTTCATTTCTAATTATTTTTCTAAAAGTTTATTTTTCGCTTTTTTTAAGTTCTTTCAAGATTTAAAAAAATGAGTATTCACTTAATTTTCTTTTACAATTAATATGGAATTTATAAGGCAGATATAGATATAGTTTTATTTATTATTCCTTCTTTCTTTCTTTCTTTTTTTTTTTTTTTTTGTTATGGTAGATAAATCAAAAGGATGTTGCATTAACTTAAGGAAATTTTTTTTTAATAGAAAAATTATTGTGATCGACAAAACTGTCGAGAATATTTACAAAATATATTTTAGATTATATCTTTGATAAACACTGTTTGCACAAGATTTTTTTAGAAACATGTTTTATGAAGTTGAATTTGTGTTGATGTTGTATTTATGTTGATTTGATGCGATGCAGTTCGATCTCTAATATTTGATCCTACGATTTTCTCTCAGTTGAATGCATATACTTGATTTAACAAAGTAAAATGCTTGATGTTTTTGAAATTATAGTTATTTTACAATTAGAGTCCTTTAAATTGAACTTGAATGTTCAAAGAGTCTTCTAATTGTTGGGAGAATTTTCCTTAGACTCTACAAGTTTAGTATTTATAGAGTTGTATGGTAGATTTTATAGGCTTGGGTTGGTTGGTCCATAGTTCGAACTCTCTAGGCCCAACCATATGGATTTGGGCCTTATTTTAACATTTTGGATCTATTTTTAAGTTCAACTGAACTTTAGCCCACATAAATAATATCGTGGAAATGACAAATATAAGAATGGAAATTGTCAAAATAGCAAACTGTTTTTTTTTTTATTTATGGCAAAACTAACTGCCTGGAATAATTTTCAACTTTATTCGACCGAAAATGCCCCTCAACGGATGAGAACTGTCCATAATCAAATACAATATATTTAAGGAACCCGAGAAATCAAACAAAATATTATCACATAGCCGATTACAGTGTATCTATAAACACACCCACTTATGATAATTATAAACCAAATCAAATAATTATTATATTATTTCAAAGATCCCTAACCATATTCAATTGATTTCAATATACCCTAATTATTCTTATTTTTCCCTTCAATAATTATATATCCAAACTTTAGCTACCGATTTTTTCCTTCAATAGCTATTAACACAATGAATAGGTTCTAAAATTTTAATCCAATGAATTCTTCCTTCCTAAAATAATGATAAACATGATGCAATAATTAACCATATACAAAAACATTAAAAAAAAAAGTAACGGAAAAGCATTTAAAACATTTAAAATTCAAATCTCTAAAATTCAAATTTAAATTCCAACCATTCTCTAAGATTATGGCAAATATAATGAGAATATTTAAGTTTAGATTCAAATCCCAACTATTCCTAAAATCATGCCAAATAAATTGTGATCTATCTTTAATGTTGCCAACAAATCGGAATTAATGGAAACCAAAACACAAGATTCACCGAAAGACAATCTCAAATTTGAATATATTAGAAAAATACATAATTCAACGGAACGTTCATGGCCATTAAAACATAAATTTCAACGAAGAACGGAGCAAAATATATTCTTTTTGAAATTTTAACATCTTTATATTCTAAACTACTTTAGAAAAATAACTAATATTGCCTTCCCAACATTATATTCATAAGATTATGCTATATACATTTTACTTCTTTGCCCTTGTCTACCATATTTTCGTAATATCCGACCATTACATCAAATTAAAATGTGATCCCTACAAATGAAACAGGTACCCGTATAATATATGAAACAATAATTTAATTTAATATTCATCCCTCCTATATACAATCTACCAGTAAATACTTTATTCTATAAACGTGTTCCCTTTGAATTTTTCCATGGCTTTACAACGAGTGAAGACCGTATTCGATGGTAGATGGATTGAGTCATGCTGATATATTGACTATCGCCTTCTTGATGTATATGTTCCAGTTTCATCCTCGTTTCAAGAATTTGCAAATGGGCGGTGCAAACCGATTAAAAAACGAAGGGCGTGCAGACGACGAAAAAACAACGGTGGAAAAGCGACGGTGGAAGACAAACGAAGGATGTTATTTTTTTTTTATTTATGGCAAAACTAACTGATTGAAATAGTTTTCCACTTTTTTGGTCCGAAATTACTCCTCAACGGATGCGAACTGTCCAAATTCAAATACAGTATATTTAAGGAGATCCAAAAATGAAATAAAATATCACATATTCGATTACAGTGTATTTGTAAACACATCCACTTATGATAATTATTAACTAAATCAAAAAATTATTATACTCTTTCAAAGATCCCTAAATATATTCAATTGGTTTAAATATCCCCTAATTATTCTGACTTTTACCTTCAATAATTATATATTCAAACTTTAGCTATTAAGTTTAGAATCAAATCTCAACCCTCCCTAAAATCATGCCAAATAAAATGTGATTTAATTATGGAAAATATAATGGAAATACTTAAGTTTAGAATCAAATCCCAATCCTCCCAAAAATCATGCTAAATAAAATGTGATCTATCTTTAATTTTGCCAACCAATCGGAATTAAGGGAAACAAAAATAGAAGATTCAGCGGAAGACAATCGATCGGAATTAAGGAAAACGAAAATTTGTAATAAAAGAAGAAGGTGGAAAGCGACGGTGCGGGTGGAAAACAAATGCGGGTGGAAAGTCATTTGAAAATTTGAAAAATGTTAGAACCGGAGAAAATTTGAAGAAAATTTTGGGAACTCGGTATTTTTTACCGATACATGCAGAAAACAGAGGAAAAATCTAAAGGTTGAAGAAGGAACAGAAGCGTGAAACGAAACAACTCACCCATACTTTGAGTGGTGCAAACCGATTAAAAAGGAAGGGCGTGCAAACGGTGGAAAAGCGACGGAAGAGAAACCGATGGTGGAAAAGCGATGGAAGAGAAATCGATGGTGGAAAAGCAATGGAAGAGAAAACGGCAGTGGAAAAATAGAAGAGAAAGCTACGGTGGAAAAGTGGAAATGTGTCGGGAAGCCTTTACAGAAGATGGTTTATTTTTTTGGGAGGGAAAATTAGAAAATTGAAGGGAGTGCATAGTATGTTTTAATTACAGGTATTTGTAGTTTTTCTTACTATTGTATTTAGGAGTCTATATAGTAAAGTAGATAGGGGCATTTAAGGCATAGTTATCCCATTTATTATGTGGAAATTAACTGTTTTGCTATTTTGACAATTTAAAAATAAATTTGTCATTGATCCAAAGTAAAACTTAGATTTTGCTATTCTTCTTGTCGTCCATGTAAATTTGACCAAAATAATTAACTTGATCAAATGGTCATGAAGAAAATAGGTGACACCATTAGGATTTGCCAATTTATGTCTTCAATTTCAATTTGAGACACGTATCAACTTTTAATTAGTCTAAAATTCAATTATTTGTATTTTCGACATTCATTTGGTAATGACATTGACAATTTGTGACTAGTCCAAACTTTTTCATTCAACTGACACCATAAATATAGATAGATCTAAATCTTTTACTCTATGTCGTAAATACTTTATTTCAATTAACTTTATACATTAGTTTTCGGGTCAATTTATATAAATGATGTTTGTAATGGTATCATGTATAGAGTATTTTTTTAGATTTCCTTTTTCATGTTATCTATAATGATATGGTCTCATTTGGATTCTTGTGAAATATTTTTTTAGAAAAATTCAGTTTTATTTAGAGTTTTTTTTTTAAATTTATAAAATCGTCTTAAATATACTTCAAAGCTATTTTAATTAATGGACGAACATTCAAATATTTTTTTTCCAAAATTAAACATCTAAAAATATATTTGAAATAATACAATATACCTTTAATTTTCATATATCAAAGGTAGAAAATATCAAATGCAAATAAAGTCAAACCTTGATTAAAATGAATGGAATCGTATAAATTTAACCTATTGATACACAAATTAGAAATTTGTTTAACATAATGTGTCCAACTTATGATCTTGATTTTAACCTAATCTTTTAAACCTAGTCTAAATTCACACACCTACTGTACATATTTATGATTATGAAAATGTTATTAAGGTGTAGAGTTGAATGTATAATATTTTGTCATTTAAAGTTATACTTTTAAGGTTCATCTTTCGATATAAAAAATCTGATTAATAATATTAGTAAATTCAATGTTAGAAGAAACATATAATTAGGTAATTTTTGACATATGGGTATTGGGGTTATGGTTTTTCATATGCACAACACATCAAAGCTTTTACTGATTCATTGTATGAAAACCAAAAGTGTAATTTAGATTCATTGGGACTCTTAACTAAGAATATTTCTTATTCTCTAATGTTAATTCACAAAGTTGGAGGGATTTACTACATTTGGAAATATTGTGTGAGTAATGTTTTTTGTTTCTTTGTTTTTCTTTTCTCAATAAAAAGTTATGCTTTAATAAATTTGGTAACGTGCTTAAGAAAATTAGCACATGTGATGCAAATTCATAAAACGTGTTCTTTTGGGAAATTGCTAACATATAGATGTTGAAAATTTTGAACTACAAATCTTTAGATCGTTAATGTATATGTAGATATTGTGTTGTGGTGCAACCTGAATGCTAAATCTTTGTATGTTGGTTGCTATGCAAAGGTTAATTAACACAACACTCTATCTCTAGCGTTTGCATGTTGGAGAAAGGTTGAAATCAGAAGGAAAATCTGACCAGAAACAACGATTTTGAATCGAAGTGAAGAAAAAAAAGAGCTTTTCTGTGTATTATGTATTTTCCAAAATTGTATAGTAGTGTACATATTGAAGATGCATAGTAAGATATGTGACAATAATTTGATTAGGGAAGGTGATTTACGCACTTCTTGAAATTTCAATAACTATGGTTGAGAGACAACCCACAAATACGTTTGTTTTTTTCTTGATTCCACAATGTAACACACACTATTTAAAGTCATGCGCATGAAAACCTCAGGTCACCATAAAACTCTAGAAAAAGACCGTTATTAAACTTTTCACAAAAGAAAATAACACCTTCACAATCACATTCATTGCTTCATAAAGTTTGTCATAGACAAACTGCTTAAAACAAGCTAGGAAGACAATCACATCTAAATTTGTACCAAAACACCCAACCTCACATAGTTTGTTAGAAACAAACCACTCCAAAACTAAGCTATGAATACTTCACAATTATCCATCCAAGCTCATACTAAGACCACTAAAGCTATTGAGGCCCATGAACACAGAGGATTCTAGAATAATTCTTTTTGTTACGTCTTTCACGAGAGGATCCACTAAGTTCCACCCAAACCTCACATACTTGAAAGAGATAATTCCTCCCCTTAACAATGGTTTCATAACTCGAAATTATTTGTGGTGAAAGCATGGTAGGTAGAGAAATTGACCACGCTCTAATGTACAGTAACTATTTTAGTTATAGGAGAATAAGTATCAAAGTAATGAATACTTTGTTTTTGTGTCTATTTGAGAACTACTAATTTAGCCTTGAATCTTTCTTGTAATGCCCCAAAATCTAAGGTAAATTATTTTAAGTATCTTACGCTACAACTGTTGTAATTTTGGGTGTTACTTCGTTGTTTTAATTTTAATTTTTTTTCTTTCATCGGATCTTATTGGAAAATATCCAAGTGTTGTGCCATGGGAAGATGCTTAGTTATGTTGATGAAGTTTTGGGGAAAGAGAAAGAAGATTTAAAATAATAATTATATGATGGAAAATATAATTATTATTTGTTAAAAGATAATTGTGTTTTATTTGGAAAAATAAATAAATAAATAAAAGGGAGATTTGGTGGGATTTATTTGAGGAGAGAGAAGATTTGTTAGTTTTGGAATTAAATAAGGAAAAGGAAAGGGGCAATTAATTTTGGTTTATTTTTTTTATATAAACGAGCATTGGGACCCGTACACAAAGAAAAAAAACCCTAAAATCCTCTTTTTTATAAACCCTAGGCTACCGCCGCCGCCGACCGCCGTCGTCCTTCCCCGCACCGCCGACCGCCGCCGCTGCCAAGGAACCCGAGCCCTTCACGAGTAGCCATCACCCCTACTGTCCGCCGCTTACTGCGTCTTCGTCAACACCTCGCCGCCAGCCGTCGATCGTTGCCTCGCCGTCACGGTCGTCGCTCGACATCGCCAGCAATCTTCTCCGCCGTCGCGTCGCTACCCCGTCGATCGCGCGTCCAGCCGCTCCGCTGTCGAACGCGCGTCCAACCGCTCTGTCGCCGAACGCGCGTCCAGCCGCTCCACCGTCGAATGCGCGTTCAGCTGCTCCGCGTAACTGCCCCGACCCGCGCGTCCAGCCACTCCGCGTAGCTTCCCCGACCCACGCGTCCAACCACTCTGCGTCACCACCCGACCCGCGCCTGCTCCACGCTGCAAGTCGCGTCGCGTGCGCCCGCTCCACGCCGAAAGTCGCGCTACGTGCGCCCGCTCCACACCGCAAGCCGCGTTCGCGCCCTTCTTCGTGAGCCGAATTTCAGCTGAGTCGTGCCTTCCTCCAGACGCGAGCCGCGCCATCCAGCCGAACCGTCAAGCTACTTTGAGCCACAAACCTATCTGGATCTTTTTCACCTGTTTGGTAAGTTGATTGGGTTTTGGAATACCCAATTAAGGTTAAATTTTTTTGGATCTTAAATAATTTAACTATGGGTTAAATTAAATTGTTTCTCCTAAAGGACCATTTGCACCAGCTGAAGTTGGAGTGTAGGTTTTCTTCAGTTAAGGGCTAATTTGCTGCAACCTCGAACTTGGGTAAGTAGTTTCGACTGAATTCTTGGGTTCCTAGTCGTTTGATGGTTAGGTTATTCAAATTGGTGTCTTTCTAATTATTAGGATCTTGTCACTTGGGAAGTGTGGTTTTGCTGTAGTTTTGACTGAGTTAATCTCCAGGTAAGAGATTCTCCTACTAGACCTTCGAATTACATTAAAGAGACTGAATGTATGAATATATGGTTACGCACGATTGATAGCTAAATATATAACTCGAGGTTATTGAGAGAGAGACTGATATTGAAATTGTGCCTACTGGTTGACTCTATGGTTAGTGTGAATAGCACGTTGACACTATCGCCCTCGTCTTAATGACATAGTTTTGTGGTTGAGGACGACGTGATATGATATGACATGGTTTGATATGTTATGGCATGATTTGACGTAATTATGACATGTTATGATAGGTTATGATGTGATTGATGAGATGTTGTGTACATGCTATGGGTAGGGTGTATGTTAGCTTCTTATTAGAGTCGTACCCACATGGGTGTCCTTCGAGATCACCACTCTTTTGACACAGACATGATGGAGAGATTCGACGGGATCGCTCACGCTTATGACTGTATTCCGACGGAATTACTAGTCTGACATTGACATTGACACAGACATGATGTGAGTGATTCGACGGGACCATTCACAGCCTGATCGTCTTAGGTGCTCCCTTGGGTTCACCAAAGACCAGCTTGTTCCTACGGGATCACAGATTTCACGTGTTCGGGAACGAGCCAGTTCAGGGGTACCACTCTTCAGGACTGTAATAGGAAGTTAACAGGCACCTAGTGGGACTAGTAGTGGGTCCCTTACTGAGTATTTTATACTCACTCTTTCCATTTCCATTTTTCAGGTAGAGGTAGAGGTAAGGGCAAGGGCAAGCTGGCGAGCGACCAGAAGTGACCGTGGCGAGCCATAGGGATCTTATGCTTTCACTTCACGTCATAGTCCAGATCTTAACGTTTGCAATTTAGTTTATTCTTTATTTGTTATTTTATCTCTTTAAAATTTAGTTAGGGCCCGAGTTAGGATTTTATTTTTTTTTCTTATTTCTAATCACATTTGTCTACACTTTTAAATGAAAATTTTGAGGTTTTGTTTTATTTTATTTTTCCAAACTTTACAAATTTATTTATCTTTAAATTAGTAATGGCTTCGACTTAGTATAAGGAGTTGGGTCGTTACATTTCTATTAAACAAATAGATTTAATTTTTTTTTTACTTAACTATAGGTTTCTTGTATTGAAATGCTACTTTGGCTAAGCATTCTTAAATTCTCATGTAGTTGAGGTTTGGTGAAGATAACCTTGCAGCTTCAAGTACAATTTCTATGTCCAGCCTAGATAATAAAACTTCCAGACACCAAGTTCCTACGCAACGAAGGTACATATAGAATATCACTCAATGATAAAGGTTTCTCTAAAAGAGAATTTTAAGAGAACCTTCCATTTTCCAAGTACTCCTACAATAATGGAGTCATCCATGAACGCACTTCAAAAGCTATGAAAGAGTTCTCAATTTGAGTTGAAGTGTCTCAAAGCTCCAATATACAAGATCCAATCATATTTGTTTTTCACTGGGTTAACTCCCAATCACAACAACAATTGTAACACCCCAAGCCCAAGATTCGGACTAGGATTTAAATTTGAATTTCCGAAATTCCTCTGTGACCTAACAATCATCATCCCTACTTGTTTTAAAGGTTTATTAGAGTAAAAGTCATCCCCACAAACCAACACGGGTCTTCTCAACATGCTTTGTCCTCACTCACATATTTCTTAGGAAAATTCCTAGAAGGTCAACAATATAGAATTGTTCCAAACTAAGCACGCTTAATGTTGGAGTTCTTATGATTGAGCCACCGAAAAGTAAGGTGCTCCTTGTTAGTATATGAAGTAACTTTTAATTCTTTGAAGTATTTCTTAACCTTAATTTCATGTGCTTATGATCCCTCTCATTCAGATTTGACATCGGTTCATTCATGACCCTCTTCTAAACTCGGGGATTTACAATAATAATGCCATTTTTCTTAACAAAAATCGGCCAGTGAGGCATATCATTTGATTTAATCTCCTTTTCTTTTGGTTGGACCGGTAGGTTTTCTGACTTGGTTTTTCACATATATAACATATCAACTTGATATAATTTCAATTCTCCCAACAACAATCTTAGAATTATATCCTTTATCTTGCGTTGGTTTATTTTTGCACATTGTTTCCCTTTACCTTCCCTTTGCATTGAAACTTCTTTATTTTATTTTTTTCAATAGAAGACTTCAGATGTTTTTGAGAATTAACTGAATTTAAAGATTTAAAAATAAGTTTGTTTGTTTGTTTTTTGTGTATTGGCTTCTTTAGTAGACATATGATTAATAATTAATTCATTGGATGTCATATCATTCTTCTTGTGTTTCAAATGATTGTGGTAGCTAGTAGGGAGAAAATTCTTAAGTAATTAACACATATGCTTAAAGGATCTTATCTTCATTCCTTTTGATAAAAAATTTATCGTGAAATTCTCATATTTATGAACTTGGTCCACAATCAACTTGTCATCCATCATCTATAACTTATAGTCGATTGCCAACAAAATATTTTTTCCAAACATATATCATCACTTCTGTATGTCGATTCTAGAGTATCCAAAATCATTTTTGTTGATTTATGGATCACAAAAGGATTTAACAAAGAGTTATCATGAAGTTAAATAGATTTAAACCAACCAAATTCAATCAAACCATCACTCAACGGAGTTTTTATACATTTTTTTTTTGTATTTTTCAATTCTTTTTAAGTTCTCACCTATTTTTCAACTTATTGCTGCCATAATAGTTCTGTTTTTCCTAACAAGGAAAACACGACTAATCATGATTTAAATGGTTTCGCATCTTCTACAAGGTCTTCTATGATCTAAAAAATATATCATTCCATCTTTTGTTTTGCCTTTTGGAGTAGCTTTTGGTTGTTACTTGTTAGTTTGTAGAGTTGTTTGGTTGAATTATATTCATTATTTTAAAAAAAAGAATTTAGATAAATTAGTTAAATTAGTTAAATGAAATACATGATTAATGATTTAAACATTTCTCATTAGATAATTCAAGTAGCCAAGAAAAATGGTATCTATTTATGTTAGAAAGAAAAGTGCATGGAAACAAGATTGCAAAGCAAAATTGACCAAACAAAAAACATGGTCTACACATAAATGGACCAATGACTTTAACCAAAGATATTTCACATTAAATGGGTCAAAGTTTGAAAAGGAAAAAAGCAAACTATAGGGATGGGTAGAATATATATATATATATATATATATATATATATATATATATATATATATATATATATATATATATATATATATATATATATATATATATATATATAGATAGATAGATAGATAATTTGAAAACTAAAAGGTATGCATTTAATGCATTTTTTGAAGATTCTCACCTACATTTAAAGCATGGGAGAAGCTGTTTGGTGGGTAGGTTTTGTGATGGCAAACAAAGAATGAAATCTTTTACCTTTATCTGATATTTTCTTTGTTTATTTATTGTCTTAGTGATAGGGATTTTCATAGTTTTAATCTTACTACATTTATTGTATTAAAAAAATTCATTCCAAATACGAAATAGTGTACTAAATATTCAATCTTAATATTAAAATTAAAAAGAAAATATCTCAATATTTTATATATTTTTGTTAACTAACCGTTACAAATATAATAATTATATTCAAAATAATTAAGTACATAACAATATTCTAAAAAAACTACAAATATAATGCTAAAGTTTATCGATGATAGAAGTATATCATTAATAGACCATGTTGTAAATACTGGTCTATTACTAAAAAACCATAAGAGACTATCAACGATAAAAGTCCATCAATGATAGAATTTACTATATTTACAATTTTTTTATATACAGAATTATTATTCTTAATATCGGTACTCGTTATAATTACCATTTTTGTTAGTTTTTAAAAAATAAGGTTGAGAATATTGTTATTCATTCTAATTCGATAGTGATCTATTAGAATATTAATTATTTGAGATTTTAATATTTGGATTTTGAATGTTTGAAATAATTAATATATGTATTTAAGTATATAAGTTAGCTTAACAATGTATAAAAATAAAAATTAAATCAGAATTAAATAATTAACTAATTAAATATAAGGTAAAAAAAATCATAAATTTAATATATAGTTAATATGAATTTAATTATTTAATCACTAAAAATAAAAATAAATAATTTTATTTATATTAATTTACTATGCTATTTTGTTACTCTTAATTTTGTCAAATATAAAAATGTAAGATATTAAAAAACTCATTATTAATTAAAAGTCTAAAATGATTTGAAAGAAATAGGAAGGTTAAAATGAAATTCGGTATTGTGGTGGGGGTGGTTAACCAGCCTTGGGCCATGACCCAATATCCATTAAGGCCCATTAAGACCCAGAAAAGCCCATCGAGAGGAACAATATTCATTCAAACTCTGACTTTCACTCCACATCACTTCCATCTAAACAAACAAATCTCTACTACTAACCATACTATCAAAACCTTTCATCACTTCCATCTAAACAAACAAATCTCTTCAAATGCTCGGACATCTTATATTACTACAAAACTGTTGAAATTAAATTAATCTAAACTTAATACATGAATTTGCATTATTAAATATGCATGAATAGTTGAGATACATGGAATAGTTAATCACTAAATACATTGATATACGAAGAGTCGCATGTATTGATATTTATTGTTAATGACTTTTAATATACTTTTCTATTAGTATAAATATGTGTAAGGTTTCTCATTTGTAAATAAGAAAGAAAGCAAGAAATTCAAGTTTAAGAAATATTATTCAAGTTCATTCTTCTCAATTGTGTGAATAAGAGAATAATCTTCTTTTCTTGTTTCTTGATTTGTATTGTGAGGGCCTATTACGTTTCCAACAAGTGGTATCAGAGCTTCAGTTAGATATGACTTCAAATGGTAACATGTTGCAACCCCAACTTCCAAGGTTCAGCGGGAAGAATTTTAATCAATGGAGTATTCAAATAAAAGTGTTATATGGCTCTCAAGAATTGTGGGATATTGTTGAAAGAGGATACACTGAAGTTGAGAATCAGAGTGAGCTCACAAATCAACAACTTGTTGAGTTAAGAGAAAATCGTAAGAAAGACAAAAAGGCTTTATTCTTCATTTATCAAGCTGTTGATGAATTCATTTTCGAGAAAATTTCAACAGCTACTTCTGCAAAGGCGGCTTGGGATATTCTACGATCTACCTATCAAGGAGAAGATAAGGTAAAGATGATAAGGTTACAAGCTCTCAGATTCGAATTTAATTGTATTAAAATGAAAGAAACTGAAACTATTGAAGAATTTTTCAATCGTATTCTTGTAATTGTCAATAGTTTAAGATCAAATGGTGAAGAAGTAGGCAATCAAAGAGTTGTTGAAATGATTCTTAGAAGTATGCCAAGAAAATTTGAGCATATCGTCGTTGCAATTGAAGAATCGAAAGACTTATCTACGTTGTCTATAAATAGCTTGATGGGTTCTCTTCAATCCCATGAGCTAAGATTGAAACAATTTGATGTTAACCCCGAGGAAGCTTTTCAAATGCAAACTTCATTTAGAGGCGGTTCACGTGGAAGACGTGGCGGTCATAGAAGACGAGGAGATGGAAGAAACTATGATAATAAAAGCGGTGCAAATTCTGAAAATTCACAAGAAAGCTCTTCTTTATCTCGAGGAAGAGGAAGCGGAAGAGGAAGAAGCTTTGGTAGAAACCAAGGAGGTGGTTGTGGTAATTTCTCGCAAATTCAATGCTTTAATTGCAGAAAGTATGGTCATTTTCAAGCAGATTGTTGGGCACTAAAAAATGGAATTGGAAATACCACCATGAATATGCATAAAGAACAAAAGAAAAATGATGAAGCTAGACATTCTATTCCTCGCATGTAGTGTTCAAGACAATGTTGTAGAGCATACATGGTATCTTGATAGTGGTTGTAGTAAACACGTGACAGGAAATAGAAGTATATTTGTTACTTTGGATGAATCTTTCCAAAGTGAAGTGAAAACTGGTGATAATACCAGACTACAAGTCAAAGGCTAAGGTGATATTCTTGTGAAGACAAAGAAAGGCACAAAACGAGTTACAAATGTATTCTATGTTCCAGGTCTAAAGCATAATCTTTTGAGTATTGGCCAACTGCTTCAACGAGGTTTAAAAGTTTCATTTGAAGGTGACATATGTGCAATCAAAGATCAGGCCGGTGTTCTTATTGCCAAGGTAAAAAATGACTGCTAATAAGATGTTTCCTCTTAACTTTACATATGGTCAAATATCTTGCTTCAACAGCATATTGAAGGATCCATCCTGGCTTTGGCATTTTCGATATGGTCACTTAAACTTCAAATCACTATCTTATTTGTGCAAAAATCATATGGTGAGAGGTATACAAAATATCAACCATGAGACAAATATTTGTGAAGTGTGTATTCTTGCAAAACATCATCGAGATTCATTTCCAACTGGAAAAGCTTGGAGAGCCTCTAAACCTCTCGAGTTAATTCATACAGATTTTGTGGTCCTATGCGAACAACAACAAATGGAGGTAATTGATATTTCATAACCTTCATCGATGATTTCAGTAGAAAGTTATGGATTTATTTTTTGAAAGAAAAGAGTGAAGCGGTTGTATGTTTTAAATCCTTCAAAGCTTTTACTGAAAATCAAAGTAGTTACAAGATAAAAACTTTGAGATCTGACCGTGGTGGAAAATATCTAGCTTTTGGTAATTTTTTCAAGGAGCAAGGAATTCATCATCAAATGACAGCTCGAATGACTCCACAGCAAAATGGAGTTGCAGAGAGAAAAAATAGAACAATCATGGAAATGGCGAGAAGTATGCTAAAAGCAAAAAATCTGACAATGAATTTTGGGGAGATGTTGTTGCATGTACTGTTTACATTTTAAATCGAGCTCCAACAAATAGTGTTCCAGGTATGACTCCTTATGAAGCATGGTGTGGTGAGAAACCATCTGTTAGTCATTTGAGAGTGTTTGGGAGTATAGCTTATTCTCATATTCCAAATCAGCTAAGAGACAAGCTTGATGATAAATCTGAAAAATGCATTATGGTAGGTTATAGTGAAAATTCTAAAGCATATCGATTGTATAATCCTATGTCAAGAAAAATTATTATCAGTAGAGATGTGATTTTCAGTGAAGATGAATCATGGAACTGGAGTGACGACGTTGATGAAGCTAAAAGTCCATTTCATGTTAATATAGATAAAAATAAAGTTGCTCAAGAATTAGAGCAAGCAGAAATTCAAGCGGTGGAGTCATCTTCATCTTCAACATCATCTTCCACAAGTGATGATGAAATCTCACCAAGGAGAATGAGGAGTATTCAAGAAATTTATAATACCACTAACAAGATTAATGACGATCATTTTGCTAATTTTGCATTGTTTGGTGGTGTTGATCCTGTAACCTTTGATGAAGCCATTCAAGATGAGAAATGGAAGATTGCACTGGATCAAGAAATTGATGCGAGAAGAAATGAAACATGGGAGTTGATGGAGCTTCCGACAAACAAACGAGCTCTTGGAGTAAAATGGGTGTACAGAACAAAGTTGAAGTTAGATGGTAATGTTGAAAAATACAAGGCAAGACTTGTTGTAAAAGGCTACAAGCAGAAATATGGTGTAGATTATGAAGAAATATTTGCCATTGTGACAAGAATTGAGACCATTCGATTGATTTTGTCATTAGCTGCTCAAAATGGATGGAAAATTTATCAAATGGATGTAAAATCCGCTTTTTGAATGGACACTTGAAGGAAGAGATATTTGTTGCACAACCTTTGGGCTATGTGCAAAGGGGAGAAGAAGAAAAAGTGTACAAGTTGAAAAAAGCCTTGTATGGATTGAAGCAAGCTCCGCGAGCTTGGTACAGTCGTATCGACAGTTTTTTTTCTAAAGACAGGATTTCGAAGGTGTCCATATGAGCATGCACTCTATGTCAAAGAAGACAAGTATGGCAAATTTCTCATCGTTTCTCTTTACGTTGATGATTTACTTTTTACTGGAAATGATAAATTTTTGTGTGATGATTTTAAGAATTCCATGAAAAAGGAATTCGAGATGAGTGATATGGGTCTCATCCACTACTTTCTCGAAATTGAAGTTAATCAAAATAAAGGAGAAATTGTCATTTCACAACAAAAGAATGCTCATGATTTACTAAAAAAATTTCGGATGGAAAATGCTTCACCTTGCAACACTCCCATGGATGCAAATTTGAAATTGTGCAAGGATGATATTGGAGAAGCAGTCGATCCAAGTTTATATCGAAGCTTAGTTGGAAGCTTAATGTATTTGACAGCAACAAGACCTGATATTTTATTTGCTGTAAGTATGTTAAGCAGATTTATGACAAACCCGAAAAGAAGCCATTGAGAAGCAGGTAAAAGAGTTCTTCGTTACATTCTTGGCACCATTAATTTTGGAATTTATTACAAGAAAGTTTCAGAATCAGTGTTGTTTGGTTTTTGTGATAGTGACTGGGGTGGTAATGTGGATGATCATAAAAGTACATCTGGTTATGTTTTTAGTATGGGTTCAGGTGTTTTTTCATGGACTTCAAAGAAACAATCTGTTGTTGCCCTTTCTACAACCGAAGCAGAATATATCTCGTTAGCTGCAGGTGGATGTCAAGCTTTATGGCTTCGGTGGATGTTAAAAGAATTGAAGTGTACTAAAAAATGTGAAACTGGTTTATTTTGTGATAATGGATCTGCCATAGCATTATCAAAGAATCCAGTTTTCCATGGAAGAAACAAGCATATTAGAATTAAATATGATTTTATCAGAGGCTTGGTTAAAGATGGAGAAGTGATAATAAAATATTGCAAGACCCAAGATCAAGTGGCTGATATTTTTACAAAGGTGCTCAAGTTTGACTTATTTGTTAAATTCAGAGGAAAACTTGGAGTTGCTCAAGTCTAGATTAAGGGAGGATGTTGAAATTAAATTAATCTAAACTTAATACATGAATTTGCATTATTAAATATGCATGAATAGTTGAGATACATGGAATAGTTAATCACTAAATACATTGATATATGAAGAGTCACATGTATTGATATTTATTGTTAATGACTTTTAATATACTTTTCAACTAGTATAAATATGTGTAAGGTTTCTCATTTGTAAATAAGAAAGAAAGTAAGAAATTCAAGTTTGAGAAATATTATTCAAGTTCTTTCTTCTCAATTGTGTGAATAAAAGAACAATCTTCTTCTCTTGTTTCTTGATTTGTATTGTGAGGGCCTATTACGTTTCCAACAAAAACAAGGTGCGGATGATCTTATTATCCACTTTGCAAGAATCTTGAATTTTCCAACCCCTCAATTTGATAATTAGCTAGTTTCAATATGATCAACCAAAATACAGACTCTTTTATTCAAAATAACTATTAGTCTTTAGTGGAAAATATTGGATCGATCCGGACGCAAAAACTACGGATTACATCGATCTAAATTTAAGCTTTTATAAGGGAAATAACTTCTTTATGTTAAAAAAGTTTGGGTTTTTATTATTTTATAATTAATTTAAGCAATTAAATTAAAACGATTAAATTATAAATTTAGCTTCTATAGTTCAGAGAGAAAGCTATATTTTAAACTATATGATTCATAACTAATTAGTATTTAGTGATTTGGTTTAATAAAATATTTGTAAATAGATGTGTATGGTAGAAACAAGGGATAGTTGGAAATGTAGCAATTATATTCAAAATAATTAAGTATATAACAATATTTTAAAAAAATTGCAAATATAGCAAAATCTAGACCATGTAGCAAATGTTGGTCTATCATTGATAAACCATAGCAGTTTATCAACGATAGAAGTCTATCAGTGATAGACTTTGCTATATTTGCCATTTTTTTAAAATATTGTTACAAACTTAATAATTATTCTAAAAATTGCTACATATTATAATTACCCTAGAAAAGAATTTAAGAAGTTGTATGACACTATATAAAAACAATTAATTAGGGTTTAGGGTTTATGAAACTATAATGAATAATAATTAAAATTTATTTATTTTTTTTATGTGAAGCTGACATGTACCTAATTAACACGTTCTTTCTCCCCAATGCTAATTATAACTTTCTTACAATTATAATGATCAAAAGTTTGTGATGTGAGCTATTAATATAGATTAATTAAAATGTTGCATCAGATTAGGTAATTGGAGGGTGCAATTGATGATGGGTGTAGATGAGAATTTGAACGAAGTTGCCAATATTGGGAAAAAAGTTGTTTTTCTTTGCTTTCCTTTCATCTTCCTCATTTTCAGTTCTCTCTCCCATTCTTTGATATTTCGTAACTTCATTTGAACCAAACCTCACTGTTCTTCACGCACACACTCTCTTTATCTTTCTCTTCATCCTCAAAAACTCTTTCAAAATTATCCAAAGAAGAAAAAGGCAACACAACACCCTATTCAGCCATGGATCCCCACAATGAAAATATGGTAAAAACATACTGCTTCTCCCTCTCTTTTCCCCCTACGTCTCCACATTTCATTTTGCTTTTGTAATTCTCTGTTAATTTTTGTCTTCTGCTGGATGATTGTAACCTTTAAGGGGTGTTTGAGGGTACATGTGATGTCATGAAATAGTGAAACATACATAGGGAGTTGTGAACTTCTAGTTCCATAGTATAAGAAGATATAAAATTGGTGTTTTTTTTTTTTTTTTTTTAACGGTGTGAGACCATGTTTTGTTTTGGGATTTAGGGAGGGTGGTTATTTACCTCGAGTTTATGCTCAAAATGTCATTAGGTTAATATATTGGGAACTGGAAAGAGTAAAATTTAACAGATGTGGCAAAATATTGATTTTCAAAGTGGATGGGTTGAAGAAAAGAAAAGGCCATATACATTCGATATTTTCAAAATCTGGAAGAAACGACATTTTGGAGGCAATGAAAATTCGGTAATCCATAAAAGAAAGAAAGTGTTGGTTGAAAAGTAATTGTGTAGATGAACATTTGATATTGTACTTTTTAAGGCTCATATTGAATATAATTTATATATATACACATTTGTAGGAAGAAATGTGTGATGTGTGTGGTGATATTGGGTATAATGAAGTAATTTTCACTTGCTCTAACTGCAAAATAGCTCGTGAGCACATGTAAGTTTTTACTTCTTTTCTTCTATCATTGCTTCTTTATTATTATTATTATTATTATTATTATTATTATTATTATTATTATTATTATTATTATATATATATATAAAAAAAACACTTCAATTTGAATTTACAAAATAAAATCACGTTTTTAGACCTTATTTGGTTTTTGATTTGTTATTTAATTTTTATTTTTTTTATAGTTTTGAAAAATCAAGAAAAGTTCTTAAAACTAAACTAAAATGTTGTTCTTTGCTTTTCAAATTTAGATCAAAATTCTAACTTTTCTTTTCCTTAAAAAAGATGCAAATTAGAGTAAGAAATTAAGAAGAAATAAATTTAATCTTGATCAACGGCCAAGAAAAAAAAAAACAAAATATTACCAAATGGGACCTAATTTTTGGTTTTCTGTTGTCGGAAACCAAACATATCATTTATAAATTACTTTTTATTAATAATATAAGTTTTGAAATTCAAGTCAAAATTTGAAACTAAAAAGGTAATTTAATTTTTAAAAAGGTAATTTAATTTTTGTTTTTGAAATTTAGGTGAAAATATTTGGTTTGTTTTTACTTAAATTTTGTTTTCATTGCTTAGTTATGTGTTGTTTGGTATATTTTTGTGTAGCAGTTATTGTATGAGTGTTCATAACTTCGAGAAATTTCCAGAAAGTTGGGTTTGTGATTCATGTAAGGCCAACATCAGAAACCTTGTTCATGAATCTTCAACAAATGTCGTTGGACTTCAACTTCAACAACCATCCACTAAATCTCAAGGTTTCTTTTTCCCCTCATGTATTCATGTTATCTAATATGACATTTGAGCCTATGAAGGCCAAACAGATGTTTCGTATTAAAAAACAAATTCAAAGCACTATGATCGGCTAAAAGCAGAGAGTGAAGATACTTTTGCCATATTCATATATGATGAAAATTTGGAAGGAATTTCCAGAAAACACTCGAAAACACTTTTTTCAATGGTTGTCATGTCATATCATGAAAGTAATTTTTTAGTTTCAAAATCTTCATATCCCTTTACTGATCTAGTACTCTCCCCCAGCTCTTTTGGCAATTAACAACACAGTTAGCAAATGCAATGCTAAGAAGGCTCAATTTGGTTCAACCCTAATAAAACAACAAAATTTCGTTGCCCAAGAACTTGCTCCACTAGTCCATAAACAAGATCAAGATCCTGGTGAGTGCCTGATTCGATTTGGCCTCCCGGGTTCCTCTAGTTAAAGTGTTGATATAATTATTTCTGGATCAATTAATGATTCACGTATATATATAGGCTCAACCTGCCTTTTTGAGTTTTAACTTTTTCTTGACTTTCTTTAGGCATAGCTACTCGTCGTACCTCTTTATTCGAGCGTGAGCAGAGGCGGGTTGAGAGAGCCGCTTGTCGAACTTCCTCGAACCAACTTCCCAACATCAACCCATTTGTGTACCAAGGGTCTTGTTCCTCTGAGGTTGATGAGATTGAGTATTTAAAAAGGACATTTGACATTTGGCGCGGGTTAGTAGAATTCCCCATGGAAGGGGAGTCAGGTTTTCAAGACCCAAGCCAAGGCTTTATCTTGGGCTTGCATGACTTTCGACGGGTGAGCTCAATATCCTTAACCTACTTTCTGTTAGATATGAATTCGACCTTATATTTGTCTCCAACCCTTTCAACTTAAACTTTTGGGTCTACAAGAAAGAGTATTAAAAGATATAATATTAAATGATATGACATTGTCGTAGGCTTTCACACGTTTCTCTATCTCTTTTGGAAGAATGGGAGATGAGCTTAATCACCTTTACCTCAATTATGTTCCTCGAGAAGAGCTAATGCGTGCCAACCGACGATTAGAAGAGGCTAAAGTCGAACTCGGATTATGTCAAGCTAGCTCTCAAGTGAAGATTGACAAACTCAAGGCTCGACTAGCTGAAGCAAAATCTCAGCTGTCTGATGCTAAATGCTTGGCTGAGAAGTTTAGCAAGACAGAAGAGTTTGTGGTTATGCAGAACAAAATCATGGAGTGTGGCGTAAATTGGTCGGTTCGACAAGCTTCGATAGAGCATCCAGGAATCGACTTCAGTTTCCTCCCAATTCGTTTTAAGGCTGCGTGTGATAATAACTTCGATGACTCAAGATTAGAGCCTTGTTCACCAGCCAAAGAAGGAGAAGAACAGTTTCATGATTCTTTGGAAATGAATCGAGTTGACTCTGATATGAGCAGTTGAACTCTCACTTTGAATATGTATTTTTGCATTTTGACTTTGGATTGTTATGGGCACATCAAAAAAGCTAACTAGTTTGAGAAATCTAAGTATAATTGTACAATTAACTACAACGTTACTATTTCAAATCCCTCATTGTTATAGTTTTTACTATTTCCTTATACCATCCCTCTGTCATAAAATGCATGTTTTTACCATATATTTTGTTACTTTTTCTCTCAAAAGAGTTGTTTTGTATGATATTTTTTTGACACTCCAAAGTATTCAAAAACAAGCAAAATGAATCTTTATCACTCGCTAAATATATTTATTAGATGTGTTAGAATACATTTAATTTATTATCTAGAGTGTCAAATGACTTAGTTATTTACATATTTGTCATCTTTTACATTTACGTTGTAATTAACTCTAGGATTTAGAAAAATACACTGTATAAACTCTCTAACCTTAGAGGCATCTCTATTCTTTATTCTGGATTATTCTCTCTTTGCCTAGTTCGTGGATGTAGCTAAATGAACTACATAAATCTATGTGTCGGCTCTTTACTATTTTATGTTTTTCTACTTTATGTATCAACTCCATAACAGTTAATCTATGATTTAGGCTACTTTTATAAGCATCCGATGTGTTCAATGCAATCACATTGTGTCTTAGACCAAGTAAGAGTGCATTCTAGTCATTCAACTTTTGGTGGTTTTGTGATATTCGGTCGTTTATCAGCTCGAAAATCGTCTAGGGTCATTGAAGGAATGCATTATGCATATGGCCTCTACCCAACCTCCTTGGCTTATAAATTATGAAGAATAGTGTATTATCAGTCTTCAACCCTCTTGGAAGGAAACTCAAGAAATAATTATCCAACAACTCTTGAAGACCAATAGTTTCTCTAAGGATCAGATTCGATCATTAAGTCATCCATACTTGCGAGGACATGTGTTCAGTGAGAATACACCTCAAGAATGGTCGAATCAACATCACAGAGAGCCCTTTAATTAGTGTGTAGTATTTTTTTTTTTTTTACTTAAAGGATTATTGTACAGTTGTACTATTTTCCAACTTTACTTCATCTATATTATTTGTTGTTTATCTCATTCTTTTATCTTTTTGTTTTCTTCAATGGACACTTTTAACCCTTCACATTTGAATTAAAAAAGTCTTATTCGTTTTCATCCCCTTATGGACTAATACTAGTTTTTCTGAGAGATACAGTCACGTGGATTCCTTAAGATAATAGGGCTTAAGCCGTCGCAACCATATTACATTACATGCATCTACCTTTCTATCTCTTTTGTTGAGTGAATGTTATGTTGTTAAGTTGAAGCGACCATTTGTCTTAACATGATAACAGAATCATAATGTTGTGAAGGTTGAGACATGCAAAACTCACAAAAGAATATGAGGTTAATAGTCCAGAAATAGGTTGTCACCTAATCTTAAACATAAAGTACATCTTGGAACATAAAAACAACATGAATTAACCTAAGATTTAGTTAGCTAAAGAAATATAAAATTAATTGCTTTTAGGCTCCTAAAAGATCTTGTATAACAAGATTGAATAAGAGTAATTCTCTCATCATAGTTGGTTGATGTTGACTTGATGCGACCATATAACTTTGGTATATTGTCTACAGGTTGAAATTACATTTAACTAATAGAAACTGTCAAGTTATAGAAAAAAAAAAACATCAAAGATAATTAATTACATTTCGACGCTTTAAATATGTCAATAAATTTCATACTCCTGACATCTTTAACATATATAATATTTCTCCTATAAAAAATATACATATTCTTGTTATTGACTTTCTCGACGCTTTGAAAAACGTCAAGTGCACTAAAATTTGACATTGAAACAAAGTTGAGAAATATAGTTAATTTTCTCGTAGCTGGCATTTATAATGAGACTTGGAGTAGGATGATTATATCTGTGAAGACATTGAAAGGGTTGCAAAAAGCATTATTGAAGGGCAAGACCTACAAAGATCAATAACAATCCAAGTCGTGATTTTTAGATTGACTTTCTAAAATAAGTATTTTTAAGTGAAAGAAAATATTCATAAACACCAAAAAATTAAATCTAAACGAGCCTATGCTTTCAACACGATTTATGTTTCTTAAAGTTTTCACATTGATGTACTACTCATACTATTCACAAAAATGGTTTCTTGTTTCTTAATACAGGATTGAGCATATGAAACCTTTACGTCTATCCTTGACCGTGTCGGCATTGCGAGCCTGTTATATATCGATTATGCCAACCCATAATCAATGCATACTCTCTTTCCGAGGGAGGTATTTAGGTTGTCAATGGAATGTTTCATTTTGAAGTAGTGATGTATTTTAGGGTTTATTTATTTATTGATCATTGTCATGTATTATTTATATTACAACTCGTCAAGTGGGATAATGTTAAATTTATGGACCGCCTAATGGAGCCACCCCATACAACCCCAACAATCTCATCACCCTCACCTAATGGATGTAAGTTGAGGATCAGATGGAGGTATTGAAGGTGTCGAGATAGGAAAAAGAACTGTGGCACAACAAATATGAGCATGCTACCAAAACAAACAAACAAACAAATAAAACTAACTGCAATTCCATCTTTCAAGAAGCAAATGCCAAATAGCAAAAAGTGAATGACACACTTACAATACTTGGGTTAAGAGGTAAATGAGATCAATCAACATGGCTAATAAACTACACAATAAGGTAACAATAATACAATAAAATAAAAATCATATTAGGTAACAAGGAAAACACAAAACGAACATAGTTCAATAGAAAATCCAAAATGTAGAACAGTAACATTCAAAAAGTGGGTCTGGCCCAGATATAAAAAACAACATGCGCTTCAAAGCCCAACTTCCTCACACATAATGGATATGCAAATAAAAGCAGCTTCACATTAATTTGGAGAGAGGAAAAAAAATTTAGTCCCAAGATAAGCCTTGTGAACTTGGTGTTGACAAGAAGCAACTTGACATTTAATAAAGGATGTGCCTGTGAAGCCCCAAATGAGATGCTAACTCAAGCAGGGATCATGTGCTTATATTGAATTTGACCTTTCATAGATAGATAGAGAGAGAGAGAGAGAGAGAGAGCGAGCGACAGATTCTAATACTAAGAAGATAGAAAGGGAAGTAATGAGATGATAAGAAAAGCGTGAAAGTGGAAACAAACATTCAAGCACTAGAAAGGTTATGGATATTGAGTTCATGAATTGCATGCGTTTGGCCCTCACCAATAATGAAACACCCGAGGAAAAAAAAAAACTATTACAGCAAAATGAACTTTTGCTGATCCTCCAAGCTAAGCAACACTTCATTAAAGTCCTTCCTATCATTTGGTTAATAAAAATTAGGGGGGGAAATTATGTATAAACTAGCCTTTGGTGTTGTGCATGTGAGTCAATGATGAGTAGCTTTAACTTCACTTTGATTCATAGAAAAGCTTATGCTTCAACAGAAGGGAAATTGAATAAATGAGATTGATTAACTTGTAATAAAAAAAAAAAAAAAAAAAAAAAAAAAAAAAAAAGAAAAACTGATGGAACAACACATTATCTTATTCAAGGTGTTCAGCTGGGATAGATGAAATATAATTCTATAGGCCTGTACTCAAGTATAAGAAATAATTGTATGCGTTAAGAGTGAGAGAGAAGGCTGGTGTCCTACAATTTTGGACTTTTCTAAGGGTGGATTAGAAACGTACCTTCTCCACCAAGCATGTCATTTTTTTCTGACCTTGAGAGGGCAAAATGGTAAACTGACTTGAATAAATGGGAGAGAAATGCCATTCTTATGATTGTGTCCTTCCCTTTTACAACCTCTTTTGTTTTTACTTAATCAACAAAATTCAAGTCCAAGCAATAGCCATTCCTCAAGACACTATAAATGTATTCCAAAAGCATCACAAAAGGAACTATAATCACAACTTTCCTCTGCTGCTTCTGCTTCTATTTCAAGGCTCTTGGTTGAGGCAAATCGACAAACATGACTCGAATGCTTACTTTCCTGTTCTGTCTCTCTTCCTTCACATTTCTTTCCGTTGCCCGAGCTGACGGCAGAGCTCCTCATGGCTTGGTATATGAGAGCCCGGTGGCCTTTTCCCCAATGGCATATGATTTCTTCCATCCAAGCACTCAGAATCCCAATGGCAAAGACCCATGTGGTGATTCCAAATGTTCCCCCCTTCCCCTAGCGGCGCAAGTGCAATCCACTCCTGCACGAGAAAGCAAATACTCTACAACGATCCAGAACAGTAAACACCGTGTGGGGGCTGGGGGGATTCTGGGAATTGTGTTTGGCATCACATTCGCTGTGTTTTTGGCAATGGGAGTGTACTATGTTCTACGTACACGCCAAGCCAATGCAAACCGAGCTATGTCTGCTGCACAACCTAGCGCTTGACATGGGCAAAGCCAACATGTTTATCAGATTAGACAAACACTTCGGCACTTCACTTCTCTCTCTTTCTTGCCATGGCTTTACATATTTATTGTTTTGTTATAGAAGTAGGAGGCTAATCTAAAGCTATCATCAGATTTTCCCTAAACTTTTCATTTTCATCCCTCCTCTCCCTCGTGTATAAAATCAAGTTTGTAAAATTTTTGCCCCTTGGAGTTTCTAGATTTGGTCCTACTAATATAGGATACATTAACAAATGTCAAAAAAAATCCACAACTTTGCATTGAGAGCTTCGAGAAATTAAAGCACATTCAATCAACGCTACCAAAGAATAATCAACTGAAGGAAATAAAATATTTACCATCCCCATCCCGGCAATAAATGTTTGCAACAAAGAAGTGATTTTAGGACAATAATCAAAAAGTAAGATTATTAACACAATACGGTGAATCTGGAAACTATAGCCAAACAAAAATAGAACTGTTTGTAAAAGTGGTGGCAATTTTACAACAAAAGGTTCTGAGAACCAAGTTTTACCTTGAGAACACATACCATGCAGATGCTTCATGGTTGTACGATAGAACAAAAAATTACAAATATAAATGACAGAACTCATGCATATATTGCCAGATCAATGCCAAGAGAATCAAAATGACAAATGAAACAGTAAACAGTTAGCATTGTACAAAAAATGTATGATCTCACATTAAAGTGTAGGTGTAGTATAACAGATAAGTTCAAAATCTGGGAAATCTTTGAATCTTAATTCAACATATAAATTATAAACACAGATTTCAAAGAGCAGCATAGTTAGAGAGAGTGAGAAAGAGATGTCTGGAAGGCTGGGGAGCTAGACCTGGAACATTGCAGATTTCTTAGCTACCAATGAAATGTACTAAAGACATCAAAACTATATAAAGTACAGAGAAACAGGCTTAAATGTGGTGTAGACCCTTGTAAAGCTTATGGCTTTGTCCCACAGCCAAAAATCAATTAGTTAATAACTAAGAATGAGAAGTCTATAAATTTTACAAACCTTTTACCATTACATTTCACAAATTGTGATGTCCATTGTCCAGACATACGAATGAAAATGCAAGAAATCACATATCTAAAGCGAATGAAAGTTGAATCAAGGATGCAACTTTGAGCTATCTGACTTTGCTCCATTGGCACAAAATCTATAAATGATATTTGGAAACACGGATTCTCTTCTCTGAAATAGTTTTAAGGAAAGTGTTGACTGTCAATAAATAAATTACTCTATAAAATCTATTGAAATGTCTTCCCATACTTCGTTTGGGATAACTGGTATAACCCCACAAGACCTTCCAAGGGCAAGTATTTTGTTAGGCACTCCATTAGAAATTGAATACTGTAGTGTACAGACACAAAAAGTAACAAAAGGAAGGCCCTACGACCAGTTGACCATTAGTCCATAGCCCTCAACCTTTGTCTTTTAACTACTAACATACATGAGAATTATTCAAAAAGACAATCTTCTATCTTCTTAGGAGGCCAATTCATGACATTTAACTGAGTCTTTCCTACCTCCAACCTCCTGAGCTCCCCTCCTCGGCAACCTTGAGATCCCTCATTTTGGGAATTTATCTTCACTAAAATCCAAAAGAAGCTCCAAGGATTGGAAAGCTTACTTTTTTATAGCCAAACCACTTACTAAATGCCTTAAGAAGATTCTTTAAGACTTTCATTCGATAGATATACTTAGTTGCATCAAGGCCTCTGTTTGGGCCATTTTTCTTGAAAAACCAATACCGTATTGCTAATTGGAGTTGGAAAGGTGCTCGTGAATAATCTGCCATGGGAAAGACGTTTGGAAAGCTAAACCTGTTGCATCTACCAAAATCTCTTTTTTCTTGGTCTAAGAATGTTAGGCTTCAACATACCTGCTATAAATATATCCAGCACACTGACACAACACAGAACAATATAACAGCCACACACAATTCAGTTATGATTGGAGAAGAGATATAGATATGTATTCAATATGGATAATCAAAACACACAAGAGTTCCATAATAGTTTATCAGCCAAATAAGAGAGCTACTCTCTACCCAATGAACAACAACGTTCATTTAAAATACCAAAATATTCAGATGATCAACCCTAGCACAAAAAACCTAAATATAAACCCTCCTTCTGCTGCTTCCACGTGTTACTAGGACCACTGGCCATCCTAACAACCATGTTGTCTAGGTTGAATTACCCTTCTTACACCTCCTTTGGTAAACTTGGGTGATTGGAGACCTAGTAAAGAAACAATTTATTGATGGTATGAAATTACAAACATGGGATATCCCCAGTGTGGAGGAAAAGCCAAAGTTGTGTGTGTGTGACTATAGATTCAAAAAACAATGGAAAGGGAATGGCCAAGGCCAACCCCAAGCCTACTTTATTGGAGTAAGTATGCACTGACCTTCACATTTCATTTTGGGAGAACCCAAGGGTCAAAAAGACAGCCCTTAGCCCTCTCAACCCAAACCTTTACTCTCTTTCTAGAGAAGCCAATAGGACCACTTAGAACCTAACTCTAAGAGTTCTTCCCAACTACAGAAGCGCTCAATAACGCTTTTTCTACATACAAAAATTAAAAGATTGAAGAGGTCTGCTACGAGATGAGAGTAAAGATGAAGGGGGAAAGTGGATCCATCACCTTAAATCCTAAAAGCTAAATCTTTGCCTCCCAAGTCTCAACCTGCCACTTATGAAGATAAAACGGTTAAGTCAACTCCATTGGCGTATCGTGAGGTGTAAACCTTTCCAGAGCCTGTCTTCAAAAGAAGCCTTCTAATTCTTGCTAACATACTCATCAACCTAATCAGAAACCTTTTCACAGAATGTATGCTGTTTTATTAGAATAGATAGTGTTCATAAATACATAACATCTTTCATGATCTTTTGTGAATCAGTAGCCTAGCAAATTAATCAGACAACTAGCTGAACAAGATTAAAGTCAAGACTCAAAACAATTGCCTTTTTTCAGCTAGTAACGGATAGTACAAACTAAAATCCAAATTCAAAACTATACTAAAAAATATAATTAATAGGAAGCAACATATACAAAATCTCCAGTGTGGAAATGGAACTTTCAGAAATTTGATTTCTTTTAGGGAAGAAATTAAAGAAGGGATAGATACTTTTTTGCACTCCTGTGTTCCATAGCAACAAACCAAGGCGCTAGTTAATCGTCTCTTTTATATGACTATTATACGATAGTATTTAGCCATCAGTTTATCAATTCATGAGCATTAGCAGCGTATAACTGATTGCATTCTCACTCTTGTTCATATGAGGAACTACTAACCAAATATTCGACTACTTAGTCCCCAGAATAGTATGTTAACAATTTAACCTCATGACTTCTCAATGAAATACATAGGAAAAAAGGAAGTAAGAAAAAGAACAGTTTTATTGCTTTAAAGGCCTAAAGCTCATGGATTTGGAGTTTGATTCACGGTCATAACATCAATTCTTTGAAAATCCAGAATGTTAAAACTAGTAAATTTAAAATTATGTTTCCTTACATGTTTCACAAATTGATATTAGATACATTGATGAAAGAAACCATTCTCAACATATCACCATCCCCGTGAACTGAGTGCCTGAATCACGGGTCCAAACGTCTGGTCTACAGCTCTATTCCATAGGTGAGAAAACTCTGGGCCATACTTCTTTGCTAGTACAGGTTTTCTCATCTAAAGTAGTTTCAATGAGAATGATATTAAATTAATGGATTAGTAGCTAGATGGAAGTATAAAATTCAGAAAAGGAATTATACATATTTCACAAGATATGTATTTCTCAACTTTTAAATAGAAAAATAAATTAGCAAGAATTGAAAAAAAAAATATATTTATATTGATATAAGAAAGTAAGCACACAAAAAAAAAGTAAATAATTTATAGGTTAATACACTTTTCAGACATATATAACACTAATTTAGCAATTGCATTATTGAAAATTTTGATAATTTCATTCTCTTCTCCCCCTTAAACCAAAACATCCAAATTTCAAAGATTTACATTTTCATACATTTTTCAATGCAATGCCATCCTAACTGTCTCAAAACAATGGTTATCGTTAGGGTTACAAGAAAGGGGAATTACGCTTACTGGAGATTGGGTAGCTGGTGGATAGTTTTCGGAAATGGATTGGTATAAGCTTTTCCGTTGCTCAAAAACAACAACCCCGGCGAACGCGCTCCCCAATGCAAAACCAAGCAGTCGCTCCTGCAGTTCAATTTGGGACATCAACCAAAAAGGGAAAAACGGTGAGATCAAATTCGTATCAAAGAAACGGCAAGGAAATCGAATCAGATCGGAAATTCGTACGACCATAGACGGTAGGTTACCTGAGCAAGAACGGAAATCATGGTGACATAAAGCTTCACGGCTTGAATACCGTCGGAGAAAGAAATAAAGAAAGGTTTTTTGGGGAAAGATTATGGAGGGAACTGGGCGTCCACGATTGGGCCGTAGTAAAGAGAGAACCTTCGGTCCTAGCCGGACTGCACCCCAACTTTTGCTGCCATCAACGTGGAACAATTAAATGGTGCCACGTTTTAAAATCTTTTGTTTGATTCCTTTGAAGTTTTATTTTTTAAATTATTTCAACCCAGAAAACTTCTTAAATATAGAAAAATATTTTATACGTATATTTTATTATATTTTTTAAAATATTTTGATTTACTTTGCTACGTTTAAAAATAACTCATTTTCTCTTACCACGACAATAAATGTAACAAATAAATAAATGCAAAAAGGACAGCTAAAAACTAAAGGTAACAAATCAATTTGAATTTACAAATTGATAAAAGAAAAAGGCGATATGGACAACAAAAGCCATAAAGAATATGTTGAGTTCAGTCAAGGGTCTTCTTCATTGTTTTAGACTTGGGACTTTGTCTCCTTTATCCAATTGAAAAAAAGCAGATGCATGAGAGTTAAACAAAGTCACTAACAAGGTTCTAAATAAAAGTCATATTTTAGATAGATTTGATGTTTGAGATTCGCCTACCCAAGCTAGCCAATTAAGTCATGTTCTTTTCGTACTTTAAAAAAAAAACTTATTTTGGACGAGTTTCGTGTCAATCTCAAATTCTTTTAAAATTAAGTAACTCTCTTAATTATACTTTATTTCAAACTTATTTATTTGTCCAAAATTACTCCTAATAACGATTATTTATCCAAAATTTGTATAATAGTGTAAAATTTGGGGGCATTTTGTATAGTATTTGTAGCCACCTTACATAGTCCACTTTAATCTTGTTTATTTAATTACTTATGTATTATTTATGTTTGGTTACCTTTTCTTTCTTTCTCCATCCTTTTTTTCATTAAACATTTTTTTTATTCTTTCCTTTGTCATCTCTTAGGAAATGTATGGAATATATATATATATATATATATTATATATATTGGGAAGGGGATACAAGCTTGATCTCATAGATTTTCTCTAGGTAGAAAATCAGGAACTGTTTTTCAAGTTTTACTATCCTTGTTTTGGTTTGTTTGCACCATGGGAAAAAGATTCTTCTTATTATAAAATCTTAAAAATTTTATTTCACGCTTCGATTAACCAACAATGGAGGTCTCATTAATCTAGTGATGTTGTTTATATTCTGAAAGACATTCTCGTTCTCTCTAATTTATCCAGCTTAGACATAGCTAACAAAACACTTTTAGTAAACTACGTTATATCTGTGTGTCGATCTCTCTTTACCTTTTATTGTGTTCCTTATTGATTTCTTAACCATTGTTCCTTACCTTTAATTTAGATGCAAATTCAAATTTAAAAGCTCCATGACAAAAAGATATACACAAAAGATGACACTGTTTTGGTCATTATATAAGCACAATGTCTCTCTAGATCAGTAGAAAATGAGAGAGAAAGTGCTGTACAGAACCCCTACAAAAAATACTCTTTGGAAAGTAAAAAGCAAAACATAGAGAGAAACAAGTGAAAATTCTCAGCTAATTAAGTTGGAGGTTGGCTAAGTTTAAGAAATTGTCCCAAGGATCTTTACCTTACAATCAGCTCTAATTCTCTTCCCATTCTTTAGCTAGTTGTTGAAGTTAAATGAACTAATGCAACATTTCAGCTTAAGAAATTAAACATATAAAAAATTTCCCAAGCAACATTTATCTCTACAAACCCAGCTTGTAAAAAAGAACAAACCACGATTTATTTCGAGAATCAAATCCTCTCCTTTATGTATAACAAATGGTATATTTAAACACCATCAATAACAACTAACTATAAATTAAATGCTTGGAATTCTGTTTTTCTTTGTTTATATATACACAATATATTTAAAAACAAAGTGAGACATTCAATTTTCACAGCTACACAAAACTTTTGAGTTATACATGCATGATATGGTAATAACATCCTTTTACTTACACATTAAAGGCTACTACACACTTCAAATTTCATCTCAATGTGTCTAGAAATTCTCCTTGTGAAAGTGAAAACGAGTTGTTGAGCTTAAGCTAAACTCTTGACATAGTTTCCTTAATGTTTGGGTAAGTGTAGCACTTCCACAATAAAACACACCTGCAAAATCAGACAAAAACAAATTCATCCCTATATAACTATTCCCATCTTAATTCATACACTTTTACCTTTTATAAACGTTTCCAAACTACCTTGAAAAGTGGATCAATTCCTTTATGATTTTGAATCGTGGAAAGTGAGACTTGGAATGGTGTGGACCAATGACTTGAAATGAAATTTGATTTGATGCATTATTGTTATTTTAGGTCACCGCTAGTTTATATCAATCCTGATTTTCTTTTAGTGAAATTTTAAAAAGATTTCAAAATTTTAAAAGAATGAGTATAAAGATAATAGATAATTTAGCCAAATAACAGTGTCAATAGAAACCTTAAAATTTAAGATCTAATGGATAAAGTAAAATCACTAAATTTTGACCCTTTAAAAATATGTATAGAATAAGTTCAAAATGATATTCACAACCTGTTAGAAATATTTCTACTTAAAAATATTAAAAGAAAAAATTCATTCCAAACCCACTCTTAACCATTTGATAAGTATGGAGTTATATATAACTCGTTCAAAAATAATATATACTCACCTACACGCGAAGCCATGTGATTATTTGCCAATTCCGTAAACACCTTCCTCCAATTTGGTCTAGCAAAATGAGTTCGTATCTGCGAATAGTTCACATGAAAACTTACTAATTTATTGAACATTGGGTTAGAAAACTATTGAAATAGAAGATGAGAATAATCATAGACACAAATAATTAAGAAGATCAATATCGAAAACTAGTATGAATAATACCCGACTTTCGGAAAGAACGTCAACTCCATTCCTAGCATGTTGGAGCTTTTGCACCATGGTAATAAGAGCAGATCTTACATCTCCTTCCTCATAAACACTAGTCAAGTAATTATGCATTTCTATTACATGCTGCAAATGTATTCATTAGAAAATATGTCATTTAATTTAACAACAAAGTATATCAATTGCTTAAAAATGTGAAAATTAACAATAATTTTGAACTTACATCATGATCATATTCAGATATATCATTCATAACACCTTTGAACCATTCAAATGAGCCTTGTTCTCTTGTAATCCAATAAAAGTATGTTCTTTCGGGGCCACATCTATTGGTCTTCAGCGAATGTCGTTTGTGTACTGAATCCTACAAAGAAAATAATAATTTTTTCCACTTTATATGTCATTTTCATACTTAATTCCTCTAACTCTAGGCTTAAACTATACGAAATACCCCTAAATTTTAGGATGAGTTTCAATTTGTTTAGTTTCTATGGTTGGATAATCTAACTAAACTTGTTTAGTACATTAATCATAATGTAGACTATAAATTTGAAAAAAATAGTTTAAAGGGTAGCTTAGCTTTTTTGGGAGTAGACTCACGCTATGATTGTCAATTGGCTTGATGGAGTTTAAAACATCTTTTATAATGCTGATCATTGGAGTTGCCCCAATTCCAAGCCCTATAAGGAGAAGAATATCATACTTTTTGTAATCTTGTGCTGGAGCACCATATGGCCCTTTTATCACAATTCTTGGATATCTGAAAATTAAATAAAAAAGAAATAATAAAATGTTAGTCACGATTTGATCGAAAACAATAGACACCAATAGAAGACATGATATCTATCATTTATCATTAATAAACTGTGACATTTTGTTATATTTGAAAATATTTTCAACCTTTTGTGTCATTTAAAATAATTACGTGTATGTGGTTGTATTATTTTGTCCACGTATACAAAATTGTAATTGTGCTCACCTTAATTGAGAATAGCTATCAGCAGCATATGCTTTAGTTTCCATTTTGACTAGACTTCCCCTTCTTGCTTGTACATTTTTCTCCATTTCACATACCTGCCACTTTCTTTTTTAGTATATGCTTATAAATAACAAAGTTTCAAAATATTTTAGACTATTTTTAAACTTTATTTGGGTATGGCTAATTTTGTGTAATGATTTCATATGAACTAAGGTATTTTCTGAAAAGAATAGAAAAATCAATAATGTTGGGAGATGAAAGGAAAGACATTTTTGTTGGAGGCAACCAAATTCCACATTTGCTAGGTTAAAGAGAAGATTTGCTGGACAAAGAAAAGATTGATGGGGTATATAAGATATGACAACAACTATGATCTCTAATGATATTAGGCATTTTAGATAAAATCGAAAACAAAATTACTAGGGTTATTAGAATTCAAGGTAGACCTATTGTACGAAGATTCATGGTCTCCGATTAACTAACAAGTGGTATAAGAATCATTTCCTACAGTTAATCATGTCAGTGTGCCTCAATATACTGTGTTTAGTTAATCAGACAAGGAAGGGAATGAGTTCTAGTGCAGTTTGGTTAAAAGTGACTTATCAGAACTTAAACACGAATGGATGATAGGGTGATCCTTTGCTCAAGAAAGGAATGTTGGAGTTGGCAGGCTATCCTCCACATTTGGGATAATTTGAAGCCGCCCTTGGTTCGATTTCTATTGAAGATTGAACTACGTAGACTAGTGGTTATTATTTTAGATACAAATGGCTCCCTTAATGCTTTCTCTGGTTTTAGAGGGTTCTTGGTCTTAACTTTACAACTAAAACTAATACATGTTGTTGGGGTTATACTTTGAATAAGAATATGAATATGAATATGATGATATAGTTTTAAATTAAACTAATAATTAACTTCATGCATCATGCATTCATGAATTTAATAAATATATCATAAGATTACTTAGTTTAATGAAAAGAAATATCACACACCTTTGCGAACCTGTAATAAAGCTCTGCAGTCCAATCTCCTAATGTTCTAATATGACAACTCAAGTAGTCATCTCCTGGGGCAGAAGTTATAGTGAACGGATGCCTAAAACAAATGAAGATTAATTATGAACCAAAATGGAAAATGAAACTTAAAAAAAAATATATATTTCATTTTTAAAAAACATAAAACAAAATCAGTTACCAAACACTTGATATAGATATATCTGGAAATAAGAACCTAACACGAATATTTTTATTGACACAATCTTAAAACTTTACATCCAAACTTGTACTTTAACCCATATTTACAAAAACAGCTATTGGTGCATATGTATATGTAAAAAACAATTGAAAATGTTTACAAAATATAACAAAATTTTGAATTTTATCGATAATAGACATAAATAAACTGCTATTAATGTATAGAGTCTAAAATTTTGGTATATTTTATAAATATTTTAGTTAACGATGCTATTAAAATATATATATTACCATTCAAAACTTGATATATCTGGACACTTGATGAAAAGATACATTCCACTTCTATATCTAAAAACTTGAGGTCTTGTCATATATAGTGCAAGAACATTCCCTGTATATATCACTGCCTGAACAACAAATTTACAAAACAATTCAAACAAATTAAAACCCCATTTTTAAAGTTTGAAATTTTTAGTTAAAAGAAATTAATTAGAAGAAAGAATATATGTAATGATTACCTTAATAATGTCAACACTATGCTTTAGCTCAGCAACTGATGCAAGAAGTCTCTCACTAGCATATAAAGACATTGGGATTGCTAAATACATCCATGTCTACAATCATTAACATTCAAATAAAACAGATAATAATCCATACAGTTTGTTTTAACTTTGAAGTCTGTGTCGATGTGTGGTTAATTAAAAAAAATCTTTTAAGTTTTCAACTTTGCGTCTAATAAATGTTTGTTGGTAAAATCTTACATGCATGATACTGAATTGTAGATTGTAATGTATTCTAAATGTTGTGTCATGGGGTTGATTTTGGTTATGTTTTGAACTATACCAACAAAATATTAAATAAAATGAGGCATATGACAAACTGTTTAAGCGTTTAAGAATTAGGTTAAGTGAGTGTTTTTTTAAGTACTTGAAAAATTATTTGAAACAGATACTTAAAAGAGAAGGAGAGGGAATACGTACCGATTTGACGTACCATTGAGTGATCAAGAAGAGGTAGTATCCATGTATTATGAAGAGAACATAAACCACAATAAGCAAATGATGAGAATACCAAAATGCATTGAAGCCAGCCAAATGATGTAAAGGTGAAGGCAACTGAATAACATTTCTTCTAAACTGATGTGAGGCCAAAACATATGAAATTCCCATAATAATCAACATGAAAACCCCAGAAACCCCAGGTATACTTTTCGCCAAATCTTGATAACTTGGTTGATGATAATTGAAATTAGGGCCAAGAAGTAGCATAAATTTCTCTCTAGGGCAACCAATTATCCTTGGAAAATCACAAGATATGTGCATAAACACATGAATACATGTCCCAATTACTATCCCTACTGCAATTACTTTGTGGAAGTTTATATTATCATCAAATGGGATTATTTTACTTAGGAATGTTGACCTAAGACTTGTGAGTGTACTTCTACAAACTGGCAATAAGACTAGAGCCATGTTGAATTTGGTTGTCTCAGCTCCACCTTTTGCAGCACAAAGACAATATCCCATTATTTTGAATCCCTTGTGTTTCTTGTATTCATTAAACTTCCAAAGGAATAACAACACGTTTATCGCCAACCACACTACGATCACCCATATCCTCTTCCAATTGTCGTGGACGAGCTCGACGGTTCTTGATATGACTCGGCTCACTGGAGTTCTGTATCTTTTTGGAATCATGGCTCTTGTAAGAGTACATGTCCTTTTACCCATAACCTTGCTGTTATCTTGATCAAATACCATGACTTCCCTCAATAGAGCTTCAAGTTGTGACAACTGCTTGAAATTGAAGAGAAAAAAAATGATAATAATGTATTAAAAAAAGATTAGGGAAAATTGCAAAAATTGTCCATAAAGTATGGTGGTTGTTGCAATTACACCATCAAATTTTCAAGCGTAAAAATTGAGTCTTTTCGTTTTTAATACTAGTATAAGTTTGACATATAACTTAATTTTTTACCATCGAAAAGTTTGAGTATATAATTACAACTAATTTAAGGGTAGTTTTTACAATTTGTCGAAAAAGATTACGAGAAGACAATATTGTTACCTCTATATATCCAAGATGGTCCGGATCGAGCTCTTCCATGATCATTGATGCATAATAACCTGCTTGGCTTTTGAGATTTCCTAACTTGTTTGCAGATGCACTCAAGATTATCACCTTTATTTCAATACACATAATTAAACAATTGTAAATTATAATGTTTATAAACTTTGAATTAAATTCCTATTCAATTCACTCAACCCATGTATAATATCAAATAGATATGTTAGATATGTTAGGCCACATTTCATAAACAGATTCATCTTTTTTGTCTTTCCTCGGCTTTTCAATTATGATTTTTGTTGCGAATATCATAGTCAACTTTTTACGACATAAGTAAGGGCAACTATCTTCAATGATACGACTTCTTTTAGATAAAACCAAAATTAAACAATCGAGGTTTGTGTTCAAAGTGAAAATAGGTACTTGAAGTATGGTTATCTTCGACAAAGTGGTACACCAAAGTCAATCCCCTAACTTACACGTGCATAATTTATATCATTATAGAGATACTTTCCCATTTGTTAAAGAAATTACCCCTTGAACTCTCAACCAAATTCTAAAAACGAAAGCAAGATGTATAATCTCATAAAAACAACTTTAATTTTTTTAATTCTCAAAATTTGTGTTTCTTCTTGAAAACATTCATAGAATGTTGATAATTACTGGCAGAAGGGTAATAATGTTTTATAAACTTAATTTTTACATTCAATGACGTAGTAGTGTTTGAATTCTAATTTTCTAACCTCCTTTACTTCTGACTCTGAAAGCTTGCCATCACCATTTTTGTCACACCTGGAGGACTATCAAAATTTAATGATTTTCAAAGACTTTTGGTAACAAAATAGAAAGGTAAAAAATTAATAATTATAGAATTAAGAAATTATAGTATGTAGCTTGGTCTTACATTTCAAAGAATATTTGTAAACGAAAATCCATATCTTGGTTAGTTATGTCTTCCCAAAAACCATGTAACTCTTCCAATGTAATACCACCTCCTAAACATAGCCTCCTTCTTCTCATCAATGTGTCAAATAATTCACCTGCAAAATCCTTTGAATCTCCTCCCATTCCTGTTCAATCAAAATTTAATTTCCGAGTTCTAATCATTTGTATGTTAAGAGCCCTTCACGTTAAATTATAATCTTGATTCCTAAACAGCTTCTGAGTACTCATGTCTCAATTCTATCTACTTATCAAGCTATGTGTTTATTTAGTTCTGGTACTTTAAGAGTTTAGAATAATGTTTAATTTGTTGTCCAAGAGAAAGTTAAACCATACCAATGATCAATGGTTTGATTTTGGTTGAGACGCTAACCCTAATGTCTAGTGGCCAAACCGAACGATAACATGTTTATCTATATATGTACTAAGATATAACTCAACCGAAGACCTTTTAGAAACATTATCGATACAAAACAAACACAAAAACCTGATAAGCGATTGATAATAACACGAGAAATTGAAAGACATACCTATGCAAAGTCCAAATTTATCTCTAGGAAGCCTATGATCAATAGCATGTTGATGGAATCGATGCTCGATTGCTCTCCAAGCATCGACTTCTCTGCCGGTCACGGAATGATCGAGAAATCTCAAGCTCTTAAAACCTCTTTCAGCTTTGGATTGTCTTCTTCCAAGCCTCATCCCTGCAGGCCTTGAAGCCCCATGTCGTTGTTGTTCATCCCTTGTTTTAAAGCTCCCTTTTTTGTCGTTGATTATTGGTACTTCAACCATGACATCGATCATGTCGGGATCTAGATTCCATTTCTGTGTGTATTCACCATTATTATTATTATTGTCGTTCAAGTTGTCAAAGCTGTTCATGTTTGATTGATGATCAAAGGGGTTTTTTTTTTCTTTGCTTTCCTTTGTGGGATTTGGATGTTTGTATGTTTGTTTGTTTTGATGAATTGAGGGTGAAAGAGAAAGGGAAGTGGGGGTTGAAGATTGGTTCATAATTTGGTTGATTCCATTTATAGAAAGGATACAATTTTACGTGGAAGTACAACCTTTTCGTAGAGCTGGTGAACTTTTTATGTTCATTTGAGTTTGTACGAGTAATTTTAATTAACAATAAATATTAGAAAATTTTTCATAAATATAATTACTAAAATATTTATGACACGTATAACAAAATAAAAAATCTTGTGGGCTTTTTCTGTTTTCGAAATCGATAAAATATTTTGTCATATCTTTTAAAAGACTCCTAACTTTTATATGTATTATATATACTATAATTGTAATGGATGGATGTGACCAAATTGTTTGATATCACACAAATAAATAATTTTCAAATATGATAGTTGCTTTTCAGAAAGAAAAAAAATAGTTTATCAATGTTATGTGTGTTTTTTTTTTCATTTTTAAATGTAGAAAAAAAGCTTAAAATATTTACTAGAGTAACAAAATTTCAAATCTATTACCAATGGTTATATTGATAGACTCAGTAATATTAATACACACGGTTGTTATTATTGTTATTATTGATAGAATCTAAAATTTCATTATATTTTATCAATAATTTTAACCATTTTATTTTTTAGAATATTTTATTCATACATTAATGATGGGTCAATTCTACCTCTATCACCTATCAAACAATTTTTGCATTTATTATTGTTGCTGAATAGTTTTTATGTATATTATTATCGATGAGTTATTAAGATGTCTATAAGTGTTATATAGGTCCCGATAGACTATTTGCATGAGTATTAAGGACAGATAAAATTCAATCATAACAATAATGTAGCTTTTAAAATATAATAAATATGTGGTTGTAAAAAACTAACGAAGCATTTTCAGATATAGTAAAATAAATTAAAATATTTACAAAATATAACAAAATTTTAGATTTTACCAAATGATAAAAACTAATAAATTTTTATTACTGTTTATCAATATCACTGATAGAAGCATATATATAAGTGTCTACTATTGAATAAAATCTAAAAATCTTGCCTTATTTTATAAATAGTTTGTCAAATTTATCATTTTTAATAATTCTTCAAAAATAATTTCAAAGATGTTAAAAGAAAAGACTCTTTTCATAATGGAACGATCGACTTATTTATAAATATGGTCGAAATGACCCTAAAACAAATCCATTTTAAAAAATTAGGGACACATAATTAGGAAAATTACATAAAAAAAAGTAAGAATTAAAAATATAATAAAATTATGTAGAAAGTAATATATATATATATATATATATATATATATATATATATATATAATGACATTTTAAAGAAACTAAAAATGTGTGTGAGAAGATAGTGTTTTCTGTAAAGTGTTGTTGGTGATGAAGTACATATCATCCAACATCAATATCATGTTGGGTTACCACCTTAACCCAACTCAAGAAAAAATCAAACATAAATCAAAACTCTTTTTTGTGTTATATTTTCGTTTTTATAATCATTAGGGCATCATATTTAACATAAAATTTCTTCATATTCTTTTACGATCTCTTTTGTTTCCCTCTTTTTTTGAATAATTAAAGTAACTTGTTCATCTTTTTTTTTTTTCCTTTCTCTCTGTAATAACTTTTGGAACCATTTTGTATCGTACTTTTTTTTTTTGCTCTCTCTGGTTAATATAGTCTCTTTTTCCCTACTCTCATTCTTGAGTTTAATTTGAGCTTCATCAT
This sequence comes from Cucumis melo, assembly GCF_025177605.1. Taxonomy (NCBI): domain Eukaryota; kingdom Viridiplantae; phylum Streptophyta; class Magnoliopsida; order Cucurbitales; family Cucurbitaceae; genus Cucumis; species Cucumis melo. The sequence goes on along the minus strand of NC_066868.1, from coordinate 3,052,471 downwards.
TGAGTATGAGTTCGAAGATGAAATAAGGTCTACCTTAGAGAAGAACATGAAGTCTAGATTTTAGAATGGTTGAAATCATTTTGAAACATATCATAAATAATTCAAAAGATTAAAAAAAAACATCTTTGATATTCTCTTCTTTTACCTATATGTTTTCAATTATGTAACAATTTAATTAGTTTCAAAACTTTAGCATGTAACAATTTAATCTTTTTATTTTCAAATTTCTAAAATTTAGTTCCTAAGTGTTAGAAAAAGACGTCAAGATCATGCCAATCTTTATTGTTTTATGATGTCCATTTTGTATTTTGCAAAAATGTGGAATCTCTAATTAGTATTTCGATCTATTATTTTACAAAAAAAATTCATTAAACCTTAACATCAATTTTTTTCGAGAGACTAAATTGTTACAAAAAGTTTAAAGGACTAAATTCTTTTAAAAAAATTATTACAAACCAAACTTCGAAATAGATCTAAATTATTACACGTAAATTTGTGATTTTAATACAACTTTAATATCATAGAAATTACTTTTGAATTATTTAAAAAAGAAAACACGTTGAAAAGTGATTTTGAATTTAAAAAAAAAAAACCATTTGAACCTTTTTTAAGAAAAAAAATCAGTCCCAAACGTAACTTAAAACTTGTACTAAAATGTTAATTCTTTAATGGAAAGATTTTACTAAAAGGAATTAGAGTTTTCTCATACCTTTCTTTTCTTTTGGTTTCTTTTGTTTATAACTTTTTCTTCTTCTTCTTACACATGACGAGATGTTTCCAAGCTTCATTATTACAAAAGTAAACTACAATGCCCTTTTTTCTATTTACTTTTATTAACTAACTCCAACACTGCTCTCTAATATTTCCTACAACCAATTATACTTAAAAGACCAATAAAATAAAAATCACTTATATTAATACAGATCAAAAGACTAAAATGGTCACTTTTTAGGGAGTAAATAAAAAAAAATTGAAAGTATAAATAAAATAAAATGAATCAAATTTGAAAATATGAATATATAAACAGCGAACAAAATAATAATTGCAAAGGACATCACAATTAAGAATTAATTATTTTTAAAAACTTCAAACACATTGTGTTCTATGTATATATATATATATGTTAATACTTTATATCATATATATATATATATATATATATTTATATGTGAGATCCGAGAAGTTGGGCTCAAGAGAAAACTTGTAAACAAAGAAATTACAGTAGACTCAATGTTGCCATCTTTTGAAACTCAACTAACCTCCCACAAGAATGAAACTAACCAATAAAAAGCTTATTATATCATTTTTACTCATTTTAGCCTCTTTAGTTTGTGTTTTAAGTGATATGCAATATTTAACTATTGAACATGACATCAATTAAAGTTGTTTTCGTACAAGGGACTGAAAATGTTAAAAAAATTAATACAATATTAGATTTTACTATAATCCATCGACTACATTTTTACACGATAAAGAGATGGTAAGCTTTACTTTATCTAATCATGAACGGAGAGAAAGGATAATTAAGTGCACATAACAAAGGCATCTAAACTAGGGGTTCCTTGCTTTTAAAGTCATTGTGTTCGTTTGATAACCACTTGTTTTTAAAAAATCACACTTTTAAACACTATAAACCTAAAAACACTACTTTCATTTACAATTTCTTTGTTTTATTATTTACGTTTAGTAGCTTTTTAAAAAGCAAAACTTAAATAAAGTAGCTTTTAAAAAAAAAAAAAAATTGGATAATATAATGATTTAAAAAGTTAAATTAGGAAATATGAAAACTATGATAAGAAAAACTATGTTAATTAATTCAACATTCATACATAATATTTGTGTTTAGTACCAAATTCAACCCTTCTTTCAAACTGGTTTATTTCTAAGTTGGTCAATAATACTAGTTATATATCAATGGAACCATGCTCATTTTAGATCTCTCAAACTCATTGTTTCTCTGTCCAAATTAAAAACGTTCCACAAATGATATTGTTGACATAATGTACAATAACAATAAAGAGAATTGGAGACATATAAGCAAACTAATTCAAAACAAAATCAAAATTTTAATATCATAGGTAACATACTATATATAATGGATCCACTAATAAATAGCAAAATCACAATGTAATCTACTATATATCCTTAGGCCAAGAATCCACTAATAAACTGCTTCTGGAAAAGTCAACAAGTGGAAATAATAATGGATCCATCAAGGATGTGAAAATTACATATAATGTGTTATTCATCAATCCCTAAATAACACAAAACTAATGACTAAATTGGGGGAAAACCAGATTTCCTGCCTCCAAAATGTATATCTCTTTTCATTTTCCTTTTGCCAAAAAAAGGAGTAAAGAAAAAAAAAATTAACGAATGTAAAATTGCACTCAAAGACATAGTATATAAGCCTTTATATTTACATACAGATCCAAGGTCTTTTCTCTATTTATGTTTTCTTCAAAAGTCTTCTTAATTAATTTATAGCAGTTAGAGGAAGTCTAGAATCTCTTACTGATTGTGTGGCTTCATGTGTTCCAGCTAAATGTTTTACATCTCCATTTGATTGTTTTGAATATTTCAAATCCCAGAATGACTTGAGAAGCTCATCAAAAGCCGGTGTTCGAAGTTCTTCGATTGATGCCATGCTCGGCAAGTTGAATGGTCGCTTTCTTGGTGTTGAACAAGATGGTTCATCAACCTGTTGAGTTCATGAAAATGGGAGAGAGATTAAATCAAATGTTGAAGGAGTAACTAACTTAGCTGTCAAAAACAGTCACCGTTTAACTGTATCTACCGTGTATTCTGTAAGCAGACATGTTCCTGCATGTTCAGTGATTTCTACTATCTTGTGGTAATGGCCACCTTTCAAATCCCTTAGCTCCTCGCAACAAGGAGTGATCATCGAATTGAGATTTCCACACGCTTCGTTGTCGAGTTCTAACGAATCTGCAATAGCCACCACAATTCATAAGTTGAATTTCTTAGATTGAAAAGATGGAAGTCACTGTACAGTTAATATAGGACACTGACGATCAACAGATGAGAGGAGATTCTTGTTTGCACTATCGACATCTTCAAGAGCAGCAGATGCAGCAGAAGAAAACCGAGCACGTAGCGCTTGATTGGATTCCGTCCCATCCCTAATGGATTTAAGAAAGTAATGATGACTAATGTTGACATAATAAAACAATTATTTCTTCATCTTTCAAGGATAAAATTGTGTACCGAAAAATGGAATCCACGGAAGCAACACTGTTGTTTTCCAAACTGAGTAAGGATTCTTGAGCAGTCCTCCATTGTTGAGCACCCATTTTTGCCTTGTTCAAGCTAAACAATTTGTATAACAACCATTAACTCGAGAGGCTAATAACGAAGTACTTGCAAGCAAAATAAGTTAGACGAACTAGATCGTACCAATTTTGAAGAACCTCTTCCATGTCTTTCTTCCCATGTTCGACAGCAGAAGTATCTTCGTGGTAGTGTGACTCTGTTTTTTCCAGGTGCATTGCCCATTCAGTTTTCACTGAAGAAGTACAGTCTTGCATGGTGGACATTTCCTGCTGCAGCATGTTGGTTCTACTTGTAGCACTCTCCCGCAGGTCATTGATTGCTGTTTGAACCTATCAAAATGAACCATTAACCTTTAGAGATCCTAAAATAAGTTGTATCAAATCTCTTCAATAACAAAGTTATATTCCAAGTTCCAACAGGCAATTTAGTTACAGTCTAAAGTTAAGAAAATACCAATTGTTTCTTTCTTGCATTTGAACTTGCAAGCAACTCAGCTACTTTTGCCAACAGTTGTTTTTCTTCATTGGCAGCACACTCCTGTAGATTCCAAATAAATCTGAAGCTCAATACAAAAGACTTAAGTAACAGTAAAATCTATTACGAAGTCTTTGCAATCAGCAACTACCTCGAATTTCTTTTCAAGTTCGGACAGTTTCTGCTCATTGACAGATTGCCCATCTTCCACAATGTGGGTGAGCTTTGACGCATGCATATCCATTGTCTTTATGAAGTTTGAGGTAACTTTAGAAACTGAGCGTGTGGTTTCTACTGCTCTAGCATGTGCCTATATTAATCCTTGGTAAGTTGAGGAATTCGTGAAATATTTTTCAAATTGTCGACATAAAGAAGCGTTGTTAATAGAAAAACCTGATGCTGCTTTTGAGCATATGCAGTCAGCTTCTCTTCCTGTTTGTGAAGGCTATTTTGGAGATCACTGAGCAATGCCTCGGCCTCTGAAGCAATTCCATTGAAAAGCTGAATCGACCAAGATCAGTCCAATCAGAACATGATAAAGGAGGAAGTTCACGGACCAAAATAGAAGGAATCAAATGCTTACGTTTTCAAGAGCTGATGAATGCTTTGAAACTTCAGAATTTATATCACCAAAGGTTGATTGAAAGTTTTCTTCAAGGTCTCCAGTTATATCATTCAGAGCTTTAACTCGAGAACCATACGTTACTTTCAAATTCCCAATCCGTTCTCTAAGTTCTTCAGTGGCCTTCACAAGTAGAATAAAAGTTATGAGTGAGGATGAGAAATTCCTAACGGAAAATGGTCTTAATCAAGCCTTACCTTCGCCTTTGTTGAAACAAAAGATTGCATGTCTTCCTCCATATCCCTCAGTTGCTGCTCCTGTTGGGTAACTGAAGCAGCTACAGTTTTATGCAATAACTCAAGCTGCTGAGTTAATTGAAATTGAAATTTCTGGACAAGTGATTTGTTTCTATCTTCAATTTTGTCCTTGCGCTCTGGATAGACAATATGATGCTTAGCATAATCAATACTTCTGACGAAACTATATGGTGAAAGAAAGATAAGTATAAAAGACATTATAGTCTATAACCAACCAATTTTGTCAAATAAACCCGACACATCTGATGCAGCATTTTCTAGCTCTGCTCGCAATTCAAATGCATGCTCAATTAGCGCTTTCTCTGCAGGAGTTGACAAAGCACAATTGTCAGAAAGCTGTATTGAAGCAAAATACGCATAAACGGAATATATAAAGTCAAGAACTGAGAGGCTAAGCAGTCCAAAATCTACAAAGCAAATCTTAGAATAGAGAGCAGAAAGTCTGAGAAATAGAAACTTAAGAAATCCAAAATTACACAAACTGCTGAAGGACAGATGAAACTTTTCTCACCGGACTTGAGAAGATTTATTATCAGAAATTCCTTTTCTTTTATTGTTGCATTTGCTTGGCGGTGTTTCTCCTCAAGATCAAAGAAAGCATGTTCAGTTTCCACAAGCTTTTTCTGGAGTTCCATACAACAATAGCTATAAGTATCTTTTTTCCAAGAACAAGAACAAAAAAGTGAGGGATATTGTTCTATTGAACGATGATATGATAGTCCTACGCATGGATATACCTCTGTTCTATCTAATTTATCGCTTAATTCCTCTGTCAAGAGTTGCTGAGAATCATAAAGCTCCTGAAGCTCCAATAATTGCTGCTCACAAGTAGAAGACAACTTTTAGAGTTCCAAATAAGCAAATATGAATGGGGCCTTCAAAAATAAAATCTACCCGACTGCCAACGCACCTTGTCCTTGGTTTCTGAATCAAGTTCCATTCGTTCTATTTTTTCAGCCATTGCCTGGGGTTCAAAATTTTATGAACATGATATAATTAATATAAATAGCACAGTCAAAAGATTTCCCAAAATCCAAAAAGTCCAAAACTAACCTTCTTCTCAGCTTCCTCATTAAGGTAACGATCACGTGGTATATAGATTCCATTCTTCTCCCTCGCAGCATATACCTCTAGAAATAGAGAAAAGTAAAGATTATTTTCAGAAACCAAATGCCTTGCCCACAAAGGGAAGAAAAAAACATCAAGGACTTGTTTCAACAATGAGAGACAGAGAGAGAGAAGCACAGTAAATACCTTGTTTAAGCCGATCAATTTCAGAATATAAATCCTTGATCAGAGCAGATTTCATCATCTTCTGGTTAATCTGAAAGATCAAGAGCCATATGCACAAGAAATGAGAAAAAACAGTATGAAGGGTCAAACAAAAAGTTGAACATAAACAACTGATAATTGAGTAAGTAAAGCAACAAGTAGTGAACCTCTGGTTTGTTCTTTATGTTTTTGGCACGGTGTGCATAATCAAGTGTACTGAGTGTTTCTTCTAGACAGTGGATAGAGGGCGATATTGTAGCAATGATGCAAGTCTTTGTTTTACCTCCCAAAGAATCCCTCAGTAATCTTGTTAATTTACTATCCCTGAAATTTCAATCATTCCATCAACACAATTAACTTCATCATCCATCCTTTTATCAAAGGCAATGAATTTCCAGTTTCAGTATACTACAATAGAAAATTATTCTTACCTGTATGGAACATGACCCGAGTGCTCTACCAGGGCATTGATAACACGCCCAAGTGTAAGTAAACTTTTGTTTATCTCCCCAGCTTCTCTTGCTCTCCCCTGCAAATGTAGTTGATCATCAGTCTAAGTAATTTTAAGATAAATTTTTGTGTATTATGAGCTCTCGAGAGAGCTGCAATTGAACATGCAGTACCATTTATGATCTGATTATATATAAAACAAAAGTGTTTAGTATATACTACACCTCTCGTGCACCAGAACGTGAAATATTCTCAGAGCCAGCAAGATCAACAAGATTGAGCTTCCCACATTTTATCATCTCCTCTCCCTCTGGAGTGCACTCTTTGATGTGAATTGTGATGGAAAATATAGAATGGGACCGACTACTTTGTTTATTCAGAAGAGTTTCTGCTGTACGCCTTTTCGCTGATCCACGCTCCAAGATTTTATATATTTCGTTAGCAGAACAGACTATCTCTTCTTCCAACCCTCTAACGAAAACTCCCCCTTTCCCATCTTCCATTAGAGCAATTGGTTTCTTGGACTTGTCATCAATAAATTTTGAAGTCTCTTCAGGGGCCAAAAGATCTGTAATTTCTTCATTGTATAACTCCAAAAACGTAACTTTCATGTTATACTCTGCATTTTGGGCTTCCAAAATGTCAAAAATTTGTTTGACAGCTCTAGGAATAACACCAGCATCGCTTGGAAATTCTCCATTCTGAGATTAACAAGAAATTCAAATTGATAATGAAAATGAATAAATACACAAAAAATTAGTCCGCTCGGAAAGATTTCAGTGGGGCTATCAACCTTTTTCCTTGCTCCACCTTCCATGGTGTATGTTTTTCCAGTTCCAGTTTGACCATATGCGAAGATAGTACAGTTATAACCCTCAAGAACTTCATATACAATAGGAGACACAGCCAATTCATACAATTCCCTTTGTTGAGATGCAGGGCCAAAAACCTATCCCATATAACAAAAAATTTTAAGAAATGAAATTAATAAACACTATAGAATTTCCATTATCAGCTTCCCACCCATGAGAATTGAGCTTTTGTTTAAGAACACTACCAAAGATTAGCTCGAGTTTAATCACTGAAATACAAAACTGATCTGTTATCTTAAGTTATTCAACAGAATGAATAGAACCTTATCAAATGCAAATGTTCTATCAATCTGCTTGTTGGCTATAGTCTGAATTGCAGAGACTTCTCTTCTACTTTCATGGCAGGATACCACCACCGGAGTATGCAATCGCGTTTCGTCATCACTCAATGGCCTAAACAAGGAAACAAATCCCGAAATCAAAATTCAAGAAGAAACAGAAGAAATTTATGACAATAAGTCAATAGATTCCCTCCATTTAATTACCTGCAACGCACAATAACCTGTACATTAACACCTTTTTCTTTATCATGTTTATTACTCGAATTCGAATCCCCAGATCGTAGATCTCTAGTCGCCTTGTCATTCGAACGAGGAGTTTGAGATGGCGATATCGGCACTAATCCACCTTTTCTCTGCTGCGATTGCGCTGACTCCATCGCAAAACAACCGTCGTTTGGATCTCAAACCTTTCAGAAACCAGTAAAACCAAAGTCAGCAAAAAATCATACCAACTTTACCAAACATAACACAAAAATGAAGAATAAACTCATACTCCATACCAATGCCGCTAATTACAAGTCTAGAAACCAAAATTTAAGCAGAATCAGAACCTACACTAACTAATGAAGCTCCATTTCCATCCGTTAAACTAAACAACCTCAAACTCAACCTCATATACATTCAACATTTACATTTACATTTACAAAACATTGTAAATAAGTACGGTGTAAAAGGAAGTCCACAGTAGAAATGATTACTCAAACAGAGTCAGACATACAAAATGGAGTTGAATCTGAGTTGGATCGAAAATGACGGAAATCCTGTGATCGAATCAGAAAGAGGCGAAGAAGTAGTGTATACGAAAGATGAAACAGAAGAGAAAAAAAAACAACACAGTGAATCAATCGCCGGCCAAAGAAAGAGTTGGTCCGAATCCGAACGGCCAAAAGAACAAGATTCTGTATGAATGGCGATAATTTTAGTGAGAGAAAGCGAAGAACAGCGACCAAGGATGAAGAAACTTGAATGGATTTGAAGAATTTGTTCAAAGATCGAAGAGAAATAAAGAAAGAGAGAGAGAGAGAGAGAGAAATGTAGGAGGTGTGAGGAGGAAGAAGAAGAAGATGGAGTAATGGATATGAATATTAAAAAATATAATGATATTTAAAAAAAAAATTAAATTGAAAAATTAGAAAATTGGAAAATGAATTTTCTTTTTTCTTTTTTTTTAAAGACGTTACGCGAGGAGTTTGAAAATCGGGGGACGGCAATAGACGGAGGAGGTTAACGACGTTAAAAAGAAAAGCGAAGGAAAAGAGGTTCCGTTTTCTTAATGCCTTTCATTCTTTGGTTTCGACCGTTATAAATGGAGAAATTCATAAAAAAGCTAAGCTTATTTTTTAATTTAATTATTATTGTTTTTTTTTTTTGGTTTTTTTGTGTTCTCATTTAGAAATAAAAAGAAATTATTTAAAGCGAGATCCCCGCCGGTAATAATACCCCCTTCGACTTTAATGATATTACAAAATGCCCCCTCCCCCCATGTATTCTTATGTTCTCTCTATTTCTGTGTTTTTAGTTTTTGAATTTTAAACGTTTTCTGGATTTAGTTTTCAAATTTTAAAATGTAACCATTTTTTCTTAGAAATAACAAAACAAACACATTACTTAACTACCACGCCCCAATAGAATAAGGAAATTAGATACCTATCATGACGTGAAGCCAATCTGAAAAGGAAGAAATCAAAGAAAATTGAGCTCCTGAGAAGTGAAAACTCATGTTTGGCCAAGCAATGGGCTCTCCTATTCCGCAATTCTACCTTCAACTTTAAATTCTATTTTTTGCTACGTACTTTGCCTCAATCTTTGCTGTTAATGTGTATTAATTAATTGATTTAAAGTCAATAAAAACTCAACTTAACGGACATTAGTATATGTTGAAGACTAAAAGTTTGTTGTTCAAATTTACTCACTTCCATTTGTACTAAAAATAATTGAAATTTTAAAACTAACTATGAAACTTAACTAATTATAATTTTTTAAAGCTTTTAAATTAATTAAAGTATATCGACGCTAGATAATACAAGTGAGCCTTAAGCAAAAAAAAAAAAAAAATCAAGTTCTAAAGTGTAAGCCTTATAATTCGTTCATCCCCACTAAAATTAATTTTAAAATTATAACATTTTGAAATTTCAAATCAAATTCAAAACTTAGTCTTAAAAGCATAAGAATCTAAAATTTATATACCAAATTGAAACTAGCTCAAGATTTAAGGATGATAAATGTAAATATTTTCTAATTTTCTCTCTTAAAATTGTAATTTTGCACATAAAAGATATTTTTGATAAATTCAATAATTTTAAAAATTTATGAATCAAGTAGATATAAAATTGAAGTTTGTAATTAGTAGGACAGTAGATTTTTGTTTTTTATTTTAGGTAAGTTTAAAAAGCTTTTGAATTTTCATGAAGTGAAGAATGATTGTAGTTGAAAATGAAAACAAGCTTAGTTCAATGATAGTTAGAGCTTGATTCTCGTTCTTACAATCGTTTGTACTAAAAATAATGAAATACGTACACGTTGGGATCTCTAAAACGTCTCATAACACCTATAATAGAATGGTTTCAAACATACAACCACATCATGACACAACTACACACCAACTCGTATATGTGATCTTTCAAGTGATATGGAAATGAGGTTTTTCCACGTTGAAATAAATTCTTCAATAGTTCTATGATTTAAAATTTGAAAACATTTAGTGAAGTACAATGTTTGAGCCTTAAACATGATATATGATGGTTCGAATGATGGATTGCGAGACTCTGGCTATATAAACTCTCTTATCCGAGGGTTTCGAGTCTTCTTTTAGCAAAATTTCATAAAATGAACAAGCTATAGTCTTCATAGAGAGTAGAGGACATGAGACCCTATTAGGAGAATATATTTTATTTTCCCATTTTTTCTTTGTATTAAAAAGATATACCATCAGCTGTATTAGGCCATTGCATAATTTTTTACATTTGGGTACAAGAGTTTTGTAATTTCCTTAAAGTAATCATGATGGTGGCGATTGATAATTATGTTTAAAAAGAGAGAGGGAGAGAGAGAGATTTTCAAATTCCCTTGGCTTAGTTTGAAAAATTCAAATTAATTACTAATTTGAAGATTATGTATGGGTCACCAATTTGTTTTAATATTTAAATTAATTTTGAATTATGTAGGAAAGGACAACTTCTTTTTTCTAAGAGAGACAAAACATTTCTATTTCCTATCACTACTAAAACCCCCCCCCCCCCCTTCTTTCTTATAATAATAAATAATAAATTCAAACATTATTTCAAATCTTAAATAATAATAATAATAATAACAATCGATATTTTAAAATTTTAAATTTTATTAACGAAAATCACACTAATATAGACTCATAAACTTTTCATGTATAATATGATTTTTAATTCAAAATTTAAAAAATGAAATTATATATATATATATATGTATGTATGTATTATAAAGTCTAAAGTTTATAATATAGTTTTGGTACTTTACGTTTTGAACTATTTTGTATGGGTCCTTTTGATCACTTAATATAGGACTGCTCTAAACTAAACAAAGTTAAATGAAAAGTACACCTTATTGGATAAATTGTATCTCGTTGGTGATAAAGAGTAGCTATCCATTGTTTTATTTTATTTATTTATTTATTTTTGACAATATGGAATGAAGGATCGAATCTTAATGTTATCATACCATACTTAATATCAGTTGAACTACGCTCACATTTTGACCTTTCACATATTTTTATACTAAAAATCTCTTTCATACAAATGTGAATTCGATTTATTCATGTAGTTTGAGGTAAGTCGATGTCTATACATGTGATATAAAATAGTAATATTGAAATACTCAAATGGTTTATTGTTTATGTATTTATTATTGTAAACTCCTAAGAATTATTTGTTCAATGGTTTAATTAATTAGGATGAATATGCATGTACGTTTTACATTATATTTTGTTTGTATTTTATTCAACTAGTTGCTTACATTTTTTTTTTAATATATAGTACAAATGGAAGCATTTGAACCTCCTCCATTTCTTTTCATTCAAATACTATATTTTAATATTCCTAATCATTCAATGATCTTTAAATTTTATAGTAACAAATTTTTATTTTGTTTTAATTTAAGTCGAATCGGGTTTGGTTTGTATCCTTTTTTTTTCTATTTAATTATTTTCAAAATCTTCGTTTTGGATATTATATTTTTAAATTTTTTAATTTACTTTGTTTCATCGTAATGTTTATTTTGGTTGTTGTTTTTAAAATGATCATTTTGGTAACTTCATTTTTATATATTATTATTTTATTTTAAAGGGTTCAAAATGATCTATTTTATAAAATTATATACTGAAATTAAAATGAGTTCAACTGGAAAATATCGACAAGCAATATAAACGCTATTTTAAAAGTACATAGATCAAAATAAATATTATATTGAATCAAAATAAACTAAAAGTAGAATTGAACATCTAAACTAATCATCTGGAGAGGATGCAAAGTAGCAACTATGAATATACACATATTATACGCTAACACCAAATGTGATAGATATATAATAATACACCAAGCAATAAGTACACTTCAAAACCTACACCTCAATCACTTAATTTCCTAAATTAAACAAATAAATTCAGGTAAGCTTTATATTCCAATGTGAATTCCGATGAGAAAGCCTTTTCCACAAAAGTAAGTTTTGCCAAATAGTCTTTTACTAAAAGAACGTTGACCATAAATAATAAATGATCCATAGATTTTCAAAGTCACGACTAGTACATAAAACAACACACAATCATTAAAGATTAAATTGTTGTAGGATAGTGTTGTCTTCTAAAATCAAAGGTCATACCAAACTAAACAACGACATTCAATAATCCAAACAATAGAAAATCAAACAAATGGTAACAAATCGTAAGTCTAAATTGAAATCCGATTTAAAAAGTTAAGAACTAAAAATGTAAAATTTTAAAATAGGGACCAAATAGAAACTATAAAAAAAGAAAAACTTAAAAACAAAAACATATTTAAAAAATAATAATAATAAAAATAGAAAAAGCAATAATTTAATAAAGAAGAAGGTGTGTGTGTGTGTGTGTGTGTGTGTGTGTGGTGGCAAACTAACCCTCGTGAGAGAGAGTGAGTGATCGTGAGTTAGGTTACACAACATGCCTCACGCCCTTTCTTCCTCTACTCTATTATTACTCTTCTTTTCTAACCCTACAATTCTTCATATTATAATTTTAACACTTGTTTTAACACCATTATTATATATATATATATATATATAAACTATAAAACTTGTCTTTTCACCTTGTATCGTTAAGAATTTAAATGTTGTTTGGAAAATTAAAATGTAACCAAAATTACTAGAAAAAGTACATGCAATACTCTTTTGTCAAAAAAATTATTTGCTTATACTAGTGTTGTTTAAGTATTATTATTTGTGTATAAAAATTGTTTGCTTGTTCTAGAAAAGGGATTAAAGGGTCTATTTAAGAAAATTGAATATGTGTGTTGTTTGAGATTTGAACTTTTTTTTTCTTTTTTTTCCATTTAGTCAATGGAAAATTGTATCATAGTTGATATTTGAATTTATTTTCTATTTATTTCTTAAATGTTTAAAAAACGACGTATATTTAAATTTGATATTTAATTGGTTGAAGTTTGAATTTGGTTTCTAAATGGAGCCCAAATAGAATTGATCATTTAATAATTGATGTAGAAGTATATTATATGATATGATATAACTAAAAAAATCTTCACTACACTCTTTTTGTTGACTTGTATTTTTTTTTTTTTTTAAAAAAAGAGATAAACATATTTTTCTTATTTCTTTTATACCATTTCAAACTTTATAAACAGAATTAAAAATTAAATTCAAATTTGAAACTAATTAATTCAAATTACAAACATAAAAAAATATGTTATTTTAAAATTTAAAACCGAATATATTAAAAAATATAAAGAGGCTACCCAACTATTAAAAAATGTTTAAATTTGAAGTTTTTGAACATTTCTACTTTATCTTAAAATCCAATAGTTTTGCTCTTAGAAAAAAGACATACAAGCACTAGTTCAATTAATAATCAAAATTTCTTTATTAGGTACGTAAATTCTTAATACTCAAACACTAAATTCTTTCTTGAATCCAATTTTAAGGATTGAGTTAGACAAAATTGTTTTAAGATCAAAGCTTTTGAATAAATAAAAAAAAAAGTAAAAATTCTTGACTTAATATTCAAACACTCTAAAAATAGGATGATCTATTTTTCTTTGAATGTTTTTGCTATGCAACTTGATATATGCACTATAATATTTAGGAAGAAGTGGTCTGTTTTGGACTAAACATGAAAATAAAAAATAAAAAAAGGCCCAAATCAAGTGTATAATATCTGTCGAAACAACCTAACGACAAAGACTTTAGATGACCAAAAAACTTTCAAAATATATATTCAGCCTCTTAAATTTCAAAATAACTAATAAGATAAGGAGATTCGAACCGTGAATTTAATATTGTTGTATACAAAATATATCCATAGATTTCCGGAGAAATTATTTAAAATAACAAATATTTAAAAATATAACAAAATATTACTATATGTATATGATAGACTATAATATTAGATCAAGATAGACTACTATATATCTACGATGGACTGCGATAGACTACTATCTATGTCTATTATGATAGAGATATACATAGATAGTAGTCTATCGCAGTCCATCGTAGATATATTTCGATACTTTGCTATAATATAACCCTAGTTTATAATTATTTTTTCAACTTCAAAAAACTAAATTTGATATTAATCAATAACCTTTCGTACGTACTTTTTAGTTACAACAACAAATTTAAACCTTCAATCTAATGGGGGATAATGTATGTGAATTAGGTCGAATTTCACATTTTGGTTTAAGTTTTGTTAATGCATCCAAAAAGTACACATTTTTTTTTGCTGAATTTTTATGAACAAGAAAATGCATATTATTGTCAATGGGGTTTGTTAGGGACACAAATTGTTGCATTGTCACCAACAAATTTTGATAGCTACTTTTACTTTTTGTTGGACATGTGAGGACAAAATAAAAACAATGCTCAAGGAATTTTGAAGGATTTTTTTTCCAAAAACAATCTCTTTAGTTATTAGACAAAGACTTCACACCAAAAATCTATATATAATAATTGTTTTGATCATGTTACTATATATCTCAAAGTGAAATACTTTTCAAATTTTAAAAACTAAGGATATATTTGGTATGTAATATTATTAAATTATTTTCTCAAATTTATTGAATCAAATAGATTAATAAATATGTGCTTTTTTTTTTCTTTTTTCTAGATTTGTGTTTATTAGGATTCTTTGATCAAAATAATAATAAAAAAAAATCAATTTCATTAAAAAAAGAGATAAAAACTTAGATATATAAATATTCCAATTTCATGTTAGAAACTCATTTTGGGTTTTCTTTTAACATAAAATGTATATAACATAATACATTATAAATTATATAATACTGAAAAATGATAACTATAGAAACTGCTTAACATAATACAAATTTCTTTACATAAATTAATTAATAATATTTGAAATTAAACGTTAATTATCAACTACAATTAATTATTTTTCTTAGACAAAGTGATTGAGAAATTATTTTTTCATTTTTAGTACTATGTATGAATATTTGAATATTGTCTCCCAATCTCAACAAAAAGGAGTATATATATACCAATTTACAGCTAAGTATTATATACTTTGGTTTGTGAGAAATTTATCAGTTCAATATTGCAAACCAAAGTACTAATTACATTTTATACCTTCCACATTTTAACATTTTTATCGACATTTTCATATATTTTAATATTTTACATCTTATTTTATTTTAGTTCCTTATACTACTTTTAAACATTCTAATTTTGGTTCATTTACTTTCGTAAATCTTTAATATATATATATATATATACTCTGAATAACATTGCTTGAGACATACTTATTTCACATGCAACTTTTGCTTTACTTCACCTCTTTCATCCATATTGCAAACTTAAAATTGAGAATGTGATTTTAAAAGGAAAATTTGGCATTTGGATTCCATTTTTCTTAATTATTAATGGATCGACTACGTGAACATGTGTGATTTTAAAATCGTTTGGATCAATTTTGTTGTTTTAAAAATTACTGTAAAATATGTTTTTAATCGTTCAAAATCAATCAATGTTGATGATATGAAAATTATATTCAAATAAAAAGGTAAAACTAACTATAGCTTAACTGAAAAAGAATAGCATAATAGTTAAGAAAACGCTTTAATTTCTTCATCTTCTCAACTCTTCCAACTTTGGCTAAAAAAGTGTTTGAATTGGGAATATTTTACACACATGGGGTTGCAGCTTTTAACTTCGTATCAAAGCTTTAGTTTAATTAACCCACCATGCACGTTCTTTCCTTCCTTACTTTTAACTACTTTTTCAACTATATATTTTACTTCTAACTCTACTTCTTCCTTTTTTTTTTTAATTCAATCCTAATGGGATGAAATCAAATCATTCATCTTTTGGGAGGATAAACTTTGTTACTTTATCCATTCTCGACTGACATAAATTTATTAGACTTAAAACTTATTTTTGGTCTTTGACCAAGTTTCAAGTTTTTTTTTTATTTTTGCATTATGATTTTCCTTTTTTTTTTCTTTTTTTTGAGATTGGTCATATGTATACTTATATAATATGGTATCAAAGTTAGGTGAAGCTCATAAATGGGTACATATTCAATTTTAAAAAAGGCTATGATTTGAGATTCAAAGTTGGTGAACCTAAAAGAGACGTCATTTTTTAGGAATATATGGAGGATTATCTGAGGAGAACTCGCAATCTAGTAAAGCAAACAACGAAGCACAAAATTAGAGCTCAATATATACTTGGTAATCTTGTATACATGGTAGCACCCTTTGTCAAACTCAAGGCGATAAGGTGGAGACCATACTACTACAAAAATTGGATTACTTGACGTTAAGACAGTGTCAAGTAAACGTTTACTTGACGTTTTTAAAAGCGTCAAGTAATCGACTGTCAAGTATAATCTGATTACTTGACACTAAAAAACCGTCAAGTATACGTATACTTGACACTACAACACCGTCAAGTATACGTTTACGTGACACTAAAACATCGTCAAGTATACGTTTACTTGACACTAAAACACCGTCAAGTATCCGTTTACTTGACACTAAAAAACCATCAAGTATACGTTTACTTGACACTGTATTAACGTCAAGTAATCCGTCAAAGTTCACCTTTTATGTGTCAAGTAATGTTGTATAGTTGACGCCTTCTACGTGTCAAGTAAACATATACTTGACGTTTTTACATGTAAAGGAATATCGTATACATGACATATATTTAAACGTTATGTATAGTACTGTTTATTAATATATATTAAATATACAAATTTTTCATTTTCTGGTTCTTGCATTAGGTACATTTGTTTCAATAAAACATATCCATCAACAAAATAAACTTTTCAGAACCAGTATAGTTACGCAACAAGAAAATGACAAAATAATTAAGTAAACCAACAATAATTTTATTTGTTCTCACCAATGTCATCAACGATTACACAATTCCAATCCAAATATAGCCAACTAAAATTTCCTTTCTGTGGCCTATTCCAAAATCAACAATAATAATAGCTACCTGTTATATAACCAATAATAATAGCTATCTTGTATATCAAAACTAAAGTCTCTATCCCCTTGCATTTATTGCATCATCTATAAGTATAATGGCTATGAACAAAACGTTTACACAAAAAATGTTATGGGCATTCTCCTATGTTAGCCATTTACAAAATTAAGAAGAAGATCATATCTAGGTGTATCTATCATATGTACCGGGATAAAAATTCAGCCCACTCCACTCGTACTTCATCCAATTCAAGCTGTGAGTACGAGTTTCTTGTATCAATCTATAAAACATAAAAAGTCAAGTAAACACTTTATTAAAAAAATAGTCATATTATAGTATTTATAACGTTACAATGTAAGTAGTTTAAAAACATACCGCATCACAGTAATAATGCTTATGTCCTTACTCATGATTTCGCGCATGTATCTACCTTCAATAGTTCCTACCTGTAAAAGACACTATAACACAAAACCAAATAACAATGCATATTAGATTATGTGCTAAATTAAATTGTAAATAAATTTATAAATATATTTACCTTTACCGCTTTCCAGAGTATTGTTTTTCTGGTCTTTTTCAAATTCTTCTGAGATTGGAAAATCGTCAAGGCCCTACATTTCCCAAAGTATAGTATAAATTAAAATGAACTAATTTCTTTAGTGATTAAAAATAAAGAAACATAAATATAGTTAGCTTACATATTCGCTACGTATTTAATATCATCTCGGGAGCTTGTTCTCAAGGAATCAAGATGGTACACCACATCATCATATGGATTAATAATTACTAATGACCAATGATCCCTAAATGAAATAAATATGCAAGTAATTAGTATTTTCATACTAATGCAAGTTTAAATTGATAAAAATTATACTTACCCAGGATTATAAGAAGCAACAACCAATTGATCTTGTTTGGAAGTCATTAATCTACTACAAAGGTTCGAGCTCTAATCTCTCGAGTACTATGGCCAGCTGAAATAAGAGATGGATCTACAAAAACGTACTTTGAAACCTTCTTTAAATCAATAATGAGTGAGTATAAGTACCTACAATAAATTGTGAATATATATCATGAAGAAGTAACATTTAATTGCATACATCAACTTACTACTAACTAAAAAGTGTGAATATATATATCATGAAGAAGTAATATTTACTTACATAACATAAACCACCATTGATAAAGTCACTTTTTGCATGTTGCAAAAATCAATAACATCTTCTCGCAAAACATAACTCTTTCGAGGTATACCAAATAACTCAAGAGGTAGTTGAAATGAAAAACTAGACCCATCAACCATTACCCTTTCAGCATATCTAAGAATATACTTCAATTGTATTGGTAGATTTGATGGTTCACTAGTAACTTCCACCTCCTTTGTCATCGGCCTTGAAGATTTTACCTAACACAAGTAAGTAACAATCTAAGAACTCATATATGTAAAATTGTTTGCTTACAATCCACCTTCATATTTACCTCATTCTTTGTCATCGCCGTAGTAGAAATCACTTCCTCCTCTTTCACTTTCTCTTCTTCTACGACCTTCTTCTTTGATGTAAGAGATACCGGTGGTACACTAGTAGCAATCCCTTTCTTCTCTTTTACTACATTTTCTAAAACTTTCTCCTAAAACCATCGATATTTTCAAAGCACAAGTAAATGATAGCTTCACTTTGATAAACAATTAATATTGTAACTTTACTTTAGAAACAAACATTTTACCTTCTCTTGGACTTTGCTCTTGGAGCAACTACCATGTTCCGATGTTGGGATGCTTTGAACTTTTTGTTCCAACTCTCGAATACGTTTACGAAGTGCTTCGTTTTCATCAATAATTTGTTGGGTTGTATCCACCTTGTTTGACTTTCTTGG
This sequence comes from Cucumis melo, assembly GCF_025177605.1. Taxonomy (NCBI): domain Eukaryota; kingdom Viridiplantae; phylum Streptophyta; class Magnoliopsida; order Cucurbitales; family Cucurbitaceae; genus Cucumis; species Cucumis melo. The sequence goes on along the minus strand of NC_066868.1, from coordinate 3,033,396 downwards.
CTTTGTTTGATGAAAATAAACAGTAGGTGTAATGAAACCACTCACACCATGTACTCGTCCGTCATATTCTGGAGTACCCAATGCTTGAGTCAATGCATCATTGGGTGATTCCTCATTGGGTGCTTTATCCAAAATCTCATCCTAAAAAAGATTAAATATGACCAGTAATACGTTAGAAGTATATTCATGTGATTTGATGCAAATGTAGCATTGAGAATCTTACTATTTCATTGGCAACTTGTTGTACATCTTCGTTTATGTATCCTCCATCTTTTTTTGTCCGAGCTTTTTTCCACATATTAGCTCGTCCAAAATCCTGTTCTTCGAAAGGACCATTTTTTTGTATATCATTAAGCACACCATAGTTAAATTTTAGGATATTTGTAAAATGCAATAACATTCTTAATTACCATATCCTCGGCAAGATTAGCATAGCCACGTCTTGACATATTATGAGTATATTTACTCCTCTTTCTTCGATCTTGTTGTTCCCTTCTCAGTTTCAGGCGACGGGGGTGTTCGGGCGGCGTGGGTCTTCGTGCGGCGTGGGTCTTCGAGCGTCGAATGGGTCTTCGCGGCATCGACTAGGTCTTCGCGGCATCGACTAGGTCTTCGCGGCGTGTCTTCACGACGGGTCGTCGGCGTCTTGGACGGAAGGTTGAGTCACGGTCGGGTAAGGTAAAGGAGATGGAGATAGAGAGATTGAAGGTTTTGGGAGAGAAAGGGGGAAAATGAAAGGTTTTTTTGGAGGAAATTTTTTAATAAATTTTTTTATTATTTTAATAAATTTCTTTTTACTAAATTTATTTTAATACATTTCTTTTTACTAAATTTATTTTAATACACTTCTTCTACTAAATTAACTTTTAATAAGTTTCTTTTGAAAATTTATTTTAATAAGTTTGTTTTAATAAGTTTATTTTAATAACATTGTAATAACTTTATTTTAGTAATTTTATTTTAATAAATTTATTTTAATAAGTTTATTTAATGGAATCAGAGAAATAAAAAATATTTTTATATTTAATATTTTTATATTTTTATATTTGACATTTTTAAAATATTAATTTTCAAAGTAACAAATAAAATTTTTAACTATACTTGATGTTATTTCCACATCAAGTAAATGTCAACAATACTTGACGCGGAATCAACGTCAGGTAAAATCTGCACTATACTTGACGCGACAAAATCGTCAAGTACAATCTCAACTATACTTGACGTGACACAAAACGTCAAGTAAAAATAATTCGAAAATTTTGATGAAAATTGTGTCTTCTTTAAACTATACTTGACGTTGTTTCCGTGTCAAGTAACGTTTCGCAATACTTGACACGAATACAACGTCAAGTAAAATGTCCTTTATACTTGACACGAAAAAAACGTCAAGTAAAGGTTAGCGTAAAATTATCCAAAAAACTCCGTGAAAACTTCGCTTTTTTATGACTATACTTGACGTTTTTCCTTTAAAATTGTCAATACTTGACGTTTTTTTAACAAAAGCATCAAGTATGTAAAAGTGCCAAGTGTCAAGTAAAGTAGATTTTGTAGTAGTGCCAATTTGGATTTGTGAAGCAATTGAGTGAAGTGATCTGATGACAAGGATTTTTGTAGTGATGCTAGTTTAGTTACTCTACAGTGGAGATGAAATTTAAGATGCCATTGTTGCCCTGGAAATGATGACAAATAAAATGATAATCAATGTGTTTAGTACGTTTGTGGAAAACATTGGGGGGCTATTTGACGGAAGGATTGGATTATAGAAGGGTTAGTGTTATGATAAAACTAATAAAACTAGTGTTATGATAAACATAGTTTTATCATAGCCCTTGTTTAGGGGAAGAGTTTAGAAAAGAAGTTAAAGAGGTGTTTGGAGAAAAGGTTATGTGGGAAGGGTTATGATAGTGTTATGAATAAAATGTGTTTGGGGGAAAAGTTATGTGGGTAGGTTTATGGAGATTTTATGATAAGATGTGTTTGGGGGAAGGGTTATGTAGGTAGGGTTATGATTTTTTTTTACTTATTAATTTTTTTTCCAACTCACATTATACATAAAAAAAATCTTATTGCAGATTGTTTTATTACGAAAGCATCGAAAATTTGTTGTAATAGTTTGGCTTCCTCTCTCCAACGATGATATCCATGTCTAATGTTATTAAATTAGTAAATACAGTTGAACAATTTCCAAATAATTTCTTAACAATTTTATTCTAAGTCATTTTTTATAAATAAAAACTAGTTATTGCGTATTTGTAATGATCGATATCGTCGTACATTTGTTTTTAACATCTTTGATTACATGCTCTAACGCATACGTTCATATTTATATTCGTGAATTCAATTACTTATTACATAGCATTTAAACGCTATATTTTTCGAATTGTTACGCACACACTGTACAAATTGCCTTAATTTAAACCAAACTTTTTAAATCGAATTTCGATAGTAGAACATTAAAAAAAACATATGCATAAAATAGTAGAAATCATATATACATCGAACTACGATACATACGAAAAAAAGTTTGATAAAATAAAATTACAAACAACAGTAAAAATCATAAACCAAGTGAAGTAAGAAAAGATGAAGTAAGGAAGCCAAGGAAGGACAAAAACTATCTCGAGACGTCTCGTAAGAAGACTCTACAGAAGTTCTTCCTCTCTTCGTCAGTCATCTCTACGAAACTACGCATGTCGTCGATACTACACATGAGCTGCCTTTGGCACAACTCTCTATCCAAACTGCTTAGGTCGGGCATCTCACACAATAGGCGTAAGAATTCCTGGCGAACAAAGGTCTCATTGGCAAAGGGGCGCGTAGGCCACTCGATAATGGTCCTGAGTTGGTCATTCATACACTTCAAGGCCATATTTATCACATCAAGCTCACCCTCCCGTTGGCTTCCCCTCTTTTGCTTGGATTCGCTCGATCTGGTCCTACCGTCTGACGTGCAAGCAGGTTGTGATGTGCGTACATCATCTTGGGATATGTCAATCCCCTGTCTGTACATAAATGGAAACTCTATATCGTTTCCATCTGACATGTCAAACCCCTCATACCCAGCAGGCTCATTAGACCCAATGTCGGCGAATGTCTCTACAAAGCGACCCGTCGCCCTATCCCACTCGAACACATATGCAAGTTCGTCGTAATAGGAAAAGGGTTTGTTAAGGAGGCTCTTCGCTGCAGGATGCGACTGCATAAAAAACAAGACCACTTCAAACTACCGATACGAAAAATCTAAACTAAAAGTACAATGCACAAGTATTTTCACGCTTTGATTAGTTTCCTTACCCTAATCCAGTTGTCGAATACTTTCTTCTCGACAATGATGTACTTTGCCTCATCGTTCCATTTGAACCCACTGCACGCTGGCCCACGCATTTCTGTGATAGCTTCGAAGGTCCGCTTAAGTGTCTTAATTGTGCAGTCTATTAAAGTGGTGGCTCGAACACTACATCCAGGTAACTTTTTTGCCATCATGCGGACAAGTTAGGCCAGTAACCTAATCGAAACGTACCATGGTCGGATTTCCATCCACCAGAGGATACCAACTCCACTAAACATCGACTAGAGTGCCCTTCTCCTCCTTCATCCACACATGTTTGGAGGCACGGGACGAGGTTGCCATACTAAGAATGACAAATGACAACAAATACATGAAACACGTTAGCAATTTCAAATTTCCACATTTAAGAGACACAATAAATGTCAAACAATATTAGGACATATCATTATAATTTCTATTACCCCATTGATGTAAATCATGCACGCATATATTCGATATTCAAAATAAAGAGTATAAGTAATTTAAATTGTCATACAACATAGGGGTTCTAATTTCAAATGGTTTTAGCTATGCGTTACGCAACTGCCATTCGGCGAACATCACTTCAACTAATTCGTCTCGCCACTGAGACCACTCGTTTGTAGTCTCAATGTACTGAATGTTGTCTCCTGCAGTGGTCGCCGCGTAAGCGGAATCCCTCTCGTCAATGTTGTCTATGTCTTCGCAATATGTCATTTCTTTGTTTATCAAATTGTGCAGCAGGCAACATGTTAGGATGATGCGACACTGCACTTGGAGGGGATAGTACGACTTTCCACGAAGTATTATCCACCGTCCCTTCAAAAGATCGAACGCACGCTCAATCACATTTCTTACCGATGAGTGTTTCATGTTGAAGTATTCCTTTTGGTTGGGGCATTTTTAGTGTCATGCCACTCTTGCAAGTGATACCTTTGGCCTCTGTATGGGGCAAGAAATCCCTCAGCGTTTAGATAACCTGCATTGCGCAGATAGTAATATCATATTACGAGAACTAATGGTTTATGCGCGTTCAATATGGAATTTTAAAATGGCATGGTGGGATTAAAAATTGTAAATACCCTTTGGCACTTGCTGTTCATTTGGTCATGCAAGCGCATCCCAAAGAATCTACGAGTCTGCTGTGGAATCCTTCCCAATCGGTCGATACGTATACGAAATCCCCTTTTGTATCGAAGACGTCGAGTACATTAGTGGCAATTTCTTCTTTACACATTCTGAACGTAGGGCGATCAATTGTGGGCATGTTCACCTTTATGTACGTCCCATCCAATGCCCCAAAGCAATTCTGCAAGTTTAAACAAGTGGACATACATTAGTGGGACGTACTGATACGTGACATACAGATGACTTTGACTACGCGCACCTCGAAACACTTCCACTGGATCTGTGCAGTTGTTTGTTACTGGTTTCTTTAACAACTCGTCGTGGAGTCGTACCACATCTAATAAGACGAGGTTGAAATGTCGCGATACAGTCTCACCAGACCGTATAAATTCCCTTTGAATAACGTGATTCTTCACGTCATGGGCAAGGATGTGCAAGAACATGACAACCATTTCCTCAACATCGACAATCTCTATCGATGAAATGCCAATGATAGTCCTAAGTAAATGGCATAGAATAGCAAATGTTCGCCTGCCCATTCGTGTGCTTTGTAAACACAGATCAAACTCGTGTATCATGCAAAAATACATAAGCTGCCTAATTCTATACCTGGTATCATATGATGCATATGGAAGCCGTTTATTGTCGTTCACTAGTACCTCCAACGTTAGCAGCATCTGACGTTGGACCCGTGTGAATGCAGTCAGAACTCCAAGAAGGCTTTGTGGATCCATTTCAAATAACCTAAAATTTTCTAAATTATTTAGTAAGTGTGTTAGTACAATGTCTATATACTAAAGTTAGTATATGGAAGCTACTTACAACTATTTAAAAAACAAAACAAATTTTAAAATGATGTCGACTTGTGTTACATGTCATGTTTCAAAAAATAAACATAATTTTGTTTTTTTTTTAATGTTTACTTTTATTGAGAAATTATTGAAATTAAAACTTGTAAAAAAATATGAAAACTTTTTACTTTTAGTTAGTAATTTATTTTAACATATCAAACAGTTATTTCAAAACTTGTTTTAGAAAGGGTTTAGCGGTTAAATTTAAAAAAATGTCACTGTACTTGTACGAGTATGTGTCATATGAATGAAATATTTTAAAAATAGAATGTGCCACAATTACAACTTTACTATGTTTTTAACCGTCGAAGTTGGATTTTCTTCGCAACTTAGGACAATTAGTTAAACACTTTTTAGAATGTGGTGAAATTTGAAGTATATTACGTCTTAAATGTTGTTAATTTAATTACTTGGACGACTTAGGGGCATCTTTTAAAAACAACAATTTCAAAGTTTTTAACTTTTTAATAAAATGTGAAGTTCTCATTTCTATTCCATCTTAATTAACGAAATTAACGTTTGACGCCTATGATTGTTATGATAAGGTATTAGGGAATCTTTTTAAAAAAATTTGTAGTCAAAGATTTTGTTACACTAATGTGAGCCGTACTAGTGAAAATCTTTACATGATGGTAATTTTTGAAAGAAAATGTAATGCTCATGCATATAAAAAAACAACACAAATGTCAAACTTTGTAAGCATAGAATAAAAACAAAATAATACCAAATTTATTAAATAGGTCAAATGTCCATAGAAAACAAAAAATTACAAAATTACAAAACCGAAAGTTTGTAACCTACAAATACAATTAAATTACACAATTTTAATTCTAATGAAACAAAAGCAATACAAATCGAACTTTGAATCTACAAATAGCTAATTCGTAGTACCTCTTAGAAGGGTGGGATGACCGCAGATGTTCTGCATAAAAAAATAAAAAACTAACGAAACGACAAACGACGTCGAAAACACGAGAAGTATTTTAAATGCAGTAGAAATGAAGAAATAAAAAATAGAAAAGGAACGATTACATACCTTGTACGTAGAAGAAAGGACGCGAAATGAAGATTCCAAAATGTAAGACGTTAAAACGATTTTTCAAAAAAGATGTTAAGGAATCTCAGAATTTAGAAATCAGTTCAATAAGTTGAACTAGATTTCATTGTAGTGGAAACATCAATTATGAGAGAAAAACAAAACAACAAAGCATATGAAGAGACAAAGTAGAAGGTACAGAATGCACGCAAGACATCAAAGAAAATGAATAACAGTAAGTAAAGTTATCTAACAACATTAATAGGAGATTCATAGTGGTCGAAACATCACTGAAAATATTTCAAAATAAGTAAGGTACACTAATATGCAAAGAAACATACATTAGAAGAGAAGGAAAGAAAAAAATTACATAAGACATAAGAATAGTTTAAGGAAATATGGAAAGTACTTAGAAGACAAGGCAAAAACATACGTGAGAAAACACCAAAACATACGTGAGTACCAAAAAGGAAATATGGAATATACGTACAAAACAAAGTAGAAACATATATGGAATATACGTACAAAACAAAGCAGAAACATACGTTAGAGATAAAAGTATGGAAAGAGCAAAATAAATTTACCTACGAACGAGAAAGCACCAAAACAAAGGAAGAAGGAAACCAATCACAAATGCAAGTGGTAAATGAAAAGAGGAAATGAGGTTTATATAGGGGGAGATGGGGGAGTAAATAATGACATAAATGACCACACCAAAAAAGTTCCCTCTGCCTCTGTAAAATCAGCGTAAAGGAAGAGATTAAGTATAAGCATAGTCAAAGGGTAGCTATTGAAAGCTACACAAAAAGTACATCAAGAAAAGATAACCAAATATGTTGAAGGGACAAAACAATCTGCACATCTGAAATGGTTTTTTCCCAACGAGATCAATGAGTAAAGAAAACTTGGAAATTTTTTTTATGATAGTGAAGCAGCTAGGAGAATTCATAGTCAATCAATTTTGAGAGCAAACAAAGTAGTTCTACAAGGGACCCGATCAACTAACAGAAACATTACAAAAAAATATATTGTGAAGTGCATAAAGAAATGATTAATCACAAAATCGAAATTAGTCAACTAAAATACCTAAACAATTGAAATTAATTAGTAGACTAAAATACAAAATAAACCAGTTAAAGGAAAACTACCGAAATCAGTAGACCAAAGTAGAAACAAAATTAGTCAATGGAAAACATTCGAAATTATTAGACCAAACGGAGCATAAATCAGTTAATCGAAAACTACCAAAATCAGTGAATGGAAAACAGCTACAAATTTATGATATGTAACAAAACGATTCAGATGTAATGGAAAACAGAGAAATGTACTCATCATCAGCTTGTGTTTGAAAATAATAGAATTCAAACAGAAGAATACCTCCCTACCATGCTCGATTTTGACCCATTGCCAGCCAAGATCAAGAAGTACCTATTCTACATCAGTGAAGGGCAACGACAAGTTTAACACCGAGCGGCAAGGGGGTTAGATCGAGCGACATAAAACATTCAAGGGGGAAAACAAACATGCATGTTCACGGAGAACACTCAAAAAAGAGAAAACTGAAAGGAGTTTAGAGGCAACGTTGATGGAGGGTCGCCTTCAACAAACCCACATTCGATTTTCGAGGAGTGAGAGAGATGGATGAGAGAGATGTAGATCGGCATTGGGCATCACTGTAGGAAACCCCTTTTCCATGGAAACGAGGGAATGAATTTTTCGGTGAAAAAATCGTCAATGGCCGAACTTCTCTTCAAAGGGAGAAGAAGGAACCACAAAAATCAGAAGTGGAAGAAGAACGATCGAAAAATTTCAACACGAATTGAGGGAAGAGTGAAACATGGGTTGAAGGGAAAGAAATGGGAGGGGTTTTCAATAGAGTGGGAATGAAGGAGTAGAGATAAAACGAGGATTATGAAAACCCTAAAACTAGGGTTTCCATAACTCTTGTTCCAAACTGGGGTTAGGGTTGGGATAACCTAACCCCATAGTGATCGGTTGGGATAACCTAACCCCATAGTGATTAACCTAACCCTAAAACAGCCTCTGAAATCTAATGATGTTGATGTTGTGGTAGAATTAGTAATACCACATCGAGTCAAGAGATCAAAAGAATATTTTTTTTAGGATAAATAGTACTTATTGAAGTGAGATGAGACCTCAATCTCTATGATTCCAAACATTCATCTAAAAAATCTTTGACCATTTTAAAAAAAAAAACATCGATAAACCAATTATATCCACTACAATTGGTGGGATTCAAGTATGTCACCTTAGGGTATTTAATCTCTTTACAACGCGTACATTCTTTTTTTAGTAAAAATTAGGGATAAAGGAAAGTTATCTTGGAATCTTTTAGTTCTTACTCGTTAGTACATATAGATAAATGTGGAATCTTTTGTTGGCTACAACGTTTACATTAAGAAAGATATATTGTATCTCGAGCCTTTAATGATGGGTTTCTATGTTTTGATTCTTAATTCTAAAATGAAATAAGAATCAAAACAAAAACGTGTGGTTCAATCACTATGTTGGTAGGATCAAAAGGTTTGATCTCGTCATGATTTTCATGTAATGTGCTATCTATCTTTTCAACCCTCAAATTTGCCATTAATTACAATTTTACTATTTTATCTTTTTAACCAAACATTTTTCTTTTAACTCTAAAAAAAAAAAAAAAAGAAAAAAGAAAGAAAGAAGAAAAAAAAAAGCAAAATAAAAATAAAAATAAAAATCCCACATCCTGATTCTCAATCGTCTCCTCCGAGCCCCCGCAAGTCTCCATCGCCCTTCACGCGCCGCCCCGACTCCTCCTGCTCGGTCGCTCCCGCCGTCGCTTCTCCTTCTTTTTCCCCATGCCGCGTCGCAGCTCTGTTCTTCGTCTCTGATTGTTGTTGGCTGCTACACCCTTTCGTCTCGGGTAATAAATTTTGTATATTACGGATTATTAGATGGTTTTTTTTCGCTACATCAATTGTTTCTTTGTTACGTGTTGAGTTAGTTGGCTACTTTTACTTCAGTTCTTAGAAACAGGATTGTTGAAATAAGAAATAGTTTAATTCAGATATGTACAAGGAAAGGAAAGCTAGAAATTTCGCAATTCCGAATAACGTTTTTGGAGAAAACTATTCATAAGCTTGATTTTGGATCCAAACTGAAACTCACTGGTAATTTCAGAATAGGTTGACTCAATAATTAAAATTGAGGAGAGGATATAAATATGAATTTGAGAAGAAAGAAGTATCTGATTTTCTGGTAATTTCAAAATAAGTTGCAATTATAATATTTTGGAAATACAATTAGTAACCTTTCACTCTGCTTCAACTGGTGCGAGTCAGTCAATTGTTTCCTTGTACTAAGTTGGTCCACCATTTTGGAGTATATTTTCTTATAGCCTGAAATGCATAGTGGTTTCTTGGTTCATTTGCTCGACCAAATTGTGTCCATGAATACTCAAATGCCTCGAGATACAGTTTGTTATAATGTTACACGACTTGCAACTTTTGGCTCCATTGAGCCAAATTTTGGTCTTATTAAAGGTGGTTGTGCAGTAGTTTGTTCCTCAAACTAAGGATTAGCAATATGTTCAACAACTGAGTTGTCTTTTTTAGTGACATTGATGAACTTGGGTGCACAAGATTTAGTTCCCTTCTAGGGACCAAAGAGTACTTATCAGTATTGATTGGGGGAAGAAATGATGTTATAGGAGTTTGAATTTATGACTTTCTGCTCTGAATCGTGATAAATAACCAATGAAACTAAAAGGTAGAAAGTTTAGTTTTTTTTTTTTTTTTGCATATTTTCAAATATACAAAGTTAAACATTTGCTCATATTTTTAATATCTACAGTTATTCACATTTTGAGTGACTAATTGTAATAATTTGTGTGTTATAGGTAGGTTTCTCTTTTATCTTTTATCTTTTATCTTTCTGTTGAGTATTGAGTTTGGTTTCCCCAGATTTTTATAATCTTAATTGAGGAATCATCTCATGAGCTGTTAGGATTATGGGAAGTTTCAATTGAAAGAGTTGTTGTTGTTGTTTTTTTTTTGAATAAATATTTTTTAAATTAATTATATATATTAATTATGTACAGGTCCTGAAGTCTATATGTTTCTATCTTTATGTCCTTATCACATTGAATCTTACGTCCACGTTATATTAATTAAATTATGATAAAGTTTGGTTTGAAGAAAAGTTTATGTGCGGAGTCGAAGGGGTTGGATCATGTGTTTTGCATGATTTTATATTTTGTTTTGGAAGGAGAATAAGCACATTTGGAGTGGGTTAATTCAAAATCTTGTTTTCCGTTAATATTTTAACTGACTATGATACACTTGAAGGAGCATTCTCCTCATTAATCATGTTGATGCCATTAGCACATAGATTTTTGAGCAGACAAGGATCAAAACTTAAGAGAGAGCACGAAGGGATGGGCCCTAGATCACTAATTCAGAGGGTAACACCATACTTGGTGGCACGTATCAAGGAGAATCAAAGGCTTCTTAGCTCTTCTGCTACAGCTTATCAAGAAGCATCATCGTTGTCTTCATCTCCATCTCCATCTCCATCTCCATCTGCACCTGTTGATACCATTCACATGACTGATAGTTGCATTCGGGTATTCTATACATATATCCTCTTTTGTACATACATTTGGCAGATGGATTCTTCATCTATTTCACTGTTGTCCTCTGGTTTAGTTCTTGATTTTCTGGACTATTCTCTTATGGTGCGCCATCCAGGCCTATAGTTTTTGGGTTTCAGGATCCTAATAAATTGTTATGCCTTTTAGGTTTTTCAAATTCAATTAAATAAATGAATTTTGAGCATTTCTGTTGTTACCTTAGCAGTTTGACCTACATTAGTGTTCGTAGAACAGTCACGATTTACATTTTTGCTTAGTTTTGACATGCCTTGCAGAGAATGAAAGAATTGCAAGATCCCAAGGAAGAAAAGATGCTTCGCTTGAGTGTAGAAACTGGGGGGTGTTCTGGATTTCAATATGTTTTCAATTTGGATGGAAAGACCACTCCTGATGACAGGTTTGACAAATATTAACTCAGTGATTACTGCTTACTTGGGTTTTCACATAAAGTTTGTCTCTGATGTTTGATTTTACTTTAAAAAAATTCTGTCCTCTCTTTTTCATGTTTGCAGGATATATGAGAAAGAGGGAGTTAAATTGGTAGTTGATAATATCTCATACGATTTTGTAAAAGGAGCAACAATTGATTATGTTGAAGAGCTGATTCGTTCTGCTTTCGTTGTAAGTGAAACTTGTTCTGCTTTCGTTGTAAGTGAAACTTATCTCTCATTGTTTCTGCCTCATCGCTTTTGCTTAGATATGTTTATTAGTTTCATACCAATTTGTGGACCATAGCAAATTATAGTTCTATGACATTATTCAAGTAATGTAGTGATGCTAAAGAAAGTTGAAATACTGAAAAACAAACTTCCACTAACGCCATCCTTAGAATACCTATCCTTTGACTATTACACCATGCCGTTTATGGAAACTCTCTCCCTTCATAAGTACTGTTTAGGTATCTTATTTTGAGTATTGTTTACGTTGAGAAATATACTGAGACGCAAATCCTCCAGCCCTGAGCTGGAAAACACTTCACACTGTAGATTTTTACCTGATATTATGCAGGATGACCACTCTCGTCTCTTCTTCCTCATTTTATATATGCACTCGACTTCTAACTGTCAGAGGTGGCGTTCTTCATTTTGCTCTTCCTTGAATATATGTGAACTGTAGGGTATAACTCAGGAAAAGTTTTCAACGCCTCGACAGTATGAATACTTCTCTAATTCTTTGTAGCTGCTCCAGCGTCATTTTAGAATGATGTGGGTATAGCAACAGTCCAAAATGTTTAGTTCAGAAAATTTATAGTGTGAACAATAACAAAGGAAGTAGATGGTGATACTAAAGAATTCTTAAGAATTTCTCCTCGAAGCAACATCCTGGGTAAAGAAACATTTCATTGATAGATGAAATCAAAGGATAACTCCAAAACACCTATAGGTGTTTACAAAAGAGACTGCCAATTAGTAACTAAGAAAGATAAAAGTTTTATGTTTAAAAGGAAAAGAAAGAAAAGAAAAAACAAAAAAAAGGGTGATGTACCCTTGAGCAGTATGATCTCAAGTCGTATTTTATCCAAAAGTTCCCTATGGAATCTTATCTATCCCATCTTAGGATCTGTTTAGATTGATTATAGAAAAAATGTTTTTTCAAAAAGTCATTTTTATTCTAGGTTGGCAGCAGCGAGACAGATCTGGTGATGGCAACTGGTGAGTAGGGGTGTAAGAATAACTCGTGTAATTCGACAACCCGGACTACCCAACTCATATAAATATGGGTTGGGTTGGGTTGAAAATTTTGATTTTTTTGGGTTAGACTGGGCCTCGGGTTGGAGGGTTGAAAAATTGGGGTCAACCCAACTCAACCCGATTTAATTTAATATATATATATATATATATATATATATATATAATCATTATTTATTTATTTAATAAACGTTAAACAATCTTATGAGTTTCGAGAGTTTTTTTGCTTAACTTGATGCGAAACATATTTGATTTATGCTTGATTATTTCTCATTCACAAACATTCAAATTTAAACATGAAAAAATGATAATAATAATATAACCCGACAACCTAACCCATATTTTACGAGTTGGGTTGAAAACTTAATTCGGGTTGACAACCCAGCCGACAAAAAAAAAGGGTTGGGTTTAGAATGTCTCCCTACCCAACCTGTTTAAAACCCCTATTGGCGAGAGGGTTGGTGGTCTGGTGGGGAGAATCATAGAAGAGAAGGTGGAGTACGTTAAGCTTTTCATTTTAAGAAAAAAGAGAAAAAAGAAACCTGATAATTATTGCCATTGGGTCGAACTAATCGGCTGTTTCTATGGGCTTTTTTGCTCCAGCCATGTTAGGGCCGTGTCCAAAATTAAAAAAATTGACATGCCAGCTGGCATATCAGTGGTGTGTCAAGGCGTGTCAGTGTCGGACACGACACCGATACTTGGCCATCTTAGGAGTGTCGGTGCTTATTAGTTTCTAATTGAACTCTTTTGATAAAAATGATTTAAACTAAACTTTGAAATTGTTTTAAAAGCTATTTTGAGTAGTTGGTGTGGTATTCTATTTTTTCTAAAACAACTTATTTTCAAAATTAAGCGCTTGCAAAGCGAAAACAAAGGATTAATTGTAGTGCAGAAGTTGAATTCTTGTTACGTGCAGGTGAGTACAAATCCAAGTGCCGTTGGTGGGTGTAGTTGTAAAAGTTCTTTCATGGTCAAACAATAATCATCTCAAAGCTTCCTTCAATTGGACCCTTTCCTATAAGGCGTACAAGTAATTATCAAACGCTGACCTGAAGGTATGATGAGTATGTTTATCACTTATTAGTTACTTCTGATTATAAACCTATGTTTTATTTAATCCCATTTTATGTATCATTTTATACATTCATATTTATGTACCACTTCCGTATCATCTGAAAACTGCATTCTTTATTGCATCAAAATCCGAATAAGCAAAAAGTAAACTGATTGATCGTAATCAAACTTGAACTTAAAACTTCCCTGTTGTTCTGATGCTGAGTTTGCAATAATCACTTGCACTGTGAACATAGAAAATTTCCAGGACACTGGATTCATCTACTGAGTAAATCACTTGCAATATTGTGATCGTAATCACTAGTGGATTTCTATAGGCCTGGGGTGCTCGACCCCCTCAACCATATGATCTTTATATATGTGTGAATATGTAAGTTCGACATAATACTAATACAACTAGCTAGCCCAACGGTAAATCTGGCTTCCAGTCCCTCTAGACTCCTTACATTTTTTTTTCACGTGATTTTTAGTGGTACATAAAACTCCCGTTAACGTAATTTATGGATCTGGCTTCGGAATATGGCTATTAGTTTCACCATCACTAGATTTAGAGGATAAATTACTGTTGAGAAGATGCCACGATATTCTTGTTTGTAGAATCCTAATTAAACTTGTTGTTACGGAGGTAACATCATATGTTCAAGGCATGTTTATGAGTGGTTTTGATATAGTTAAAATCATTCTAAAACATGCTTTTAATTCTTTAAAATCAGTTTTGATATACGAAAAATACATTTAAAAAGTATAGAATTAAACATCAAAATGGTTTTGAGTGATTAGAATTATTTTTGGAGTGGTTTTAAACCTAACAAAAGTGATTTTTAAAATTTCAAAACTACTTTTTAATACGTTTTTTTTTTATTTAATGTACGTGGTAGGGGAATAGAACCTCTAACTTTGAAGTTGATAGTACAAACATTATGTCACCTGACCTATGTACAATTTTGAAATCATTCCTAAACATGCACGTATATGAGTTTGTCAATATTGGCATTATTAAGAATCCAAATTTCCATGTTTATCTGTAATATAAAGATTGTCAATACGTCGAATGTATAATGACAAAGTTTTACATTTTTTATGATAAAAGAATAGGAAACTTGTCATTGACAAGTGAATTTCTATCCTTTTCCGTGTACTCGACTTAAGGATTGATTTGAGTATTAGAATTGTTATGCAAATATACTTTGGTATGTTATTTGATTGTAACAATTATTTGTTCGGTAAGGACAAAGAAATGTGTAGGGTCCCCTTATTTGAAAACATGTCCTAAGGTATGAGTTTGTGGACAATAAAGGTGCAAGCCATGATGGCAAAGCACATGCATACTGCAAATGCCAAATAGTATCACATTATGAAGTTTAGACCTTTCCATTTCTCATTTGGTTATAAAATGGGAACTAATGGTAAACCAATGATATAATGTTTGGAATTTTGGTGATTTTGGTTTTGAAATGTAATGGAGTTTGGTTTTGAAATGATGAGGACATCGTTTTCTTTTCTCCGAATATCTTTTACGATGTATTATAAATTTTTTCTTTCCAAGAATAAAATTTTCTATTTTGAGAGCAGTTTCTTAGAAAGCTCTCTTGAGTTTGTGCATATGGATGGACGCACTTAGGGATCAAGGTACAAGTATAAAGCTTAGCTTGGGGAAGGCAATACTCAGAAAAACAAGGCTGTCCTAGGTGACTTTATGTGAAGTCGCAAGGCTCAAAATCTACGTTTCTAAAAAGTATTCATAATTATGATTTTTTTTCCTTTAAAAAAGTTTGGAGTCTCACTTCGAAAAGGGAAGACTCACAAAATAAGGTCAACTCGAAGTGCACCTTTTGTGAAGTTCCAATGCACTTTGAGCCTTAGGGATTTTTCATTATTTTCAAGAATAGTAATAATTAAAGTTTTCTTTTCTATTAGCAAGAAAGACCAAATTTACTATGTTTAAATGGAAGTTTTCTTTGTGTTTAGTTGTTTTCTTCCTACTTTTAAACTATGCCCTCTCTTTTAAATGCAAGTACTTTTGTACAGTGTGCCTCACAAAAAGAAAGCCCATATCTTTATTTTAGTCTTGAGCTGAAGTCCTAAAAAGCTATTGTGCCTCGAGTTTTAAGAAACATTGATTGTGAGCTTAGATTTCTTGGAAAAATATGTTGGTTAGCTATTCTTTTATAAACATGTTAAAGAATATATTATTAGTATTTAATAAATATTGTCACTCCATTTGATTTTTAAGACTTGAGAGAAAAAGTTTGAACCGTGGACCTCTTGGTTGTTAACATATTTCTATGTAGTTAAGTTCTGTTTATCATAATTTTAAGGGCTGAATGTTATCTCATATGTTATGTTATCTTAAATGGTGATATTATTTGCAGCAATATAGTTGTTTTAAGTTTTATAATTTAATTTCAATAAATTTGTTTACGTGAAAAAAATTTGAGATAAACTATTTTACTTATATATTATTTGGAAGATATTACGAGATAATACCAATTCCAGTATATATCATAATGAATGAGCTATGAAGCTTGAAAAGAGATGCTATAATAACTAACCATCGTCATTTGGCTCTCACGAGTTGATTTGCAAACATAATGTCAAGATTTCAATGCCCATTTGATTTTTACTAAAATTCCATAAAGTGAAATGTTCTTTTTTTTTTCTTATATATTATTTAGAATATGTCAAATACTTTCAAAACTTTTTAAAATCAAATTTGTATTTAGAAACATTTTGACCTACTAATTTTTAATTTCAACCTTTTGTTTTTGTTTTTTTTTTTTTTATATGATTGCTTGAGTTAGTCGTTAGAGTTAGATGTTAGAGATGATTGATGTAATTCGTGGTTGGAATTGGTCATTGAAAGTGATTGTCAAAGTTCACCTCTAGAGGTTGTAGCCATCCAAAGTTGAACGTTGGAGATGATCGATAGAGGTGATTGTTAAAGCATGTCGCTTGAGTGAGGCGGTAGTAGTTGATAGTGGTTGTTGTCGGAGTTGGGTGTTAAAGGTAGTTGCCAAATTTGATCGTTAGGAGTGGTGGTTGAAGTTGGCCACGAGAGCATGTTGCCAACGGTGATTGTTGTTGGGTTTGTCTTCGACGAAGGTTAATAGGTGAAGTTGTAGAAACATTGAGAAGATGAAGTTTTTTGATAAATGTGCAAACTTGAACTTCAATTAAGAGCAATATCGAGGTTGGCAAAATTGAGTTATTTAAACGAACTTGTAAAGTTGATAAATTGGACACTGAGTTGAGTTTTCAACTCAACTAAATCTGCGTTAGTAATACCCCAAATACCTCTTAGTAATTTTTACAAGAAAATATTGTTTCGAGTCATTTTTCAAAATTTTCTAATTAAACTTACGTCAATGCAATCAATTTGACTATACTCTTGCTTCATATTAACTTGATTATGTTGTCGTGTGAATGTTGGAAAATTTGAAAACTCAAATCACGATTATTTTAAAACAATAACCATAATGTCAAAGAAGAATGTAGATATAAAGTTCAACTACACATATGGAAGAAAACCAAAGGTAACAAATACCCATAAATAGATTGATCATAACCTTCAAGAAGTTGCGATAATTTATGGTATTCCTCAATTATATGCAACGGAAACCAAGTATGACAATCCTCACTATCAAAAGAGTAATCAAAAGACTCAAGCTACGTACAGCCCTTTGGGGAGATCACTACCTAAGTTAATTCTAGGCTTTTATTTTCGACCTAAATATGACTTTGGTTTCTATATTAATATGTACTTTGAAAATGTTCATATTCGTATTCGTATTCAATTTAATTATTTTGAAAGAAGGTTCAGAATGAAGTTTTAAAAGGTTCATTTTGGTCCTTGGTTATATGCAATCCAATCGACAACCAAATCGAACCTTTCTAAAAAGTATGTACAACGATCAAATTGAACAATCTATGAAAGTATATGTACTAAAGTAGTATTTTTAAACCATTATTTTCTAAGATTACATATATAGAGTGTCTTTATCTCAAAAACACTTTTTCTCTTGCCCAGATTACTTTTTAAATGTGATGACGTTTCACATGAACAAAAATTGATTTTTTAGGAATATATAAAATCATTTCAGGATAATTTTAGAGAAATTTACTACTCAAACAGTTACTTCTAAACACACCCATAATCCCTCGTAATTAATGATCTAAGTTTCTATTTAGGAGGCCACCCTGCTATATTAATTAACTGTCCATTATTAAACTAATTTCAACGATAGAAAAGTTAAACCAAATTTTAAAATACAAATTAAATTTAACAACTTTACCATTTGGGACACTAATATATATAATCAAACACTTTCTTGATCTCATCTCCAAAATCCACCAAAATTTTGGTCTCATCTTAGACTATATATTACAATAAAAAGTTAACAAAACCCCCATCAAATTTATATAACTATTTCAACAAAAGAAAAAAAAAAAAAAGAAATGTTGTATATATATATATACACAAACTTAATAGTTCTATCAATATATATATATTTTTGAGGGCAGAGAAGGAGTTAATAGAAGCAACAAGTTGCTGTAAAGTTCATTTTTAAAAATGAATCAATCAATCCAACAGTTCAGACATTTTCAACCCAACAACTTCCTCAATTGGGTGTCACTATTTTATTCAATTTTTTCATACTCATCTCTTTAATTTTCATACACAAATCTTTTTATATCCGGCCTTCTTGATTTTTCTAAAATTGTGTTCCTTTTCTGGCATGTATATGTCACTATTTGACAATTCTTGTATTAGTTTTTTTGAGAATTAATTAATCTAATGAATACTACTTTCTATCGTTAAGTTTTTATATGCTTTGTTATTCACTATTCTACTAATAATGTTTTCAAAGCATGCTTTTAAGTGTGGGAAAAAAGTTTTCAAGAACTTCGTTAGTTTTAGAATGTAATTGAGAATTTAGATGTTTCTTTAACAAAGGTTTTACAAAGGCCAAATAAAACATAAAATTTAAAATGAAATATTAATTATCAAATCGAGTATTTGTTTTTCGGTTTTCAAAATTGAATTTTTTTCCTCGCACATTCTTAAAAAAGATTTACCTAAAACATAAGATT
Source organism: Cucumis melo (assembly GCF_025177605.1). NCBI lineage: Eukaryota > Viridiplantae > Streptophyta > Magnoliopsida > Cucurbitales > Cucurbitaceae > Cucumis > Cucumis melo. Next base: position 3,014,573 of record NC_066868.1, on the reverse strand, counting down.
CTTAAGCCAAATTAAAAAAAAAAAATAAACATAAAACAGGTCATTGTAAGCTATTTATTTAGACCCTATTGATAACTATTTAATTATTTTATTTTTCTTTTTTTTTTTTAACATAAGGTCCTATAGACATTCCTTCAACTTGTAAATTTCTTATTTTCTTAACATCGTAAAAAATAATTGAGAGAAAATATTGTTTTAGAAGACCAAGTCAACTTTCAAAAACTAGAGAAAATAATTTCTTAAAAACTAGAAAAGTTGACTATAAATTCATCTTCTACCATACTTAATAACCATGCAAATCATTCTAAACAATAATTAAGAGAAAACAAAACTTAATTTTAAAAAATAAAACACAAAAATTAAAATTATTACCGACAATAATTTTCAAAAACTTGTTTTATGGGTAATTTTCATAAATGTAACCAAACCCATAAAATTAGTTATTTTCTAAATATTTTAAGTTTGTCCTTCCGTCTTTCTTCTTTTCCTTGCTGCGATTTCTTTTCCTCTTCTTTTTTCTGCTGCGATTTATTTCCATCGTCTTTCTTCTTTTTGCTGCGATTTATTTTCATCATCTTTCTTCTTTTTTGACTTTTTTTTTTCACTGTTTTCTTTCCATCGTTTTTCTTCTTTTCTTCTTTTTTTTCGTTGTGATTTCTTTCCATCATCTTTCTTCTTTTACTCTTCTTTTTTTCTTCCGCGATTTCTTTTCATCGTCTTTATTATTTTCTTCTTTTTTTTTTCTCTGCGATTTCTTTCCATCATCTTTTTTATTTTCTTTTTTTCTTTTTTACGATGTTCAAATTTGGGTAACCAAATCTAAACAATCGTCTACAAAAAATAGTAGAATCTAAAAGATCGTATATAAAGAATCCTATAAAAAATCATTTAGATTGGATTAGCCAAATGTAAACGTAAAAAAATAAACAATTGTGTAGATAAATCTAAACGCAAAAGAATTAAAAAAAAAATCATTTAGCCAAATCTAAACGATCGTGTACTAAAGAATCTAGAAAAAATAAACGAGTAAAAAAAAAAAAAAGTAAACAATCGCGTACAATTTTTTTTTTTAAAAATCGTTTAGCCAAATCTAAATGATCGTGTAAAAAAACGATTTGCCAACCTAAATCTAAACAATACTGTAACCAATTTTAAATGTAATCAAATTAAAGACAGAATTAAAAAAATAATTGCGAAATTAAATGACCAAATCTAAACAATCATAACGATCATGTACCAAACAATAGCCAAATCTAAACGATCTTATACCAAATATATTAAGCACGCGTTGTCGTACCAAATATATTACGCGCACGTTGTTGTTGAGGCACGTTTTTACACGGTGGGACTGTGAGCTTTTTTCATTTTCGGAATTGTTCTATACTACATATTTTGCCACTTTGATCTATTCGTAAAAAGACCCCTCTTAACTTTGGATAAAAATTCTAATATCCCTTTTTTTAAAAAATGGAAATTACAAAACACTAATATATATAAATAATAAGTAAACAATCATCGATATAAAACATACAAAACTAAAATCGGAAATCATTATGAATAAAAATAAAATCACCAACGACCCTTTCAAATTTCATTTTTTAATTAAAATCAAAAAAAAAAAAAAAAAAAACAAAATAAACAAGAACCAAACAAAAAGAACAGAAAAGAACAAAAAGTAGAGTTATATATAAACCCTAATATTCCATTACAATTTAAACACTCAAAAAAACATTGAGAACTCAAACTTCATAGCTCCATTAAACGAGAAAACTAAGATCATGGGAATGAGTAGAAGAATGAAAAGTAAACCCATTTTGCCACTGCTTTTTCTTCTACAGCTTTTTGTTGCTCCGCCTTCGCTCATGGCGGCAGGTCCGGCGAATGTGTTTAGAGAATACATCGGAGCCGAGTTTAACAACGTCAAATTTTCAGACGTTCCGATACGCTCAAATATTGAAGAGTTTCACTTTCTTCTGTCATTTGCCATCGACTTTGATGCCTCCAGCCGTTCCTTCACCAACGGAGCTTTCGACGTTTTTTGGGACTCCGATAATCTTAACCCTTCTGCAGTTGCTTCCATAAAAAAAGTAAAGAAAGTTCGAACACACCACCTCTTAGATTACCATGCTATTAAATCGTAGATTAACTCAATGTTCTAAACATTTTCTGCTTGTCTTCGATAAAATCATAATTTTACATTAATTATGGGAAAAAACACAATATAAAATAGGTTTTCTTAAGTAGGAATTTCACTAAACTCTAAATTCATAAAGAAATCCCATCTGTTTTTGTTGTTAATTGATATTTTCTTTTTCTTTTTTGGTGCTAAAAAAGGATCATTCAAATGTGAGAGTGGGTGTAAGTCTTGGAGGAGACACAGTAGACAATGGAGGTTTTGTTTTTTTCAAACCTTCTTCAATACATTCATGGGTTTCCAATGCTGAACATTCACTCACTAAAATCATTAACACCTACAATCTCGATGGCATCGACATTGATTACGAGCACTTCAAGTCGGATCCGGACACGTTCGCCGAGTGCATTGGACAACTAATCAAAAGGCTAAAGAAGAAAGGAATCATCTCATTTGCTTCCATTGCCCCATTTGACGACGATGAAGTTCAAAGCCATTATTTGGCCTTGTGGAGAAGCTATGGCCATTTGATAGACTATGTTAATTTTCAGTTCTATGCTTATGATAAAGGCACAACTGTTGGTCAGTTTATTCGACATTTCAAGGACCAAGTCTCAAATTATGAAGGTGGTAGGGTTTTGGCAAGCTTGGCTAGCGACAATAGCGCCGGCGGATTAGTTCCCGAAAACGGGTTTTTTAAGGCGTGTCGGAGGTTGAAGAGGGAGAAACTACTCGATGGAATCTTTATTTGGTCAGCAGATGATTCTAAAGCCAAAGGTTTTGGCTATGAAAAGGAGGCTCAGTCACTTCTAGCAACACCCAACTAGACTATAGCAGCTCTTTGAAAAGTGGTTGATATTATGCATTTATAGTTTTTTTTTTATTTTTTTATTTTTTTTATTTTTAAGTTTAGTATCAACATCGTGTGATACTTAATCAGTGTTTCTTCGATTATACTATGTTTGTTATATGTTATAGTATTGAATCTATTTTTCATCAATTAACTTTCGAAATAATCGAGATCAATTTAACACAGCATCAAATTAAATTGTGTAGGAGGTTAACACATAAAAAGTTGGGTAAATAAGAGTGAAATTTGATGGGAGCATGTTGTGTTGGAAGTCTCTAAACAAAACCAATCAAATCATTAATTGATCCAAAAATTTAAAATTTAGGATGAAACAAAATTTATGATCCAAGTATCTTACACTAAAGTCCCAATAACAAATGGCTTAGTTTTGTTTTTGTTTCTTTTCTTATTATTATAACTGTTTTAATTTGAGATTAGTTAATTCTTCTTGCTTGTTTAGTTCAATAAATTGATTTGAAAAATATTAAATAATCATGAAAAAAATTAAGAAAAATATCAATTTGAATCTTAAACTTTTTTTTTTTTTAAAATTGTATCAATTTAAATCTCAAATTGATAAGTGTATCAATTTAAACCCTCAATTATGTTTTATTTGAAAACATAAAAGGTGAGAATTTAAATGGATATATTTATGTAATTGTTGGGTTTAATTTGATGAGGTTTAAGATGTGATTAGATTGATATTTGCCAGAAAGAAAAAAAATAATATTCATTTATAGAGATAGACAAGATTAGATGGTGGGAGTTTAAGTTTTAACTATAACTAATTCTTGTTTTACTTAATTTCTTTTCTCAAAAAATATTCAATTAAATCCATAAGAATCCTAACCTTTTAAAATGAGTACTTAAAATTCTTTTAATTTATTAATTAACGTTTTGTTCATTTTTAATTCATGAGTTTATACGATATAATAGAGATGTGGATATCTATTGTTTAGTAATTATAAATATTATAAACAAAAATAGCTGCTCTCCTAAACATATTCATTTTCCTATGTGTTTTAGTGCAAAGTGTTTAATGTCGAAATATTTGTGTCTTATGAGTGACTATGTTTCGTGTCCAAATCATTTTTTACTTATCTTAGTTGTCAAATTAATAAAAGATATTTTTTTATTTATTGTATCGGATAAGATATTTTTTATTTAATATGATTCAAATTTAAATTTATTTGCCATTCTCATTTATTCTCATACTCTCTTCACAAAAGAAACAAAGAAAAGTTGTTGATTTTTTTTTCTCTCTCTCTCTCTCTCATGCCTTCTTCTTAGCTCTTTCAAGAAAGACTTCCACCTAGTTGGTATACGTTACGTACCAAGAGTCATTGTAAAGAAAACTATTTTGTTCAGTTTTTGGTTGACACATTGGAAGAAGAGAGCAACATTAATTGTATTATATATGGAGGAAGAGAATCACTAGAAAAGGTTCTTCAAAGGTATGGTATTGATCTTTTCCCTTTAATTCTATGCTTAACCTTAATAATTATTAAATAAATTAAAACATGTTTGATTGTTACGTTCTGTAAAATTTAGATTTGTATTTTTCTGAATTTTCCCATCCAAACGAATATGAAAACAAAAGGGTCATATCATTCGCTTCCACCGATGCTCTCTTCATGACCATCTCTAATAATTCTTCAACTAATGTCTCCAAGAAATCTGATTAATTCACGACCAACAAATTACCAAATGCATTTATAAGCTTTATGTGATCTCCCCCTTTCACCACAACGTTGACATGCAACTTCATGTTATAAGTTTTGAAGAAAAAAGCAATTAATTACTTCAACAACAAAAGTTATAAATATATATACAAACATTAATAGGGACTAAAGCATGCATCCAAAAGATTGTTTTCTTCAAATAATTTATGTTAGTGTGTTGATGGTGCTTACGATCAAACTAAAAAACATATATTTTTGAAATACAATAACACATATAATTGCTAGACAACTTATTTTGAAATTCATTACTAAAGAATATGTATAGGTTTAGTTGTTTATATTGTCTTCATGTGCTCGAGATGATGCAAATCAGTGACCAAAATCTTCAAAAAGGTAGTTACTTTTAAAAGAAAAAGAAAGTCACCCCAATTCTTTTTAGTATGATTGAACACATAAATAAAATAAAGACTTTAATTGAAAAAAAAAAACAAAAATGGTTTGCAAAAACTAAAGTGAAATTTTAGGGTGTGTTTGGGCCTCTCGGGGGAAAAGGATAACAAATTTGGGCCAAACAAGTGTTATGGTAAATGGGGGTTAGGGTTATCCTAATCCCCATTTAACCTATCTTCTCCTCTTTCGTCGTACATCCCTCGTAAGCCTACATGATTTTACAACTGAAATCCTCCATTTTCCTCTCCTTTTTCGTTCCATTTTCTTCCCTTTTCCTCTAATTATCTTCCCATTTTTCGATCTCTCCTCACTTCCTCTTGACTCTTAATTGAAATGAAAGCTTATTTACATTTCCTTCCTCTCCTTTTCGAAGCATCTCTCCGTGTTGTTCGTCTTTGAATTTTGTCCTACTCTCCTCGATTCTTTTGTCCTTGTCCTTGAAATCTATTTTCGTTTAGCGACGGTTTCGTTTCAACATTGCCTCCGAAACGCTTCTCATCCTCTCTTTATGTTGCGTTTTGTTGATCGATTGTCACGAATGTGGGTTACCTACGAAATGTTTCTCATCCTCTCTCCATCTTTTCACATGTTTGGTCTGTCGATGAACCCTTGCCACTCCCCAACTCTTGCCGGTCTTAGAGTGAGTTTACTGCACTTTTCTTTCGACTGAACAACCATTATTGTCATAGATGCTACACTAATATGGTGAAAGGAAGCCGAGGTAGGGGCATGGCAGAGCATGACAGGGGTTGTCGATCTGTACCGAAGGTATGTTCAGCCCATGATGAGTAAATTAGTGGTCTCTCTGATTTTGTTTTCTTGTTTGTTCATTTTTTGGGTCCAATATTCATTTGTTTTCCCATTGATAGTGATGAGTTTAATGTTGGGCACTATATGATGTATGATTCCATTTCTGTTAAATTTTTTTCTAATGCTTCATCTGTCAACTTCTTTAATCATTCTGACTCTATGTTCCTCACATCTATTCGTTTGATTTGCCTCCCTATGTGATCAATTCTGTCTTGCATCCCCCATTCCATTTTATGAACCTTGCATCTAAATTAAAAGAAAGGATCATTCCATTTGTTCCTCACTTGTTTTTCTGTTGCACTCTGTCTTCCTTACATGTATGGATTTGTTTTAGAAGCTTTTCCATTTCTATGGTTGCATTGAATTGCTATTACTACCTCTTTGTTTCTAATAAAACTATCTATTCCTCTAGCTCTTGTTTTTATGTCAACAATGTGATGGCTACTGTGTACTTGTGTTGAAAAATATGACCATGACTACTTTCTTCAACTTTGACTATAATTTTGCTGAATTGTCACTCTCATTTGTGAAATCCCTTATTTGAAGGGATTCTTGTTGGACTTAATTAATGCTGGCTACCTTATTTATTATTATAGTCCTTTTACTATATATTTGGACCTTCTTCTCCTTGCATTCCATGCCCTGAGTGTCTTCCAATTTTGGTGTACTTGCATTCCTCTTTGTTATGTACATCAAATCTTTCCTTCTAATTTATTTTTGACAGAATAACTCTGCTTTTTGAAACTTTATTTTCTACCTATTAGTTTCCTCATGCTGTCTACCTTTGTTTTTTCTTGGCTATTGCACCATAATTTTGTATGTTTATCATGCTCACTTACCATATTAATTCATTCCATTTGTTTTGTCACTTTAACCACTGTTTTCAATAGTTTACAACCCAATCACTTTTGAATGCATCCCACTTCTCACCACACTTGATATATGTCTCCTATGCTCAAATATCGAATTAATTCAGCCCATTTGTTTTGCCTTCTTTGCCACTGTGTGTAATTATTTACAATACACTGATTCTATAAAAATGTTTACTTACTCTTTTTTGGATGACCCTTTGCTCTTTTCAATTCTCCATTGCTCTCTGTTTGATCACTCTTTAGTGTGTTCTTCAAATGTTGCCTACTTATTATTATTTGTTTTTTTACAAAAGAATTCTACTTGTTGTACTATGTTTTCTCCCTATGGATTTCCTCATGCACTTCAACTTTGATTTTTCTTCCTATTGCACCATTATTTTATATGTCAAACATGTTCACTTACAATTTTAATGCATCCCATTTGTTTTGGCATTTAGCCACGTTTTTTAATACTTTACAACCTTCTTACTTGCTCTTTTGAATGCATCCCATGTGTCACCACTATTGTGTATGTCTCCTATTCTCAACTATCATGTTCATTCAACCCCTTTTTGTAGCCTTATTTGCGACTGTGTGTAATTAGTTACAACTCACTGTTTCTGTCACAATGTTTGCTCGCTCTTTTCAATGCTCCATTACCGTTGGTTGGCTCATTGTTTTGTCACACTGACCACTGTTCTGTGAACATTTCTCGATTCAACACTAGAATGATCCCTGTTTTATTTCTCTCTTTGCTTGGTTTGCTTTTACATATGATGTTATCGAGTCCACGATACAAAATTCTACTGCAAATGCGTTCTTCTTAAACATCTTTGCGGGAATTTCTTAACTCCGAGGCTACTTTCTTTCCCTTACATTATGTACTGACGCTTTTATTTTTTGTACGGTTACATGAATTTGTAAGGTTTCATTTGTGGTTAAGGTATGTTTACTTTGCGTTTTTTCGTTACTTTTTTACATTACTAATGTATACCGACACACATGTAATGACAAGGCCATTTTTTGTCTGTATCTTTAGGTTGTCGTACTGAAACCATTCGTAAACGAGGTACTACGACTATAAACCTCATTCATTTATGAAATCGATCTATATGTGGTCTACTTAATTGGTTTCTGTAATTAATTCTTTTCTTTCGTTCGCTTAAATGTTTGTTATATTAAACGCTTCAAATTCTAGCTTGTAAAACGTATTTTGCTTACTATGTTGAATGGTACTTTTGTTTATTCATTCATTTCCATACTACACTTGTCATTGCCCGTCTTTAGCAATGTCATATTCATTACTTAGCTACTGTTCTGAAACTAAAAATTTCGTGGTCAAATGTAATTGTTAGGACTTTTTTAACCCACTAGACATGTGATTCAATGGTACCACATGAATGTGATAGGATTAAAAGTGTAATACCTTAAACAATTTATGGACTAGATGAAAATTAATTGACATTTTTCTTTAAGAACATTGATTGAGACATTGAGCTAGGTAAGAAGTTTGTTTTGATTAATTTGCACACAAAAGTATATTCGATTAGCTTTTTAAAATTATATTAATTTTTTATTTCGTCTTTTGGTATTTTCAATGGGTGGTAATTTCACGATAAAATATTTTTTTAAAGAAATAATGTATATGTATATAATTCATGTTAAATGATCATAAATTTGAAATATATTTTTTCAAGGAATATTATTCTATCTAATGTGTAGTGGATTAAAAAAGTCATAACACTCCTTAGTTAATTTACAATTTTTATTCTATCAAGTGTCTAGTCGTTTATTTTATCCAATCAGTGTTAGCAGCTCAATCTGTTAGTTTATAAACATATTCTACAAAAATTTCCTGGTTAATTTACAAAAAAATTATATTTATAAACATATTTTACAAACTCTCCTAGTAAATTTACAAACATATTATAAATGAACATATTTCCAACATTTGTAAACTTAATTTCAAGTATGTCATTAGACTAACAACATTCGAATGTAACTCGTTGTTAGGATTCTTTTCCAACAGGGTGTTAATCTAGAATTTATAATGGACGAACACGAGTTTGCGTCTCTTCTAAATGTGTGCATAACATCCCAACATCAGTTCGTACTAATGTTGAAGCTGTTAAATAACGACACGAAGAGGATAACACATATCTGCATGAAACTAGGCATAGAATTAGACAGTTAGCCTATTTTTGCATGATTCATGCCTCAGATCTAATGTGTCGCCATAGTACGAGAATGGACCGAAGATGTTTTGCCATTCTGTGCCACTTACTGAGGACCATTGTTGGACTAACGTCGACGAAAGTCGTCGATGTTGAGGAGATGGTAGCAATATTCCTCTACATTCTCATGCACGATGTGAAAAACCATGTGATTTAATGGGAGTTCATGCGGTTGGGTGAGACAATTTCCCATCATTTCAACATGGTTTTGTTGGTCGTTATTCGATTGCATGACGAGCTTTTGAAAAAACCACAACTAGTGCCTAACGATTGCACAGATCAAAGATGGAGGTGGTTTGAGGTACACATTCTCTGGAACTACATACTTTCAACCATTCGATGTTAGATCTTGTTAGTAATCATCAGTTATGCATTGTAGAATTACCTAAGTGCATTAAATGGGACGTACATAAAAGTAAACGTTTCAGCTAGTGACCAGACTAGGTATAGAACACGCAAGGGGGAGGTCGCCACAAATGTCCTTGGCATGTCTGACACGAAAGAAGATTTTGTTTACGTACTTGCCGGTTGGGAAGGATCAGCTGCGGACTCATGCATCCTTTGTGATGTCATTTCAAGACCTAATGGCTTGAAGGTGCCCAAGGGTAACTACCTACGACACTGTATTGCTAAATGCAATTTAACAATTAACAACTGCGACATTTTAATCGTGTAATATGATCTTAGACTATTACTACATGGTCAATGTCGGGTACCCAAATGCATAGGGTTTCCTGGCACCCTACAGAGGCCAATGCTACCACTTGCAAGAATGGCGTGGCGCTGAAAAATAAACATTCAACGTCCAAAGAGTTCTTCAATATGAAGCATTCGTTTGCACATCATGTAATCGAAAGAGCATTATGTGTCTTGAAGAGTTGGTGGGCGATACTACGGGGAAAGTCATACTACCCTGTAGAAGTCCAATGTTGCACAATACTCATATGTTGTCTGTTGCACAACCTTATCAATAGGGATATGACAAACTTTGATATACTAGACGACATAGATGAGATTGATTCCACCCACGCAACTACTGCCGGTGATGATATACATTACATAGAGACCTTCATGAGTGGACTCAGTGGAGGGATGAGCTTGCAGATGAAATGTTTAGTGACTGGGAGTTGCGTAACTAGTAGAACAATTAGTGTACCATAATTGAATGTCCAACGTTCATTTTCTTACTTAAGTAGTGATTCCACCGGGTCTTATTTTGTCATAGTTTTTGGAATATATTTGTTTCAAATGTATTGATTACGCAAGTAAATGAATGGCAAACTGTTTTTCAGTAGGAGTTAAATGTACTATGTATTTGTATTGTAACCTTAGGGAAATTAATGACACTAATATGTTTGCGTTTGATTTATAACATGACAACTACATCGAGTCTACTAAAGCATAGTTGGATGAAAAAGGAAGAGGCAGGTCTCGTCGAGTTAGTAAATGCTAGTTGCTGGAAGTCCGACAATGGGACCTTTTGCCTTGGGTACCTAAATCAACTAGCGAGAATGATGACCTTCAAGATCCCAGGTTGTAATGTTCATGATTCAACGATTGATAGCTGAATAAAATTATTGAAGAGAACGTTCCATGCGCTAGCCGAGATGTGTGGCCCGACCTGCAGTGGGTTTGGGTGGAACGATGAAAAAAAGTGCATTATTTGACGATTGGGTCAAGGTGCGTTATTAGTAATTTGAACAATTACCGTAGTATATTTACAAAAAGGACTAACCATTTATTATTGCAATTGAATAGAGTCATCCGGTAGTGAAGAGCCTCGTTAATAAGTCGTATCCCCACTATGACGGACTGTTTTACGTCTTTAACAAAGATCGTGTGACGGGAGGCCGGGCCGAGACTTTTACGGATGTTGGGTCAAAGGATCTTGTTGGGTATGATGCATTTGTCGATGATTCTTTGTCGGATATAGAGTTCTAGCCTATGTACAATCGGAGATTGAACATGTCGCCTAACGAATTAATGGGAACAAGAACCGCTCGGGTAAGTGAGGATAAGTGTGTTTCAAGTGGGTCTAAGCGAAAACGTGGAGGATAGCCCACAGACAGTGGAGATGTAATTTGCACTGCGACTGAGTAAGAAAATGAAAAACTTAACTGCATTGCTGACTAGCTTGTTCTACAACGTCAAGACATAAGCTAAACACGACAAGAAGTTATCCGATAGTTGGAGGCCATCCTTGAGCTGGCATTGATGGATAGGTGTCGCTTAATGCATATACTGATGCGTAACGTGGATGACATGAAAGTTTTTCTTAACGTTCCAGACAATATGAAGTACCTGTACTGTGCAGAATCATTCTTGAAGAAAACCGATGACCACTTTGTTTGATGTATTTGTATCGGTGGCTTTTCAGACTTTGACTATATGTTCTTCTTATTACGTGTTTTGTCTTCTTATCGTATGAACTTCTCTTTGTATTCAAGCTTTATGGTCTGTATTTTCATTTCGCTATCTTATGTAATGGTATCATATTGTTCTACTATCGTGCTGTTTTCGTTGAATGTTAACCAGAAGTTCTATTGAAAGACTATTTCCCAATTGCATACACGTGGAAAAAAATTTGTTTTAATGCGCTAACGGATTTACGCGTTAATTTTGCACGACATAACATAAGAGAAGAAAAAAATTAAATGGGACTCATCTTAATGATTTAGAAAACAAATATTTTGTTACTCATGGGTATCGTAAGAAAAATATTTGAAAACGTATGTAAAAAATATTTTGAGTTATTATAATTATAAAAATAAATATTGATAATTTACAAAAAAAAAAGTTATATGATATTTTTAAAATTTTTATATTAATATTCCTTATTAAAAAAAATATCCTAAATCCAATTAACATAATCCTTACCCCAAACAAGTATTATCATCATACTACACTCATAACTCTTCCCCCAAACACACGTTATAATAATACTAGAATAATAATCATTCCCCCAAACACATATTATAATAATACTACAATAATAATCCTTCTCCCAAACATATATTATTATAACACTACTATTGTAATCCCTCTCCCAAACACATAATATCAAAACTCTACCTTTAATAATCCTAAGATTATAATAATCCTAGTGTTATGATAATATGGTTTTGGTGGAAGAGTTATTATTGGTAGTGTTAAGGTAATATATGTTTGAGAGAAAGTGATATCATTGTATATAAGGAGGAAAAAAAACTTTTCGAAAATACATTTTTAATGAAAAATAATTAAAAGAAAACTTGAAATGAATCAATTTTAAGGATCAAAAATAAACTAAAAAAAAAATGTCGTTAGAGTAATATTATCACAAAAAGTGACATCAATTTAATAGGTATTATTACGTAGAAAAATGTACAACTTAATAAGAGAAACTTTTATAAATATAAAAAATTGACAAATATTTACGTTCCGTGTAACAAAATGAAAAAATCCATGAAGGTAGCCATTTTTTAAAAAATATTTCAGGTTTGCTCTTCCTTTTTATTGTCTTTATCTTCCTTTTCTGCGATTATTTCTTTCCGTCGTCTTTCTTCTCTTCCTCGTATTTTTTTTTCTAAATTGTTATTTGGTTCAAGATACAAAATATAAAAGATCTATTTTTTAAAAATTGTTATTTGGTTGTTCAAGATCGCGTACTAATTAAATATAAAAGATTTTGAAAAAAAATGTTGTACTTGAATATAAACGATCGTGTATCAAAAATACCCAAACCTAAGCGATCGTGTACCAAAGAATCTTAAAAAAATCGAAAAAAAGTTGCCAAATATAAATGATTGTGTACAAAAAAATAAAAGACCATGTAGTCAAATCTAAATGATCATGTACCAAAAGAATTTTGAAAAAAATTGTTTAGCCAAATGTAAAAGAATCTTGAAAAAAAATCATTTATATTTGAGTAGCCAAATCTAAATCTCAAACCTAAACGATTAACCAAATTAAACGATTGGTACAAAAAGTATTGAAAAAAAAATCATTTAGATTTGGCTACCAAAATCTAAATGATTGTGTATCAAACAATTGTGTAGATATTGTTGATGAGACATTTTTTGTATTTTTCATTGTGGGCCTATAAGTTTTTTCGTTTTCAAAATTGTTTTATACAATATAAATATTTTACCATTTTATTATATTTTCTAAAAGACTTCATTTAATAATATATTTTAAACAATAAATGGACAAGTAATATTATTTAGAGGATATTGTAAATTTAATAAAACATATTAAAGGTCATTTTCAGACTCTAAATAATTGATATTCTTATCTTACATTCTAGAAAATATCGGATTTCCAAATATTTCATTGTTGGATAATTTGTTTTTTTTACAAAAGTGAATACAATCAATTATAAAAGATTAAAAAAAAATTCAAATAATCTATTTTCAAGGATATATTAAATCGACCACATAGAGAATAATAAAAAAAAGCTTAAAAATAAAAGTAAGAAAATGCTAAGACACAATAAGCGACATTATAAAAAAATGAAGTAAAGTAAATCAAATCAAAAAGTCCACTATGACCTCCGAGAAAACAAAAATACTGTACGTCAAGAAAAATCAAATTTACATTAGTACTTAAATGGATTAGAGCCTTTCACCAACCAAATTCGAATTCAAAATCTTCACATATTTATTATTGTTTTTTTTATCTTGATTTGATTAGTAGTCATCTTAACCAAACAAAAAAAAAAGCATCAAATAATTTCAAGCTAATTAAGCATATATATATATATAGTCTTAATTAACAAATAACATTAAAAAATAGGGCAAATACACGTATTAATCCAAATTAATCAAAAAGAGGTTGCATATGAAATCCAAAAGCTTTGGAAGTTGAGATAGAAACGAAAACAAAGGGGAGATAGAAAGGAAGAAAAAAGCAGACAACTTGTGTCTTATATATATATATATATATATATATATATATATATATATATATATACATACTTGGTAAGAACTTGAGATATTACAAAACTATTAAAATTTCATAACTTTCATTTATTATATTAACAAGAAAAATACAAATAATTAAGTTTGAGATTAATTAAAAGTTGACATGTATCCTAGATTGAAATTGAATACAAATAATAATGATGCTGTTCACACGAGATTTTCGAAGAAATTTGATTCGTGGAGTTGAACTTGTGTTGATGTTGTATTTATGTTGATTTGATGCGATGTAGTTCGATCTCTAGAATTTGATCCTCTGATTCTCTCTCGTCTGGATGCTTACGCTTGATTTGAGGAAGCGAAGCACGTGATGTTCTTGAAGTTGTAGTCTTGGAAGAAAGCTTGTATCTTCGAAGAAGCTTCAATCTTTGAGGGTGTTCTTGAAGTTGAAGACTTGGAAGAAAGCTTGGATCTTCAAAGAAGCTTCAATCTTCGAAGGTGTTATTGAAGTTGGAGACTTGGAAGAAAGCTTGGATCTTCAAAGGAGCTTCAATCTTTGAAGGTGTTCTTGAAGTTGAAGACTTGGAAGAAAGCTTGTATCTTCAAATGAGCTTCAATCTTTGAGGGTGTTCTTGAAGTTGGAGTCTTGGAAGAAAGTTTGTATCTTCAAAGAAGCTTCAATCTTCGAGGGTGTTCTTAAAGTTGGAGTCTTGGAAGAAAGTTTGTATTTTCAAAGAACTTTGATCTTCGAGGTTGGTTGACTTCAGGAGTTGAGGAGGCTTCTATCTCTTGAGAGAATCCTCTCTAGACCTTATGGAGTCAAAAATTTCTAACCCCCACAAATGAAGAGAACTCCTCTATTTATAGAGTTCCCCGGTGGGCTTTTATGGACTTGAGCCTGTTCTGGTCCAATGGGCTCAATCACATGGATTTGGGTCATATTTTATTTTAGGCTAAATTAAGCTTATTTTTTGACTCAATTGAATTTTAGCCTAACTAAATAATATTTAATTGAACAAAAATAATTAATTTGACCCAATTGTCATAATAAAGACACATGACATCATTAGAATTGTCCAATTTGTCTTTAAATTTAATTTGAGACACATGCCAATTTTTAGTTAATCCCAAATATAATTATTTTAGTAAATGATGTGGCAATTTGTGATTGGTTCCAAAATTTCTTATTCAACAGATGCCATGTGTTTTCATCATGACTGTTGGATCAAATTAATTATATTGGTACAATTAAATGTTATTTATTTGGGTTAAAGTTCAATTGAGCAAAATAAGTTAGCTTAGATATGAACAAAATTCATGTGGTTGAGTTCATGGGTCTGATCCATGGACCAACAAAATCCAAACCCATCAAACCCACCAAAGAACTCTACAAAATAGATGAGTTCTCTTCATTTGAGGGAGACATAAATTTTTACTCTGGAAGATTTAGAGAAAGCTCTCCCAAGAACCAGAATACTTTCTAACTCCTAAAGCCGACCAGCCTCTCGAAGATTGAAGTTTATTTAAAGATATAAGTTTTCTTCCAAGACTGCAACTTCAAGAACATCATGTGTTATGTTTTCTCAAATCAAGCGTAGGCATTCAATGAAGAGAGAATCAGAGGATCAAATACTAGACAACGAATCACATCGCATTATAATCAACATTAACACAAGTTCAACTCCATGAAGCACGTTTTTTCAAAAACCTAGGGCAAACAATAATAACTAAATGAAATAATGGTAGGCCTTGAAGTAGGTCGGTAGAGCTCGATCGGTAAGTGTTGTCCCCAAAAGCTCCAAATAAGTGTCTAAAATCACCCAATAAGGCCCAATGATAGAGTGTTTTAAGCCGTTTGGCCCAACAAAGGGTCAAAACTCAGTTCGGAGAAGTTTTGAAGCGATGTAGATGTATGGAGACTTTGTTATTGGGAACGACTTACATGATGATGAGAGATGCGACAGTGCAATATCATGATGTTAGCCTTACGTATGAGCAAGATCAAGCTTCAAAAATATTGGCCTAGAGAAGAGATAAGTCGACTAAAGTCGATATATGAAAGAAAATACAGTTGGTATAGGTGATATGTATGACCGGATGAACTCAACTTCCACATGACTTGAGTTTGGCTGAGGAAGCAAGAATCTCACTTAATTAAGGTTTGAGGATCCTTAAAAAAGTTGAGCAAAAAGTAGATCGAGGCTTGAGAATTTCCCTTCATGGTTGAGTGTAAATCATGGTGTCACATGGTTGAAGAAGTATAACTGTGACAAGTAATTGCCTACATTAGGCCAGTAGCTCATCATAAATACTTAGGATTACAATTAGTTTATGGTCATGAAACATGAGGCAAATATTTTCCACATGAGAACTTTTAGATGTGTAGTATATGTTCAAATTTTACTTCACCACAACATGTTAAGATGGATTCTAAAAGGAGGTTAGCAACATATATGTTAGATTTGATTATTCCCTATCAACTATTAATTATCATGAAAACCTGAAACAAATGATCTATTTACTACCCAATTTGTTGATTGTTAGTTATTTTAATGAGACAAAAATTTCAACATTGGGAAGGAGAGAAATTAAGAAGTTGGAAAAAGAAATTATATGGAATACGTACATCGTTATTATCTCACACTACAAGAAATCGGGGCTTTCCCGACGCCAAAAAGGACGTCGGCACAAAGAACGTCAGGAATAAGGATATTCCCGACGCCGAACAGACGAGTTGTGAAAGTCGCGTTGGAGAAAACCCTATACCCGAAGCCACGCACAATGTGTTGGGAGTGGCGTCAGAAAAAAGGGTATTCTCGACGCATCAAGCATGCGTAGGTCAAACGGCGTCGAAAATAAGACCAAATTAAATTTAAAATACACCTTATTCCCGACACCATGCACAGTGCATCAGGAACGGCGTCGGGAATAAGGGGTTTTCCCGACGCACTATTGTGCGTCGGAAAAACCATTTAATGAGCGTCGGGAATAAGGGTATTCCCGATGCCGTTTGACCTACGCATGCTTGATGAATGAGTGATAAAATTTTGAATTTGTTTTAATTTAATCCAAAACATCGAGAAAAATATTTGAGCAATCCGAATGTCGTTGTGAATGTTTGAGCAAAATATTTTAGGAAAAAAAAATTAGAAATTACATATTTAAAAATATATATAAAAAAGAATTCCCAACGCCGCGTCATGCGTCGACATAAGGTCCGTTGGGAGAGGAACTCCCGACACTACCTTGGCCGACACATGTCATGACGTCGGGAGAGGCATTCCCGACACAGTGTTAGTACGGCGTTGGGAATGCCTCTCTCGACTCATTTCTCCCGATCCCGTGAAAAACGTCGGCATATCCTTTTTCGACATTTTTTTCACTTTCCCCAATGTTTTTGTGCGTCGGGAGGACCCCCATCTCTTGTAGTGTCATTTAGATTCCTGTACAAACTAATATAAACTTGAAGAGTTGAGAAAATAATTTATTTTCAAATACAATAATCAATTACCAGATGCATGTTTTCATATATGCTAAATAACTAAGTTACATACTAGTTGGAAATGCTTCATTGAAAACTGATATCTCAACGGAACAAGTTGTCACCAATGAGTTTTTGGGATATGTTAGAAGCGTGTGGTAGAACAAATAGATTCGAGTTATAAAAACCCTAAAAAATGAAAAATATTTTCCTTGCTGGTTGAGGATGTGAATACGAGGGAAGAAACCATGGACATGATCAGTAGTTTAATTAGTGAAAAAAGGTGTCAATATCTAAATATAATAACGAAATTTCAATAAAGTATGTCATGACATAAAAAACGAAGGAACTTGAATTAATATAGTAAAATTAAATGTTCTAATAGTACAACCAGTAGGGGTGGGGGAACTTATTGAATAAGTCGAGAAAAAACATAGAAATTAAAAGAAAACAACAAAAATAAAACCCTATTAAAATTTACATGGAGAACTTCCAACTAATCAAAAGAAAACCACGTCCTATTTGAAAGAAATTTCATTATGTGAAAAGTTATTATAATCACACCAAAATCTCTCACCGACTTCAATTATATTAAAAAAAAAGTCTCTCAAAGCATTATACAACTCCCATCACTAAATCAAATATACTAAGATCAAAGTATTCATAATTGAGATGATTATAATTAAAAAAACTAAGAACTTAAATAATCTTTCAAATATTGCAAGACAAATATTCTTTTAATATTTTGTCAAAACCTAACAAAAGTTTCCATATCAAAACAATCCTCCTCCCCAAAAAATAAGCAAACATGCAACCTCAGGATCAAATTACTCTCATTACCGATGGAATTTATCAAATATGCGTAGTATAAGAACCCATAAAATCCAAAGAAATATTTATCAAGGAATAGTTGAATATCAAATAAAAGATGCATCATCTCAATGTATCATACAAAATCTCACATTTGAAAAGATAGAGAGAACCGTGCATTATATAAAATTAATTTTCTTATTATTGAGTACAACATGTAATATACACACACTTTTTATATATATTTTTTCAGTTAAAAAAAATGAAACCCAACTAATAAAATGGGCTTATATATATATATATATATATATATATTATTTTACAAAACCCAAGAAGTTATAAAACTTGTGGTACAAAAAGAGCCATATATATAGAAAAGAAAAAACATATATTTATATATATATATTGTAGCATTGGGTCAAATGAAGAGTGGAGATGGTAGGATATAATTATTATTAGGCACAAAACATTGAGAAGGGGCCCCTTTTTCCAATTAATTCTTTAAATTTCCCTTATACTAGGGAATAGCTTAGCTAGGTAGTTCATTTGTTAAATTAATATTGTGTTCCACTACCACCATGAACATGAATATAAATATGAATATGATTGTGATTATGATTATGATGATGTCAAATCTTACCAGCCTTTTGCTTAATAACCAAAAACAAAGACAGATATTTGCCCCACCACTACCACCACTTCTTCACTATATAGTTTAATGCATCCCCATGTGACCCTCATATATACTTCAATCATAAGTCTATATTTCACTAATTAAACTTAAAATTGTGTCTAAGGCCTCTCTTTATTTTTAGGACATTCATTCTCAAACTATAGCTTATTTTTAAATTAAGTTTTACTAACTTTTACAATAATGTTGTTAGTTAAGTTTTATAACTTTTTGACCATGGGTTAACATTGTGTTTGGGATGAATTTTGAAAAAAAATAATATATATATATATATATATATATATATATATATTAAATCCAATACTTGGTTAAAGAAAATGTTAGTGAATCTTCCTTTTAAGAAGTTGCTTTAGAATTTGCATGGTCATTTTGAACTAGGTGTGTATAGGAAAGGTATTCTCTGAGAAACTTCTTTAGGATAAATAATTTTTGAAAAAAGAAAAAGTACTTCAACCATAAGTGTTAAAGTAAAAGAGGTGCGACTTAGACGCAAGAAATGATCGCTATCTCTGATTACACTTTGCATTCTTGAACCTACATCATGATCAAGACTACAAAAATAAATGATGGGACTTTACAAGAAAAATGCATTTTTTGTGTCACTCTCCCAAACTCTGATTTTGAAGAAGTGCTTTTAACTACTACAAAGTTCGGTCCACAAAAGTTATTTCAAAATAAAATAATGTGAGAGTTGAATTAGGAATGATATATTTGAAAACAATACTATTTTTCCTTTTCCTTTTTTTAGAAGGAGTAATTAAATGTTTACTTAAGTATTTTTTTTTTTTTTTGAATTTTTTCTAAGACACTCCTAAGATAATTAAATTCACCTATAATAAAAGATTTTATTTGTACACTCTAAATGTATTTTAACCATTTGAAAAAGTCATTCAAAAAGTTAATAAATTTTACAACCTAACACACTCATCAATCTATTATAATTCAAAATTTTGCACTTTTGACCATGAAAAGGATTGGTGATTTATTGGGTCCAAAGTTATATGGTGAAAATGAGTTCATGTTTATATATAATTAATGAGGAATATATTAATATTAATTAGTACAAGATCGATATTGAAGAAAGTCTAAGGTTTAAGAAGGTTAGATGCTTGGACTTGAAATATCAAATCATGATGATTTTCCATTTGAAAATAGAATAATTTAGAAATGAAACTTGATATCATGCATATGCAAATGGCTATGAGGTGCAAAGAGATGGCAGGGGACCTCCAAATAGCATCTTTCTCCCAACTCACAAAGTAGGCCCATCAAAATCACCTATATCACTTCAAAAACCACTTTCTATTAACTTTACCTTTTTAATTTCAAATACATACATATATATACATACATAAGAAAATAATATATAGGAAAAATGGATTTATACTTATAAATTTCTGGACTATCACTTTAAATTAATCCCAAACTGATCACACTATGGTTTCATGAAGCATAATTTGGATAATGAACTAGAAATACACACATCCATTAATGATCTAAACGTAAAGCATCGATAACAATAGGAGGCAGCTTACTGCATAAATAACGTTACAATGAGAGACTTTATTCGAACAAGACAAACTTAAATGTGAAACATAATTGCTTTGAAATTAGAATATAAAGAGGAGAAAAAAGCATGGAGAATGAAAAACAAATTGGGGAAAGTAGATGAGTAGTTTTTGATAGACTATAATTAATTGTTTGTGATATAATTAATATAAAAGATTTAAATTGTTTAATTTAATTAAAAGAATATAATTAATTGTTTGTGATATAATTAATATAATGTATATAGTTACAAAATAATATATAAATAAATTTTGAATAAGATTCAAAATTATATAATATGGGAGATATATTTGAATAAAATTCGAACAATAAATAATAAATAATATGACTAAATTTTATATTAAAAAAGAAATATGCATTTCAATATGATTCAAAATGTTTAATTAAATATAAGATAAAAGATAATTAATTAATGAAAAATTATTTAAAATGACAAAAATTCTAAAAATATTAACAAATATAGTAAAATTTCACAATCTGTTAGTAATAGATCACAATACACCAATATAGACTATTATATAATAGATAAATATACTACTATATGATAGACCAAGATACATATAAACACATTAGTCTATATATATTAGTTTTTTTGTAGATAGACTACGATATTTTGTTATATTTTGTAAATATTTTCCTATATTTAAAAATATATCTTAATTAATTAATATATTTAAATTAAATTAAATTATTAACTTCCACGTACTACACAGAGGTGTAGGTCAGGGAAGTTCACTCGCTTTCTTAAATGTGAAAGGTTTGCGTTATATCAAGGGGTTGTTGAATTTCACGTAATTTTGGCTCTCTAAAATTCTTGAACTCTCTTAATTATTGACAACGAAAAAAATTTCTATCAAAACAGTTCTCCCTTCTTATTCAATAAAGTTCCCACAAGCGTTGAACCTTGTCAAAGGATAGTAGGGACGATCTTGCGGAAACGTTTTTGAACATGAAAAGTGTTATGTGAATCCGACCAAAGTCTCACATTGGTTAGATAAGGGATGAGTATATAAGTGAGGACAACTATCTCCATTGATATGAGGTCTTTTGGGTTGATACCAAAAGCAAAGCCATGGGGTGTATATCCAAAGTGGATAATATCATACCATTGTGAAGATATTTAGGGGGTTTGTTGTCCTAACAAGTGGTATCAGAGTCATGCCTCTAATTTAATCATGCTAGTATTATCCTCAGGTGTCGAATAAAGATGTAGTAGAGCCTTGAAAGCCTCAAAAGTAGGTAAAACCATGAAATCCGTGGTTAGACTCTATCAAATAGGCAGATGCTCCGAGAAGAGGAGTTAGCTCAGATAGAGCTTAGTGAATGGGATGACTATTTAAGAGAAGGATCGTGCTAATCGATTTTCCTTCAAGAAGGGAAATAATCTTACAAAAATCAAGGAGATCAAAGACTTGGGTTCTTTACGTGGTTGGATTTAATAAAAATTATTAAAGTTATTTTGAGTGGTTGGCCAAACACTTTACAATACCTTCAAAAAAATATTTTACTTTTAAAATTAAATACCGAAAGAAAATGTACTTAAACATTCTCTAAGTCTAAATAGTTAACTCAACCCAAGATATTATATTCCTTTAAACATATAAATTCTAAATTTGAAATGCCATAAATATATCCTTAAAAGATGCCATAAATACACATTGAAAATCCCATATAAACACATGAATTTATTTTGTTAGAAGTAAATACAAATATATACAACTAAGAATTAGAGAGCTCTAGCTAGTTGACTCTTTGAACAAAATGGGATATGTCAAAAGAATTGGAAAAAGGAACACCCTTTTTCAACTTATATTGAAAGGGATATAGATATCATTATCTTTGAGAGCCAAGAAACCAAATTTATCACAATGGAAACGTTTAGAGAGAGAGATACTAAAAGATCCTTTTTTTTTTTTTTAGTCAAAAAGATTGTGCAAAGGACACAAGTCTTCCTTCATAGAGATACAAAAAAAAATAAAAAAATAAAATAAAAATAAAAAGATTGTTATTATTATTTGGATTCTCAAGAAAAAGAAGTAAAAATGGTCAACCCTCTCCCAATCCTACATAACCCCCTCTATCTCCCATCCCTTCCTTTCATTCCACAAACCCAATAAAAATTCAAACTCTTCTCCCTCCTCCTTCTTCCCTCCGCCACCACATCATGCATAGCTTCTCCCCCGCCGTTGACACCTCCATCTTCCACCTCCACTCCCCCGACCTCATTGTTTCGTCGTCGCCGCCACTCTTTCCATCATTCCCTAACTTCTCCTCTTCTCATTCCTCTTCCTTTCTCCTAGCATATAGCCAGCTCGCTCTGGACCCGGTGCTCGAGTCACCTGACCTTTTACCCTTAGAGGTGATCAGTTATAGTGGTAGTAGTGGACCTTGTAGTAGCTACGGGTCTCCCACGTCATCGCAACCTGCCCTAATACAGCGGAGCATGAGTAGCCAATCACTCCAAAAGGATAGGGTAAGGCATGGACCGGGTGCTAGGATTTCCTCGTTGATCGACACGGATATGCCGGCCGTGAGAAGGGTTTACAGCTCCGGTGATTTGCAGGTGAACCCCAAAATTGGCTGCAAAATTATAGTGTTTCATTATTCTTTCGCACTTATTAAGACATTGCATCTTAACACTTATTGTCTTTGAGAATCATCTGACTCTTTATAAAATCATAATCAAACACACCAATTATTTGTCCCACATTTGTCAAACACACCAATTATTTTACAATTTGAGCAAATATAATTAATGGTATAATTATTGTAGCTAACATATATGTTTTGAAATCTATTTATTTTACCATTAAGTAAATAATATGTTTCTCTTGTAAATAGAGAACAATATACTAAAAAGAATTTCATATGAAATAATTCAGGGAAGAACAGAAAGAGGATGCTCAAGTGAAAGCAGTTTGATAATAGAAGGAATGACCAAAGCTTGTAGATATAGTCCTGAAGAGAAGAAAGAGAGAATTGAAAGATATAAATCCAAAAGAAATCAAAGGAATTTTAATAAGAAGATTAAGGTAATTATTTATTTTTCACATTATTATTATTAAGTGCATTTTTAAACGACCAAAATATTTACAAAATATATTAAAATCTTAGATATATTTTGTAAATATTTTCAACGATTTTTTCATTTACAATAATTTTTTTATTATTGTTCTACAACCAATACTTTTTTTTTTAGGATAATTAGAATGGATAACAATTGTTAGAATAATTATTAACTATGTAGCAACATTTTAAAAAATTGCAAATATAGCAAAATCTATCGGTGATAGACTTCTATCGTTGATAGACTCCTATGGTTTATCAGTGATAGACCAACATTTACTACATGATCTATCGATGATAGACTCCTATCATTGATAGATTTTGACAAATTTTGCTATATTTGTAAATTTTTTAAAATGTTGCTATATACTTAATTATTTTGAATATAATTGCTACATTTGCAACTATCCCTTTTTTAAAAAAAGAAAAAGTGAATTTTATGTTTAATAAATAGTAGACAATATAGATTCGTGAATTTTAAAAATAAAAGCTATCGTTAGAGAACAAATTTAAAAGTCTATTAACCTATTAGACTCGAAATTTAAATCTATAGATCTATTATAAAGTTTAAAACATATTTGACACGGTTGAATAATTAGACTTGAAACTTAACCTACTATATTTTATATTTAAAAAACATTTCTTCTTCTTTCCCTGCTTTCTTTTTCCTTTCTACCTTTTACGTAAACTATTACTATGATAAACACATAAATTATAATTGGGATTAACTATTAATTCTTTTAGAAAAAAGTTTATTATGCGATGTATATTTTCAGAGTTAAAATCAATTTTATTTCATATTATCTATCTACCATATATGGTGATAGGCCTATCACACATATAGTAATAATCTATCGAAGAAAATTAAAAACAATCATTACCACAAAGTTATGATCATCAAAATTTCACTTTGAGATTAAAATATAACTAAGTAGGCAAATAATTAGTGCTTTTTTTTCCTACATGAATATGATTTAGAAAGAGAAGAAATAAAGAGACAAGATATTTCTAAAATAATTGAACCATTTTGGAAGTTAAAAGACAAAGTGGAGTGAAAAATGATTGTGGATAGGGTTTCTATTCATATGTAGCTAACAATAGTGATATGTTATTTTTCCACTCCAATCACATTTTTAATTGAATTTTTCTTCAATATTCTCCTCCTTCAAATAAAAAGTTGTTTAAAACAAAAACAATTCATTAATTTGAACTTTTTAATATTGTCACACTTCTGTATTTGTGTCTAATCAATGCTTAGATTCTTTTAAAAAATTCTAGTTACCTTTGTTTTTTGATTTTGTTTTTAATAAGTTCCTAAATTTTTAAGTTTATATAAAACGTGTCATTCAACGAACTATTTTAAAAGTTTATGAACTTAATATCCATATAATATTAAATTTAGAGAACTATTTGATATATTTTTCTAATAAGTTGAACTTAGTAGATAGGGGAATTATAAAAAAATTAGCAAATTTGACATAATATTTACAAAATAAAGCAAAATTTCATATTCTATTAATGATGGACATGGATAGTTACTGATATGATTCTATTAGTGATATTGATAGACAATGATAGAAGTCTATCAGTGTCTATAATTAAGAGAATCTAAAATGTTGCTATATGTCGTAAATATTTTAGTTTATTTTACTATATTTAAAAATGCTCCTAGTAGATACGTAAACATGAAAGTTCAAATACAATTAGATTATATATATTTTTAAAGTTGGAAAATGAAAGCTATATATGGATTAATTAATTTAACGGTAACTTTTATTTATATTTTCATAATTAGTCTCCATCTTTAATGAAACACCACTTGTTAATCCAATCACCACTTGTTAATCTAATCATTTGTTACATAAATTGATAGTATGAGTGTAGAAAAACATTGGCGGATAGTAGAAGACGAATAAGAGGAAGATTCGCAAGAAACGAAGAAATTGAAAACAGTAACTCCACCAGCTCTCCATTAGAGGCATGGAGCTGTTATGATAATCCCATGGTGAAGGAATTAGACACCACCCAAGATGATGGCTCATGGATCACCTTCCTTGATTCTTACCATTGTTAAATTAATAAATTAAAAAAAAAAATTGAACCATCCAACTTTTGAAATGGTAAAAATGATATCTTCTTCTTTTTTGTATCGTTGAACTTTGTAAATTGAAATCCACTTTGAACGTACTATTGTAACACACATGTGCATTGTGCATATTTTTGTATACGTAATATCAATTATTACTTTGATTTTGCCAATTCCATGGCCTATTTAAATTTCATGTTAAAGACTAAGTAATTTTCAAAATGTTTGTTTTAGTTCAAACTATATTATTTTAGTCGTCGTTTGAAGTACTTTAGGAATAATTTTGCCAATAGAAAAACTGTAACGTTATTTGATAATAGTGAGTGATTAAAAAATAAATTGAAAATGAGCTAATATAAAGAATAGACGTTTGAAGAATATAAAAACTATATAATAACACAGACACTAAATTAGGATTTAAATAAAACATAGATAGTTTTAATCATCATGTTCAGCCCCTTGTAAAGTATGCAAATTTAGAGTGTATTATTTGGATTTTTTTTCATTTTGGTTTCTAATTTTATGTTTTAAAAATATTTTTTCAAAAATATTTTGATTTTTTTATTTCTCAATTTGAACTATGTCTCTTTTGCTTTAATTTCTTTTAAGAAAAAAAAATAGAAAGCAAATTAAAGACCATTATGAAAGGAAGAAGACATCTTTCTTTTTTTTTTTTTAATGAAAAGAACTAATACACGAACATTAGAATATATAAATGTCACCAAATAGGCACTCTACTAAGATAAACTTATTGCCTACAAAAATATAAATATAGAAAATATTAGAATATGTTATCAAAAAAAAAAAGAATAAAATGATATTTTAAAAGATACTTTTCCCTCTAAACTTTTAGAATTGGTTTATGCTGAATAATAATAATAATTTAGTGGTTGCAATTTTAAGGATGATACTTTCAATTTACTTTACTTTATATTTTAGTCATTTTAAATATATATAAATCAACAATGTCGTAGAGATAGGTGATTGAATCTCTCTCCTCTAGGATGAAAGATCATATCAAATATCATTTTCAATTATCTTCATTTTTTACGAATGTATATATTACAGATGGAAATTCTCAATGATAATCATAAAATTCTATACTTGAATTACATTATCAATATCTAAATATTACATCTATAAATTCCCTTTTAAACATATGTAGTATATAAAATATAGGTTTTGTTTAGACTAACCTTGCTTAAAAAAAACATATGAATAGTTTTGTAAATATAATATAAAAACATAATATAATATAGCTTGTATACTTTTATTCTTGTATTATATTCTTATTTTATAACAACATGATGATTCTTAATTTACCAACTTCATTTGTAAAATAGTAGACTAATTTTTGGGGTTTTTTTAAAAATATAAAATTTTGACAAATTATTAGAACAAAGCAAAAAAACAAAAAAAAAAAATTACGTTCGATTTTTATATGAAGCGTAAATATTTTGTCGACAATTTTTTCTCATTTTTATTTTTATAATTTTATTTATAATTAATTTTTCCTTTTTAAGTGATTTTGTTTCTATTTTTGGAAAAATCTGTCTCAATTAATTTTATCTGTAGACTTTCATTCAATTTATATATACATTATATTGTGATTTTATTTTTCGTATAATTATCACTCTTTTGCATAGATAGTGGAGTTATATTACATTTTTAATAAAATTTAAACAACACTTTTATCATGATTTGCAAAATTGAGTATGTTATACTCCATATAAAATTTGTTCTCAACTAAGTTTAGTAAATAAACGTTTGAATCGATCTAAACTCTTAAAGAATAAAAGTCAATCGGTTAGTTTAGTCCTTTTAATATTTTTTTAGAATTTTCTCAAATCGATGCCAACCGACCCCTCTAACATTTTAAAACTATAAATTCTTTTTTTTTTAACTCTCTCTAAAATTATCGTTTATCATTTATAAAAATTTTGCTTACCAAATGGCAGTTGTGGCCAATAATGAAAATTAGGATATAACATCGTTTTACACCATATTGTTGTCATCTAACATTTTTTTTTAAAAAAGATATACTCGAAACTACGAAGGAAGCTTTAAACATTTATACAAGGTGAAGGGCAAAACCCTAATTTCGAAAAAATTAGAGCTAGCTTTTAATTTTGTTAAAATGGATAGTATTTGTAAATTTGGCGAATGTATTAGGATATTTTGTACTATTTTCTAAAACGTAAGAGCATGATTTTCAAGATAAGTGAATTATAGATCGAAATACCATTTAGATTTTAATATTTTGAAATTTGTTCAATTTAAGTTTATATAATTTTAAATGTGTAATTTTAGTTGGCGTACTTTCATTAATTTCATAATTATTGAAATTTGATAAATAATAATAATCATAATTTTTATATAAGAAATATAATATGTGAATAGGTTTTCAAAATTGATAGCTTCGTAATAAAAGGTGTTTTAAAAAACCAACAAAATATTTGGGAAGAGGGAAAACAATTTTAAGTCTATTGTAAATAGAATGGTATCAAATTAGATATATTTAAAAATATAAGAACTAAAATTTAAACGGACAACGAAAGTATAGACCAACATGTTATCGCAACAAGGAGTGCAACAAAAATTCAAAAACTTGATCCAATTAAAATCAATCCATCGGTTTGGTTTAATTTAGTATTTGTAAATTTGGCGAATGTATTAGGATATTTTGTACTATTTTCTAAAACGTAAGAACATGATTTTCAAGATAAGTGAATTATAGATCGAAATACCATTTAGATTTTAATATTTTGAAATTTGTTCAATTTAAGTTCATATAATTTTAAATGTGTAATTTTAGTTGGCGTACTTTTAGTAATTTCATAATTATTGAAATTTGGTAAATAATAATAATCATAAATGTGTAATTTTAGTTGGCGTACTTTCAGTAATTTCATATAAATGTCACCAAAATTGATAGTAAAAGTGTTTGGCGTACATAATAAAAGGTGTTTAAAAAAACCAACAAAATATTTGGGAAGAAGGAAAAAAATTCAAGTCTATTGTAAATAGAATGGTATCAAATTAGATATATTTAAAAATATAAGAACTAAAATTTAAACGGACAACAAAAGTATAGACCAACATGTTATCGCAACAAGGAGTGCAACAAAAATTCAAAAACTTGATCCAATTAAAATCAATCCATCGATTTGGTTTATTTTTCCAATATAAAGTTGGACATATCGAATTGGTTTAGTTTTTATTGGTAAATAAGTCAAAAACCAAACTGAGTTGCAAGAATGTGAATATATCCTTAAATAAAACATCTACCGATTATTACTTTAAGTATTTTATTGTGTTGGATGAACGTAGATTGAATTATTACTTTTACTTTTAGTATTTTAATTATTATGCATATGGAAAATGTAAGTAATTTGCTATTAAGAAAGAAAAAGACTCAATTATTATTGAAAGTAAAAAAGAAAATTGATATAACTATCAACCTTAACCTTCAAACTTATATAGGTTAAATTAATTTGCATATCTCCCATGAAAAAAATGATCACAATTTTGAGATCACTAAAACTATACTTTAAAGGCCATATGATTATATATATCTTAAAAGGAAAAGAATGTGAAAAGGATGAAGGCAAAGTCATTATATAGTTGAGAAAGAAACAGGAAAGGGGAAAGTGGTGATAGAGATGACAATCACAATCACACAATTACTTTTCACAATATATATATATAAATCTTGAAGTTGATGAAGACATATATACTTTGAAATATAAACTATTTTGCCTAATTTTGTGTACTATTTGACAAGACAAAAATCAAGTGCT
This sequence comes from Cucumis melo, assembly GCF_025177605.1. Classification (NCBI taxonomy): domain Eukaryota; kingdom Viridiplantae; phylum Streptophyta; class Magnoliopsida; order Cucurbitales; family Cucurbitaceae; genus Cucumis; species Cucumis melo. The sequence continues at coordinate 2,985,161 of NC_066868.1, read as the reverse complement.
CTTTCATTTTCACTTCCCTAACTCAACACACAATAATATTTCTATACCCAACTCTTTTTGTTTATTCAACTTCATATCTTTCATGAATCTTTTATTCTACTTGTCTATTCAAAATAAACAACAATAGTAAGAAGTCTTTCTTAAGTTACCATTTCAAAAAAAAAAAAAAAAAAAAAAAGATTTGATCTTCTACTTTACGATTATTTTATTAAAGATAAAACAAGTTTCTTTGTATGTTTATTAGATTCACTTTTAATAGTTATTTCCTCTACTCAATTTGTGATAGCAATTTAATGTTGGAAAGATAGATTCATATATACTATTATGCTTTATGGCCGGAAACACTGAACCTTTTTTCAACTTTGACTTATTTGATTCTATTCACGTCTCTTCAAATTGAGAAAATGAAAGAAAAAAAAATTGTTTAATTTTAAGTGATGTAATTCAAAATGAGATTGTAAGAACAAAATTGTAACGCATTCTTTAAGCAATATGCATAATTTATTCTCACTTACATGCATTGTAGAAAAATTTTCAAAAGATCATCTAATATAGGATTGTTCCAAATTAAACACACTTAATTTAAAGTTTCTACGATTAAACCACTGAAAAATAAAAACGTACACTTTATCAATATATAAATAATAAATTTTATTTCCTTAATATCCCTCTTAAATCATGACAAAGCCTATGTGTATATATATATTCAACCTAAAATTTTATGAAGGATAGGTAAAGTAGTGGGTAAAGTACAATAATAATAATCTTTAATCTCTTTTTCCTCTCTTCTTCCCACCTAAATTATATTAATAATTGATGGAAATATCTCTTTTCTTTCCTTCACTGTCAATAATCCTAATTTAATGTAATTATAACTAAATTCTTTTTAAGTTAAGATTTTTCTTTCTAATTTAACAAACTGTGTGTTCACACACTTTTTTTTAAAAAAATATTCTGTTAATGAAAATAAGTGCAAATATAATAATTATATTTAAAATAATTAAGTATATAATAATCATTTAAAAAAATACAAATATAATAAAATCTATCGATAATAAGAATGTATCACTGATAATCTATGTATCAAATATTGGTCTATCACTGATAAGTCATAAGAATATCAGCGATAGACTTTGCTATATTTGTAATTTTTTTAAAAATATTATTATACGTTTAATAATTATTTTAAAAATTGGTACGTAACTACTCTAAAATTTGAAGAAAAAAAAAAGAAGAAGAAGAAAAAGAAAGAATATATAGTAGTAAAAATAAGAAGAAATAATAAGAAGTTGAATTTTGATGGTTTTTGGAACAACAACTAATTCAACCCCCACTTGGAGAGGGATATAAAGTAAAATAGCGACGTTTCACGATATCACCATTTGTGCTACCCCTCAACCTTAGCCCCAAAATCATGATGTTCATACCCTATAGCAAATTTATATTTTAAAACTTATACTAAGTTCCAGTCATTAATTTTAATTTGTTTCTAATTTTTGTTTTATGGTAAAAACTTATATAATTACTTAAAGTTAGTTTAATTTCTACATTTTGTTTGGCCACCATAGTAACTTCTAAATTTTAAGATGTAACATTTCATCTCACTAGTAAACTTAAAACTTGGTAAAATGATTAACAATATGTTAATTAAACTACAAATGAAACGGCATGTTATTTAGTATTACTATTAAATGAACCTAAAATCTTACAAAGTTTAATAAAAAGGGTCTCTACATATATACAAGATCTCATTCTTAACCTACCATAAAACAAATAATATAAACTAAAAAAAAGAAGTTAATCAAACAAACAATATAGAATGATAGTATAATATAAGAATGAATAATTAAATTTTTCTCCACATGTGACATCCATTTTACACACCAATGCCCCACCACCAACCCTCCGGCATATATTTTTTTTCCTTTCTCCAATCAATCAATAAATATATATATATATATATATATATATATATTATTTTCCCTTTTTTTCCCACATATTATTAATTTAAAACAATTTTTAAAAGAGAGAGAGAGAGAGAAAGTTGATTTCATGTTACTAAATCATAGCACTGAAAAACTTAATGAGAAAAAAAAAAAAAAAAAGGTTAAGACAAAGGCTACTTGGGGATGAACTTTAGAGAATGTGGCCGGCGGCGACGGTGGCCCGCCCACTGATTTTAATGGCTTCTTCTTTTTACAATTGATCAATATAACAAACTAATAATAATAATAATAATAATAATAATAATAATAATGGGCCAATAAAACATCCACTCCCATTTGTTTGGTTTAATTATTTACTCATTGCATCATAATTAATTATTATTAAGTTTTAATGTTGTTCTTAGGACAGGATCTAGCTCGGCTAATCAACATTTTTAATTTAACTTAGGATTCTCTAAGCAATAGTTTAAGAAATTATTAATACACATGTTCCTCTTTATTTCTTCATGTGGGGCTGGGATGTTTATATTAATAACTTAATATATACCATCGATGGAAAGAATATATGTGTAATGTATATATGTGTAATGTATGAGTTAGAGAAATATATAAATGAAAATCAAGATCATATAAAAGGATCGATCGTAAATATATGAGAGTATAGGGTTAAAAAAAATTTTAAGTAACTCAAAGTGTTGGTTGGCGGCTTAGAGTAAGCAAATTATTCTTGAAAATTTTCTTATAAAATATGGTAATATGTAAGTTAGGTGTTAAAACATGTTGAAAGAATATCAAGAAACATTAAAATTATTTTATGCCAAAATCTTGATCTAATGATCTCGGACATAACAGATTATGATATGTCTAACTTAGATGTTAAGTTAGAGTTAGAAATGTGAATGTGGATGCGGAGAATGAAAACATTTTTCATTTAATAATAGCACATATTTTTTAGATATACTTTTATAGCTTACTTTTGTTTTTATGTGGTTCTTTTAAAACTACTTTTGCTAACATATCTATTCATTTATGTGAATCCAGCTTTTAAATAAAACTTAAGAATATCGAAAACACAAAGGGTAAAGTTAGAAAATTGAAAGAGTATTGGGAAACTAAAATAGAGAACACATATTATAATTAACCTTCCATTTACATGTTTTCCCATATTTGTTGGATTTAAGTTTTATATTTTGTGAAGTTAAGTTACATTTAATAATATAATATAATACGTCTACTTTTATTTCCCTAAGTTTTTGGTATAAAGAGGAAAGCCTAACTTCGCTTCTCACCTTGCCGTAAGGGTAAGGGTTGGGAGGATAGACTTTCATTCTTTCTATCTTTTTCTTCCTTTACCTTCTCTGTGTTTATATTTAAACAAGAAGTAGGGTATATTTAATGTAGATTATGATTTAAATTGGAAAAAGACTTTAGTGTATATATATCTATATATATATCTATATATCTATATATATATATCTATATATCTATATATATATAAAAGTATAGCCAAAGTGATTATTCACTAATTTAAGCTACTCATATGTGAATATAAATGTCATTTATTTACAAATAAGTACTAATGGTTCGACTTATATTGGTGAAATTATCTTTTATGGGCATATTGCTCATAGACATGTGTGATAATATACCAAACTAGGTTTTTTTTTATATTCAATTTGAGTCTCTTTTCTATTGCATTCGATTCTTCTTTAATGTTGCTTTTGCATCGTATATTTGGTTGCAATGTCACGAACTTCATGTTTTGTAATTTTTCATAGATTTAGAAGATTGTATTTAGAATCTTTATGTTAAAGTTGCTTATACCTTAAATTTTAAGTGAAAAAATATATATTTAATGTATCAGTTTGATGTATTGTTATACACTATCGCACTCATATCTCGTATATGTATGTGTTTATCCATTGTACCTCCTATCTATCCCAGTTTTTTAGGAATTGATGTATATATCGTATCGTATCCCATATCTATATGTACCTATCCTTCGTAGGTTCTATCTTTTTCCATGTTTGTTGTGTTGACCGTTTACTCTTGCAACTATTGTAACATTATTTATAACTAAGTCATAGTGTGTCAGATAACCCTTCTTTCATCTGCTATGCATATAGGTTATTAGTTCTGAAATATTTCACAATATTCTAATGGAAAGTATCTCATGGCTTCTACTTGGACCACTGTGTTAAGATGGTCCACTGATCTTTGAATGCCCAAGCCCATTAGAATACAAGGGTTGAAAAAAAGGGCGCACTGTTTGAAGGCCCAAGCCCAATATAATATAAGGGATGAAAGACAGTAAATTAGCTAAGCCTGATAATTCAAATTGCTACCGTCCTATTTTAATAATTACAAAGAAAGTTGGGTTAAAAAGGTAGTGACTACTCAATAATTTGGTTCATTGATTGAGGAAGTGATTTTGTGAATCCATAATTGAATCAACACCTTGAAATTTTGAACAAATATTTCAATCTCAAAGCAAGTACTAAAATAATTATAACTTCTTTAGTTGGCTAAAGTAAAGAAATGGAAGGTTCGTGTATATAAATGCAAATGGCAGTAATAAAAGAATGGAATTCACTTTGAATTAAGCAACAATGAGACCACATCCTTCAATTTTTCACTAATTGGGGAGTTAACTAAAAGATGTTCTTAGGAATGAAAACAAATCTAAGTTTTACTGTTTCACAGTAGTAATAATATGCTCTGCCACAACAGCTTCAAAAATATTGTTGATGGTAAAATGTGAGTTAAAGAAATGGGAGTTCGTAAAACAAGACCCACCCATTTTCTCTACCGCCAATATACTCTTCTTCATTTCAACTTTTTCAGAAACATCAACTCTACTTTTCCACTCTGTCACTAATAATGATGATTTCGTAAATGCCATTGACGATGATATACCTCTCTCTACTTCCCGAAATGTTTACTCTGATTTCTGCTTCGATGATCTGCTCGGGCGAGAAGTCCTCAAACCACTCGTGAGTCTTCCAATGAATTTCAGAATCTCATCAATTATGATTACGGGCAATGCCACAGCTAGAACCAAGAGCCATTCGTTCAAGGACAGCGGGACAATGCCGAAAATCTTGGCAAGGAATGGCACATACAGAATCAAGAAATGCAAGCCGAATGAAACTGACATTGCAAGGAGGAGCCAGGGGTTAACCCAAGGGGGCATTGTCAACAAGCTACCATCCTCGGAGAGGGCATTGAGGGAATTGAACATCTCGATGGCGACCAGAACAGAAAGTGAGAGGGTTGATGCCTTGATCTTGCCTGAGCGGAAGTACTCGCATGGATCTGAATCGAAGTTGAAGACTTCATCCCCGGCTGTGAAGGGTGACACGGAGAATCCTTCCCAAGACGGGCACTGACCCCAGTTGGCAAGCTGAGAGTAAGAGACGAGACTGTGACCATCTCCAGACAGGTCAATGCCCAAGAATGAACCATGTGTGTACCAAATAATAAAAACGCCTACAGTTGCTAACCCTACGTAGAGTCCAATCACCTGTGCACCAACGTAAGAAAATTATGGGAAAAGTACAAAATGATATCATTTCACACAAAAAGGTATTTTCTTATATAGTTAGTTAAAGGAAGCGTGATGGAGCAAATACCAAATAGCGGATCAAAATCCAGGTTGTGATCAACGAGTCATCACTTTTCCTTGGCGGTTTCTTCATTATATCGTTATCAGGTGGATTAAATCCTAATGCAGTAGCTGGGGGTCCATCTGTAACAAGATTAACCCAGAGAAGCTGAACAGGGATCATCCCTTCGGGAATACCCAGTGCTGCTGTCAAAAATATCGATGCAACCTCACCGATGTTCGAGGAAATCATGTACCTACAATCATTGTTTCGCATTTGAAAGCAATTGTCAAATCCTAAATCCTGTGAAGACGCCTGAATTGTTTTCAAAATAAGTCTTCAGGCAAAATGCGGAAGTTGAAACTGTTTACACTTATAACTGAAATCACGCATGCCTACTTGAGATATTCATGTTTGATGGCAATGAAAGACCAACTGAACTATGTAAAATGTCATACTAAAACATTATCAACGAAAATGGATAAGAGCTGGTTCACGTGGAAGAAAAACCTGATAAAAGCCTTCATGTTGTCGTAAATTGATCTTCCTTCACCAACTGCAGCGACTATGGTACTAAAATTGTCATCGGCAAGAACCATATCAGAGGCTTCCTTTGCAACCTGGAAAGATAAAGTCATATGTGGGGCCAGATGTTAAAAACACAGACACCAAGCAATGTAGATGTACAAAATGCAAAAACAACCAAGATTGATTTACATGCCTCTTCTTTTTACCCTTCTTTTCTCATGGTGAAAATCTGAACATTTAACATTTTGGTCCAAATATAATGGCTACCACAAGCATTTCAGTTTGCTCTAAACAGGATAAGTAGTACATTCGCTCCAAACAGGATGAAGGGGAAAAAAGTGCAGGGTATATAATACGTATGACACAGTGACTTATTTGAAATTCTGTTTCACAGGAAAGAACACATCAAAGTTTGTACCTCTGTCCCAGCAATGCCCATCGCAATCCCAATATCAGCCAACTTCAAGGCAGGTGCATCATTGACTCCATCTCCTGTCATTGCAACAACTTCACCATCTTCCTTGAGCAATCTTACTATCTCTTGTTTATGTCTTGGTTCAGCCCTAGAGAAAAGAAGTCCTCCATCTTGTCTTAGATGAAATTTCTGATCCTCCCGGCTCATTGTCATGAATTGTTTACCAGTTAAACTTCTGGAATTTATAGCTTCATGTTGTCCAAATACACCTATTTCTCGACATATAGCTTCAGCTGTGTTCTGGTTGTCTCCTGTGATAACCATGACGCGAATACCAGCAGCTTTACAGTCTTCAATTGCTTGATGAACCTCTTTTCGAGGAGGATCCTATAAGAACAAATTGTGGAGCAAGCTCAAGCGATTGAAAAACTATAAAAAATAATAATAAGTACTAACGATTACAAAATATCAAGAATAAATAAACTATAAAACATTCACGCTGAGCCACTCACCCTTAACCCAACAAATCCAGCAAAAATAAGATTGCTTTCAATTGTAGAGTATTTGGATGGGTCAAGTAGAAGCTGATGTGCTGGATGATCTTCGTCACCAACAGTATAGTCAGAAAATTCTGGAAGATATTCCTTGTATGCAAAACCTAAACACCTTAGTGCACTAGAAGACATCTCACGCAAACAATCTAAGAGATATTTCTTCGAGTCTGAGTCCAAATTCACTATAGTTCCATCAAGCAGCTGAATAAATGAACTCCGATCCAGAAGATTTTCAACAGCACCCTGCCACAGTTCAGTGAATAACCATCTTAAAAAATGATAATTACCATAACACAATGAGGAGAGAGATGAGTGATTCAAAGAAGCAGTGAAGAAAATAATGAGAAAGAAACAAGCGACTACAATAGTACGGAATTACTTTACAATAATGAAGGCTTAAAAGATGAGGTACAAAAGTCACAAGGTTGATTGATATCAATCAAGCGTTACAACCTAAAAAGTTCTGTAACCATTTCAATCCTCTTTCATGAGCTACTATGTGGGGTGAGGCACAAAAGTCACAAGGTTGATTGAAATCAAGCGCTACAACCTAAAATGTTTTGTAACCATTTCAATCTTCTCTTTCATAAGCACTATGCGAGAAGACCCAAAGTAGAGGTGAGACGCAGAGGGAAATAGCACAGCACATTCATATAAAAGAGAAAAATTAAAATTTTAAAAATAAGCAAAATAATACAATATCTAAAAGTAGGAATTAAAATAAAATTTTTGACCAAACCAAATAAGGCTTAAATAATCAGATTATCAGAATATACCTTCACGAGTAATGATTTCTTCCCTGATTTAGAATTTGTGATAACTCCCATGGATTTACGGTCCCGGTCAAACTCCAAAGTAGCAATGCGCTGCTCATTCTTGTTCCAAGCTTGGCAGCATCCTTATTTAATCATATTACCGCGTCAAAGACATGTCAACATAAAGATGCATAATAAAATAAGAGAATAATAGCAGTCAAGAACTTACGCAGGACATCCCCATTAGTTTCAACTGAACTTGAGTCATATCCTTCAGGAAGCCCCATCTTTTCCACAAGAACCTTCGCATGCAGACAACGAAAGGAATCAGTAAGAAAGCTACATAAAATGTACAACACAAATTATTTGTTGGCATCTGGCCCTTGTCTTTATTTTCAGCACATCTTAACAACGTTTCTTCATACTCTATCAACAGGCAGATCCATAAAACAAAAGAAAAGAAGCTTATCAAACATTACACTCTAAAATAACCACTTCTTCACTATTGTTGTGGAGAAAAATGTATCAGAGGTTACTTAAAGAAGACTTGAATCTTCCTTCTCTTTCCAAATTTCTTCTTTTTTCATGAGTTGAGCTCGTTATTAATTGTCCAATCAGCCTCATAATTTTCTGTTCTAAGCATAAAAACATTTAGCTTTCAAGGACATGCCAAGTCACTCTTAGATATCCTAAACATCATCTAGGGGCTAGTCTTCGACATACAAAACTGCTACCAGAGTTAAGAGATGAGACAATTAACTAAGTGACATACAATCAAATGCATCAAAAAGTCATGAGAATATTTGGTCACCTTCAGAGCTGCTTCAGTAGGCATTCCACTTGCAACAAAATGATGGCCAGATTTTTCAACACCTGCATCATTACAAACGGCAGCAATCTTTGCCAACATTTGCAGATTAGCATCCAGTTGACCTTCAAGCCAACCAATTATTTTTCCATCCAAAGGATCATATGTCGTCCCCTCCACATCAAAGGCTCGTAGAGTACCAACACGAGAACCAAGAGCCACAATTTTCGCCACAGCCATCTGATTAGTCGTTAGAGTACCTGTCTTATCAGAACATATCACAGTTGTACAGCCAAGTGTTTCAACACTGGGCAGCTTACGAACAAGGGCATTTTTTTGGGCCATCTTCCTAGTGCCAAGTGCCAAGCATGTTGTTATGACCGCAGGTAAACCTTCAGGAATTGCTGCCACAGCCAAAGCCACAGCAATCTCAAAGTAATATGTACATTTCTCAAACGAAAACTTAAAATTTGCAGGCCAACCATCGACGTATTCCCAAGTGAGGAAGTATTTGACATTAATAAGCCAGACTAGAGCACAGATCACTCCAATTATTGCTGTTAAAAGCTCTCCAAACTCATTCAACTTCTTCTTCAATGGTGTATCATCTTCACTCTGGGCTGCTTCTTGTATCTGACAATGCACCTGTCCGAGTTCAGTGCTCATTCCTGTTTGGGTAACAATGCAAATACAATTCCCATTTACAACTGTTGTCCCTGCAAAAACCATACACTTTTTCCCCTGTATATCTGTATCTTCTGGCACAGTCTTAGAGGTCTTGCTCACTGCTTCACTCTCACCTGTCAAGGAACCTTGCTCAACTCGAAAAGTAGAGCTGATTAAACGCAATACTCTCATGTCAGCAGGCACCTTATCCCCAACTCTCAGTTCTACTATATCACCAGGAACAAGTTCTTTTGCAACAATTGAAGTTCGTTTACCATTTCGTAACACTGAAGCCTGTTCAGACTGAATTTCTTTAAGAGCTTCCAATGCTTTCTCGGCATTGTTCTCTTGCCAAATGCCAACAATGGCATTAACAATCAATATCAAGAAAATAACTAGAGGCTCCACAAATGCTGTGATCTCCATCTCACCTCCTTCCTCTCCATCATACCACGCAAGAACAAAAGATACAACTGCTGCGGCTAATAGAATCCTAACTAGTGTGTCATTAAATTGTTCTAAAATCAGTTTAAAGATTGAAGTACCTTCATGTTTCTCCAACTCATTGTAACCATAGATCTTTCTCTTGTTTTCAACCTCTTCAGTTGATAATCCAAGATCAGGGTTCACTTGGTATATCTCTAAGCATTCTTGAACATCTCTTGCCCAGGCTGGATAAGTTTCTTTCTTGGATGAGTTAGCAGCAAAAATCTCTTTTTTCCCGTAGTTTTCACCGCCTCTACCCATTTAGATTACCAAATCAATATCGCCTGCAAATGAGCAGTTAATTCGGACGAAATCCAACTCAAGAAAACCCCATTAACAAAAAAAATCAGAACTGCAAAATCAAACACCCAAATCTCAGTTTAATCCACTAAGAATCCACAATACCCGAACATTAACACTAAGAAATGAAATCATACAAAACAAAGAACACCCATTTCATCTATCTTACTAAAAACCCAACTGAAAATATATAAAAAAAAAAAAAAACCATCGAAATTCAAACGAAATTAAAGCCGTTAATCCACAGATCCACAAGAAACAACAAGATCCTCTACAATCAAACATGATCAAAAACAAGAAATCAAGAGTGAAAAGAAATCATTACAATCTCAAAAATCAGACAACATAGTTACCAGAATTCCTGGATCTTTGAAGCAAGAAAAGCTTCCGTTTCTCTCTCTAAACTACGAATCGAGAGAGAGAAGTAGAGAGAAGTAGAGAGAGAATCAAACCTAAATAAGGAACGATTCAACCGCATAATCCGCTGCATCCGATACTACGGAGCACGAAGTGTAATATCATTACATTGGGACACGTGTTGGAAAGTGGTGGTAGTAAGAGTGATTTGTGGTGAAGGTGTAGGGTAAGAGAAATGTGGGATCCACATGGAATATGGTTTTTTAATCGTTATTAAAAGAAAAAAAAAAAAAAAAAAAAAGAAAAGAAGAAGAAGAGGAAGCCCACGAAGCTTCGTACTAATTTTCACTTTGGAATACCAAACTTGGGGATTTGGAAAAGGTACATTTGCTTATATACCCTTGTATTTTTGTTGAATTTCAAATAAGGGCTTGATTCGTTACGAAGCTTTACGTCATCCTCCACTTTGCCCTTTGGGGTTTCATTTTTGAATCTGCGTTGAATAATGATGCCGTTTTGGAATTTTGTTTCAAAACACTACATATTCATTTTTATATTTACTTTAATCATCCAAACCCTATGCTATAATAATATTAATAATTTTCCTTTTTTTATTTTCACATGACATCCTAATTAACTTCCTAAGTAACACTACTCACCCATTAATTCTTAATCTTAAATTTATTTTAGGTTTTTCCAAATTACTGATTTTAGCAAACTTTGGCTTTTGTTTTCTATAATGATCTAAATTTTGGATAATTTAGAATTGTGTTATATATATAGTAAAATGACTAATTGATTTATAAATATAATAAAATGGCCAAAAAAACAATATTTTTTTTTTTTTTGATATTTTTCTATATTGGTTGATCATTTTTCTATTTAAAATTCTCTAAAAAAAGAGAAAACATAATAAATATGGTATTGTAGGTTGTGGCCTCAATCCAATTTTCTTTTAAGTTAAGATATGTAATATGTATTATGTTTTAAATTATAAGAAACAAAATACTAATACTAATACTAAGTACATAATTCATTCAAAATAAATCTTCTATCCCCTAAAACATTTTCATAAATCAATTTATGTTATTGCTTCAAAACTTTAATTAACAAAACTTCATATCAATTTAATATTTAATGGATAATTATCCTCCGTTATCAAACATATCTCAAACAATTAAATAATTGGAGACTTGACTTCTTTCTTTTTAAAATCACAGGGAACAAAATTAAACTTTAAATTTAATTTTTCTATATATATATATATATATATATATGAGATTATTTCATTGTTTAAACTGTCATCTAATCACATTTTTTATAGATCTTGTTTTTTTTAAAAGAATAGGTAAATATTGCAATTAATTATCGATGTTCTTTTTTCTATTTTAGGTACTAAAATTTTCAAATGTAAAATTTGAATAGTAGGTAGAAATTAAAAAAAAAATTATTATTATTATTATTGTGATATATTCATTAGTTAATTTGATTTAAGTGAAAATAATAATAATAATAATAATAATAACAACAACAACAAGAAGAATTCATTACAATTCATTTTACAGATTTTACATGTGAATGTCGAAAACCTTCCTATGGTTTATCGAAAAAGAAACAAAATACCATAAGTTAGTAGGTAAAGTACACTTACCGGAAAATCAAAGGTTCTTATATTCCTTTCATCTTTTAGTTGTTGAATCTTGTTCTTTTTTAGTCTATGAATTTATTCTTATGGTTTACCTTTTATTTTTTGTAGTAGTATAATTTGATTATATCGATCTTTTGAATGTAAGTTAACTGGATATAACTCCCAAGACATCAAAGAATCGAGATTGCATTTGAATGATAGAAATTTTGAATATATTAAAGTATAGTTAAGAAAGATATAGAATGGTTAAAAGTTACAAAACATTGATTAATAACAAGAGGTACCTTTTTTTTCATGTAGCTCGATCAATTGTAGAAACTCTATTGTTAAACATGCTTAGTTGGAGTAACTCTACGTTTGGTGAATTCCTAAAAAGTTTCCAGAAAAACGTGTGAGTGAAAATCACATAACATACTGAAATGATCTGTGTTGGGTTATGGGGATAATTTTTACTCTATTTGAAGCATTCAAGGCAAGTAAGAATGATATAACAAGTTGCAGGAGATGCAGAGAAAGTAAGGACAACACAATAAGTAGTAGGAGATGTAAAAAAATATGTCAGGACAATTAAGTGTGTCAGATCAAATTTCTGAATTATGGACATGAGGCACGTTACACTACATATCGGGACAATATTTCAAAGTTATCTAGTTTTGTTGAGGAGATTATGTTCTTGTATGAGGTAGATTGTTTGGTGTTCGAGATTGACAAACGAAGTGGCCAGCCACGAAATGCATGGCAAGTGTTGAGTTTGAAAATTATAGATGTTTTCTTTTTGTTTTGGAAATTTTATTCACCTTCTTTGTTTGAGGGAGGAGGATGATTAGTTATTTCTAAGGATGATAATTTTTTTTCTTGATATGGGTGTTGTATTCTCCAAATAAATAAATCAATAAATAACTTTAAATTGAGAAATCAAATAATGTCATCTATGATCCATTTAAGTTGAGATCCAATCGGTCAATTTGTGGTATGCCATATAAAATTAGTCCAATCAAGATTTGAAGATGAGACATATAGGTTAAAACTGAATCAAATTGTATACCTAATATGCATGTAGGCCCATGACACAAGTTGGTCCCAATCATTCACATAAAAATTGAACCAATCAAATTGTACCATTTGTATTGAGATGACGTAAAATCCTCCAATTTAATTGAGCCACGTGGCCATGGACTTCAACCAAGTAGGCCAGGTCTCTCCACCTTTTTCAACCATACATAATTCCTCTTGTTCCGTTTTTCATTTATAATGTTTTTACGACTATCACCTACACCTACATCTAATTCTACCTTTAAACTCATTTTATGAACCAATCGTATCACCTACAATATTGATATGATTTTCATCTTTTTTTTTTTTCTAAGAATGTACACGTTGAAATATGTTAATTGTTCATTCATCACACGAATCATGATGGGAGATTGTGATCACGCAATCCTAACTACTACATGACGATGATGTTTGACTACACGATCCTAGTATTACATAACACCAAGATTAATTAACACTTCTTACGTTAAACCATAATTTTAATAGCAATGACTAAAAGACTACTTCTAAATTTTATTTTTATTTACTAGATGACATAATATATTAAATATATTATTATCTATTAATTTAAACTTTGATCCTCAATTGTAAAATCTAATAATAATTTTAAGATTTTGTAGTTGCACAAGATAATAAGATAATGTTAATAATAAAAATCATTTGATTGGTTTGGTAAAATAAAAATTTAGATGAGGGACAAGCAAATATATTTTAATTTTGCATTTAATGAGTGGTTAGTGGCATATTAGTAAGATCACATGAGAAAAAGGTTGGATCTTTTTCTTTTCTTTTCAAACTTTACATCATATTTTTCTTAGTAGATGACTTCTAGCCATTAGCATTCATAATAGTACATATACTCTTCTCATGAAATAAAGATAATTTAATATTTGATCTATCAAATTCTTCTCAAATTGACTATTCTCATCTTTGGAGTATTTTTAAATATAACCAAATGAACTACAATATCAAAACATAACAAAATATTAGATTTTATCAATTATAGACCTAGATGAAAAAATTGATAGAAGTTTATTAATATCTATTGTATTTGATAGAATCTAAAATTTTCAGCAATTTTGTTCTTTTATAATAATTTTCCTCAACTTTTTTATGGTTTTAAGTGAATACTTTAATTTTTGTTGAGTAGTTATAAATATAGCAATCAGATTCCAATTAGTAGTAGATACACATCACAATAAGTTATAGACCGTATTTCTAGCATAAGTTTATCAAGAGTAATATGTATCTATTAATAAAGACTCTATCGCTGATAAATTTTGTTATATTTATAATCTTTTAAGAATGTTGCAATACAAAACCAAAGCAAATTTTCTTTTTTACAATACTTGAGACGAGATAATCATACCATTAATGTAAACTCAAAGTTTACAGAACAATCTTTATGCCCATTTTTATTAAAATAAAAAAAACTCCTTTAAATGATAAAATTATTAAACATATTTATAGAGTAAAATGTGAGAGACCTATCAACAATAGACTATGATTAATTATGATAGACTATTATTTGTATCTATCAATGACACAGATAGACGCATATAATCACGATAGACTATTATTAATATCTATCGATGACACAGATAGATGCATAATCCTTAATCAACAATAATATTTTACTATAACAAAATATTAAAAGGAAAAGGTAGAATGAGGTAAGATGATAGGAAAAGAGTTATATGGGATGCAAGCAAAGTGGAATAGCCAAAGATTGCATAGATGTCGTGTTGGTATAAGACAAGCCAAGAGGAAAGAAGGAATTGCAAGAACAGCATCTTTTCACATGTCACTTTCTAAGTTTGAGTTCATTTAGTTTTCTTTTACCTTTTTGGTTTCTAATTCTTTTAACAAATTTTGTTGTTTTCCTTTTTGATTAAGAAAACTTAAATTTATAATTTCAACCATTAACTTTACAAACTATTTTCTGTTTTAAAGTCTTATTCACTTTGAATATTATTATTATTATTATTATTATTATTATTATTTCATTTTCCAAATATAATAAAATCGAGGGGTCCTTTTACAAGTAGAACAAAACGACAAAAGATTTACACTATATAGAACAATTCAAAAAATGAAAAAAGCCCACAAACTCACCGTGTAAAATACAAAAAATACCTCATCAACGCAACGTAAGCGTAATATATTTGGTATAAGAACACACGCATAATATATTTGGTACACGATCATTTAAATTTGTCTATTGTTTGGTACACGATCGTTTAGATTTGGGTAGATAAATCGTTTTTCTTTTGGTGCACAATCGTTTAGATTTGGCTAGACGATTTTTTTAAATTTTTTTTGTATGTGATCGTTTACTTTTTTTACACGATCATTTATTTTTTTCAAGATTCTTTAGTACACGATCGTTTAGATTTGGATAAACAATTTTTTTTTAATTATTTCGGTATGCGATCGTTTAGATTTATCTACATGATGGTTTGTTTTTTTACACGATTGTTTACTTTTTGGTTACTCCAATAAAAATGATTTTTTTCAAGATTCTTTATACACGATCTTTTAGATTCTACTATTTTTTATACGCGATAGTTTAGATTTTATTACCCAAATTTTAAAAAGAAGAAAGACGATAGAAAGAAATCGCAGATGAAAAAAAAGAAGAGGAAAAGAAGAAAGACAATGGAAAGATTAAACGACGTACAAAAAGAAGAGGAAAAGAAGAAAGACAATGGAAAGAAATCGCAAAGAAAAAAAAAGAAGAAAGACGATGGAAAGAAATAGCAGCAGAAAAAAAAAAGAGAAGAGGAACAGAAAAAAGACGATGAAAAGATTAAACGATGTAAAAAAGAATCGAAAAAAAAGAAAGACGATGGAAAGAAATCGCTGCAAAGAAAAAAAAAAGAGAATAAAAGAAATTGCAGCAAAGAGGAGAAGAAGACGGAAGGGCAAACTTAGAATATTTAAAAAATGACTAATTTTATGGACTTTGTTACACGAGCCATAAATAATTTGATGTTTTATTACCTTCATGAAAATTTCCCTAAAATCAATCAAAATATTTACAACTATAGCAAAATATCACAATTTATTTTCTATGAATCGTAATAAACTACTATTTATATCTATTACGACACAAATACACACAAATATTAGTTAATATGATCTATAGCGGATAAATGTTAATATTTTATTATATTTATAAATATTTTTAATAGATTTTTTTAAACGATATTTTTTCCCTTATTTACTGGCAATTGTTTCATCTTATTAATATCATTTTAGTAGCTTCATCCATTTTTCTTCTATTTAATGTTGGGGTGACATTATTGTTTAAAAATGTTTTTTTTTTAAATATTATTGTTTTCAAAAGCTATTTTTATGGTCTCCTTAGCTCATAAGTTTTGTTTGATGAATAATTGAATATGAATATTAAAGATCTAAAAGTTGAAATTTTGAGATGTTTAACATTTAAGATCATTGACATCTTGAAATTAAAATATTGGATTTGTCTTACAACTTTTGTCTACAAAAACTATAACTTTAATCCATTAAAATAAGAATAAAAATCAACAAATACTTTACATCAAAATATTAATTAAATGTAATTTTGAAGATTAAAGAAATTGAATTACTAAAAGACAATAAATTAATTACAAAGTAATTAAAATATTACTAATACACAATTAAATTAGTAATCATAAAGATTTATATTAAATATCTAGAATATACACTAAAATTTAGTGGAAAAAAAATACATTTTTGGTAGGTGCTATTACGCTTTAAAGTTTTGAGTTTGGTTTAGTTCGGTTGTTAGATTTCGAAATGTTAGAAATTTAGGTTTGAGTTTTGTTTCCAATTTAGTTTCTAGGTTTAAAGATTTATATTTTTGACATCACTTTTTTCCCTAAATACTAAAATTTGATCATTCCATCAAAGCTTTTGACTTTCACTTGTGACAAATCGAAGGGTTGGGAATTATTATCATTTTAATGATTTATAGTTACTATTTTCAATAGAAAATATGATAATCATTATTACTTTATAATTACAATATTACAAAAAATCGAAGGTCTACTGATGCAAAAAACGGTGTCGGGACAAGTATCGTCGTAAGAAGTGTCCTTTTGCGACGCCTTGAAGGAAGCGTCGACAGTATGGATCTCTGGTGATGTCGCACAAACAACGTCAATAGAGGGTTTAACTTCCACGACAGAATGCAAGTACGTGTCATCGTTTTCTCAATTACTACCAACGTTGCATGCAAGACGTCGTGAGTGGTCAACTTTTTGTCGACGTTCCTTTGACCACATCGGCAAAGGGGAACATTTAAAAAATTCTGACAAAAATATCATGATGCCGGCTTGTATGGCGTCATGAGAGCTGAAACGTCTGCCGACGTGGGCTGTTGACATCGCGAGATGTGTGACATTTTGACTTTGACAGGGTTCTCATGAAGTTGGATTGCATGGCGTCGTGAGAGGTCAAACGTCTGCTGACGTGTGCAGTTCACATTGTGAGATATGTGACGTTTTGACTAATTTTGACAGTATTCTCCAGATGCCATAAATGACTATGTCACGAGTTTAGGATCCTATGTCGACGTCATAAGTGAAATGTCGAGAGTTCCTTTATAAATACCCAAACTTGCGTTCTGTAATTCAAAGAACTAAGAAAGAAAGAAGTTTTCAGCTAAGAGATCCTTTTCGGCTAAGAGAGATAGGAAGGGAAGGCCGAGAGAGAAGTCGTCACTGAGAGCTTTCTTTGAAGGGAAGGGAGTTGCCATCGAGAGTCACCGCCGCCCACTCCATTTTTTATATATATGTCATTATATTGTCTATTCATATATTTCATGCTTGTTTTGTTTAATTGATGCCCTTGTACTAGTCTTTATAAAATTTGATGCATATGTTTATTTGATGCCCTTATATTAGTCTCTAAACGCCTTGTTCTGTTTAGTGCATATTTTGATGCTTTTGAATGTATATTGTATATATTTTTGATACCAAAATTGTTGTGTATTTTAGAATTATGTGCAATGGAGGAACTCAAACAAAGGAAAGGAAGTTGAACATTATTTTAGCTAGTATGATCATAGAGACATGGTGTAACGACCCAACTCCTTATTCTGAGCCGAAGTCATTACTAAATGTAAACTACATGATTTAAGTCATAAAGTTTAGTTAAAACGAATAAAACCTCAGAATTTTATTTATAAAACCAAATCCGGGTAATATGCAAAATGTAAATAATGTTAAAATCCTACTCGGGCCCTATCTACTTTTAAAGAAATGAAATAGTAAATAAGGAAGAAAATAAAACTCAAGTACTAAATGTCTAAAACGGGGGTAAGCGGAAGCAGAAATCCCTATGGCTCGCCACGGTCACTTCTGGTCGCTCGCCAGCTTGCCCTTGCCCTACCTCGACCTCTACCTGAAAACATGTCATGGAAAGAGTGAGTATAAAATACTCAGTAAGGGACCCACTACTAGTCCCATTAGGTGCCTGTTAACTTCCTATTAGAGTCCTGAAACTGGTACCCCCATAACTGGCACGTCCCCGAACACGTGCAACACGCGCCCCCGTAGGGGCAAGCTGGTCCTTGGTAATTCCCAAGGGAATACCTAAGACGCTCGGGCTGTGAGCGGTCCCGTCGGATCACTCACGTCATGTCTGTGTCAATGTCAATGTCAGACTGGTAATCCCGTCAGACTACGCAGTTATAAGGGGGAGCGACCCTGTCGGGTCTCTCCATCATGTCTGTGTCATAAAGGTGGTGATCCCGAAGGACACCCATGTGGGTACGACTCTAATAAGGAGCTAACATACACCCTAACCATAGCATGCATATACATAACATTATCATGTAATCATATCACATCTCATCACCACAACCAAACATAAAGTCATAATCAGCCGTCACACATTAACCGTGTCATCATAATAAGTCACATCAGTAGTCACATCATGCCCTCATTAATTATACTATCGTTATGCAATGTAGTCCTCAAGTGCATAACTAGGAATGCATACAGTCTCATGATTCTAGTCGTAGAGCTAGTAGTAGAAATCTCTTACCTGGAGATTTGGTTGACGAGTCCTAATAGTAAGAAAAAGATGTGCTTTCCAAGCAGCGGGGCCCTAAATGATTAGGAACAACAATTAAAACCTAACCTTCACGTAACAGAGGTCCAAGAGTCGATTGAAGCAACTTACCCAAGATCAAGGTTGCGCTAACACCCTTTAAGTCGAGAAATCCCACGCTCCAACACCAATTGGTCCAACCGACCCTTTCAGAAAAATAATTTAATTTAATCCAAAAATTAAATTATTTAAAACTAAAATTACTCTTCGTTGGGTATGCCAAAACCCAACTAACTTACCAAAAACTTACCAAAGACACGTGGGGAAAGACCAAAAACTAGGTGGCTCCAAAAAGCTTGGCGGCTCGGCTGGATGAATAGGGATCGGCTTGGCAGCTCGACTGGGAAAGCAGGTGTCGGCTCGGCACAGGACAAAGGGCGCTGGCGCGGCTTCAGGCGTCGAGTGGACGCGCGGGCGTGGGTCGGCACGCGGGCGTGCGAGCGAGCAGATGGGTCGGGTCGCGAAGCGGGCGCCCATGCGGCGACTTCACGCGGTGAAGTCACACAGCTGCGGGTCGGCTCCGACGGATCGGGCGGGCGACGGCTGCGACGCTGGGCGCGGACTTTGACGACGCGGCGTTGGCTGGAAATCGACGGTGGATCGGGCGGCCTACTGCGAAGACGCTATGACTGCGATCGATGGCTCTGCTTCACGCGAGAGGGCTGGCGCGGGGCGGACGAAGAACCGGCTCGGATTTATGGCTGACTCCCGAACGTTCTGGCTGGAAGCCGGCGGCGCGGCGAGGCTGAGGTCGGCAGCTAGGGTTTCAAAACAATTTCTTCTTTTTTTTTTCTTCCAAAATTTCTCTAGGTTTCTCTCTCCTTTTTCTTTTCCAAAAATTTTACTTTTGGTATACGGGTCCCAAGGTTCATTTAAACCCCTAATAACTCCACATTCTCTCTCCTCCTCCGAATCTCATCAAATCCCCCCTTTTTCTCTCTTTTTAAAATAATTCTTCCTTTCTCTTCCCTAATTAATTCCTCACCTCTCTCTCCTTAACCAACCAACCTTAATCTTTAACAAATAACTTCACCAATTTATTTCCAAATAAAATAATTAAAATCCAACTAAACAAATAACTCTAATCCTTAATTAATTATAAGGTTAATTATAAGGTCAAAAGAAAAAATCAAATTCCATAAACAAATTCGAAATTTACCTAATTACTCTTAAGACGATAAAATAAAAAAACGATCTGTTGGGGCGTTACAAATGGACAAGATGTGTAAAGAGGGTAGTTGGACATTATTACGAGCCGCGTCCAGAGAAATACAAACTTGCTTCAAACAGAAAGAACCTTTACTCTGGTGGTTCAGAAAATTGATTCAAAAGAGAGGAGTAGAAAATGACAAGATCAGGAATCGAACAAATAAGCCATAGAAAGTTTCTCACTAGCATATTACCTAATATGTTTAAGTTTGATGGAATGATTAAACATTACCTAATATGCTCACAAGTGGAGAAATTGGCATCGACGCTGAGAACTATGTTTAAGTTTTTATTTTTACTCTGTATTATTCATGTAGTTTCTAAATTTACAAATGTGTACTTTTGTAATATTTAAATTAATAATAAATTTGATTTTTTATTTTAATAATTTCTTTTTAATTTTACGTTAATTGTAATTCAATTTAGATTTTTAATAATTTTTTACTTACTTTATGTTAATTAATAAAATTTAGAATTTTAACAGTTTTTTAATTAATTTTACGTTAATTAATAAAAAATTAAATTAGATAACACACTATCGACACTGCATATTAATTAGATGCCGTCAACGTATTTGCAACGTTGGCAGTAAGGTATTTGCGACGTCATTAACAAGCATGGGTAGTTCATCACTACCGACGTGTTGACCAGGTCGACGAAGAGTGCGTCGGCAGTAACCCTTTGTCGATGCCATGTCTTTCGTGCATCGGGAGAGCCTTTCATGATGTGTTTCTCACGATGATCTTGCCAACGTCCGTTTCTTTGTCGGTATAGCCTCTATCGATGCTTTCCTAGCTTTTGCCGACACATCTCTGCATCGGCATACCCCTTACTTCTTGTAGTGTAAACTAAATATTGTAATTGTTTTATGGTTAAAATGTTATGTCTTAATAGCATAATAGATCTAAAATTAAATTTAGATCTAAAACTGTTATTCCTTTTCTATATATTTGAGAAAAAGATTTTGGTATGAGGAAATTTTCTTCTTTTCATACTTTTGATTTTTTCATTGAACAACATTTTCCTTGATTCCATTCCTTACATCGGTGAGTGCATGCTTGAGTTGAAAAGTTGTGTTAACCTTGAGAGTAACTGAAATATCACTATAACAAGTCTAGGTATTGCAGCCGACACATTAAAGCTCAGAGTAGGCTTGAAATGTTGGGTTTTATGTCCTAAAACTTGTAGATAGTAAATATAATCAATTGACCGTTATTAATAAAGTGTTTTATGATTATAATTTCAATAAGTCTTATTGATTATATTATTAGTTGTCTTAATAACCTAAATCCAATAAACTAACATCCTAAGCTGTTTGATGAGTCTTGAACAGTATGTAGAGACATATGGGGATCAATGTACAAGATCAGCTTAAAGGGTCTATAGTATAGGGTTAAGGTTGGGTACCTTATCCTGTTAACAATATGGATACGACTCACTTTGTATTTGATACA
Organism: Cucumis melo; assembly: GCF_025177605.1. Taxonomy (NCBI): domain Eukaryota; kingdom Viridiplantae; phylum Streptophyta; class Magnoliopsida; order Cucurbitales; family Cucurbitaceae; genus Cucumis; species Cucumis melo. The sequence continues at coordinate 2,963,257 of NC_066868.1, read as the reverse complement.
AACACATTGATTCAATGCGTTCATGTATGCGACATGCGAGTGAGGGTATCTTATGCAATGAGTTTGCATAAGATTGGACCACGAAATAGTAATCACTAGATGTAACTCCATTAACTAGTTGTATTTCTATTTCATTAGGATGACCTAGGTGACTTAGTCTTAATCCTGAGTGTATTATGAACTCCTGTTTGCGAGGGATTGTCCTTTGATTTGTACGGGTGAGAGTGGCCAAATTGCTGACTCAATATGCTTATCATTTTGGGGACAAGACCGAGTGGGAAGCTGGAAACATAATCACACAAGATGGAATTCACTCCTTCCCACCTTTAGGGTAAGTAGATAAGTGTTTCCTTAAATGGTGTCTCTAGGACTTGAACAAAGGGCCCTACTCTCTCTATGACACGAGAGGGGTTTCTATTTAGTGGTTGGACCATAAACAAGTTGTTTGAGGAGCACTGGTATTTAAGGACTAGAAGTAACCCAAGGGTAAAACAATAATTTGACCCAGCTGGTTTTACGAACACTTGTGAATGACTAACTTACTGGTATTGGTCTATATCTGTGGACATAGAAATATATCTACAGTGAGAAGAGTTCAGCTGTGAGTCTTTAGTGGAGTGTACACACAGTTAGCGAATATTGATTAATGTGGTTAATGAGTTTTAATTAATCTCATATCGTTGTAGCTTCTGATCTGTAGGTCCATTAGGTCCCCTTCCTAGCTCATAAAGAGTAATGAGATTTATTTATATTGGTTGTAATTTGAAATGTTTAAATTTACTTTGGGAATTAATATAATGTATATTGATACATTATAATATAAAGTTTATATTTTAATTAGACTTTATTATATAAAATTAATTTTGGATATGATTCAAAATTAAATTACGAGAGAATAAAATATTTGAATGAGTTCAAATATTAGTTTAATGTGAATTAGATTCATATAAAAGCTATATGTTAAAATTTAATGTGTATGTGATACATATTAAACGTCTCTTAAAGATTCACGAACAGTGTGAGCATTGCACACATCTATTTCTTCAGTCGAGATCCACAAAATACCCAAATATTTTTCTAAGAAAACTTACATAATTCTTTTATTTACTCAGAGGTTTGCTGTTAACTATTAATCTTGAGATGCATGAGTGTTATACTGTCTTGCTCAATCCGGATGTACATATAGGAGATTACACCACACAATATTTGGATGAATAAAATCTTTCCTTAACGAGATTATTTTTGCCAACTAAAATAATCTTTTTATAAAAAAAATCTTCATAAGGAAATCTTTCTTAATTTGATAAAATAATATTTTCTGAACAAATAAACATCTTTTATGAAGAACGTCCCACCAAATAACCAATACTCCCTCTTGGGACCTGCTTCCATTATTTGTTCAGTCATGCACAAAAGACACTAGTTGGTCCAACAATCATAATCATTAATAGATAATAGTGTTGTAAACAAAAGAAAAGTTAAACAAACAACTGAATAACTGCTGCTACATAAACAAATATTATGCAGCTCAAAATAGTTTTGCAAAAAAAAAAAATTGTAGAACTTCCTCCCTCTTGCATGCAGACAAATAATTAGGAAGTTGGAGTAGACCTAGAAGACACTGAAGATTCAAGTAGAGTCTGAACAACATCAAGAATAGTATCAATAGCCACACGTCTGCTAGTAAGACCAGCAATCATTTCATTTAAATTAAAAATCGCCACACTGAGAGACCGCGATTCATCAAATAGAAGTTGCAGTAGTCAAGAGGCTAGCTCAGAAGGTAGATGAAGACCAGATGAGGGAATGTTCAAATTTGTAGTAGGCTGAGAACCAACTCTAAGAGGACAGAAAACGGAGGGAAGACTAGGCACATGTGATCCTTGAAACAATTTATAACTAAGTGAAATGGTGCGAGGTGCAGGTCCTTGGATATCCTCATCAGTGTCTATGGATGTTGAGACAGTAAAAATGCACAGAGTAATCGAGGAAAACAAATAAGGATATTTACTCCAAAAGTATCAACATGGTGTAGCACATGCTGAAAAATAAAATCTCCAACACCAATTTTAGATCCAGTACTAATTAAAAATAGAAGATTAGCCGAAGTAGTAGAGATTGTAGAAAGATGAGTAGTAGGATGCCATTTTGTAATGCCTATCTTGTGTAAAATAGCATATTTGATACTCAGTTTCATTACAGGAAACTGTCCATTAGACGACCATCGACGAACTGACCCACCAAAAAGTTCCAACGCAAGTTGCTCAGGAAGTGGTAGAGTGACAAAATAATCAACAGGTAAGGAATGCTTCAAGAACTAATTGAGAAGAGCAGGAGAAATTTCAAAGTACTTACCCCGAACATGTACATTTTGGTATTTAGGGGAGCCATGATCATTGAGATTAGCAGACATATTAACTATAAACTCACTTCAGATAAGAAGGCCCAACATCTGTGATTGTGGGTAACATACTTCCAATTGTAATAAGATAAAAAATGGCCTTACAAGAGCAATGTTGATCAGAGATGATAACTTCATCCGCAATCCGCTGCTTTACAACAAATTTCTACTTGTGTCCATAATCTTTCAAATAAAACAAAATCCCATCTATAGGAACTATAGGAACATTCAGAGGCACCTTGCATCTACCAGCCTTAGTCGTCATTACTTTCTGGTTGTGGCAGGGGCCCGATACATCTTGTGAGGCAGATTTTCAGAAGGGACCGGAATAGAACCAGATTAGGGAAGTGAGTAGTAGTTTTAGAAGCAGTAGTGTGATGAGATGAGGTAGGTGTAGAAAGCAGAGGCTCTTGAGTAGTAATAGTTTGCAATGGTGCATACTTAGGTAACGAATTAATAGCAAGGGGCGCATAGGAGGTACCTTCTCCATGGGGAGCAGGAACATGATGAAACTCAACAAATAGATCATTAATAGGTTCATCAGACGAATGGGGAACTTGAGAGGACAAAAGAGTAGCAGAAGATAGAAACTTGCCAGAAGGAGAAAAACCTAAACTGGAGGAAGGCAAACCAAACAGTTCGTCGTACAGTTCTTCTGAGTTTTTTGGTTGGAGGGTTTGAACTTCTTGTCTGTGGTAGGGCTCTTGACATGAGTGGCAGATGCAAAGGTAGTGGCTTTTCCTTTGAGCACATCAAAGACAAAATTGCCTTCATCTAAAGACGAAGGTTCAGAAGCAACATCTTCTTCGGACTTAGAATTGGAGATGATGACCCTAGGTTTACGTTGAGAATCAGGTCTACTACAGGCAGAAGGAGATACCTAAGAGACAGTAGCTGTGGTGCATTTTAATGTTGTTTTGAGACGTCTTGAGGCTGGTGTACAAGTACATTAAGCATGCAGAACCTCGATAGATTTTGAAGAAGATACAGGTGGGAGTTCACTTGTATGGTGCAAACGTTGATAGGGATGGCGAGCCAAAATCATCTTGGACCTTTTATGTTTGGAAGTAGGGTTTGTTGAAGAAGATGGTGTCGACATTGGGGGAAAGTAAGGTTGATAGTAGGATTTTCTGGTGGTGACCATGATGAAATCCTTTCGGTCAAATAGCAGTCGTGAAGGAGAACGAAGCATCTTCACAGGCGAAAAGATAGACAAAGATGAAGCGTTAATGTAGATCTGCAATTCAAATTTAAACTAATTTCTTGCAAGCTAGGTAACGGTAAAGAGGCCCAATATAAAATAGGACCAGGCCCGATATAATTGCTTGTGAGATGCTATTTATTAAAAGCACACAGACCAAGCCCAATACGAAAATTTTCAAATAGATTAACTTCCAAAGGTTTTGTCAGTATATCGGCAAGCTAGACAAAACTACGAACATGTTTGAGAGATATTTCTTTATTTTCAACAAGTTCTCTTATAAAGTGATGGCGAATATCAGTATGTTTCATTTGGCTGTGTTGCACAGGATTTTTGGATAAATATATATAGCACTTATGTTGTCACAGTATAGTACCATGGTATCTTGAGGAATACTGTATTCTGACATCTGTTTCATCCATAACCATTGTGTACAACTGCTACCAGCAGCTATGTATTCGACTTCTGCTGTAGATAAAAATATGCTATTTTGTTTCTTACTGAACCAAGCTATTAAATTATTACCTAGAAAGAAGCACCTACCAAAGGTATTTTTACGATCTTCAGCACATCCTGCCCAATCAGCATCGTAGTATCCTACTAAAAAAAGGTAGTGTCTAGGTCGAAGTCTAAAGTTCCAACGATATATTTTAAAATGCGTATGGCACATTTGAGATGAGACATCCTTGGATCAGCTTGGTATCTGGCATAGACACCAACTAAAAACGCAATATCAGGCCTGCTGGCAATGAGATACAAGAGACTGCCTATAATGTTGTGGTAAAGGCTTTCATCAACCTTTTCTCCTGAACTGTCTTTAGATACTTTGAATTGAGTTGCAGCTGGAGTACGTTTTACTTTAGCCTTTTCGAGACCAAATTTCTTTACCAAATTTCGTGCATATTTTTCTTGTGAGATGAAAATCCTTGTAGCACATTGAAGAATTTGAAATCCAAGAAAGAAGGACAATTTGCCGACCATACTCATTTCAAATTCAGTCTTCATTTGGTTCATAAAGAAATTTATTAGAGACTGAAGTTGGCCTCCAAATATGATGTTTTCGACATATACTTGAGCTACAATAAACACGTTACCATATTTTTTTGATAAACATAGTCTTGTCTATACCTCCCCGGGTAAAACCTTGAGAAGATAGAAAGATTGATAGACGATCATACCACGCACGTGGAGCTTGTTTGAGTCCATAGAGAGCCTTATGCAATTTGTACACATGATTAGGATACACTGGTTCAATGAATCCTTTGGGTTGAGCAACATATACATCTTTGAATATATAGCCATTTAGGAATGCACTTTTTACATCCATTTGAAATAGTTTAATTTTTCGAACACATGTCAGGCCTAACAGTAGCTGAATTGCCTGAATGGCTACTAGATTAGTAAACTTAATAAACCTTCAGTTAACCAATAGAGGATACACCTACTAGATCAGATAAAGATTTTAACAGAATAAACACGCAAGATTGTTAATTTAGTTCGATGAAACAACATCTACGTCTGAGGGGTCATTGACCCAAAGCTAGGGCTTTTATTAATTTGATATAGATCATAACAATAGTCTTATGATCTTTAGTGCATAGATTACACACGTTTTAATTAATACTCTATACTGTAAGTGATGCTATTTACAAAGTAACCTAGATCACTTAGAACAAATCAAATAAGATATACTTTTTCTCTTTCAAGTATTTCTTCTAGCTTGATATTACATAAAGTATTAGGAAATTCTCATCCTTAATTAAACGTCTCTCAAAGATTCACGAACAATGCGAACATCACACACATCTATTTCTTCAGTCGAGATCCACAGAACACCCAAATGTTTTTCTAAGCAAACTTACACAGTTCTTTTCTTTACTCAAAGGTTTGTTGTAAACTATTAATCTTGAGATGCTTGAGTGTTGTACTGCCTTGCTTCAATCCAAACGTGTATATAAAATTACACCACGCAATATTCGGATGAATAAAATCTTTGTCATATAAAATCTTTCCTTAACAAGATTATTTTTGCCAACTAAAATAATTTTTTTATAAGAAAATTTTCATAACAAAATCTTTCTAATTAATTTGATAAAATAATATTTTCTGAACAAATGAACATCTTTAATGAAGAAGGTCTCACCAAATAACCAACAGATTTTATACGGTGGAGAGTCACGGTTTTCACAAGTTCAAACATTATGAAATGTTGTAAAAGTTGGTAGGAAAAAAAACCCTGAAATTTGAAGATAGATGCGAGTGGACATTTTCAAAGTTCAAGCGACTGCTCCCTTGTTTTGGGCAAAAAATGAAGATTCCTGCAGGGTTTTCAGCTGCTCTATCCTTTGAGATACCTTAATTCCATTGACGTTAGTTGTAAAGTGCTAGCTTCTAATACTGCTTTCCAAGTTATATACTTTTCTACATAACTGCTTTTTCTGACTTTGATTTTCACATTTCAGTTTAATTGCTTCTAGAAAGAGGTCACATTGGCTTTCATTTTCAAGGATTAATGAAGGAGTTATGGTTGCTGCTGATTCTCAATGCTTCCATGGGAGGGATGCTAGATATGTACGCTTAGTTTATAATTACTTCATCGTTAGAATGCCTTTTGAATCTTTTACTTAACACTTTGAATGATCAACGTGTTAGAGTTTTGGGTAACATTGTTCGACCTAAGAACCAATTTTAATGGTAAATATATATTGTATTATATGTTATTTATAATTTTGGGTCTAAAGTTTAGAAGGGTGCATTGTATATACGCCCTCTAACTTGATTGACGCTTTTGTATATGTATTATTATATGATATTTCTCTCTAATAATAAAACTCCTCTTTCTCTATGTTTGTGAATGTAGCCAATAGTTAGTTTAGTGAATCACTTAGTTAATAATAAAACTCCTTGTTTTCTTTTATCGTAGATTAGATTTTAAAGATGGAACCTATGTTATCTCTAATATGGTATTATATCGCATCAATCAAACCTAAACGAACATTATTCAATGTCCACATATAAAAATAAAATAAAAATTCAATCTAAAATAATAAACTTAAAGTACATCATCTTAAAAGAACACATGTTAAAAATTTCACACCGAAAAATTGATGGACCTCACAATGTTTATAATATGCAAATAAAGAATTCCCATCTCATTATCATTTAATTAGTTTTGAGATAGAATCTCATGTTATCTAGCTAATATCTCTTTGCTCTAGAAACTGTGGGTGTCTCTACCAGCTGGCCTCGACCTATGTTTATATTGGAAGCACAACCACTTTTCTTAGAAACAAGCATAAAGACAAGACACAGCTGCACTTTGCAAATTTCCAGAATTGTAAATGTGGAGTTCTTAAATTTCTTTACTATATGCTTTCATTCCCATGGTAGACAGACACATTATATTTCACTTTTAGTAAAAGAAACAAATTTAAAAAGACAACATATCTAGAAAATTATGGCATTGTCATTCATATTCAATATTAGAAAACAACCAAAATTAGCTAGTCTACCAATGCATTTCTTTAAACACTCGATTATATAACATTATAGTAAAATGGAGCTATATTCATGTTGACACGTTATATAAAATAGATATTTAGAATCCAATAATTTTGCAGTGAAATGGTGACCATTGTGTTTGTTAGCCATATGGGGTCTGTATAAAGTAAACAATAACACATTTGTAAGATAGTGAGGAGAGAATAAAGGTATTATTGTTGAGTTAATGGGGAATAGAAACATAGAAGGGTGGGTGGAACAAGCACTATCATCTATGTCTTCATCAGCATTCACCTTTTCTTATTAAAAGGCATCATCTTATGTGACCACTAAATGTGTGGCATGCAGCTTTTGACTTTAATTTTATTGTTACCTTTTCATCCCTCCCATTGAAGAATTCAATTAAACTAATCCAAAACCAATGTCTTTTATGTTTAATTAGTTTGAGACACTGTTGGTATCTTTTAAATAAGTCATCGATGGATATGTTTTTTTTTAAAAAAAAAAATCATTCGATATAAACACGAGTAATTGAGAAGAAATTGTTGTGGTATTTAGTGTAACATTACAACTTTAAAACATAAGTAGAGACAAAATAGACAACAAAACAAAATTTGTAGTCTATGAGTTTGTTACAAATCAGTCCATTGGTGAAGACTTAATTTAGGGTTGTGTAGATGACATCGAAGCCAATCCAAATTTGTTTTGGTGTATTTTTATTGTCCATTTTGGTTGGCTCTTTGTACAAAAACTTTATACTATTTTTCATATAATGCAATTCAAGAACTATTTATAAGGCTCTCATTTTTATTATATTATATATTATATAATTGGTTTTGTCACATATTCTCACTTTCCTTCCTTTCCTTTATATTTCTTTCTTTTATTATATAATATAGTATATTATCATTTGGTTAAGGTTTGGACTTTAATTTTATAAACAAATTCTACTATATATGATAACCTTAGTAATATATAATGGCCACAATTCTATGATACTTCAAATGTAAAGTATTTGATGACTTTTTTTTTATTGAACAAATATTTTTTATCCTTAAACTTTTATAAAAGTATTAATTTAATCATTCAATGTTGATTTATAGTAAATTTAATTCTTCTATTTCTAATTTAAAAAATCATCGTAAATGACAAAACTAGAAATATTTACAAAATTTTCTTACGGAATATATGTATTTTCTTGGATGTGTATCTACCATTGGTGGTGCATGCTAACCCATTGATCCAATATGATGGTGCATGGTACGTATAGCTTTGGTTGTTAGCTAGGCCTAGCAATGTGTGGCATTTCCAATTACTAGTCTTGTAAAATATGCCAAATTGTGCAACTTTCATGTTGTTGATTATTTCTATGCCTTTAACACTACTATAAATTTGGGATACAGTTGAAATAATAAAAGAAAAGAAGGTATAAATGAAGTAAAATGTGTTGTTTAAAATAAAAAAATGCGTAATTTTGGTAGGAAAAAAATGTTAATTTCGTATTTCTTGACGGTGTTTAATATAATGTCATAAAATTAATTTTTAATTTCCAATTTTGATGATTGCATTCCATAATTAATCCCATACGATGATCAATTCATTGTTGAGATCATCTTCGAGTACGAGGATCTCAAAATATTTTAATGATCAATAGGAGACAACCTGTTTTTGTTAACATCAAATGAGCCCACATAAGAAGGAAAGAAAGTGTCACATTAGGGTTCAGAGACTATACACTTACTTTCAAAGTGATGTATGCTTACCCTTGAACTTTAATTAAAAAAAAAAAAGATTTACCAAGATTATATTGAAATCATTATTCTTTCTCATTAATGTAAGGGACCTAAATTGAGGAAATTTTATCTTGATAAAAATGATTAAACTTCAATATTATAATATTACTAGTCATGCCAGTTTATATGAATGATGAATTAATGTGCTATGTGTTTCTTTCAATTTTTACCTATTAGGTGCACCATCAAATTTATATCTTATTTTAACGAGAAAACTCGCTCTTTTTGGAACAAAATTTCAAGATTAGTCAAGGATATAAAAATTAATGAAACTTTTCACGATTTAAGAGCATAATTGATATGCATCAATTTGGAGTCCAATTGTTACACGTATGTATATTGATGAAATTTTTTGAAAAGATTATTATTACGAAATATTCATCCAGCTGTGATTTTGGAAAGAAGAGAAGATAAGCAAATAAGTTGTGTGTTGTCATCTTAGGCAAGATGGCTAGGCGATTCGATTCAATCTCCCATACGCAATATGCCGTTCTAGACAAGATGGCTACAAGATTTACTGTAATCTTCACGCACATGCCACCATCCTTGGCGAGATGGTTAGGCGATATGATGTAATAATGACATTATATGTATATTTAATAAAAGAATCAAACGATTTAATTTCATTTTATATTTAATTTCTAATGTTTCTTCCTTTTAATTACCAACAGTTTCAAAAGTAAATTTTCCCATTTAATTACTAACGTTTATTTTCTTTTCCGCCACTATATAAACACTTCTACTTCTTCATTTCGGATCGAAGATGGAAAAAACGAGAAAAGCATTCTTTCAAACTTTCTTTCTGTGAGCTTTCCAAGCAATCAAAGTGTCTATTTGAGTGTTGGTATTTCAATAAGTTTATGTGCAATTCTAATTGAAGAACACAGTTGCTTTATCCTGGGGACGACGAGACTATATAAAACTGTTTGTTCAAAAGGAGCAAAGTCACGAAACATCTTAAAGAAAGCGAGATCTGCGACTCAACCTTCTTTCTCTAACTTGTTCTTCTATTGTAGTTAGGCATTTTGACCAGGAGACTTGATTAGTAGGTGAGGTGATCATTCTATGATTTGACCAGTAGGCAAGCTGATTAGTGAAGGCGTCCAGAAGACATACTGTTTAGGCGTAACACTAACTCCACCAAGCAAGTTAGCACGCGGGTTGTTTATGCGTTACTTCTTCTCTTCTCGACACATCACTCCTTCTTGGCGTTTTAACGTAACAATGTAGAATTAAAGTAGGTATTTTACATAACCAATAACAAATAAGAAACCAGGTGTGTATATGCACATGTTTATGAATTTGGTATTGAGACTAGTGCAAAAATTTATTTATTTACTTTTAATTGTGAATCATGCCAATTTAATTTAGTAGACATTTATATTAGCCACACATTTAGTTAATCTCATGAGTGAAGGTAAATTTAATTAATATATATCATTCAACAGTCCCCTTCATTTTTAGGTTTTAAATATGAAGAAAACACCACAAATGAAAATGCATATTAATCGGGGAGAGGAAACAATGTAAAAGTTTAAACATTGTACATGGTCTCCCTCAATTAATCTACTTTGATATCATCTTAAATCACCAATTCACTAAAAAACTTAAGTCAACGATTAAAGGTAAATTTACTATATATCATTCAACATGTAAAATTAGTAAGTGATGCACTAGTTTGATACATAACATGATTTGCACACCCAAATAATCACTACAAGAAAAGGGAGATCTCCCGAAGTGCAAAAGCATCGGGAGATATACGCGAAATTGTTGGGAAAGGATCTCCCGACGCCAAAACGTGTGTCAGGACGAAAGTCACGCAAAATGAATTGGAAGAAAATTCTCCGACACACAAAAACGAAGTGTCGGAAGATCCTAGACATATCCCGACTTTGTACCTACACATATCTCGACGTTATATACATCGTTGGAATATGTCTAGGGTCTCCCGACGCTTCATTTTGTGTGCTGAGAAATCCTCTATTTTTTTAAAAAAGTACATTCCATCTCTATCTCCATCATCTATCGTCTTCATTGCTTGGGTAACCATCCATTTCATCATCTTCTTCAACTTCCTTCTTCAACATCCATTTCATCATCGTCTTCAATGCATCATCCATTCCATCAGTTTTTGCAACTTCCATCTCCTTTTTTGCTGACACATTAGCAGTAAGTAAACAAAAAAAAAAAGAAAAAAAAATCATACTTTACCTTTCTAAACTCACCATTGTTGCAAAAAACATGAAGAGCAATTACAACCCCATTCCAAACTCTTTAATATAACAAAAACAGAAATCAAGAAATATTGGAAGAGTCTGAATGAAAAAAAAAACCCATTGATAGAAAATGAAATTAAGAACAAATTCAAAGGGGGTTGTATTTAGGATTTTAAACTTTGAATTACCTCCCGCTAAGAGGTCGTGACAGAAACGAAGATGGAGGTAGTGGCCGCGACGAATAGAGCGATGGACAACTCTAGTACACTCCATTTCTACCCATCCCTTTCCCCTTCTTCGCAGATCTGTGAAGAGGGAAATGGGAAGAAGAGAGAGTTTTGTAAAAGCTAACTCCCGACGTTATAGTTAAAGCGTCGGGATATATCCAAGAATACCCGATGCTTTACCTAAAGCATCGGGATATATCCGAGAACTCCCGATGCTTTAAGTAAAGCATTGGGAATTCTTGTCCCTCCCGACACCTCAATTTGCGCGTCGAGAGAGGCCCAAACTCCTGACGCCATATCTCCTGACGGTGTAAGCAACGTCGGGAGATCCAAAATTTCTTGTAGTGAATGATGATAGAATCAAATTGTATTTTCTTTACAATGATTTTTGGAATTAGAGAATGAAATCTCTAATCTTGAAGTTGATTGTACAAGTTTTATACTAGCCAAGTTATTCAGAGTTTAGCCATACATTGAACAGGTTTAACTTTTTCATAATCTATACATAAGTATATTTTGCAAAATAAAAATTTGAAAAACTACTTTCATTGTCTATATATATAACATTTATCATCTAAAACAAAGTCTCATTAATTTTTATTAGTGGATCACATGGTCCACATATAAATGAATGAGTAGACCAACTTAAAGGTGATGCATCAAATGAACCGAAGTAAATTTCATGTATTAGAAAATGTTAATGTAACATTTTCATAACTACAAGAGTACTATATTCTTAATTATTGCGTCCTTCATATAAATTTAACTAACATTAGTCTATTTTATTGTTAAGTGTCCTATTCTATTTATAATAATAGGGTGATGTGACATATAATACATAAAACCAATGTTAATGTTAGTACTACAAATTTTTCCATAGATATTGTACACCAATTTCCTTTTTCTTTCTTTTTTTTTTTTTTGGTTAGAAAATGAGTTTTAATTGGAAATATAAGAGATTAAATTACCTAATTAAATTGAGAATCACAATAACTTCTAAATAATAAAGAATCAAGCATACAATATAAGGACAAATTTGTAATTCAACAAAATAATAATAATTCAATAATTAGTCCATCATTCTTAGTTGTTATTTCTTAACAATTAAACTAATCTCTCTCTCTTGCAATTTATTTTTTGGCATTAATCATCTTTCTTAGTTGTAATCTCAATTACACAACAAAAACCCATTTCCCCATTCTCTAAGATCTCTAGAATTCCATCGTTCTCGCCGGAATTTTTTCGCCGGCGATACGTACGATGGCCTCCGTCTGCATATCCGAATGCGTCGACAACGCCTGCATCGTTTCTGCTGCGCAGCCCACGTACGTCAACCTGCAGCGGTGGTCGGAGGAGGAGAAGTGGTCTACAGAGCGCCGCCGTCCAAGGCCGAGAGCGGCGGAGGGAATCTCTCGCCGGCAAATGTACTTGCGGAGTTACACCTTCTCTAGAGAGGACACCGTTGTCCCTGAGACTACAACTCAGAATTGCTTTGGGAAGATCAGGCGGCGGCGCCATAGGCCAGCGAGGATTCGCGGCAGCCGTAGGAGGAGCCGATGTTTCGCCATGGTGAAAGCCGCCGCCACTCAGGCTTCTTCCGGCGCCTTGCTCTTAATGTTCCGACGGTTGCTTTGTTGCGTGGCGAAAGTTGACGGTCGCTCACGAGCGTAAGTGTTTGTGAATTTTGTGAAATCAAAGGTTTCTTTTTTCTCTTCTTTTCCTTTTCTTTTCGTTTTTAATGAAATAGCCAACTATGAAATAAAGGTAAGGAAACATAGAAATCCTCTCCCTCGAGCCTCGAGGGGCACCATCACCATCTTAGTTGGGATGACAATGGGTCATTTTCACTTTGGCACCTACATATACATTCGACGAGTCATTCCATGGAGTGTCAATTGATTTACATTCAACCTCCTCAATAACCACATACATACACAAATCTAAATATTGTGAGCTTACATCTCCACCTCCCAAATTTCATTTCCTTCCTATTGTGTAAAAATCGATATATAATTATAAATAAACATTGTTAATTATCTGCCTTGTTAATATATGTGTTTGTATGTATATATATATATATATATATAAATATATATATATATATATATATATATTTGTCTTGTGGTTTCTAAAGTCCAAATAAGTGAAGATTTGGAAAGTGTATCTATATTTAACTAGTTGAGTTCTTGTATGATTGATCGAGTACTGCAGCATTCTCCACCCTTATCACGACTACCTTTGAGATTGATTGTAAAGTAGTTAATTTCTTTTTTTTTTCTTTTTTGCTATAAAATATGTTTGTAATCCATCAAACTAACTTACTTATTTTGATGTTGTGATAGCTGTATTCGAGAGTATAAGATTTTAATATAAGATTAATTTGAGGGATTAAAAGTTACATTTTTATGAATTTAAAAAATGACAAAATAAATAAATAAATTTAAGATTAGAATCACCCATAAACATGCACCAAGAATGAAAAGATGTCAAATTCAACCACTTGTCAATAATTTGAGCTTAACCCTTTGATTAATCATGATATCAACAAGATTTGAAATAGCTTCTCTACGAGGTTGAAGATTTGAAATCCTCGAAATGCCAATGACAAACTCTAATGAAAAAACATTGCATCTTTTTATCACCCGCTACCATGAGAGCATCACTCTCCTCCTTCTCCATTGCACCCATCTTCGTCCTTTTAATATGTATTCTTTTCTTTGACGAGTCGATGTTTAAATTTACTATTTTAAGTATGTATTCTCTATTGTTAGATGATATTATATTAAATTTAGTTTTACTTGCAGCTTAAACTAATTCATTAATAATTTAAGATTCTATCAACTAAGATAAATTTTTTGAATCCTCAGTATACTTTTCCTGGTTATAAGTTAGGTTAATGAGACCTAACGGATTTTAATTTTTATTTCCTTTAGGCAAAACATTGAGCTTTTTTATAAAAGGAATAATTATTATTACACGGCCAAGTTTGATAGTTAGATTGGAAAAAATAGATCATCATATTTCCCTTTTTTTTCTTTTTATATCAAGATTTGTATCTAAATGCAAATGGCATTTAGTGGATGTACCCATTTGACATACAAACTACCTCCACCCATTCAATTCAATTTTATGGAATGTAGCCAAAGATTAAAATATTCATGAAAATATCGATATATTCGTAGATAAATTTATAAATTCAAGGGTTGGATTCGATATTAAATATCTATGGATATGTTACCTATCTAGTTTAATAAGAATAGAGAATACTAACGACTATATTTATAACTTAGTTTAGAGTAAAAACAACTTAATTATATTAAACTAAATAAATTTTGTAAATTTAATAAATATGTGTCTATATCAAATTTTAATACTTGATTGTAGTTAAAAGGAATAAAAAAGAAAAGAGAGAAAAAGAAAAGGAGAGAATACACCAATTTGATTAATTTGATGTGTAACCTCTCCCACCAAGACACTCATATTTCTTCAACTTTTGTAGGAGTTACATTCTATCCACACACACACATATATATAAATAAAAGTATAGAATATAAAACTATTAAAAGTCTCCAAACAAAATTAAAAAAAAAAAAGATTTAATGTTTTTCTTCATATCCACCAAATGAAAGTAATTATACATTATTTAAAATTGAAATGACAAGTTTTATGAGGTGAACATTTTTTTTTTGCTATGGTGAACTTGAAATGAAAATGTTTATTTTTTATCCACCTAGTTATACACATGGCGATTTTGCATGCATTATTAATGCCATTTTTTTTCCAAAAATTTTATTTTTAGTGTTAATTAATTAATTGTATTTGACTCATTTGATTTAAAAATTGATGTGATAAGATTTTATATTATTTGATGTTTTTTTTATAAAATGTAAATGATCTAATTATCTAAGTCAATGATGATATGCTAATAAACAATTTTGTGGTCATTATTCATTCGAATAATGGCTTATATATATATAAATATACTATAATGTTTATGTTATCTTCTAATTCCCTACTCTAATTCTCTCTCTAATGTATTTCAAAATGATTGAAATATTATGTATTGAATTTCTCTCAATCACTAATATTATGTTTTTAATAGAAATATGTGTGCGACTTTTTTTTTTCCAAAAAATATATAAATATTAGTTTGGTTGGACAATCTTTTTTTAAAATAAAAAATGAATATTCAAACTACAAACCTCTAGATCGAAAATACATATATTATATATCAGTTTAGTTACATTCGTTTTAATTAGTAAAATTGTCCATTAATTAGTATATAGAATAATTTTTAATGATACTTAATGATATTACCTTGTCTCTATATGAAGTATGTAGCCTTTCAATCAATAGTTTGTATTGATTAAATTGCTTCAAATTTAAAAGTTGAGTAATTTTTGAAAACAAAAAATAATGTAGATGTATCGTATAGTGTATAAATGTAACGCCCAACAATTCGATATCTCTTTTGGGTTTTGTCCATTGTCATTAATGTTAAGCGGGGTTATGGAAATTTTAGATTTATTGGAAGAACCTTACCATTTGGATTTTCTTGAGTAATTAAAGTTGGGAATCCTCATTTGTTTAGGATAATAAGTATCATTTTTCCATTTATTTATTTATCTTATTATTTTAATTTTATTTTGTTGGAAATAATTAGGGAAGCCCATATTAAACTAAAGTTGGTTGTTTTGGTGAGATTTGGAGAGAGAGAGAGGAGGGGTTGTTTTGGGAAAGAAAAGAGTCATTTTTTTTTATAAAAGAGCCTTGGGACTCGTGCGTAAAGAGGAAGAGAAAGAAAAAAAAAATCAATCAAAGAAAGAAAGAGGGGAAAAGAAAAAAAAGAAAAAGGAATTTTTTTTTGAAACCCTAGCCGCCGCACGCCGCCGCCGCCGCCGCGAACCCGAGCCGCCAAGCATCTCCCCTCTCTGTTCAGCAGCGCAGCCGAGCCTACAGCCGAAACCGAGCCGTCGCCGAGCTTCCAGCCGCGTCGGAAGAATCGCCCAAGCCGATCCAGCAGCCGAGCGTCCGTCGGAGCAGCCGTCTCTCGCACGCCGAAGCCGAGTCGAAGCCACCTTCGCGCGTCCGCAGCCAACCCGTCAGCCAGCCGAGTCGCGCCGCTTCGATCCGATGCAAGCGCAGCCGAAACGCAAGTCTGTAGCCGTCGCCGAGCGAAGCCGCGGTAGCCGGACCACCAGCAGCCGCCGCGCCACCCGAAATCCGGAAGCCGACGCCTCGCGCGCAAAGATCCGACCGAAGACCCGCCCCGCGACCCGAACCGACGCGTGCCACCTTCCGGAACCCGACCCGCGCCCGCGTGCACCCGTGCGCGAGCCGCGTCCGCGTGTGAAGCCGCGCCGCGCGCTTCTGCGTAGCCGAGCCGCGTCTCCCTCCTGTTGCAAGCCGAGCCGCACGCGTAATCCCTGTGCCGAGCCGAGCCGCGCCTGCGCCAAGCCGAGCCGGTCCCTGTCCTCTTCCAGCCGAGCCGCCAGGACTAATTTGGCTCCTTCCACCTAATTTTTGGTAATTAAATCAATTATTTTGGCATTATCCAGTAAGATTCAATATTTTGGGCACTAGTTAATTTAATTTGGAATTAAATTAGATCATTTTTCCTTAAGGGACGTCTTGGACCAAGTAACTGCTGCAGCGGGGGATTTCTTCAGTAGGGGCTTGAGCACTGCAATCTCCTTCTAGGGTAAGTCATTTCGAATGAGTCTTGAACCGTTAATCGTGGGCGACCTAATTACGAATTTTGGCATATTAAACAGTTATGACCTCGTCGCTTGGAAAGCGTACTGCCTCGCGGTTAGGACTCGTCAAGTAAATCTCCAGGTAAGAGATTCTACTACTAGCTCCATGCTTAGAAATATGAGATGATGTATACTCCAATTTTGCATGTTGAGGATTGGACGGTACGATGCCTGAAATCAATGTTAGTATGATGTAAATGACGGTATGGTTATACTATAGCCTGTTATGTGTGGCGAGAGCTGTTATAGCTATACGACGAATGTCGAGACGGAGAGGGCAGAGATGATTTATATGATATGTTATATGCTGATGCCATGTGTATGTATACTGCAATTAGGGTACCTGTTAGCTTGATCTGTTAGAGTCGTACCTGCATGGGTGTCCTTCGGGATCACCACCTATTGAGGACTGTGTGGTCCGACGGGACGCCAGTCTAGCATGGATATAGATATGACTCGAGTGACTCGACGGGGTCCTCGCATCCCGACTGTCCTAGGTGTCCCCCGGGGCACCGAAGACCAGAGTTACGTTCCTACGGAAGCGCATGATTGCACGTGTTCGGGAACGTGCCAGAGATTGGGTACCAGTTATCAGGACTCTAACAGGAAGTTAACAGGCACCTAGTGGGACTAGTAGTGGGTCCCTTACTGAGTATTTTTATACTCACTCTCTTCGTTTTATGTTTTCAGGTAGAGGACGGGGCAAGGGCAAGGGCAAGCTGGCGAGCGACCCGAAGTGAGACCGTGGAGGGCCATAGGGACTACCGCTTCCGCTTATTCTTATTTCAGATTTTCGCATTTGAATTTGAGTACTTTTCATCACTTACCATCTTTTATGTAGATAGGGCCCGAGTAGGATTTCAGAACGCTTTTACATTTTTGCATGACTACCTTGTTTAAATTTTATAAATAAAATTTCTTAAACCGTATGCGTTTTGAAATTTTTTTTATGACTTAAACCACTTGTTCTATATTTGGTAATGACTTCGATTCAGTATAAGGAGTTGGGTCGTTACAATAAATGTGTTGCGTGATATATATTGTAACATGATTACTAAGAAATAAAATAATTTAGAATCAAACAATTATAAGTAGAGATAGGGAGGTGCAAAAGATGGACAGTTTAGTTCGGTTATATCACATACATCTAAAGGATTATGTGCTTGGTAGAAATAAACTATCATAAGTTACAACAGAATACTTTATTCAATAGATTCCTTCCTTGATTTCAAAACCTAGGCTTCTCTTATGCTTAAAATTCCTTCATTTCCACAATACTCCTTTTTCAAACTTTGTATGAAAAACCTTTCGATACAAAAAGAATAAGAGCAAATCTTGATGAAGTCGCAAATGGAGAGTTGATTGAGGAAAGGGGAAGGCTTCCCATCCGATTGCCAATCTAAGAACGATATCCACTTGTTCTTTATTTGTCTTGAACGATTCTAAGAGAAGACTACTATTCCCACAAACCAACCCTAGATTCTTTCCATGTACTTTATCTTCACTTACATGCTTAAGAAAATTTCTAGCCGGTCACTCAACATATAAGAATTCTCCAAGCTAAGCACATTTAATTAGTTTTGGAGTTCCTACAGTTGAGCCATAAAAAATAAAGGTATACCTTTAGTTTATTAGATTCAAGATTATAGAATTTATTTTCACTAATTAGTCCTCCATAACAATTTTATTGGATAGAATAAGATTTTAAATTACAAGCTACAAGTTTTAGGACATAAATTGTAATAAAAATTTAATTAGTCCCTATAACGTATAATTAGAATTTAATCCCCTTTGTTTGATCAAATTATAGAAAATAGTCTTGCTTAGAGACTTTACTAATGTTTTTCAAATCCTAAAAACTATATATGAGGTTTTATCAAACTATAGGAGGCTAAACCCTAAACCCTTTCGTGAAACCATATGGACTAAATTTGCAGTTTAACCAAAATCTTAAATTTTTATAAATAAATGGACATGTGAGATTAGTTTTATGATTTATAAATATATAGCAACAAAAATATTTAAACATTTTTTAAAATTAGAATACAATTTTTGAATAAGCTACCAAATTCATATATGAAAACATAAAACATAACTGTCCTTTTTTTTTTTTTTTTAAATCTTTTGTTTTTATATTTTCTACCAAATTGCAGGGCATAAAGTTTTTTTTTTTATATCGTCATCGACACTAGCTAGGCACTCCACTTTATCGATCTTCCTCAATCTCATAAATTCTCCCAATATACTCATCCTCACATCATTAGAGTATTAGTAGGCCTCCCTATACATGAGTGGCATAAGAAATATCATTGTACTCTTGCTCATTTAAGGCTCTAAAGTGCATCAACTACCACGTTAAAGTTGATATCATTTATACAGATGTGCCTGATCATTTTCAACCACTTGAGCTACTTCTATCTTATCCAACGGCCCCTCTCTAATAACGTAACTCATCTCAAAGAACTTCTCCTCACCTTAATTACAGACTCTAAATACACTCTTTTAAATGGTTTTCTAAGGAAGGATCCTCCTCTTTTGGAGTTGGATTATTAGAGAATCATATTAAAGATAACTTGATGGATAAAAGTTAGAATTGAAAGGTAGAGCAGGTGGTGGTGGTGGTGGTGTTATTGGACCTGGAAAGGAAATTTGGTGTTGTGAAATTTTCATTCTGTTCTAGTAGTATATATGATCATAATTATATTCTACCAACACACTACAACAACCAATAAAACACTCAAAAAAGATACGATCCCAACGAAGTATGTGCTCAAACAATTGATTTGATAATTTTTTGAATGTTTTAGTTTTATTTAGTGGACCGACTTTAATTCAAACTACGTAAATTATTCCAATTAAGAAAGCAAGTAAAATCATCAATAAGAAGATTTTCAACAGAAAGACGTCCCAGGGTATAGAATTTCATCAATAAATATGCCAAACTCATTTTTTTTTTAATTCATGAACCAATCATCATTGCAACTTCTAAATTTAGAAATCTTTTATTCGGATCTCATCTTTTTCCAAATCAATCTTTTCTTTCACACATGTGTATATATATAATAGCTAGGGAAACAAAACTGTAAATTATTTACTGCCCGTATAACAAATTCTATAAATTTAGTTATTTTTTTTAAATATTTCAGATTTGCCCTTTCATCTTTCTTTTCTTCATCACGATTCGTTCCTCAAGTTATTTCGTCTTTCCCGTCTTCCCCTGCGATTTCGTCTTTCTTGATCTTTTCTCTTTTTCTTTTTTACGATTTCTTTCCATCATCTTTCTTATTTTTCAATTCTTTATTTATGCCGTTTAATTTTTACTTCGTTTTTTTTCTCTTTCTTTTCGTTTTTTTTCACTTCAACTTCTTTCTATCGGCTTTTTACGTTTCCTCTTCTTATTTTCTTTTTTTTACGTGTTTACATCTGGGTAACCAAATTTAAACCACTGTGTATATGTTTGTGTACAACAAAATAGCAAAATCTAATAAAGAATTTTGAAAAAAAAAATCATTTAGATTGGAGTAGCCAAATGTAAACGATCGTGTAAAAAAATAAAAGATCGAGTATAAAAAATCTTCAAACGATGGTGTAAAAAAGTGAACAATCATGTAAAGAAATATAAATTATCAATATACCAAAAGAATTAAAAAAAATTATGTACCAATTTTATTTTTTAAAAAATCATTTAGATTTGGGTCCCCAAATCTAAACCATGTAATAAAATTAAACGGTGGAATTGATAAATTGTACCCATATCTAAACGATCACGTATAAATTGTAGTCATATCTAAACGATCGCATTGTAGCATCGCGTATAAATTATAGCAATATCTAAACGATCGCATATAAATTATGGTCATATTTAAACGATCAATAACCAAATTTAAACGATCGCAAATATATTAGCCACGCATTGTTGACAGAGCATTTTTAGTATTTTACACGGTGGATCTCTGGACTTTTTTCATTTTCGAAATTGTTCTATAGAGTGTAAATATTTTGCCGTTTTTTATATTTTTTAAAAGACCCTAATAGTTAATTACTAATATCTTGAAACTAGACAATCAAGCAAACATATTAAAACCCCTCATCAACAACAGTTTCAATTGTTTCCCAATTTACAACGATATAATCCAGCATGCATCTTGATCAATTTTAGATCTTCTTGCATACACGAAGATATAATAGACCAAAATATATTATCTCCATCAATTGTTGAACAAGCAATAAAAAACAATAAGAATAGTCATGCCAAAAAGTATTAAACCTAATTCAATTCAACAATACAAAAGAGTCCACTAGGAATTACTAAAACTTTCCAACATCACGAAGTAATTAAGACTAAAAATTTTCCACCCTTTAAAAAGTTTTTTTAGAATATATTATAGGTTAATTCTCATAAATATAACAAACACCAAACTATTTACTGTCCGTGTAACAAACTTCGTGAAGTTAGTAATATTTTTAAGTATTTCAAGTTTGCTCTTCTATCTTTCTTCTCTTCCTCGTTACGATTTCTTTTATCGCGATTTCTTTTATCGCGATTTCTTTCATCATCTTTCTCCTAGCTGCAATTTCTTTTCGTCGTCTTTCTTTTTTTTTTGTTCTTTTTTTATGCTGTTTAATCTTTCTATTGTCTTTCTTCTTTTCCTCTTCTTTTTTCTTTGTGCTGTGAACTTTTTCCATCGTCTTTCTTCTTTTTCTCTTATTTTTTTATGTCGTTTAAATTTGGATAACCAAATCTAAATGATCGTGTATAACAAATAGCAAAATCTAAAATATCGTGTATAAAGAATCTTGAAAAAAAAATAATTTAGATTGGACTAGCTAAGCGATCGTGTAAAAAAAGTAAACGATCGTGTAAAAAAAATAAATCATCGCATAGAGAAATCTAGTGTATCAAAAGAACTAAAAAAACCGTATACCAAATTTTGAAAAAAATAATTGTTTAGATTTGAGTCCCCAAACCAAATTTAAACGTAACCAAATTAAATTGTAGAATTGAAAAAATAAATTGTAGTCATATCTAAACGATCGTGTACCAAACAATAATCAAATCTAAGCGTTGCAAATATATTACGCGCAGGTTGTTGACGGGGTATTTTTGGTATTTTACATGGTAGGCCTTTGAGCTTTTTTCGTTTTCAAAATTGTTCTATACAATGTAAATAATTTGCTACTTTGTTATAGTTTTTTAAAAGATCCCTTTTACAATCAATTTAAAAATAAATATATATGTTGTAAAGAAAACTTAAAAATTAAAGTGAATTACTTTATGTTTGAAAAGATAAACGACTAAAATGGCTATCTATCATCACCTTTTAGGTCAACTTTAATTAACTTAATTTGTGTAGCATAAACTTCAGAAGATGGTCACCGGCCTCTAAGCTTAATTATTAAGCCCAATAATTATACTAAAATCTCCCACGCTCCTTTCCACCGCATATAACTTTTTGTCTACTTTATACAAATATATTCTTCACTTCTTCACTTTCAAGTTTTAAAATTTTAAAAAATTAATACTCTTATCTTTGTCTTTAGTTTTAGTTTTGATTGTTGTTTTTCTTAAAATATATTATTTTTCAATCTCATTTTTTAAAAATACATTTTGAAAAGTTACCAAATACCTCTAAATTTTAAAGTGATTTTTTCTTTTTTTCAAATTTAAACACTTTAAAAGGTAATCAAAACACTCTGGTTTTACAAAACACCAAAATGGTTGGAACACCACCAGTTAGGCAGTCTTCCCATCTTCTTAGTAATTAAGGCTTAATTGGAGAGAAATTTGAAGTTTTTCTTTCTTCACCGTTTAAAAAAGTAGGTTACAGAGTGGTCACTCTTTTGCAAGTTGAAGAAACATATGAAGAGAGAGTAGGAAACATGGGATCAATCCGCATTCCACTAAATAACTCCCCCTCATGGGTGTAATTATATTTACATTTAATTTAATTTAAGATTAATATATATATACTGTTAAAAGAAAATGAAAAAGTATATGAAGTTTATATTTTTTTTAAATTATTTAGGTTTACCCTTCTCCTTTTATCATATTTCCTCTCCTCTTCCTCTGTCATTTTTTTTCTTTTCGTCGTCTTTCTTTTCTTTTTTTTTTTTCGTTTTCAAACTGTTATTTGGTTGTTCAAGATCGTATACTAAATATAAAATATCTTGAAAAAAATATCGTTTATATTTTAGTAGCCAAATCTAAACGATCGTATACCAAAAAATCTTTAAAGAATCGCTTAGATTTTGGTAGCCAAATCTAAATGATTGTGTACAAAAAAATAAATGATCGTATAGCTAAATCTAAACGATCGTATATCAAAAGAATCTTGAAAAAAATCATTTAGCCAAATCTAATAGTCAAATCTAAACAATCCAAAGAATCTTGAAAAATAAAATCGTTTAGATTTGGGTAACGATCATGTACCAAATTAAACGATCGTGTGCAGAGAATTTTTTAAAAAAATCATTTAGATTTAGCTATTCAAATCTAAACAATCAAATCTAAACGATCATGTGCCAAACAATAGCCAAATCTAAATGATTCTATACCAAATATATTATGCACGTTGTTCACAACGTGGTTAACGGGACATTTTTTGTATTTTTCATGGTGGGCCTGTAGGCTTTTTCCAATTTTGGAAATTGTTCTATATAGTATAAATATTTTGCCGCTCTGTTATATTTTTTAAAAGACCACACTAAAAGCCCATAGGCCCACAGTGGAAAATACCAAAAAACTTTCGTCAACCACGTCGTCAACAATGCGCATAATATATTTGGTACACGATCATTTAAATTTGGCTATTTTTTGTTACACGATCGTTTAGATGTGGTCCTTTAGATTTGGATAGCCAAATTTAAACGATTTATTTTTTAAATGTACATTTGGCAACGATTTTATTTTTCAAGATTTGGTACACGATCGTTTAAATTGGCTAAACGATTTTTTTAAAAATTCTTTTAGCACACCATCGTGTAGATTTGGCCGCTACCACAATCTTAAAGATTTTTTTAGGATTATTTGTACAGGATCGTTTAGATTTGACTATTTTTTTACACGATCGTTTAGATTTGATTACCGCAATCTTAACGATTTTTTTAGGATTCTTTGTACAGGATCGTTTAGATTTGACTATTTTTTTACACGATCGTTTAGATTTAACTATCCAAATCGTTGTTTTTTTCTAGTCTTTTATATTTAGTACATGATCTGGAACAACCAAATAAAAAAGTTTGAAAAAATAGATCTTTTATATTTGATACACGATGAACCAAATAATACTATAAAAAAAGAAGGAAAAAAACGATGAAACAGACGAAGATGGAAGAAAGGAAAAAAAATGATGGAATAGACGAAGAAGAGAAGAAAGACGGAATGACAAATTTGGAATATTTAAAAAATGACTAACTTTATGGGCTTCGTTATACATGCCGTAAATATTTTACCGCTTTGTTATATTTATGAAAATTTCTCTTAATTAATTAATAAAATTATCTTTAATTAATATTTTATTTAAATCATATTTAAATGAATATTTCTCACATAACCTACAATCTTAATTCAATTAATCTAAGCAAATTGAATTAAATAAAACAATTAATTAATTTCAAAACTAAATATAAGATATTTAATTTAATTTATATTTAAATCAAATTTATATATATTTTTTTTGCAACCTATCGTTTTAATGTGTATCATATACACATTAATTTTAACCTATAGTTTTAATACGAATTTAATTCATATTAAATTATAACATTTGAACTAATGATTCAAATATTCTATTCTCTCCTAAATCAATTTTGACAAATTCAAATTTAAATTTGTATCGTAGAATTTAATTAAAATATAAATTTTATACTATAATGTATCATCATATATACTTTATATATATTATTTCCCTAGGTGAATATGAATAATGAATCAAATTTCATCCAAGATATAATAACCTTATTACCCTCAGTACAAACTAGGAACATAACCTAATGAATCTACAAATCAGAAACTACAACGATATGAGATTAATTGGCTAAACTCATTAATCAGATTAATCAACATTCGTTAACTATGTGTACACTCCACTAAAAGAGTCACATATATGAACTCTTCTCACTATATATATATATATATTTCTATCTCCATGAATATAGATCAACAATAAGAAGTTAGTCCTTCACGAATGTCCTTAACACAAACTGGGTCAAATTCTCGTTTTACCCCTAAGTTACTTCTTAGTTCTTAAATGCTAGTGTTCCTCTAATTAACAACTTGTTTATGATCAAACCAATAAACAGAAACCCATCATATGCTATAGAGAGAGTAGGCCCTTTGTTCAAGTATGGAGACACTATTTAAATGAACACTTATCTACTTATCCTAAAATCGAGGAGTTAATTCCATCTTGTATGATTATGCTCCCAACTCCTCGCTTGGTCTTGTCCCAAAAATGGTAGGCTTATTGAGTCGACAATCTGGTCACTTTCGCTCGCACAAATCAAAGGACAATCTCTCACGAATAAAATTTCATAATATGTTAAAAATTAAGACTAAGTTGCCTTAGGTCATTCTATTGAAATAGAAACCTAACTAGTCAATAAAGTTACATCTAGTTCTTACTATTCACTACAAGAAATCGAGGCTTTTCCGATGCCAAAAAGGACGTCAACACAAAGAACATCGGGAATAAGGGTATTCCCAATGTCGGACAACGCGTCGTGAAAGCCACGTTGGAGAAAACCCTACTCCCGATGCCACGCACAATGCGTTGGGAGTGGCGTCAGGAAAAAAGGTATTTCCGATGCGTCAAACATGCATCGGCCAAACGACGTCGAGAATAAGGCCAAATTAAATTTAAAATACACCTTATTCCCGACCCCATGCATAGTGCGTCGGGAATGACGTTGGGAATAAGGGGTTTTCCTGACGCATTATTACGCATCGAAAAAACCTTTTAATGAGCGTTAAGAATACCTTTATTCCTGACGCCATAAAGAGGATCTTCTAACGTTTTCGTGCTGCGTCGAGAGATCCCCTTTATAAACATTTTAGTTCTGTTTTACACAGGACTGAAAACAAAAGGGAAAGGGAGAAGAGAGAAACAAAGATTTGTCGCCGTCCGTCCATTCTGTCGTCGTTGTCGTCCCTCGCCGTCTGCCACCTTAGGTAAGTTTAAATATAAAGTTTGTTTAGTTTAAATATAAGTTTTAGGATTTTTTTTAAGAATTTTTTTTAGGATTTTGTTTTGGAATATATTTTTGTTTCTTAAATGTATTTTTGTATAGAATGTGTGTAATTTGTGGTTGAATTGAAATTTGAAGGGTTTAGGGTTTATAGTTAAATTGAAAATTGAATTGGAGGGGGGGGGGGGGTGTTATAGTTGAATTGAAATTTGAAGGGGGTTTGGTTAATTTGAAATTTGAAGAAGGTTATACTAAAATTGAAATTTGAAGGGGGGATTACTAGCTAAATTGAAATTTGAAGGGGGGTTACTAGCTAAATGAAATTTTTGTAGGGGATTATGGTTGAATTCAAATTTGAATTGAGGGGAGGGGGTTATGGTTGCATTCAAATTTGAATGGAGTTTATGTTTTGAATTGAAAATGTAATGTGTGTTAAGATTTGTTTTGATTATCCTGCAGTTATGGTAGTCTATTTGTATTGAATATCTTTGTTGTTGATTTGAAATGGCTATCTTGCAGCTATGGTAACCTTTTTTTTTTTGAATTTGTTTCTGTTTGGGATGACTATCCTGCAGTTATGGTAGCTTTTTTTTTGTTTTGAATTTGCTTCTGTTTGGGATGGTTTCAAGGGGTGGTAGTAGGATAGCTTGAAGTATTTTGTTGTTATAATTAGGTTGTGTTGGCTATCCTGCAGTTATGGTAACTTCTGTAGTTTGGAGATATTTGTTAGCTTCATAAGTGGAACGAATGCAAAAG
The DNA here is from genome assembly GCF_025177605.1 of Cucumis melo. NCBI lineage: Eukaryota > Viridiplantae > Streptophyta > Magnoliopsida > Cucurbitales > Cucurbitaceae > Cucumis > Cucumis melo. Next base: position 2,936,217 of record NC_066868.1, on the reverse strand, counting down.
CTAATAGAAGACTTCACACGTCCACAACAGGGACCACCAGCTCTGCGGTACGTATATATGTCTCCATTATTCTTAAGTTTTTACAATGATAGTATACAGGGAACATATGGATATATGTACTAAACTTAGTTACTTTTATATCATTGTAGAACCGAAGGTGTAGAATGATGCGTATGCGCCTCGTTGGGAGACTTTTTGTTATGTTTGCGTTTTTTTGTATTATGAGAACTACATTTTTTGTCTTAAACTTACTAATATTTTTTTAACCTTATTCGTATTATTAATTCTAAATCTTTTTTTTTTAATTTGTGCTTGTATTTCTTGATTTATTAATTTATATTGAATTTCTTTTAATTTAATCCAAAACGTCGGAAAAATATTTGAGCAATCCAAATGTCTTTGTGAATGTTTGAGCAAAATATTTTGGAAAAAAAATTAGAAATTACATATTTAAAAAAAATATAAAAAGGAATTTCTGACACAATGAAACGTCGAGACTACGATGCATAAGACACGTCAGGGAAGGATTTTCCGACACACAAAAGACGTCGGGAAAAACATCGGAAGAGGCATTCCTGACGTCGCGTCATGCGTCGGCATAAGGTCCGTCGGGAGAGGAACTCCCAATGCCACTTTGGCCGACACATGTCACGGCATCGGGAGAGGCATTCCCGACGCCTGTTGGTACGGAGTCGGGAATGCCTCTCTCGACGTTATTTCCATCGCCGTAAAAAACGTCGGCATATCATTTTCCAACATTTTTTCACTTTTTCCGACGTTTTTGTGCGTCAGGAGTACCCCCGTCTCTTGTAGTGATTTCGTAGTTCAGTCTTATGCAAACTCATCATATATGATACCCCTATACAAACGTGTTGGATCATTGCGTTTATATCAAATACAAAGTGACTCAGATCCATTGTGGTACCAGGTAAAGGTACATAATCTTATCCTTATATTATAGACTCTTTAAGTTGTATCTTGAACATTGATCATTGTATGTTACCATATACAGTTGAAGATTCATAAGACAACTTAGGATAAAATAATCAATAACATTTCTTGAAATTACTATAATAACATTTTATTAATAGCAGTTAATGAATTATATTTACTATCTACGAGTTTGAGGACAGAAACCAATCGTTGTTACCATTTATCTACACCTTATTACCCTTATCACTAGTTTTGGATGGAAATCGTGATTGTTTTGTTTCAAAAATACTTTTGAATTATAAAAAAAGTTTCAGAAATACCTTTGAACTTTAAAGAACATATAAAAATAACCTTATTGTAAATATATGAATAGAAACCATTAGCAAAAGTATTTCTAACTTTCAAAAAGTTGCCTAAATAACTAGAAAATGTTAATTACGCTCTTACCACATTTATCTACACCACACTATTTTTATAGTTAGTTTTGGATAAAAACTGTTAAATGTTGTTTCAAAAATTAACACTTAAACTTTTAAAGTTTAGAAAACGCCCTTCAATTTTTAGAAGATGATTACACTTATTTATTAATTTATGAACACAAATCGTTAATCCAATCTTTACAAAAATATCTCCAAACTATCAACAAAAAAGTTGCATAAGTGACCTTAGATTTTTAAAAAAAAATGTTAATCCTACCATTTATCTACACCCCATCGCCTCTCTCTTCCATTTCCTCTATATCTCCTCTACTTCAAGTTGTATAATATTTTTTCTTTAAAAATAAGGATGAACGTAAATCGGAGAGAATCAAATATATAGAAGTCATTTTTCTATAAGTTCAACCAAATTTTCAATAATCCATCTTCTTATACTTATTCACGGCATAAAATTAAACCATCGAATTGATTCTGAAATATGAACAGCTTAAGTAATATATGACAGTTGTTACCCCCAATTGAATATAAAATTCCGAGACTATAGTAACTCGTAAAGAGAAAAACAACACAACAACGTTTGGGAACCCAGTTCGATGAAGTTACATCTGGTTGCAGGTTGCCTAGGATAGAAAATTGTATTAATAACAAATACACTCAGTGTTGAATACATGGTTATGACTGAAGTAACAGCACTTAGACACATTTGTTTTTGTAGTGCACTAAAACTGTTTCAATAGAACTTGATTATGATATAACAAAATCAGAGAATGAGACGAAGCTCCCCCTTAATTATTGCATTAATCAAGGATGTATTCAACTTCAACTTACTGAAAGTTTCTTCAATCAATCTACTTTGCTTTCTTCTCGAAAACCACACCGAAGAACTGTTTTAACTAGGTATTTTTTCTTGATTTCTCATCACCTTGCTATCTTCGAGCATAACCAATAATACATTAAAATCTTAACTACTTTGAGTCATCTTTTAAGGAAAATCTTAACCAATATCTTAACTGATTTGTTAAGTAAAATAAATATGCATAAATAAAAAGATGGGGCCATTTTGTTAATAGATTCACTCACAAAAATTTAAACTTCTAATTGTCATTTGATTTCCAGTTTTTTAGTTTCTAATAATTAAGCTATAAACATTGCTTCCATTCAAATATTTCTATGTTTGTATTATCTACTTTCTATTGATATTTTTAATAAACCAAGTCGAGTTTTAGAAACTAAAAAAGATTGTTCGACAACTATATGCTTTAACTTTTGAAAATTACATTTGTTTCTCACAATTTATCACCATATTTTCTAAGTAGACATTCGAATTCTCGACCAATATTTTAAAACAAAAGTAAGTTTTTAAAAATATTCTTTTTTGTTTTAAAATTTGACTTTGATTTCTAACACACTTGTAAAATGTACATAACAAATTATCGAAACTAACAAATGAAAGCGCTTTATAGGTTTAAATTCTAAAAATTAAAGACCAAAAACTATGGGAACCATTATATTTTTTGTGTTTTGTTTCTTAAAATTAAGTCAGATTTCTTTATTGAATTAAAAAAAACCACAAAAAACAAAATTATTTTCAAACAAAACCTAAATAATTAGGAAATGAGATTATAGGGTTTAACTTTTAGATTTACTTTCAAGCTACAGACATCTTCGTCGTTAACTATTTGTGCTACGGACACATAATAACACATACCATAAACCCATTGCTTAAAGTTTAAAAATAAATGGATACTTGCAACTATAATATCTAAAATGTGTCCCATCCGGAATTGAATTCGAGTAATACCATCGAAATGTATTAGCTTCTAAAATGGAGTATAATTTCAACTATGTATTCACATGAAAACTGCTAAATTCCCAAATTACACAACTTTTTGGCATTATCTATTACAATCAAAGATTAATATGAAGAAACTATAATCAAATAACATTAGACCAACGCCATAGATGATAATTCATAGCGGTTTCTTTTACTGAACAAGTGAGCAAGCGATCAACCAAATTGTTGTGTGGCCAATTCGAGTAATCCCTCAGCTTGACCATACACAGTTGATCGTCCTAAATTTATGTTAGACGATGTGTTGCTACCCAATGTGATTCCATTTCCAAGGATGTTAGGGTAAGAGAACTTACTGAAATTTTGCAATAAAGGAACCAGGAGACGAGATCGATGTCGTATGATGTAATTAGGCATATAAAACCAGCCCTTTAAGTGCTGGGATTTGACTTTCCAAAAACTCCCTTTTGGTCAATATTCTGTCGGATGAACAGTCGTCTTCCTGAAAGATTACATGTATAGAAACATTGATTAGTGCTTTCTTCAGAAAATGATTTATCCTAACACCAGGTCGAAAGAAATGTAAACATACTTAATAATATAGGCCTTATAAGTTTAATAAGGTAACATAGTTTGAAATTATATTTAATGTAGAAGCTCTTTTTTCTCTCCTTCGACAAGTATGTAAGAACATGATTAGAGACTGAATAATATAGGTCTGATATTTGAAAATTAAACTTATAAACATGATTAAAAATAGATAACAAAAAAAAAAAAAAAAAAACTCATAAAGGGAGTGAAAATAGTGTTGGTAGGTTTTTCAAAATCCAAATAGTCACTAAGCTGAGCCTATAAAATTGTTTTTGGGATTTAGCTACAATTAAAATGTGTAGGAAAGAAAGATGAAAACTATTGTAAAGAAGTTGGGACAAAACAAGCTTAATTTTCGAAAAGCAAAATGCTTATCAAACTGGATCACAGTGAACCATCTGCGGTAAAATAAAATTAAAGAAAACAAGAACTATAGAACTATTAACACTAATTTAACTTATACGTATCTAGCTAGATTCGGAATGTCGGGAGGTTAACTACATGTTGGATAAAAACAAATCGGTAAATATAGACTAATCTTCCTAGTTCATGATGCAGAGTCAAAATGCTAAATCAATGATCTGATAAGGAGAACTATCACATACATCACCAACAGCAGCCGAAATAAGAGACAGCAGGGTCACTGTCGCAGTTTGGTAATCTGATAAGATCTTGTGTGCTGAATCATCCAGTTTATCCTGAAAATTAGCACACAACTTCAGAGGGGGAGCCTCCGCAATCCCAAATATAATTAATGATTTAAATCTATGCATGATAACAGATTAAACTGACCTATCCAAAAGTGGAATGCAGGTCTATCACAAATCAAAAGCATATGTATGAACTAAACATAAAGTAATATATTTACAAATCAAATACTTTGAAAGATATTGAAAGAAAACAGCAGTAGCTGAGCTGAGAGTATGAATGATAAGCTGGATTTTGCTTGTTCTCTCTCCCAAGGTACTGGAATTTGGATTAAGAGGCCACTCAAAGAGTCCTTACTCGAGCTTAAAGTGATTAAGGAGTAAGGAGAACTGATGAGGCAGTGAGCCATCCTGAAAGTTCCACTTCATTAAGATGAAGCCAAAGCCAAAGGCTCCAAGCCTGATTTTTAGAGCACCACAAGCTAGCCACTGAGTTATTAGGAATCGTGGATAAGTGAAACAAGGATGAATAAAATCAACATGACTCCAAACAAAAGTATGTAGTGATGGAAAGGATCTACAAGGAGCTTTGATTGAACCAATAGTAGAAATAGGTTACTGATGGTTGGAAAGAGTTGGATAATGTTTTGCTTCAGCAATTTTCCTCCAAAGAGTTCGTTCCTCACAGAGAAAATGCCAAATCCATTTGGCTAATACCGTTGATTTTCTGTACTTAATACTACCAATTCCCAGACCACCCATTCGGGGGGTTAACTGTGTATTTTCCAAATTGACATTGTTCATACATATAATATCACCCTTTGCACCTTCCCAGAGAAAACTGATGGAGACCGGTATTTGAACATCAAGAATTATCCTTATTGATGATTTGTAAGGATGAAATTGAAAGTACAATGTAGTAAGAATTGAGAAATCGAATTGAGAGAATCTCAATTCGGAAAACTAGGGCTAACCATCTGTTATCCTATCTCTCAAAGGATGGAACAGAGAACTAACTTATTTTCTGAAAAGTTAACAAACTCTCCCTCTCACCATGAAAGGCTATTTTTACTTGCAGTAAAACAGAACAATTTAACTAACTAACCACCACTTCCCTACTCTCATCTCCTTTTACACGTGCTAAGCTTTTCTTTCCTCTCCTGCCGTACTGTAATATGATACGGGGTCTATCATTACAAATTTATATTTCCCCTCAAAACTCACCTTGTCCTCAAGGTGGAAATCCAGAAACAATTGTTGAACTTGTTCATAGTTTCCCCAGGTAGCTTCGTGTCTGGGCAGTCCTTTCCAACTCAATAGCACCTCCCATCCTCCCATCTTATTCTTCTGATACCCATACACTTAATCAGGTATGGCCTTCCATTCATGATTCTCTGTCATGTATGGTGTAATAGGCTGGACTGCAACATGTTCTCCCAGCATCTTCTTCAGCTGTAATACATGGAAAACTGATCGCTGCGGTGCTGGGCAATTCCAGTTTATATGCTATTGGTCACATCCTTTCAGCGATCTTATAAGGACCAAAAAATTAGGAGACAGCTTCTCATTTCTTTTCTTCCTCAAGGATACCGGCCTATATGGCCTTATCTTCAAGAATACCATATCTCCCACCTGATATTCTACCTCTCTTATTTTCAAATGTGCGTATTTCTTCATCTTCTCTTGTGCGATTTTCAAATGTTTTTTCCTAGTGCTACATCCCTTTCTTTCAGCTACTCATCCAAGGTAGAGTTTGAAGTTTCTCTACCTCCGTAATACCATAAACAACTTGAAACGGTGTTTAATCCTAATGATCTTTGGTACGTCATGTTGTACCAATATTCCGCCCAATGCAACCATCTCACCCACTCCTTTAGTCTCTCTCCACAAAAACAACGCAAGTAACTCTCAACTCTCCGATTTACTACTTCAGTTTGGCTGTCGGACTGCAGATGATAGGCTGAACTTCTATTCAGTCCCAGCTAGTCTGAACATCTCTTTCCAAAAATTACTTAGGAATACTTTATCCCTATCAGAAACTATGGAATTAGGGTATCCATGCAGTCTCACAACCACCTTAACAAACAATTCAACCATGGACTTAGCTGTAAAAGGGTGCTTCAATGCTAAAAAATGCGCATGTTTACTGAGCCGGTCCACCACCACTAATATCACTTCAAATCCACTCGCCTTTGGTAATCCTTCCACAAAATCCATGGAGATGCCACTCCATATTTGTTTAGGAATTTCAAGAGGAAGTAGTAGTCCTGCTGGGAATATGGCTAAAGATTTATTTCACTGGCAGACCATACACTCTTCACAGTACTTTTTCACGTCTTGTTTCATCCCTTCCCAATAGAGTTCTCTTGTCAGCCTCTTGTACGTTCTTAAGAACCCTGAATAGCCCCCAAAAACTGAATCATGGTACGTGCGTAGTATGATAGGTATTAATGTTGATGACTTGCATATCACCGATCTATACTTATATCTTAACATCACTTGCTGCATAGAGAACTTCCCTTCTGTTTCCACTTCTTGATTATCTAATTAAGATATTACCTTCTTCAACCTGATGTCTTTCTCCGGCTCTTCCTTGATTACTTTTAAATCAATCATGGTTGGGGCAGATAGATTGTATAGATGGACAGTTGGAGGCATCCTCAATAGTGCATCCGTAGCCTTATTCTCTGATCTGGGCTTATACACCACCTCAAATGAGTAACCAAGTAGTTTGGTTATCCATTTCTGGTACTGAGGTTGAATCACCCTCTGTTCTAGCAGGAATTTTAATGACCTCTGATATCTTCACTAGGAATTTATTCCCCAAAAAGGTACGGTCTCCACTTTTGGACGGCTAACACTACAACCATTAGCTCCCTTTCATAAACCAGTTTTGCCCTATCTCTCATGGCTAAGGGGTAACTATAGTATGCAATGGGTCTTTTGGCTTGGATTAACACTGCTCCTATGTCGTACCCTGAAGCATCAGTTTCTATTTCAAAAGGTAAATTGAAATCTGGTAGAGGTAGCACAGGCAAAGTCATCATAGCATTCTTCAATCCCACAAACGCTTCTTCTGCCTCTTCTGACCATTTAAATGCCCCAACCTTCAATAATTGTGTTAATGGTGCCGCCATAGTTCCATAGTGATGTACAAAACGCATGTAATAACCAATTAAGCCCATAAAACCCCGTACTTCTCTAACATTAGTAGGAGTTGGCCACTCTGTAATAGCTCGTATCTTCTCCAGGTCCACTTCAACTCCTTGCCATGAGATAATGTGCCCCAAGTACTCTACCCTTGTCTTAACGAAGCTGCATTTTTTCTTGTTGGCATAAAGCTCATTTTCTCAACACTTCCAATACCATTTCCAAATGCTGCAGATGTTCTTCTAGGTTCTTGCTGTAGATTAATATATAATCAAAGAATACTAGCACGAATTTCCTTAAGTACGGTAGAAAAATAGTATTCATCAATGATTGGAACGTTGAAGGTGCATTGGTCAGCCCAAATGGCATAAACAAAAACTCATAGTGCCCTTCAGGTGTCCAAAAGGCTGTCTTCTCTACATCATCTGCACACATACGTATTTGATGGTAACCTGCCTTCAAGTCAATCTTGGAAAACATGGCTGCACCATTCAATTTGTCAAACAGCTCTTCAATCACTGATATGGGGAACTTGAATGCTCTCTGTAGTCTACACAGAAACGCCAGCTCCCATACTTTTTCTTGACTAATAAAACAGGACTGGAATATGGGCTGGTACTCGATCTCATCACTCCAGAGGAAAGCATCTCATCCACTAACTTTTCCATCTCTTCTTTTTGTTGGTACGTATACCTGTAGGGCAGCACATTAATAGGATCAATCCCCTTTTTAAGTGTATTTGATCAATTTCTCTCCTCAGGTGTAGTTTTTCAGACCAGTCAAAGACATCTTCATACTTATCTAAGACTGCTGGAATAGATTCCTCTACAGTGAACACTTCATCAATTCCATAGAATTCTGCCATAGTCATCCCCCTATTAATGCTCTGCACTCTATTAAGAACCCTTGATTCGCCTCCCCTCATGTTTTAATCATATTCTTCAGACTTACTCTGGATTTAGTGAGACTAGGCTCGCCCTTAATACTCACCTTCTTGCCTTGATGTATGAACATCATGGTTAAATTCCTCCGATCTACTTCAGTTACTCTCAAGGAATAAACTATTGCATTCCAAGTATAACATCTACACCCCCAAATTCTAGAGGTAAGAAGTTCTCCCTCGATCTCTATTCGTTTAATGACAATTCTATTGCTTCATGATTTACTTTACAACCTACTTAAAAGGAAAGGAATTTATGAGATGTTTTTAAAAGACTCTTATAATCATTAAAACCTTTTTTGTGATTTTCAAAGACTATTACAAACATTAATATCGATTCTAGGATTTAGATAAATTATTAATTTATGATTTACTTTACTATTCAAAACATTAATATCCGGCTGGGGTTTGACTCGAAAGAATGCCTAAATCTGCAGGTTGAAGTAAGTGGGAACCTAAACCATTCCCCACTATGCGGTTAAATGAACAATTGAGTCACTTTTCGCCATAGGCTGAATTCACTCTTTTTAATGAAATGACAAATATAACAAAAGTGGAGATTCTCCTTTTTATCTCATTTTTCAGTAAGGCAGAATAACGATGCTCAAAAGGAGTAAAGAGCTCCTTCTCTGGGTGAACCTACTGAACCTACTAAAAGAAAAGGAAGAAGACTTATTAGGAGAAGTCCAAAGGAGCCCACAATGAAAGGCTATTTATACTTGCACTAAAACAGAACAAATTAACTAACGAACCACCACTTCCAGACTCTCATCTCCTTATACACGTGCTAAGCTTTTCTTTCCTCTCCTGCTGTACTGTAATATGATAGGGGGTCTATCAAAAACCTCTGAAGGACTTGTCAATCAACTTGGCTACCTTACAAGGTAATGTGAATAAAGAAAGTAAAAAGAGGCATACTAGAAAGAGTTGATTGAATACAGGTATGTCTACCTCCTTTGAAGTTTGAAATAAAAGAGCTTCCAACAGTGCAGTTTACGTTGTAATTTAAAGGTAAGTTAGCCTTCTCAGCAAATTCATGCTGAGCAGAATTCTCCGGAATTCAATCAAAATTGAATTCATAATTATTTGACAGAGCATCTACGACTCCTTGAGTATTGAATGCTAGCTAACATTGAGTAGCAGAAGTTAATACAGAAAAAACCTATAGCATATTTCCAAAATAGATTCTGTTTTGATGAAATTCAGTCTAGATTTAGCGAACATTTCCTTACTAGATACTGCCCGACGATAAATCTTTTCTTCTTATCCCACGGTTTGGGATTCAGAATGCCTTCTATCCCTCCCCTTTTTTCCAGTTTTTTTTTCTTTTTGATCTAACTAAGATCAGTGTTTCCTATTAAATGAAGAAGCAAAACAAGTATGGTTATCAAAGCTACACAAGTTCAAGAACTATGAGTAGAGTCTAGAATTCTAGCCACCTCACACGAGTACTCGTTGATATTGCTTTGAATGAAACCTACAAAATTGCAGCAACTAATTTGAAAATATTAAGTACGGAAAAACAAACCTATTCTCTGACATAATGATAGAAGACGAGCTTTTTGAAACCTATATGGACCAACTACTTGTATTGTTGCCACTTTATCCTATCTTTTCTAATAGTGTGTCACGCTACCAAGAGGAAAGGTCTCAGATCTACCTCTCTCGGAGTCTAACTCTTTTGTTGGGAATCGGAGTGTAATTCCAGGAGTTAGATCAACTTATTCTCCATTTTCAGTCATAAAAACTTGATTTTTATTTTTTTTGGATAACGACCATACAAATATCAGACTTCAATAGGGTAGTCATCCAATAATTCTCCTCCATCATTTCCATACCCAAACACTAAGATTTGCATATAGTAGTTCTTGCAGTAAAGACCAATAGGATGACTAGCTAAAAATAGTGACATTTCGGTCTCAATGAGTACAACAGGAAATTCTTGCTCTCTTCCAAATCGGACTCTAGGTTGCTTACCTAAAGAACATACGAGTACAAAAATGATTTGCAACTTTATTAAAACAAGCACAATTACTCTAATTAAAAAAATCTGAATATTCCACTTCATCTTCCTTTATCAAGTTTTATGAAAAAATACCTTCAACCGAGAAATAGCAACAGAGATCGCCCTTCCAGGAGCTTGAAGAGCTTTATGATAAATCTATCAAAGGAAACCAAGATCAACAGGTCGAAAAGCAAAGAGATCTTTCTGCAGGTACAGTTAGTTTAATTCATTTTATAGTCAAGCTTCACTAACCTGTACGTATAGAAGGGAAACAACTTTGGGTAGAAGAGCAATTGGATCCATTTCAGCAGAAACTTGAGATGTCAACTCCTGACATTTGAAAAAAAAAATGGTGACTAAGGAAGAGTGTCGGATAATAACCCATTTTAACATCTTTACTATAAATATTATACAGTTGTCTTTCTTACCTTAGCTGTTTAGGTTTTTATTAGTGTTATAATTCTAGATGGTAAGGTGTAATATTGTTTCCTCAACGGTGACTACTTTCCTAAACTAAAAATGTAAGTCCCAGTTACATAAGTAACCTATTGCACATTTTTATTATTAATGAAATCATCATTTGGAAGAAGAAGAAAAGAAAACACTAGTAAATGATAAAATCTTGTAGTAAATGGAAGTCCAGAAGTTTCAAACTTTGGAACCATAAAATCAGAATACAATCTTGCAGAATAACTTACCTTACGATATGAATGCAAAAGAGTCCTCTCTAATTTCTTGTCAAGTTTTTTCGAGATCATTCCACTGAACCAAATGCAAATTCATAAGCTGAGCACAGTGTGATAATGACTAACGTTCTTATGGAGATGAATACTAAATAAATGGAAAGGCTACCTCTCTTCTACTAAATCCCCCAGTGCATTTATGAAGGTTTCCACCCGCTGTTAAATAGAACACTAAAACTCTGAGTCATAACATTCATAAACATTCTCTTTCTAAATTATTAATTAGTAATTAGATGCTAGAATACCGATACACCAGCTTCTACAAGAAATAAGTTGCATTAAACAGGTAAGCTATAATTAATCTACAATTACGACTACAGTTACAGTAATCGTTACTATGCTGAAAAATCAAGATAATGATCAGAAAACCAAATAATGTGGCAACTTCAACGATAAATAAGTAAAGCTTTAGTGCTGTGGGAAGAAACTTGAAAGAAAAAAAAGAAAAAGAAAGAAAACAAACAAGGTTGATTGAAATTAACAAATAGTATAAATACGGTTGTAAAATTCATTCATTTTCAAAAAGACATAAAATATAACGTCCTACTTAAGTTAAACCAAATATTCGATCTAGATACTAAATGTAGTTTTCCAGTCAAATCAAGTACAAAGAACATACATACCTGATCCAAAATGAAGTTTATATTTTGAATTAAATACTTCTAAAGAGATAAGAACAATAAATGGTATCTCATTGTTCTCTAACAAACAAAGAAAACTTAAGTGATGGAACAGATAGTGATGCTAGACAACAATGGAAAATTCTGTGGAGATTTAATTTCCAATTTCAGAGTTCATAGATCTTGGTGGGCGGTGGTCAAAATCTTGGAGCAGAAGATAAGACAAGACGGGGAAAAAGATAATAGAAAGATAAAGCAGCACTTTGGCAATCAATCTAGGATTTAATATTTTAATCCGTCCAGAATTTCCAACTTAAATACATTATATGTTAGAACACTCTGCAACAGTTTATGCTTCTGTATTCTTTGATGAGAAACTGCATTTCCATTGTGTAAGAGTGATTTTTTTTAAAAGAAAAAACTCCGAGATTACTGTTTTCTGCATCAAATTCTTAAAAAACGCATCGACTAATTTCTTTAATTGCGTAAACTCTAGCTGGCAATAACTCTGAAGAACGAAAAACAAAAAGACAGAGAGAGAGCCATCATGTGGAAGCAGAAATTGTCTGCCAAACAATTTTCTAAAGTATTGAAAATCATTGTCAACAAAAAACCTTTTTTTGCCCAAAAAAAACCTTTTTTTTTTTGTCCAAAAAAACAATTTTTCTTTAATTTTTAAAAATAATAAATAATAAATAAAGTAATCAACAAGCTAAATCTTCTTGGCAATCAATCACTTACCTTCCCTTCCAAAGCTTCAGCTACAGTGACCGCCTTATTTGACAGTGATCCAGGAAAGCTCTTAGCCTAAAATGCAACGCACAAAATTACAATATTACTTTGAACATATCATTTCTTGAAAACAAGCCCAAGTGATTTAGAAGTTTTAAAAGAAAGAAAAACATGATAATCTGTCGTTTATTTTTCCAAATCGTAATATAATGATTCATGTAAAGGTTTTTTATTCATACAATTGTAATTCTTTCTCCAGTACTAAGTGCGACTGGTTCAGAATTCTGCAATTCTGCAACTTCAATTCCATTCTTCAACTTGTTGTGCAAGTCCTACATTACAAAACACATAGCAAAATTGAAATATTAATTATCATCTCATCATTGACTTTTAATTCAATTAAAGTATTAAAAGAGAGAATTTTATAACTTTACCAAATTATGAAAAAGCATATCCACTATCGGTGCAGCTGTTGTTCTTAACAAATGCCGGTGCAAAATGACCTGTAAAAGCATTCCCAATATCTCTTGCGGTTATAACAGTTCACATTCACTTCACTTTAAAAGTTATATACCAAACTTCATACTTACAGAAATTGACTGGTCATCTTCAAATAAATCTAAAGCTTTTTCGTACAGCTGCAAATTTAAGAAAGACTGCAAGGAAAAATGCAAGCTTAACTTACAATTTCTTATGTGTAGGTTTCAATAACACATCATAAGCTTCACAAACTTCCCGTTAGAAACAGAATGATGCAATGTTGAAGTCAAATATATATATATGAAGCCACCAGCATTGGGCAATATAACTGTATTTACCTCGTCAAGTTTCTGTTGGGTATTGTCAAGTAAACGTTTCATTTTCTCAGCATTTTCTGTAAATAATGCCTTCCTTCTCTCCCTCCACAAATTGTTCAGCATAGGTCGAAGATGATTTGCCAAAGGTTGGACGATTATTGTAGGATCATCTATGCCTGATATAATTCAGTACGTCAGAACAATAACTAAAATGGATGCAAAATACTACAAAATTTAGAATTCTATTGAAAACAAGTTTCAAACCATGTTCCTCAAGATCAGGTATAAGTGTTTTGATCTTCTCAATAACCCATTCTTCGGTAGGGTAATTAATATTGCTCTCTTTTGTTTTAACTGATTCCTTTTTACCCCCTGTTTTCGTCTCTGCCACTTGCACATTGGATGTACCCCTAGTTTTCCTCTGGTTTTTCTTGGATTTTGTTGAAGATTCCTGGTCATCGAGAGCACCTTCAGCAGTAGTAGATTGAGTATTTCCAACTGATTTACCCTTCTTTTTCTTTGATTTTTTCTCCACGATCTCTCCAGTTTTACCACTATCATTTCCCATTTCAATTGACTCGGTAGACATGCTAGGATCAATTCCAAGTTTACTACTGCTCTGTGAGTCTCCAGAAAAAATGCCAGTAGAAGATCCTGGGACAATTATGGTCTCCATCTCCTTCTCCATGCGATCAAATAGATCCTGGTTTATGCAGATACAAGATTATGTAATATACTAATTTAAACAAATAATTTGAAGAGTGGAACTAAGTTCAAGAGTTCTTTCAATGTTCCGTTTTAGCTTTGTGCAACTCCTTATGAGTCATTTATCCATCATCTTCTAGGGAATTTCACCACTAATTTCACATAATTCAGGGATACGGCTACAAATTCAAACTCCTTAATTCGTGCAGGAAAGATATTAGAGGCACAGGAGAGAATATAGATCAAGTTAAAGTCTGATGACAAGATCTACAATGCAAGCCTCAAGACATTTAAAATGGTCAATAAAGTTTATTCAACAATCAACCTCCCAAGTTATCATGTAAAAACCACAATCTCGCTCCCCCTCAACTCCTTAAGCACTTCCATGATATAAACTAGCAATCCTGGCAAGACTAGTAAACTGAATGCAAACTACTACACAACTAACATCTAGTAATGAATTGCTACTCAAAATCACAGAAGATGGTAGGAATCCATAGATTCTTTTTATGGAACTGAAGGACAACAAAATTATAAAAGAAAAAGCCATACCTTGATAAAAATATTGCTGAATATAAATGAATCACCAAATATGAGAGCTTTATTAGACTGCAAAGCAAGAGAAACATAATAATTTTATACTTATCAATGTTGTTAAATGATGATAGCACAATTTTGCAATTATACTCACCTTTAGTGCTCCCTGAACAGATGGGCAAGATAACAAAACTTTAGACGCATCTTGGGGCTCAAATGATGAAGGAAGTACTAGAAGAGAATTGGCCCTGCACGATTATAGAAAAAATATGTAAGAAAAACATGGACATAACTATTAACATAAAAGGTAACTTAATCATTTAAGAAGAGATAAAAATAAAGGAAAATTTATTATTAACTATCATGTTCCTTTCAGCCCTTGCATATTTACAGGTCTAAATAGTATTTTAAAATCAAATAAGTTCCAAATATTTACAAACAACAAATTCAAAAGAAAAGTTATATATTACAATTTACAACAAGATACGTCTTACCAGCTTCCACGCTCAAGGATATCCTCAATGGCAGAATCCAACATTTCAATAATTGAAGGGTGAATGAATGTAGTACTTAAAGGTATGCCATCAGTATATCTGGACTAGAATGAAGCAAGATCTCTATCATAAGTTTATGATGTAAGCACAGAAATTCCATTATTTTAAAGCACGAAACTTAAGATAAAAGTAGCTAAGTACCTGCAAGAACTGAATGGGGTTGGGAATCCCAAGTTTTCGTAGAAACTCATAGCTAATAACCGAATTCTGCATTAAATTATAGAAATAATATAAATGAGGCTGGTTAGATTATATAATTAAATATGGCTTCACCCGCTAGCTTAAGCTTCTGGGTTAGTTGGTGATTTAAAATGGTGTCAAAGCAGGTGGTCCAAGAAGGTCTTGTGTTCAAGCCCCTTCAATGTTAGTTCCTTCCCAATTAAAATTGATTTCCACTTGTTGGCTTTCACATATTTCAAACCCACAATTATAGGGAAGTTAGATGTTATATAATTATATTTGCCTTCATCCACTAGCTTAAGCTTTTTGGTCAATTGATGATTCAAGAAAAGCATAGTATTACAAAGCAAAAAAATTTCCCAAAGCTCT
This sequence comes from Cucumis melo, assembly GCF_025177605.1. Lineage (NCBI taxonomy): Eukaryota > Viridiplantae > Streptophyta > Magnoliopsida > Cucurbitales > Cucurbitaceae > Cucumis > Cucumis melo. The sequence continues at coordinate 2,920,485 of NC_066868.1, read as the reverse complement.
CCTCAATCTCAACTTCTTTATGTTTTCAATAATAGCCACAATTAATTCTTCCAAAAGTGTAACTAATAGTGAAGGAGGAGTGGAGGTGGAGGGAGAGGAAAGCAGAGAGAGATAAGAGAAAAAGAAGGCAACATAGTAATAACTAAATAAAACCTCACCTAATAGACAAGTTAATCTTACGTCATCTATCGACCCAAAAGCTTAAGCTGATGGGTGAATACAAATTTGATATAATATCTAACAGTTAATATATGCATTATAAATTTTTTTTTATAAGAAACATTAAAGTACATTCCAAAAAGGCCAAGGTACAAACTGATGGTTGGAGTAGAGGAACCTCCCTACAGAATATACAAAGAGAGCCTTTAAATCCTTAATAATTATCAGTAGACTATAACTGCAAAATAATTTAGTATTGACATCCACCAAGAACCTGAATTTTGTCAGAACTACAACAGATATCAAAACTTAGGAATGTATCTACAAAGGTTTTAGCATTCCTTTCCTTCCGCAGATGTCCCAGGAGAGCTCTCATGGCATAGCTACCTACCACCTTGGCTTTTCCTTTAAGATTCCACCCATCATTCCTTCCCAAAGCCTTACTCCTAAACACATCCTACACCCTCACGACAAAAGAAGCCAACCTCTTTATTTTCTTTGCAATCTATCATCAATATTTAGACTTCCAAAGACCGTGACCAAAGAAAAACTTGGATAAAGTTCGGCCATTTGTCCTTCCAAATCAACCTAATTAGGTTCGAACCAACCCTGGTAATTTTATAAGAAGGAGACTGAAGATCCAATCACCAATCTACATTAATAACTTTCAGATCCCTCTAACGACCATAAAATTTCATCCATTCCTTCCACCAGATGCACTGCATTGTTTCTATCTACCAAAGCCATCCAACTAATTAACTCTGTCAAAAAGAGCCCTTCTAAGGACTACATTCCAAACTTCACTATCATTATCTAAACAATCATAACTATAGGCCTCTTTTTTGCATCCATCATTATGTCTATCTATCAAAGCCATCCACTTAGCCTTGGGCCTATCAATCAACAGATTCCAAAAAGCTTTTCTTTGGTGACTCCAGCCTAAAGAAAAACCAAGGTAACTAATCAGAAATGCTCCCATTTTACATTGAAACTCCTCTGCCCATTCTTCAACTCCCTCCTTACTCATATTGAAACCGATAAGCGAGATTTTAGCCACATTCAACATCAAACCAGAACCGTTCAAAAAAAGATTCAAAATATCCCACCAATTTCCAAAAGGAGACATCTGGGCAAAAATTCACTGTACCATCAACATAATGAAGAATGGGAATTAATAATTCATACCACTTGTCACCACAACAAAGCCATACAGATTCCTTTTCTCAAGACAGAATTGAAACATTAAACTAACAGTGTCTCCATTAATGCTGGAAAGAAAGGGAGATCATATCCCTGCCATAGACCCCTACAAGCTGAAAATTTTTGTAACACTCTTGGCCTGTGGCGTTACAGGTGGTATCAGAGCGGAACCTCTCCCAGTAAGATGTGGTTCGGGGACGAACCAAGTGGAAGCTGGTGGGCATATAACACCCTGAGTTTAGGAGGGAGACACGAATGAACCGATATTACATCTGAATGAGAAGGGTCCTAAGGACATGAAAATAAGGTTAAGAAAGACTTAAAAGAATTAAAAATTAATACCTATACGAACAAGGTGCACCTTCCTTTTTGGTGGCTCGATCATAGGAACTCCACAATTAAGCGTGCTTAGCTTGGATCAATTTTATGTTGGGTGTCCTCTTGGGAATTTTCCTAGGATGCATGTGAGTGAAGACAAAACATGCTAAAATGACTCGTGTTGGTTTGTGGGAAAAACTTTCACTCTAGTAAGCCTTTAAGACAATAAGGATGATGTTGTTAGGTCACAGGGGATGCAGGGGAATGTCGAGGATCCGAATTCCGAATCCTGGGCCTGGGGCGTTACAATTTTCCTCTTGGTCTTCCATTGATCAAAATGGAGAAGTCCATTTTCTCCACATTCTACCAAAGCCTTTCAGTTTCAAAACTACATCAAGGAAATCTCAGCTAAACTTCATAAGCCTCCTCTAAATCAAGCTATAAGGCAAAACCCCTTTCATGAGAAGCTTTTCAAAACTCTACTGACTCTACAGCCACCAAGATAGCGTCCAATATTTGTCTACCTGTCATAAAGGCAGCCTGACAATCACTTATTGTATTAGGAAGAGCCTTTTTAAGTCTTTCAGCAAAAACTTTTGCTGCATATGCTACAATTTTATTCAAAGAGGAGATCAAGCTATGGGTCAAAAGTCACCAACTCTTGAGGCAATCTTCTTCTTAGGGTTTCGTTTTCTTTTCTTTTTCTTTTTTTCTTTTTTTCTCAGAAACACACTTTGATTATCTAAAGATTGGTTGCAAAAAGAAAAAGGAGGCACGGATATCCACACACACCAAATGGTCAGAAAAGATGAGCCCCAGCTCATGACATTTTGAGAGAGACTATAATTACGAAACAATTTAGAATTCATGGACCAAGAAAAAGCAAAAAGAATGGCGGGATCCCAAAACATCTCCCTGTTAGACTAATGGTTGTTGAAGATTTTTGAATTCCTTTCAAACCAAAGTATTGAATGAAAAGAAAAGACCAGACTGAACCAAAAATCTTTGCTTTCCCTTTAAAGCGCATGCCACCAAAGAGCTAAAAAAGGGCCTCCGACACTTTGCTACAAATCAAGCAAATATTAGTTTTGTTAGTTTGTCTATTTTTAGGTTCGAGTAAGATCATTTTGTTAGTTCGTTTATGCATGATGCCTTTTTCAAAGAATTTGTGGAGCACTTCTATTAAGTCAGCCTTAAAATTTTTCCAATTTTTTATTCATGCAACTCCCACATCATCCCATAGGCCAGGGGATTTGAGGTTTCCAATATCTTTGATTGCTTAAAGGATCACTTCCTCTTGAAATGTACTCTCCAAACCCACCCTAATTTCCACTGTAAATGAAGACACAACATTATCTGCCTTAAATAAGTTCTGAAAGAAACCAATAATCTCTCCCTACTTTTCCAGAGGATAAGAACTCCCCAGACTCGCTTTCAAGAGTAGCAATAAAGGCTTTACTTATCCTTGCCACCCACCTATGAAGAAAGAGGTGTTTTCGTCCCCCTCCTTCAACCAATTTATCTTACACCACTGCCTCAAAATGTGCTGCTCACTAATGTTTAACTACAGCAAGGAAGCCTTTAACCTGGTTTTTTGTTCCATTACCTGAGGCAAAATGATCTCTTGCTCTTTTACTTCATCAATAACCATCTGCCAAGAAAATTCTGCTTCATAACAATCATATTCCTAAAATATCCTTTGTTCCACTTCATAATACTAATACAGGATTTCAAACCCCTCAGTTTGTCCATGTATTGGTGTCCTGCCCAATCATTCGGATTCTGTTCAGATCACCAAATCATAACCTTCCTTCTAAAGCTCACACCATTAATTTATTTCCAGAAAAAGCTCACATCATTAACAGCACCTATGTTATAAAAGAACCTACCTTTTTGTATATAAAATCTAAATAAGATTAGGATACCAAACCAACTATAATATATGTATATATCTTACATAGATTTAATGTATATTCTGTGATATATAAGTTTAGGCACTCACAGTCACAACTGACCAGAAAATATATATAACCTCTGTGCATGTGTTTTATTATTAAGAATGACAAACATATAAATAGCATAAATTTACCAAGAAGAGAAGGAAAGATAAAGGTTCCCACTTCTAAGCTAAAAGGGATTAGCAAATAGTTACCTACTTGACCAGTTGACCTAAGCTAAGGAGAGTAATTAAAGAAATTCATATAGAAGCATGGATGAAAATCAAATCTTTTATCTATGCTTCATATATAAGAGTATCATAGAGGACATCTATGATTCCTTTCAAATGAAACTCATACACAAAATTAATTCTAGAAATGAGAGAGAAATTCATATTCATAATTCCACAACATAAATACAGTAGGATAATAAGAACTACATACCTGTGAGAAGAAAGAATCAATGGATTCTTTTTGAGCAATGGAAAATATCTGCATCGTAATTTCACATTAAACAAAAAACTGCATTAGATTTTTAAACATAGATGAGGAACTAAAGAAATTTATATGACGGCTACCATATCTATCCTCTTATAAACCCAGATTTTTTTTACTTTCAATCTCCATTGTCAGACAACTATTTTAGATCTTCTTTTTTTTCTTCCTATTGAAACTAAAAATAACTACCATGATGAGCAGGCATTCAGCCAGCACGAGAACTCATGAAAAAGTATGGAGATAACTGAACTGCAAATATGCATTCGATAAAAAAAAATGCAAATGTACAAATTGAAAGTTCAATGACATACATTTGGTGTCCAATGAACCCCTGCACGAAGTGAACCAAGAACCTCATTTTCCTTCATAATTCCATTGAAAAGAGACTGGAAAAATGAAGCATCAACAGCTATGCCACTAGCTCCGTCAATGCCTTGCAAGAGTTGCTGTAAAGAGCTCCATATGACAGTTAAATTTGTAGGAACGGTAATAGCTCTGGTGGCACCACGAACCATGGCAGAAACCCGTGCAACATAAGCTGGGGTATACAGCTGACCACCTTCTAGCCTACCTTTTACCTAAATCCACAAAACCACAGTGAAATTTGTTTTCCTTCTAATCCTAAATTTGGCTGATCATGATAGCAGAACAGAAATTACCAGCGTCCCAAGCCGTTGATCCAACATGGATGCAAGCAATTCTGAACCAACTTGCAACTCCGCAGCAATTTCAGCCAAAGCAATTTGACTAGACTCCTGAAGCCGCTCATTTATTTCTTCCGCCACAGAATCCCAATAAGATTGAGATATAATTTCCCCTTGAATCAACGTAAGTTGGGGATCATCTGATACAATCCGTTCAGCTTGCTTCTCGATATAATACAGATCCACGCCAATAGTATCCGCAAGATCTATCAAAGAAATACGTCCTAACTTCTCAATCTCAGCCAATATTTCACGCCGCAAGTGCTCCTACAGTATTAACAGGCATTAGAACAACAATGAACTCGAATTGAGTTGCAATAATCTCTTCTTCCAAGTCAGTAATATCATATATCCAACATTACAGGAATTAAGCTTCATACGAGGTGGATAAAATCAGACCAAGCAGCTTCAAATTGTACAATTTGGCCAATTTAACAACTTTCCAATTACATTCCATCAGTTTAACAGAATCAGATATACATGCAATAAAAAATTGATTGCATTATACAAGATCAATAAAGAAATATAATCATACAGGAGTGATATATTCTTTGCCGGTAACGGTGTGGAGGAGCTCAAAATCGAGGATACGAAGCTCCTGAAGCTTTTGGACCAATTCCACAACATTTCTTTCCGATAATCGAATGCTTGACTTAGCTTGTTGTGCAAATTCAAACTGTCTCTGAAGTTCTAGCAATTCATCGTCCATGTTGCCTTTGGGATCGCGGAGCTCACCGGAAACAGAGCCTAAGAACACACACACAAAATTGAATTTTGATTCTTAGATAGATAGCCTATTTATTTGGAAATGGGACACTTTTCCAAAAACCTATTCATAAATTGGGATACTTTTCCAATATCTTCAATGTTTTTAATTATAGGCTTGTCTTTGTGTTTTCTTTGGATATGATTGTAAACCAATGGTTAATTCTATGTGTGGATGTCATTTTTGGTTGAATCCTTTATTTCCATTATAACTCATTGCTTTTGAATTAATAAAATTCCATCGATTTTGAATTTATGAGATTCATCTATTATTTTTCAATTATGTATTTTAAAGCGTGTTTCAGTCATGTGAATACCTTAAGACTTTAAGCTAAGGCTCGAGCTAATGTTAAATTATCACATGTTACTTTGATCACCTTCGTAATTTTTTGGTTGAGTTTATTGTTTATCTTAATAAGTTGAATTGTCCCCTTAATAACATATTAGACAGCTTCTTAATACGAAAGAAGATTGAGATAAATGTGGATTTCAATGCAAGTGCACACTATCAACAAGTATCACTAATAGAAACCCAAAAGAATGGATATAACAAAACTATAAATTGAAATTAGATTTTCCTCAAGAATGAAAAACCTTGTGCAAGACACTTTGGGGTGGTTTGGGCCCCAAACTAAGGACTGGAGTGGAGTGGGCTATTATATATAGCTTACTCTTTGTTTGCAGCCCGTGTTATGTAATTCCTAGTACTATAGTTTCTATAATCTATAGTATATATTAGGGGTTTCAATTAAAATAGTCTATTGCGAGATGATATATTACCTAAATTTCATTAATCTTGAACAATATTTTTCTTAATTATCAACAATCATATTTATTATATCAATGGTAACCTCCTTAATTATTAATAAATATATATTTGTATTTATTAATGTAATATTTATTAACTTTAGAATAAATTTAAATATGGTATAAATTATTATCTTATATGGTAATAATATTTTTAATTATCCTACAAAAATAAATATTTTCAATTTAATGCTCAACCAAAAGTTAATTTCTCACGATCATTAATTCTAGCGCCGATATTCTTCTTCGATTTCTATTATATAAAAAAAAAAAAACGTTCTTTCCTCTTCCCTTCTGATTTTCTTTTTGTGATATAGTTAGTCTTTTTTTTTCGTATATTATTTATTCTTTTGTTTCGTAGCATATTTTTTTTCCTTAAAAAATTTATGTTTTCTTCTTCCGTTTCATAGCATGTATTTTTTCCTTAAAAAATTTGTTCTTTCTTCTTCCGTTTCATAACATATATTTCAGTAATGTTTCTTCTATTTTGATTCTTCACATATGCTACTAAATAATACATTTATGTTTTGTGATTTGTTACATATATTATTGCATATATTCAATAATACATATATAGATTTTTTTCTCATGTTCTGTAATTTTTTCTTATTCAATTTAACAAATTGAAAACACAACCTTTCATTCATAAAATATACAATGTATTATTTCATATATATTAGTCATAAATCAATTTAACATATCCTATTTTTCGGTAAATGTATGTCAATTTATATGTATTATTGTATATATGAAAGGGTATATATACACTAAATAACATAACTGATATATCATATTTTTCGAAAATTATATGTCAACATATATTTATAAATTGTATATATCAAGTGGTCTATATCTAAATGCAATATTACAAAATCGAAGTTTAAAACGTTTTAGGAAATCTATGATGTAATGGAGTAAGAAAAAATATGAGGAATTGAGGAAGATAACTAACTGAAAATATGAGGATAACAAAAAAAAGAACGAAATAAACTGAGAATCGGTGAAGAACAAAATCGAAATCGGTGATGGAGGAAATAAGATTATGTGAATTAGGAAACTGGATGTACCGAAATTGAAAGAATGTTGCGATTTTTTGGTGACAGAATCAGGTTTACTTGAAGAAAACATATGATATTCTACGGTTACTGGATGTCTATATATATATATATATATATTATAGTAAATAAGAAGGGGTATATATCTAAAAAACATAACACACAGATCATATTCGTCAATTACTATATGTCAATTTATGTATATTATTGTATATATGAAGGGGTATATATTTAAAAAATAATAGAACACACATATCATATTAATCGGTTACTGTATCTCCATTATTGTATATATAAAGGGGTATATATAAACTAATTCACATAATAGACAATTGAAATTCCTTGGAGACTGTATGTAATAAATATATGCATTGTTATATATATGAAGTGGTATATGTCTAAAACAAATATTTCAAAATATAACGTTAAACGTTATAGAAATATTACGATTTAATGGAGTACAAAAAAATATAATGAATTGAGGAAGACAATTAATTGGATGCATAAGGAGAACGAAAGGTGAAATAAATTGAGATTTTGTGAATAACGGAATCGGAGTCAGTGATGGACGAAATATAAGGAGATGAATAATGAAACTGGATGGAATTGGTGAAGAAATTCGATAACTTTCTGACCAAGGATGTGCCAGAATTGGTGGAGAAATTAAATAAATTGCAGGCGCACTACAAGAAATTTGGCCTTTAATGTCGGTTTAAAACCGACATTAAAGGCCTTTAATGTCGCTTGGCGACCGACATCTTTGCGAGCGTTATTAAAGGGCTTTAATGTCGGTTGGGCTTCAATGTCGGTTTATAACCGACATTAAAGACATCTTTAATGTCGGTTATAAACCGACATTAAAGCCCTTCAATGTCGGTTATAAACCGACATCTTTGAAGGTGTTATTGAAGGCCTTTAATGTCGGTTCATCTTTAATGTCGGTGGATAACCGACATTAAATATGTCTTTAATGTCACTTATGATACATCTTTAATGTCGTTTTTCCACTGACATTAAAGATGTCTTTAATTTTTTTTTAACCGACATTAAAGCTGTCTTTAATGTCGTTTTTTCAAATTTATTTTTATTAAATCCTTGCATTATTGTCCATTTTGTATGACACCAAATAGTTAAAAATGAAATCTTTTACTTGTACATATACAAAATGAAATCTTAATAATGTGACATTTATATACAACTTTGATCCAAAAACAGAAATTATGAAGCTTAATTATTACACTGATCATCCTTTGGAAAAAAAGAAAGAAAGAAAGAAAAAGAATATATTGAGAGAGCAATAGCTAAAACTGCAACTAATAGCAAAGTAGAACGCTTCACAAATGACCAACTTCAAGATCTTGTCACAAAGATGAGGGTCTGGCTAATTGTACTCACTTGCAACCATTTCTTCTATTGCAGTCATTTGTTTAGTGATAACTCCCTGTAAAAGACATCAAGATGGTTGAATTGATAAGTAACAATGTTATGACCTAGTTGCTAGTAGAAATATCAAAATATCAAAATATCAGTCCCAATATTTTCTTACTAATACTCAATATTCACACTCAGTAATCTTTTTTCCTTCTACCGCTTACACCACCTAAAAGGCCATTGCCATATTGACAAAGATTTATATGCAAAGATCCTAGACGATATTAATAAGTGAGTGTATGTAATTAATAATAGTGTGCCTTGAAAAATGAACGGTACAAGAGACTTTTCCAACGTACTAAATGTGGTAACTCCAACTCTACAAGCACTTCACGAACAAGTTTGCAAAAAGGAGAACCCTGTGAGATGAAAGAAACATAGAGATTTAAAATATTGTTCAAGGGAAGAGAACCATAAAAATATCCACTTCAAGTCATGAAATATAATGAACTTATAACAATAAATTTTGAAAAAAGTCCGATTAAATGACCTCATATGCCCATATTTCTAGTGGAGCAGGTGGAAGCTTTGATGGCTTATAGATAGAACCCTGCAAATAACATAAGCAACAAATGGGCAAGCTATAAGTTTCTGGTTCCTAACGGTGCATGTTTGAGACTGGTTTCGAAATTATTAATCTTTTTTTATATATTCAAATCGATCATACAAATTAATAAAATTAGTTTTAGATGATAAGAAACATGTTTAAGAGTGATTTTGACTATTTTAGAATCATTCCCAAAACATATCCTTGGTTACTTTCCAAAATAAGATTATATACAAAATTACTAAGAATCATAACTTAAACAAGTAAAAATTTGAAAATATCTAATCCTGCCTGGACGACCAATCATAGCAAAGCCTTCTGACAATGTCTGCAACAAAAAACTTTGTTAAATATAGCCCGATAAAGAAACTTCCAACCCTACCCAATCTCAATTTTTCTACAGTTCAACAAATACATCGAAACGAAAAGGAAACAAAAAGAAAAGAGGTGTCAACTACTAACCGTCAAAAGTCTTGTTTCCATCACCTACATGAACACAAGGAAAGAGGTACATTTCCATCACCTACATGAACACAAGGCATCATGAAGAACTAGAATGAGACACGGCTAGATATAGTATATTTTGATCACTAAGACTGCTATATAGTGGTTAAACGCACAAAATTTAAGTTTTAGGAGTGTAATGCTCGACATTGAAGAAAAATTCTTTTGCCTAACTAGTTCAACATTGGCATGCTGGCAAAACTTTTAAAATTATCAGCCTTCTCATTTTCTTTTGACCACTTTTTGATTTATGTGTGTCATCCTAGCACAGAAGCCATGATAATCCCAATTTTATTAAATGTCTCCAAAGGAACAACTTTTCATTTTCTTTGCAACATAAGGAAGGAACGATCAACTTTAATGAACAAAAAGAAATCTTTAACTTGAGTAAGCACACAATAAGAAATAATGAGAAAAATAAAAGTAGGATCAAATTGATCATATCAATTGTGATGAGTCCACACCATAGTTCTGAACCAGATACTTGATTATGTCATCTGATTCATACATTGAAACTCCTGTGTTTGGATCAACCTGCAACCAAATACCAAACACAAAGCTTTACACTTGATCAAACGTAGCAGGTTAATTTGACAGGTTGCAACCAAGCCATGCACAACTAAAGCAATAGATTAAGAAAACTAATAGCAATCTGTACATTGTCGGGAAGGAGGAAACTGGAAATGTTCAATTTTTAAGTAGTGGAATAATTGAGCTTCCAAGGTCATCAATCATTTGGGATGCAAACTTTTGGTGACGAGTTAAAAAATCATATTTTGAGATGCATTGGAAAATAAATAAAAATACAGTAAACCAACAAAATTCATGCTGGATATGTCATATTTTAGCCTCCTTCATTTTTGTTTTGTATGCAAGGCATCAAAGGGGTCATCACAAGATTGAAACTATTGACACCAACTAGACAACATTCACATGTGTGATGTGCCTGGATCATCATGTGTGGCAAGTGAAATAATATTCTAAAAAGACCTCAACCATCAGGAGTTTAGTGATAACTATGCAAAGGAACCAATGAAAAACAATGGAGATGCAAGAACCTTCATTTGATAAAGTTTTTTGGGGAAAAATTACCTTCCGACAAAATGGACAACTATATCCGTTGATATACAAGACTATATATATAAAGTTTTTCTTTGAATTTGTAAATTGTGATGTTTGAAACCATAATTAGGTATAATTCACAAGAAATTTATAATTTGGTAGTTTCCATTCATTCTATTTATTTTATAATATAAAATTGAGTGACTTTTTTTAGTAACACTTTACGTGAACAAATTAAATTTGGCCTCTTTTATTACAAAAAGGTTCTTAGTTTGCGATGGAATTCCATTGTTGAAGACTTCTATACTCAACAAAAAGGGAAAACAAAACAAAACAAAACAATGGACTCTAAATGGATTAATTACTTGAATGATGTTGCACATTTAACAATGGCCTTCCAGAGGGACTAACAAAATTTTGATTTACAGTTTTAAACTTTGAATGTTTTCGTTGTGGTTGAATACAATTTTCAAGTGCAAGTGAGAAGTAAAAGGCAAAAGAAGACCACAAAAGCAACTTACTGAAAGTAAAGTCTGGACATAATGCTCATCTGGTATGCAGTTGCGATGATACTTCTCCTAATTTACAATACCATTTTTTGTCAACCTTCTGTTTCTAAATCAACTACATTACAATTTACTCTTAACCAAAATGACTTACTGTTGTTTTCCTTCTAGTATCGTGGTCCGCTGGCGGCCATCGCTGCAAAAGGGAGAAAAGATAAATCTCATCATCATGAGATGATATTACAAATACTGCTTGATTATTATGGTGACTATTCGGTTTTTTTTTTTTTTTTTAAAAAAACTATGAAAAAACAGTTTCTTAAAACTTATTTTTGGTTTTCGAATTTGGCTAAGATGTTTAGGTTAATTTTTAAAAATTTAAAAACCAAAAACAAAATAGCTAAAAAAAAAAAAGAGCTTAAATTGAATTAATTACTTGATAACTTTATTCCGCACCTTACAAAATTTCTTAAAGAGAGGGAATATTATTTCATCATTCACTACAACTTCAGCATGTCTCCTCACCAAAGTAATCCACTGGAACAAAAATTCATCAATACTCAAAGACAAATATGTTATTTTACAAGTAAACAAAGAGGCTAAACCTGAGAACCCTTTCGCCATTTTTCCTGAGATATCACCGGCAACATCTCGGGATTATATCGACCTTCGTTAACATTCAAAAAACTACGCTACACAGAGAAGACAACCTGCTTAAAATCAACATCATTTCAATGCTAATACTAAAGTAGGAAAACACTTGTAAAATCATCAAAAGTTCTCATGTATCAGATTTATGACAAAAGTTCTCATGTCTACCAGACCTTCGCCTCCCCGTTCTTCAGACACCGCCGCCCAACCCCTTCTTGCAAACCGATCAGATCCACTGCCTAGCTCAATCGACTCGTTCTTCATCTCCATTTGTTGTTTAAAGGGCGGCAACGGAAGAAGCTGCCTCCGATGATAGCACGGCGACGAGTTCACACGCATTGGCGACTGATCAAAGAAGAGAGGGGAGAAAGTGATGAGATTGAGAAAGCAAGAAAGGGAAGAAATGTTGAGAGAAAACCTTCATAGGGTTTGGTAGAGAAGAAAGGAGAAAAGAGTAAAGTGTAGGGTTTGGTAGAGAAGAAAGGAGAAAAGAGTAAAGTAAGAGAGAGAAAAATTCACCTTTTTACAAAATTAAAAAAATAAAAAATAAAATAAAAAGACCTTTAATGTCGGTTCTAAATAACATGATGTTTAATGTCGGTTTTAAACCGACATTAAAGATAAAGCTTTAATGTCGGTTTAAAACCGACATTAAACATCCGCCTTTTGAAAACCGACATTAAAGCTTATTTTTCATTTTTTCCACCCGACATTAAAGACCAGATTTCTTCTAGTGGCGGCGGATGTAACAGAGAAGAATGATTGTTGACGACGGAGATGAGGATGTAAGAATTATGCGGCTGATGAACAATTAAGAAAGAGAATTTTGAAAATTATTTCCATATTCAAAAATATATTATTTGATGATAATTTAAAATAAATTATATAAGGTAACTTTTTCATTAATAATTAAGATTTTACATTAATTAAGATCATAATTAAGAAAGTTATAATTTATACAATAATGATAAATATAATGTAAATAAGGCGACATATACTTTTTAATTTCGAATTACCTATACAATTAATGTTAATCATAAGGTTAAAATTGTCCTACAAATATGTGAATTCCTAATTAAGTAAAAAAAAATTATTTTAAGATATTTGTGAGATTTCATAGTCAAATTAAATCTTTTCTCTAAATCTTTCTATATATAAAAGGATGCAAGTGGAGAAATTTTTTAGCCTCATTTTACTCTTTCATTATAACTTTTCTTTTTAGTCTTGCTTTAGTGACAATTTTGTCTTTCACATAGATTTAATGCTTATGGTCATTTTCATAATAACTTTTAATGTTTGCTTCAGTGGAAATGATTTTTTTTGAACTTTTCATCTTCTTATTATAATTTTTCTCAAAATTTAAAATTTTCTCTCCAATTAACTATGTTATTTAAATTTATCCAAACTCATTTATATTCCTCTCTCCATTTATCTTCTATTTCCCAACTATTCACACTTCCTTCCCTCATATTAACTCTTTCCTATCTCTTTCAACCTTTCAAATTCTTCCTTTTCAAATCTTTGGACATAAATATCTCATTCATTCATGTTCACAAGTCACAATAAAATGCTAAGGGTGAAAAAGAAATCAAATCATTTATGCTTGTGATATGGGTCAATTCCTTCTTTGCTTCTGATGTGAGTTGTCACAGAAATGGTCATATCCCTTATTTCTTGATATGTTTGTTGGTTCTTTATTGTTCAAAATCTTAATTGCATCAATTAATACTCTCATCCATCCACTCTAAATATGTTCTATGCTTTTCTCATTCCATTGCATCCTTGCTTTTTCTGCATATACAACCTTTTTTTACTTCATTTGGTATGTTTACCATATTCTTCATTCGCATGTCTGCTTAAGTGTATTCACATTTTAGTTATTGTCTTCCCTGACCTGTTTAGAGCTGTTGTGTTTCTTATTGCTTCCACCTCAATGCTGGTTTTAAAAGACAAAAAAAAAAAATGTTACTGTCCATTTTGTTTTTGCACTTGTTTCAGTCAAGTTAGACTTTGAAGTTGTCCATGGTATTTGTTACTTCTTTGAAAGCATATTTATAAAGAAATTCTTCCTTTCCAGGTATTTTGTTATTGCCTTCTTAAAATTGCACGTTTGAAGACATTTTGTCGTACATGAAATTCTAGTTCAGAATATAGGATGAATTTCAATCCTTTAAGGCTCTTTTTTTTTTATTTTATTTACTTGCTGGCTCTTATTTTATCCTTCACGATTTTATGGTTTTATGCAATTATAAGTGTTAATTTCAGTTATGCAATCGGTATGTCATCCCAACTTTTCTTATTTTTCTTTTCTTGTTTCTATCCGACTAGAATTCATCTAAGTTTATTTTTTGGTGTTCATTGTTTCAGGACGCTCAAGTTCAACATTTTCTCTTCTGAGATACTAGGGTTCCTTTGCATTGAATTTTTTTTCTCGTTCATTTGAATCATAATTATTTTACTATATTGTAATATTTAGTAATCTTTTGCACAAAACATGTTGTCTCAAATCATGTATGTGGACTTGCTATTAATTTTTTTACTTAATATATTCTTATCATTTACGTATCATTGATACATTACTAACATCCAATCCTTTATGAAATCTAGACTTTAGAAAAGTTTGAATTCACAATTTTATTTTAAAGTATTTCTTAGGCATATCGACTATGTAGAAATAAGTTAGGAAAACATTTTCAAAACTACATGATTTCGCGTTTCTCAGTCTTCATAGATAATAATAAGTTACAAATAATAAATGCAGAAATAAATCGAGAAAAGTAAAGAATTACGAATATGGTTATAAAAACACATGTAAAAAATAAATTTTACAAATACTTTGTAATGCATTTTATGGGGTGTTTTCAAACATTTGAAAAAGGGAATAACACTTTCAATTCAATTTGCTTTCAAATTCCAACAATAAAAAAATGTCATATAATGCATAATTTTCAAATTCAAAACAAATATCGAATTACCACAATAGATTGGATTCGAGAGTGACAAATAGAAGAGGGAACGAGGGAGTTCGATTTTGTTCTCCAAAACAGAAGTTCTTTTTTTTTTTTTTTTTTTTTTTTTGATATCTGACAAATATTTTTATTTACAAAATAGAAGAGAGAAATATTTTTGATTTACAAAATGGAAGAGAGAAATTTTTTTACTTTATAATTCAAGAGAAAGAAACAAACATATGGGAAGAATTTTCGATTTTCAACATGAAAGAGAGAGGCAAACATTTCGTCATACTCTTTGCTTTAGGTATATAGCTCTACATTTGTTTCCTAAAAAAATTGTTAACTCAAATCACATAAATTGTTTGTCCTCGTGTCATATGAGGTTTGGTTATTATGTATGAAATTTTGTCGAAAGAAAAATATGTTTGTAATTTTTTTTTAATGAACCATGTCATGTTAGGTTTGGTAATAATTTTCATGTTTCAGAATTAAGGAAGCTCTATATTTTTTTAAAACTAAGTACCAAAACCAAGTACTTAACGAACCATGCAATTGAGCAGGTTATTGGTCTTGATCTTGCAATAGATCAAGAAGACATTGCATGCTACCATACTAACCATGTTCACAATCTCCCAATGTCAGTTCCTAGTTACGTTGGAGTTACTAATGAACGACAACAAGAGGATACAACATACACCCTTTGACACTAGGCATAGAATTAGGTAGTTAGCATACTTTCACATAATCCATGAGTCCGACCTAGTCTGTCGTCAAAGTACTTGAATGGATAGAAGATATTTTGCCATTCTATGCCACCTACTTAGAACTACTACTTGGTTAGGGTCGACAAAAATCGTAGATGCTGAGGAGATGGTCGCCATGTTCCTCCACATACTGGTACACGACATGAAGAATGAGTCATTCAAAGGGAGTTTGTGCAGTCTAGTGAGACAATTTCACAACACTTCAACATAGTCTTTTTTGCAGTGCTACGCCTACATAATGAGTTGTTGAAAAAACTATAACCAGTAACAGATGTATGCACAGATCCCTGATGGAAGTGGTTTTAGGTAGGATGTTTTATCTATAGTCGGTACATGGACATGTCCCATTTGCAATCTGCATATTCACCGTTTTGCTACAATGCAAAATTGTCTTGGTGTATTAGATGACATATACGTAAAGGTGAACGTGCTCGCAATGGATCGTTCGAGATATAGGACATGGAAGGACGAAGTTGCCATAAACATCCTGGGTGTATATGATACAAAAGGTGATTTTGTGTTCATCTTAGCCGGCTAGGAAGGATCCGCAATCGACTTGTGCATCCTTGAGATTCTATTTCAAGACCTTAATGAACTAAAGGTTTCGAAGGATAACTACAACACATCCTTCCTTGTAAATATATTTTCAATTTCTGCAGTTACGACATTTGAAACGTTCAATATCCCAACAAGGTATTACTACCTATATGATGCCGGTTACGCCAATGCTGAGGTTTTTTTTGGCTCTATACAGAGGACAAAGATACCACCTACAACAGTGACGAGGTGTAGGTAATGCACCTACAACAACACGAGAGTTTTTCAATATGAAATATTCTTCTGCACGAAATGTGATTGAAAGAGCATTCAATCTATTGAAGAGTCGCTGAGCAATCCTTCAAGGAAAGTCACACTACCCAGTCCAGGTCCAATGTTGCACGATAATGACGTGTTGCCTACTGCACAACCTCATCAATAGAGAGATTATGACGAATGCATATATGGCAAAGGATTACGATGAGGGTGATTTGACGTACGCAACGACTACAGGTGATGACATTCACTACATTGAGACCTCTAACGAATGGAGTCAATAGAGAAATGACCTGGCCGAAGAAATGTTCAGTGAATGAGAGTTATGTAATCAGTAGTACCCTCAAGTAATCAATAGTACCCTTTTACGTAATTTGTTAATGATGTACACTACTTTTTTTCCATACGTTTTGATTTTTTTGTGAATGTATATGTCTAGCTATGACATCAATGAATAACTGACAAATCACTTGAAGCACAATCTATTATGTTACATACTTTCTACCTTATGTAACTCGCTTTATTAACATGTTTACGTATATTTATTAGTATGACAAGTTCTTCTCGAGCCCTTAAACACATCTGAACGAAAGAGAAAAAGTCTAACCTGGTCGAGTGCTTAGTGGAGTTGGTCTCTGTTGATGGCTGGAAGTTAGATAATAGTACCTTCAGACATGGGTACTTGGCATAACTACAAAGAATGATGATAGAGAAGCTGCTAGGATGTAACATTCAGGGTTCGCTGACAATTGAGTATCAGATAAAAACTCTAAAGAGAATGTTCCAGCCCATAGTAGAAAGAACGACTCATCATGTAGCGAGTTTAGTTGGAACGATGAATTCAAGTGCATCATCGCTAAGAAGGAATTGTTCAATTGGGTGAAGATATGTTATTCATTCTGTCAACCATTATTCGCTTATAATCGTAATAAAAAACTGATAATTTATTGAAACATTTGCACAGAGTCATCCTGCCGCCAAAGGCCTCATAAACAAATCCTTTCCCTATTACGACGACCTATCCTACATTTTTGGAAAAGATCATGCTACGGGAGCACGCATAGAGATATTCGCGATGTGGGATCAAATGTGCCAAGAGGGTACAGGGGATTTCTTGCTGATGATGCAAACGATCCGGAGATCCCTACAACGTATAGTTAGGGACTAAACATATCACATGACGACATCATGAGCACACGACTTGGTCGCTCAAGTGAAGGTAAGAAGTAAGAGGAAGTGGGGAGGCTAGACGACTAAAACTGTCAACATCATTCGCAATGCAATAGAATATGCGAAAGACCAGCTGAAGGCCATTGCAGAGTGGATGAATGTACAACATCAAGTACTACAAGAAATCGAGATTCTCCCGATGCAAAAAAAGACATCAGAAGAACAAATGTCGGGATACGCATTATCCCGAAGCCACTTTTCACACATCGGGCGAATGGCCTTTTCCCGACGCTATGATAAAGTCATCAAGAAAGAGGATGTAGGGCATCGGGAATGATAACTTCTTTCGACGTAGCATGCACGCATCAGAAACTGTCGTCAGAAATTTTTAAACATTAATTATGTCAGATAGATATTCCCGACGCATCTTGCATGCATCGGAGACGTTGTTGGGAGTAAGGAAAGCTCCTGATGCTATTTTTAGTTCGTTAAGAATGACATCGAGAGTAATGGGAGATCCCAACGCCATTAGTGATTCGTCAGGAATAACGTCGAGAGTAGGGAAATCTTCCGATGTTTTCGTGCTGCGTTGGGAGTTCCCCTATAAAATTGATATTTTAGTTCTGTGAAACACAGAATCGAAACGAAAGAGAAAAATGAGGAGAGATCATTCCACGATGAAATGAAGAGAAGAGAACGCCCAACTCTAGCCGCTGTGAGCCTGTCGTTGTCCCTCTCCCATCATCTGCGACCGCACATCTCTATTTGAGGTAAGTTTAAAATCCTAAATCTTTAAAAATGTTAGTTTAGGTTAGGTTTATTTAAATAGTTTAGGTTTTTGTTTTTTAAAATTAATTTTAAGATTTTAATGATGAATTAGTTTTAGTATATTGTTTAGGAATAGATTTTGGTTTTTGAAATGAGAATTTTGAATGTGGGTTGAAAGGAGGGGATATTTGAGAAATAGATTTGGAGAATTGAAATTTTGAATGTGTGGGTTGAATTTGAAGAGGAGGAGTGAGATTTAATTGAATATTTAAAGGGGGTGGTTGAAAATTAAAGGGGAAGGGGAAGGGGGTTGAATTGAAATTTTGAAGGGGTTTGAGGGTTTAAATTGAAATTTGAGGAATTAGGATTGAAAATTTAAGAGGTGGAGGGGGGGGGGGGGGGGGGGGGGAGGAGCAATGGCTATTATTGTGTTAAAAATTTTGTAATATGTGTTAAGATTCGTTTTGGCTATCCTGCTATTATGGTAACCTTTAGTTCAATTCTAGTAGTTTATTTCTTAGTAGTTTTGAATAACTTTGTTGTTGATTTGGGATGACTATCCCGCGATTATGGTAGACTTTTTTGTTTTGAATTTGTTTGTATTTCTGAGGGTTTGAAGAGGTGGTAGGGATAGCTTGTAAGGTAGTGTTGTTGGAAAGGGTGGGTAGGATGCAAAGATTGAAGTTGTTTGTGGTTAATAATTAGGTTGTGCTGGCTATCATGCAGTTATGGTAGCCTCTGTAGTTTGAAGTTAGTTTTAGTGAAAATTTTGAGAAATTGTATATTCAAGGGGAGTAAGTTTAGAATTGTGAGAGGAGAGGAATATGTTTCTAATCAAATCTATTTATGTTTTAGGGACTTAAATGATGGACAAAGGTTGGATGAAACTTAGGAATAATTTTTTCCTTGAGTATAGAGAGGGAGTGACCCAATAATTGCCTATAGATGAATAAGTTGTCCTTGCAAGGGATGTATGAACTTAAATTGGAACTAACTAGAAGATGTAGAATGACATCTACTGACTATTAGAATATCCCCTACTACACAGAATGAGTTTATCATGGAGAGTCATTAAGCTTTAGAGGTACAGAAAACTTTGAGAAAGGAATTAGTAGTAACCCTTTTGATGAAGAAACTAGTAGTAGATAGTTTAATGAATAAAATTATATGTTTAATATGCTGAATGATTTATAAGCCTCGATTGAAAAGGAAGAGAAAATAGAGGAACGTCGTTTGGATGATGAAATGTCGAGGAATATTGGGGTAGATATAGATGAAGATAGATAAACATATTTCAAGACTTATTGAATGAAACACGTAATGAGTTGTATCCCGGTTGTTCTGAATTTTCGTCCTTGAATTTTTTGGTTAAGGTTATGCATATGAAGTTCAGTAACAAGTCGTTCGACATGACGTTAGAACTCTTAAGAGCAGTGTTTTCAATGTGTAGTAGTATTATCCCTAGTTCACTTAAAGAAGCCAAACGAAAACTTTGTGACTTGGGCTTGGATTACAAGACTATTCACGCGTGCAAGTACGACTGTGTATTGTACTGGAAAGAGTTTGCTGATTTACAACTTTATCCTATATGTGGCGAGACTCGGTACAAGGTTAATCATAATAGAGGGAAAAGATTTTGCACAAGGTATTATGCCAATTTCCTTTAGTATGAGATTACAACGCTTGTTTGTATCGCAGGAAGAGTCCACTGACATGAGATGACATAGGGATAAATATGTTGAAACAGATGATGTGTTGAGACATCCAGTTGATGCACAAGGATGAAAACACTTTGATTCTAAATTTTCTGATTTTGCTTCTGATCCACGGAACATGCGTTTGGGGTTGACTTCAGATGGGTTTAACCCATTTGGTCAAATGAGTACCTTATACAGTATGTGACATGTTGTGTTACTTCCTTACAATTTGCCACCATGGAAATGCATGAAAGAGACAAATTTCTTCATGTCACTGCTCATACCCGGTTCTAGATCTTCTGGTAGGAAAATTGATGTTGTCTCCAACCATTGATTGAGAAATTGAAAGAGTTATGGACTTTCGAGGTGCGTACGTATGACTCTCTTATAGGTCAGTTCTTTCAGCTACATGCAACCTTGTTGTTGACGATTAATGACTTTCCGGCGTATGGTGACCTATCAGGGTGGAGTACAAAAATTATCGGGTATGTTCCATATGCATGGGTGATAAATCGTCATTGGGGATATGAGGTAGAATATCTTTCATGGGACATAGACATTATCTTTCAGAAAACCACGTGTGGCGTAGAAGTAGGCTACACGATGGAAAGGTAAAGCGTAGGGCTCCTCCAATGGTGATGAATGTGCACGAAATCTTAGAATATCTAGATTAGTTGGAGTTTCCAATTATGAGTAAACATCATTCAATAAAGGATAAGGAAAGAAAGAGAGCTCTTAATTTGACGAAGAGAAGTATTTTTTTCAAACTTTCTTACTGGTCGAGACTACTATTACGTCACAAACTTGACGTAATGCACATTGAGATGAATGTTTGTGACAATTTGGTTGTTATGTTGTTGAATATCAAAGGGAAAACCAAGGATACCACAAATGCCTGGTTGGACCTACAAGATTTGAAGATAAGAAAGGATTTACACCTTATAGAAGTTGGTAACCGATTGGTCAAGCCACACTCGAGTTACACGTTAACTAGCAGTGAACGAGTTGAGCTTTGCAAATTCTTGAAATCAGTTAAGTTTTTTTATGGATTTGTTTCCAATATATCATGATGTATGCATGAAAGAGAGGAGAAAATATCAAGACTAAAAACGCACGATTGTCATGTTTTATAACATGGATTGCTACCTATTTTTATTCGAGCATTCTTATCGAAAAACGTGTATATTGCTATTATCCAATACCGTTGTAGAGGACGAGGTAATTGGTGAGTTCGAAAATTTCAAGCAAAAAGTATGACTCTTAGGTGCGTTAAGTCTTCTTACTATATCACAGGAAAAGAAACACCTCTTCCATTAGTACATACTCAACAATGTAGACGAAATATCGAAGTATCACAAGTAAGCATTCCTTATCTTCTGAATTTTTAGGTATAGTTGTTGAGTATTTGTTATACATTGTTGTTACACAAATTAAACTCATAATCATCCCCGTCAGGAAACATTTGAGGCTAATACGTCGACATGCTCAAAATGTTATGAATTTGTATAAAAGACATCAACAGGGATTTCCTGAATGGTTTCGAGCACAGATATATAGCAAGTTTTCGTGTGACATGTATGCACTAACGTATTTAAGCACGTGAATGTGTATAATCGTTGTCACATTGATTTTAGGCTACAGAACTGCGTGAGTTTGAAAATCTATCTCATGAATTCTTCTCACTTGCGATGGGACCATCATTTGACGTTCGTTATTACAATGAATGCATCGTGGATAGACTGAGATTTCACAGATCAAAACTTGATTTTTGACACACTACACAAAACAGTGGACTGATGGTCATTAGTGAAAGTGATGCAAATGAAAGTGGCGACAATAATTTCTACGGTGTTCTGGACGAAGTGTTGCACGTTCAATATCCATTGGAAAGAAATGTCTGGCTATTTTAGTATAAGTGGTATGACATGGACGTCAATAAAAGTCAAAGAACACACGTTGAACTAGAGTACAAATCTCTCAACATGTCTCGCTTTTGGTTTGTCGAGGAACCTGTAATTCTTGTGATGTAAGCATATCAAGTTTTTTATCTAGATGATCCAAAAAATGGTAGCAATTGGAAAGTTGTGCAAGTCGTCCAGAATAAGCATATATAGGATATGCTAGAAGTAGACGAGTTGAGAATGAGCACCTGAATGTACTAGAAATCATCGACAGCCATCGAGTGGATGAACACATCGAGGTGACACTCTGTGCAGGACTGACGTTGATCCCACAATTGTTGAAAGGCCGATTGTGCATCATGTCATCGACGGCGTGGATGAACACTTGTCACATGCAAGTGGAACAAGCAACAACGATGAATTATAGTGACGAACCACGTACCCACATATTTATGTAGCTTATATATTTCGATGCTAGCTATGTGTTCATATTTGCGTATTGAATGTTTGTTTTTTATGTCCACAGGCATTATGTCATCATTCCCACGCACTAATTTCTTCAAGATGGATGCCATGTTCCTCGAGTTTACAGAGAATCTAAATAACCTTGTGAGGTCTTGCAGGTGAGCGACAATTCGAGTAAGTCTAATAATGGTATACATTTTAACTTAGGATTATTTCAAGTTTTCTTCTAACATTATATGTTCTTATAATTTATTGAGCAGAGTTGTCTTCTTAACCATCTGCGACTCTGACTCATAGGAGACGTGTGCAGTCTCAACTCTTAGAGTTGGAGTGCTACGTTGCCGTTAATGGGTGGATTCCAATGACGATCACCCCTAAGTGTGGAGAAGCCTATTTTCTCACACTCCGTTCGCTTCATCCAGGCAATAGGCGTGTGTGTGCGAAAGACATTTTTCGTCCGCTGCCTTAAATGGACAGACGTAAGCAGAGAATACATCGAGGTGGTCAAGGGCGACCTTCAGGTAAGTCCATTAACATTTATGATTTCATTCGAAACATATTTAAGTTAACCAAGCTAATGTGTTGTTTTTCTAATGTGTAGCGGTTTTTTATGCTTGATTTGAATGATCAAGCAATGAATAGGTTCGTTAAGCATCAAATGCTTAACACCTTTAAAAAGTTTAGGGGTGACTGTCACATGCACTTCACAAAGTACAGCGACCCTAAGGAGGCTCACTACTTGAGTCGTGCATTCCAGGTGAGCAACTGAACCCTTTGTCATAGTTAATTATGATTTCAACTTTTAATATGTATAATAAATAAACAATATAATTATTTTCATGCATGAGCAATCATGGACGAACAAGGCTGCTAGACAGAACCAGTCTTATAATCAAAGCAGCGGGTCGAAGTCGTTTCTACGACAGCATGAGCTCGTTGAGAAAAGAGGGGAACCAATTGACCGTGTGAAGTTGTTCCCGCAAACATACGTTCGAGATGGGACGTTCGTGTCCAAGGCTGCGGAGGATATGCATGTAAGTTATCCAATCAACACTTCTGGTCTTATTTGTCCTCTTTAAAATATAATATATTTCTTACTTAGTAAGATAGTTTCTAAATTTTGTTGCAGCATCAAATGCTAGAACTTCAGTCTCAGCCTACCCTAGAGGGTAGTCAGCCACACTCTGGAAATGAGATATGCGAGATGGTGTTAGGTAGACGATCGGGTTACTCAAAAGGCCTTGGTTGGGGACCCAAGCCGAAGGCCTACAAGACGACTAGTGCGAGCAATTCGACGACATCATGTCCGTAGTCCACAGTAGAGCTTCATTTACAGGCTAAGCTTGATTAAGCTATGCAACAAATTGAAGAACAAATAAGAAATCATGAAGCGTTAGTATCAGAAGTGGAACAAATGTGGAAGCTGATAGATGACATGACTCGAGCACAACAAGGACCACCACATGATCCTAGCTTTGCGGTTCGTATATGTGTTTCTATTATTCTTAAGTTTTTGACATGATAGTATACAGTGATGATATGCATATATATGTACTAAAATTAGCCACTTTTATATCATTGTAAGACCCACGGTGTAGAATGGGGTACGAGACTCGTTAGAAGACGTACGACTTTCTTCGTGCTTTTTTTTAACGAGGAATACTTTATATTTGTATTATGAACCCTGTTACATTTTTTGAACTTCTTGTATTATGAACCTTGTTACATTTTTTGAACTTCTTTGTATTATGAATATTAAATTTTTTGTTGAATTTGTGTTTGTATTTCGTAATTTACTAATTTATTTTGAATTCTCTTTAATTGAATCGAAAATGAATGTGAATATTTCAAGAAATAGAGACTCGATTGAAAAACATTATAGAAAAATATTTCAGAAAAAAAATAAAATTTACATATTTAAAATATAAAAATTACATATTAAAAATATTTTCTGACGCAGTACAAACATCGAAAATATGCTGCAAACGTCACGTCGGATATAAACACGTTGGAAGTAGTTATTCTCGACGCATGAATGATGTTAGAACTGCGCACGTCGGGAATTACTTATTACGGACGCAGAAAGGAACGTAGGGAAGACCGTCGGTAAAGGTGACGTTGGGAGAAGGTTATTCCCAATGCCTTGTTGGTGACACGTTTCCTCTAACGGTCTTCTCGACGTTCCTTTCTGCTTCGGAAATTTTTTTCTGACATCTTTACCACTTTTGCTGACTTTTTGATGCGTCGGGAGTCTCCCCGGTTCTTGTAGTGAAGTAGAGGACGACTACAGTGCAGAAATCATGAAACAATAGCAGGGAATCCTTGAATTAAGTAATTGCCATAGGGTGTGGCTCATGCGGATAATGGGGCACAATGTGCATGATATGAAAGCATTCTTGCGGGTACCCAACGAGCTTAAATTGGACTCTGTACCATGATGCTGGAAGATAACGTTTGATAGATTGTCCACTTCAGTCGTTTCTTCCTTCTGTCTAATCATCTGATTTAATGTATTTGTCTTGATTCCTTAATCTACTGTAAAAGATTGTGGTACAAAGCTTATATATATTAATGAATTTATGTTCGGGTAAATGCGAATTGGAAATATTTTTTGTGCCTTGCTTTATTACCAAAGTAACAAATCGCAGCGATGTATGCTTAAACTAGTATGGAGCACAATAACCTAATTTAATGATGTAAGCATTCTGTTGAGGTAGGTCCAAATTTAATCAATTAAGGATCCTAAGTAAGCAATGTTAATAATGTCAGTCTGTAATTACATGTTTTTCAATACATATGTACGCCAAAAAAGTAGTGAAAAGTAACGTTTCAAGCTAAATTTGTGAAATAAACGTCGTAATTAATTAAGAAGATTAAAGAAAATAATTTTAAGAAAAATAGTGTATTTCATGGAAAATATGTATGCATGAAAAAAAGATTAGTGCAACACAAGCTCGAAAGCTTAATTTATGATATATATTTATGAACGTCGTAAGTTTATTAGGATTTTTTTTTTAATTTGATGACCATACATATGCATGAAAAAAATCGTGAAAAATCTACGATTGAGTTCCTGGGTTTATTAAATGAATATCATAATTACAAATATTTAATAAAACCAATTTAAGAAAAATGTATATTGTATGTATAGTATATATGTTAAAAAATGTAGTGGAAAACCCATATTATAATAGTGTACACTCCAAACACAACTTATAATAACATAAATTATAATAGTCTGCACCCCAAACACAAACTATAATAATCTGCACCTCAAACGTTGACTATTATAACACAGAGTGCTATAATAGTCACGCATAATATTATAACACAGAGTATAATAGTCTCTTCAGTATAGACTATCATAACATAGATTATAATAGTCTGTGCCCCAAACACAGACTATTATAATACTCATACTATATTATAAGTCATACCTCATCCCAAATGCCCATTTTGGTTTTGGTTAGAGAATATCATCTATCTACCATGCAATTGGAACTTCGACTCAAATTTAAAATGGTGAATTGGATTCAACACCTATTTGACCATCTATGAAATCCAAGTCTAAGTCTAAGTCTATGAAGTATCTTTAAAAATCTAAGCATGTATTTGGGATTGCTTTTGGGAAAATAGAAGCAATCTTTTTTTGCATTTGGTAAAACATATTTAATTAAAATCAATTTTAAAAACATCTTAATTCCACGCCTACTTCAAAAGCAAAATCATACCGGCTTTTAAATTGAAAAACTTACATACATGTAACAAAATACCAAACTATTTACAGCCCGTATAACAAAGTCCATAAAGTTAGCCATTTTTTTAATATTCCAAGTTTGCCCTTCCATCTTTTTCTCTTCCTTGCGATGAAATCATCTTCTTCCTTCTGCGATTTCTTTCATCTTCCTCCTCATGCGATTTCTTTCATCTTCCTCCTCATGCGATTTCTTTCATCATCTTTCTTCTTTTCCTCTTCTTCTTTTCTGCGATTTTTTCCATAATCTTTCTTATTTTTCAAATTTTTTTACGTCGTTAAATCTTTCCATCGTTTTTCTTCTTTTTCTCTTTTTTTTTTTCCGCTACGATTTCTTTCCATCGTCCTTCTTTTCTGATTCTTTTTTACATCATTTAATCTTTCCATCGTCTTTCTTCTTTTCTTTTTTTTTTTCCTGTGATTTATTTCAATCGTCTTTCTTCTTTTCCTCTTCTTTTTTACGTCGTTTGGATTTGGATAACCAAATCTAAATGACCGTGTACAAAAAAATAACAAATCTAAAAAATCGTGTATAAAAAACATTGAAAAAAATCATTTAGATTGGAGTAGCCAAATGTAAACGATCGTGTAAAAGAAATAAATCATCGGTAGACAAATCTAAACGATCGTGTACCAAAAGAATTAAAAAAACTCATTTAGTCAAATCTAAACGATCGTGTAACTAGACAAATCTGAACGATCGTATAAAAAAAATAAACGATCGTGTAGCAAAAGAATTTTAAAAAATCGTTTAGCCAAATCTAAACGATTGTGTACCAAGTTTACCCAAATCTAAATGATCAAATCTAAACGATCGTGTAACTAAATTTAAACGTAACCAAATTAAACGATCGTGTAACAAAATTAAACGATAGAATTTAAAAAATAAATTGTAGCCATATCTAAACGATCGTGTACCAAACAATAACCAAATCCAAATCTAAACGACCGTATAACCAAATTTAAACTTAACCAAATTAAACGATCGTGTAACAAAATAAAATGATATAGAATTGAAAAAATAAATTGTAGTCATATCTAAACAATCGTGTACCAAACAATAGCCAAATCAAAATCTAAACGACCGTGTAACCAAATTTAAACTTAACCAAATTAAACGATTGTGTAACAAAATTAAACGATACAATTGAAAAATAAATTATAGTCATATCTAAACGATCGTGTACCAAACGATAGCCAAATCTAAATGATCGCAAACATATTATGCGCACGTTGTTGACGGCGTAGTTGATAGGGCATTTTTGGTATTTTATACGGTGAGCCTCTGGGCTTTTTCCATTTTTGAAATTGTTCTATACAATGTAAATATTTTACCGCTTTTTTATATTTCTGGAAAGACCCCTTTTAAATTATCCTAAAATCAAGTATATTTTTCTATTAATTTTTCTTTCAATTATTTTAAAAGTTATAATAATCTCAAAAAAGTCATTAAACCTCTCGATATATACATATGTATAGTTAATGGGAACTTAGGTGAATAAAAACATAATCTAAGGCTCCAAATGTTTTGCCTTGCTTATGTCTAAGCTATTTTTCCTAGAATGTTTTTAATGAAAAACAAGTCTAATTATTTGACCCATTTGATATTACAATTAACTTTGATGTATTAATATAATAGAAATGAAATCAAATAAAAGTAAACCATTCATGAAAAATGAGCAAAGATATTCTTGGTGCCATACATGAAAATCTTAGGATGTGTTTAGAATGCATTTTGAAAGTGTTTAATTTAAGAAATAAGTTAGCTTTGGAAAAAATTGAAGTGATTGACAAACTCTCATAATAGCTTTTGAAAAGTATTTTTAACCATTTTTTTTCAAGTGAGTTTAAATAAAAATGAGTTCTTTTGAACCAAAAAAAAGAAAAATTCTCAAGTTAATCAAAACCGAACCTTAATATGTTTCTTTAGGATAGTTACGTATTTGAAACCCACAGCGAAGAATTTAGCTATTGGTAAAAGAAAAATAAAAACAAAGCAATAGATAATGGAAAACGTTATAAAAATAAAAATAGATAAAAGATGAAAAAAATGAAATAACTTTATATTAATTACTAATGGAAATGATCAAGAACATCACTAGCAAAAAAAAAAAAAAAAAAAAAAAGAAATCTGTAAAATTAATAAAGAAAGTTGTTAGAATAAAATATTTTAAATGTATATAATAGATTAATCCAAAATCATTATGTCAAATTGTCAAGAATAAGTCCCTACAAGAAAGGGGCTTTTTTGATTGTTTGAGAGGATAGTCCTTTTACAATGGGCTATTGAAAAGAAAAAAAAAAAAAAAGAGAAAAATCCCTAAAAAGAAAAAGGGTAATTATAATAGGTAGCAAATTTTAGAATAATTATTAAGTATGTAGCAATATTTTAAAAAAATTGCAAATATAGCAAAGTCTATCAGTGATACACTTCTATCGTTGATAGACTCTTATGGTTTATCAGTGATAGACCAACATTTGCTACATGGTCTATCGGTGATAGACTCCTATCATTGATAGATTTTGCTATATTTGCAATTTTTTTAAAATGTTGCTATATACTTAATTATTTTGAATATAATTGCTACATTTGCAACTATCCCAAAGAAAAAAAGGGGTAAAATATACGTTTCCTCTTTTTTTTTTTTTTTTTTTCGCGCATTGCCATCGTTCGTCTGAAGGGGTCTGAAGAACGAAAGGGGCTGCTCTGAAGAACGAAAATCCCTTGTCCCTAGCTCTCACGATCTCTGTTCGTCTCTTTACTGCCGATGGCCATTCTCGACGACGGTCGTTCTATCGACGACCGTTCAACCGAAAAACAGAGCGAAAAATCCCTCCCTCTCTCGATGGCTGTTCGACCGACGACGACGACAACGTCTCTCCTGGTAAGTAACATTCTCTATTTCTCGAATTTCTCCTATTTCATTGTTAAGATAGTGATAGTGTCGGTAAGTAACGGTTGAAGTTTGTTGTTGTCATAAAGAAGAGGCTTAGAGAAACCATTATTAAAATTTATAAGGTTAAGAAAGAGAAAGAACATAAGTGTTGTTGGACAGTTCACCGGCCTTGTCTTGCTCTAATCTACCATAATGTTGTGCTTTGCAACAAACATAAACACTTAACAACTTGATGTGTTTCTTAAATCAAAATTTCTCGTATGTATGATTGTTTAGGTTTTGTGTAGAACTGATTTGTGAACTTTTTGTTGCTTGTCATTATGTTTTCTATAATGAAAGTTTCCTAAAGAAAGTTGCCAGCAATTTGAATTTTTTGTTGCTTGTCGGTTGTGTTTGCGAAGTCATATTTTTGCGCCTGCCCGATATCAACCTTCCTTTGTCTGCTGAGCGCAAGTCACCGCAACAATGGACTGGCTGGAAATTTCATGGGATGAATTACATATAAAGGAGCATGTTGGAGCTAGTAATTTCACATCTTGTCATATCTGCTCGTATTAAATTTATAAACAGATGGCCGATTCTGAACTTTTCCCTTTAATGTTCTTTCATGCTCATTTGGTACAGTGCATCATGCTGAATGGCATGGATCGGTTAGTCTCTTTTATCTTATCTCTAACTCATGGTTCAACATTCATGTTCAGTTCATAGTGCAACAAGTTCCAACAGACAACTTTTAATCTAATATTTCATTACCTTGTTTATTTTCTATGGAGAATTGTTAGATGGAATGCTAGTTTTCTTTTGGAGTTGTCAGCTTTTGGAGCCATTGCAGAGCCCTCTACCAAATTGCTTGGTATAATAAGTACATATCTGGTATTGCAAAATACTATGTTCACTCATTCATATTCCTGAATAAATGTGTAATCATGGGATAATTATTTGGCTGTGTATGTTAGATTTCCTTTGGGGCAATACCAAATGTGAGAACCAAAGGGAGAGCATCAGTATGTGTTGCTAACATTCTAAATCATTTGCAAAGAGAGGAGCCTGTTAACTCAAATGATGTAAATGTTGAACTTGAAGGCATGCCGTTCTCTCTTTCTTTTCAATTTCCTTTAAAGAATTTATGAAAGGATTGATTTATTCATTTTATTTCAGATGGTTGTGTAAGAGATAAATACACCTATTCTTATGGATAGGGAGTTCTTGTACTGATTGTTAACATCTATGGCTATTCAGCATGTTGTAGTTCTTGTACGGATTGTTAGAGTGGCTGCTTTTATATGGTGGACAAGACGTGATATAGATCAAAGCAATGTCTGTCTTTATTAAATCTTTCGCATTTTCAACCTCAAATCTTGAGCTACTTCTAAATGACATACCGTCACTTCTTATCTTGCATTTGTAGTGCCCTAACTGCGGAAATAAATTTCAAATATTCAAGTAGTTGTCGCCTGCACAAGCATTGGAATGTATTATGAATTTTGTTCCTGAATGTGGATCAATTTTTATGTACATGTGCGGCCGTTGAAATAAGAGAGTATCGGTATTGTAGCCGAAGAGCTCTCTTCCTTTGCCTGTAATTCTTAAATTGTTGCGACTAATCTTTGCAGTATGTCGATATTTTGGGTGAATTGCTGCAAAAACTTACGAGTGTATGTTTCTTTATAGTTTGTTCATGACTTTTATAGCAATGGACTAATTTGTGATTGGATGAAGTACTTGATAAATGTAGAATGTTAACTCCATTACTTAGGTTGTTCAGGTAGTGGAGAGTTCTTTATTAGTTTTATGTTGTCAACTATTAATGTTTTCTATATATTCTTCCCCAGTTATTTTGAATATGGGTAGTTAACTTGATTTGATTCCTTTATTGTTTGTTCTCTTTTTGAAATCACAGTTTAAGGAAATGGGCAGAAGAAGTAGGCCTACTGAATCTTTTAAGGCGTCTGACCAGGCTACAGAGAAGAAGAAAGGATTGGTTGAAAATAATACTAACTTTAACATTCACATCAAAATGACTTGGAGCATTGAATAACCAAAACCAAATTCAAAAAAGTTACCCTATTTGGTATTTCTCCACCTACCTTTACCCTATTAGTCGTATAATCGGACTAACGACTCAGGAAAGCGATATGACATATAGTTCCTTGTTAAAAGTACCACACACTCTTATGGTGAGTCGTGACAATGTGGACAACCTTACAAGTATGTTTTAAGGTTGTTAACGTTAGGGTTTTTTTTTTTTATCATTACATAATGTGTGTTTAATATAACTATCGTTTCATTGACCACGAAATGTAGAGAAAAAAATGATTTTGACAAAATGCGAAAGTTTGACCAAATTCCATTAAGATCACAAAACATAGGCAACAACCCAAACAACAAACTTAATCGTGAAAAAAACGATGGACTTTTTAGATCATTGCCATTAATCTATTGTTTTTCATACTATGATTGTCATCTTTAATTTTCACATAAACACTTAAATTTTCAGTTAAATTCTATATATTTTTTAACTATCTTTTCAGTTTGATTATTTGAAACATTGTTAGAAAATGGATAATAAGACAGAAATCTTCTTAACAAAAATAAGGTTCACAGACTTAATTTCCAAATTTGGTTTTAAAACAAAATTAAAATGTTTATAGTCCTTAACTACAAAAAAAAATTAACAATATTAAAATTTATCAAATCCAAACAAACATAAAACCATAGTTAAAATGAAACAAGTCTTATAACATGTACGTGGATAAAAATAGAATAGTATTTTAACCTATTAAATTAAACATTATTATTAAAAATGTAGCGAAAGCTCAAAATGCTAACAAAATATTTAGAAACAATTATCCCTATGATGATCATTTCAAATAGATTCAAAGCCTTGATTAAATATAGCAACAAAAGCATCCATTTCATCTCTTTCCTTAACAACACCAATCTCCATTACCACATCACTATTTCTACTATCAGTTAAGGAAAAAAAATATGGTGATTCAGCTGACAAAATCTCCACTTTCTTTGGCTTTCCAAATCCAAAATCAGCATTATAAACTCCAAATCTTGGTGAACCAGCTAGAGAAACGCCTTGGGCTTTAGAATAATCAAATGTCAATTGACTCATTATTGATCCCCAATTCTCACAACCATTTAAAGCTTGATCATCCAAATTTCTAATACCTTTTAAAATCTGATCACAAGCCAATATTATTCCATTTTCACTCAAAAGTCCAAATCTTTCCAGTCGAACAAACCCAGCAACCAAACAATTCCCAAAGTAATTCAATGGCACTTGTGGTTTTAAACGAATTCTTGCATCAGCTGCAAACACAAACCATAATTCCCCTTCTTTTAAACCTTCTAATTTGGCTGTACAAACACAAAGATAAGCTGTTGCTATTGCAAATGAAGATATGTGAGAAGAAGAAGAATCAAAAATTTCATTTTCGATCTTCTTGTTCAAGATCCATTCCTTTAGGTTTTGAATGTTTTGGTGTGTGAATTCTAAAGTGCTTCTAATTAAACCATGTTTTGTTTGGGGGAATTTAAGGTTTAAGCTTTTATTGTTGGGTCCTTCTACTTCTTGCCATGCTTTTGCATAGAGTTTTGCAAGATCTTTTGGATCATTTATAACTGACCTATCATATAATGGCATTTGCTTGGAGATTGGTACAAAGGATTCTTCAATGCAAATTTGAGCCCATGATTTGATGAATGAAGTTGAGCTTCTTCCATCTAAGATTCCATGGTGATGGGTTATTCCAATGGAAAAACCTTTGTTCTGAAATTTAGTTACCTATATTGAGAATATAAATAATTAATTAATTGTGAGTGTATAAATATAACAATCAAGTTTAAAGTAATTACATATATTATACAATGCAAAATAAGTTTTATATATAGAAAACATTGGAATAATCTATCACTAACAATAGTCTATCATTAATATTGAGAAGGTAAATGATTAAGTAATTGGTACAATTGTAAGTATTCCAAAATTTATATTTGGCTTTTAGAATTTACCAGTGATATATAGACGATGTCACTAATAATATTGTATCAGTGAAAGAAGTTCTATCACTAATATTTTACTATATTTGTAATTCTTTTAGCACTTGTAATTATAATAGTTATATTCATTATAATAGTTCTTATAATTACTTGTAATTAAATAATAACTTAATGGGTTAGTATTTAACCATGCATTTAAGTGTTTAATGCAGTACCTATTTTCTTCCTTTCAATTTAGTCGTTTAAAATGTTTCAATTTAGTTTTTTTTTTTTTTTTATTTCTTTTTTGTTTCTCAATTTAGTCTATGATGGTTAGTGAATAATGTCAAGAAAATTTTTAGAAAGGAAAAGAAAAAGGCTATCTAAGCAAACAAAAAGTTGAAATTTCAACTAATTTCTTAGGAACAAAATAGGGAGAAGAAATTAGAAACTTCCCTTTTTTAATGACTTTTCTTTTCTTTTAAATGTTTTCTACCAAATGTACTAATCAATAATCTCAATGATATAAATATAGTTTAAAATAATGCTTACTAATTAAACTTTTTCTAAATTTTGGTTCTTACAATTTTTCCACAAATACCCATTGAAATTGACGTTTTATATATCAATATTTTCGTCAAAAGTTTCATATATTAAAACTTCAATATTTTTCATTGCTTTTGATATTTTAAACCTTGAGGTGAAGCCATCTATTGTGCAACCTCACAAGCATCTAATAGAAATATGGCATGTGACATTTTTAATTTTTATTTTAAATGATCATTTTAATTCTTTCTTTTTTTCGAGTGTAAAGGAGGGAAGAGTATTCGATTAATTGTACCTAATCATTATTCGTATGTATGTAATTTCTGAAAAGTTTATCTTCTAAAATTAAAATATATTCAATTGATCAAAGAATGAAATCAAGAACTTTTAGAAGAAGTTTGGTTCAAGGAGTTTGTTATTATAACCTTAAGTTATGATAGTTGGATTTATAATAACGTTCAAATTGAGGCTTAGATTATAATTTTAGTTTGGTTAAATAATATATGTTTGAGTTGTAAATTGTTTTAGTTTGAAAAATAATAGTAAATATTGCAACAAAAATATTAAAAAACAATGAATAATAAAATTTTAGATTTTATTATTAATAGAATTTAAAAATTGTCTATATTTATAGATAAATCAACAGTTTTGTCATTTGCGATAAGTTTTCTGAAAATTTTTATCGAATTGATAAATTAAATACAAATATAATTTGTGTTCATAAAATTTCCGACCCAATCAAACAAAGTCTATTTTAATTCCCAAACATTTTATTCTCATCCATTTTATTTCCAACCATACATAAATTTCTACAAACAATTTTGAAAAACTTATATATATATAAAAAATGTTAAATTAGTAAATAAAATAAGTAATTATGATTTTCAAATAGGTAAACATATCTATATTTATGTTTTAGATTAGTGATATTTAGATATTGATTCAATCATGGAAATATGTACATGCAGATGCAAATCTGATACTATATTATTACATACTTAAAGAATTAATGGTTAAGAACCTGGATAGCAATAACTGCAGCACGGTCATGAGAGACTGACAATTGAGGAACAAGAGGATGAAATTCTGAAACTTCCCGAAGCCCGTTACCAGAAAGATGATAAAAATCACTATCGGACTCTGCCACCGTCATGGAAATCCCATCGCCTTCGACAAATTCAATGATGGGTGTATCGGATTGCGATGGCCAAACGAGGTTGCCAGCCAAAGGAAGGTAGTGACGAAGAGCAAGAGACAGAGAGCTCTTGAGCTTCGGAACAATGACATCGTGAAACGAGATCTCATTCGATGGAAATTCGTAGAAAAAAAGACGTTGGGTTGGAAGAAACCTTAGCCACAACAAATCAAAGAAAGTGAGGGGAAGAGATGAGGGCGCCGCCGCCGTCGGAGGAGGAGGGATTTTGCAGACGTCAATTAATTTTAGAGAGGAAAAGTTAGCCATCAAAATAAAAAGAAAGTGGGGATAATTGATTAGATTTTTTCAGAACTTTGGGGGTGCTCTTCTAAATGTCCAAAATGACTGAAAGAACATACAAATGACGGCCAATTTGACTTTCATCTTTGCTTCTTACTTGTTGAAAAATTTCAAAAATATCTCTAATATCATTCGTATGGAATACACCGAGAACTAATAAAATATTTATAAAATATAACAAAATTTTGAATCTATCACCGTTAGAATTTGAAATTTTAATATATTTTTAACCGTTTTTTCCTTTAGGATAATTTTTTTAGTATAAATGTTTATCGCATCTGATTTTAGTTCATATTTAGTTGTCCTTTCACTGTAGGATTATCTATTAAATACAAGAGAGATTGGTTTGATATTTTTGGAAAAAGTAAAATCATTTAAAGAAAACTGGATGATATTCACATGGGGGAGAAGAAGACTACGGTGAAGAAGAGATTTTTGCAAACTCTAATTTTTGGGTACAGATAGGTGTGGGCCAGAATTCACGTGGGTCACTAAAGAAATTGTCGTTGCTTGTTCACCGTGGTCACCCACCATCGTCCCTTCGTCGTGGGTCACTGGCCTTCTGCCGTCGCAAAATAGGAATTTTATGGTTGAGGTAGACGGTGGGCTTTTGTGCTTTCGGAGAGACGAAGACAAAAGTGTTGGGAGAGTGATTTTTTGTTTTATTAATTATTTAATGAAAAGGGATTATTGGGAAATTAAAAATAGAGGGAAAAAATTAAAGGAGTTGGACACATTTTCTTTTCTGTTGGATATAAATGATCTTTTACAGATAAAAATTACCTGCGTCACTAAATAATAAAGTTTTTTAGTTTTGACGTTTTAGGGATTTTTATATCACATAATGTGTGTTTCGTACCACTACTATATTATTGACCACAAAATATAGAATAAAAATGATTTACAAAAAATATAGAAGTGAGTATATATTTCATTACTGTTACAAAACGTAGACAAGAACCCAAGCAATCAACTTTACCGTCAAAAGGGGCCAGACTTTTTAGATCATTGTCATTAATTTATTGCTTTCCCCTAAAGTGAACATGCCCCTAAGTTATATGCTTTTTACCCCTTTTTCTTTTTTCTCTTCATCATCATCCTTTTCTTATTACAAACATTTTGATTTTCAACTAATTGAATTTTTTATTTATTTTATAAACTATAAAACATTGGTAGAAAATAGATAATAAAACAAAGACTCTTCTAAACAAAAGTAGTGTTTACAAACTTAATTTCAAAACAAAAATGTTTATAATCCTTAACTACAAACAAATTGGCAATAAGCAAATAATGGTAAAATTTATTAAATCACTCATACATAAAAGTACCATTACTAAAATGAAACAAGTCTTACAAAATACAAAAATAGCATAGTACTTTTAACCTCTATTAAATTAAACATCATTATTAAAAATGTAGCAAAACTCAAAAAGCGGACAAATTAATCTTTGGAAACTCCCAATCATGATGATTTCAAATAGATTCAAAGCCATGATTAAATATAGCAATAAAAGCTTCCATTTCATCTTTTTCCTTAACAACACCAATCTCCATTACCACATCACTATTTCTACTATCAATCAAAGAAAAAACATTTGGTAATTCACTTGACACAATCTCCACTTTCTTTGGCTTTCCAAATCCAAAGTCAACATTATAAACTCCAAATCTTGGTGAACCAGATAAAGAAATGACTTGTGATTTTGAATAATCAATTGTCACTTGGCTCATCCTTAACCCCCAATTCTCACACCCATTTAAAACTCCATCATCCAAATTTCTAATAGCCTTTGAAATCTCATCACAAGCCAAAATTATTCCATTTTCACTCAAAAGTTCAAACCGTTCAAGTCGAAGAAACACACCAACCAAACAATTCCCAAAGTAATTCAATGGCACTTGTGGCTTTAAACGAGTTCTTGCATCAGCTGCAAAAGCAAAACATAGTTTCCCTTCTTTTAAACCTTCTAATTTGGCTGTACATACACAAAGATAAGCCGTTGCTATTACAAATGAAGATATGTGAGAAGAAGAAGAATCAAAATTTTCATTCTTGCTCTTCTCTTTCAAGATCCATTCCTTTAGCTTTTGCATGCTTTGGTGTGTGAATTCCAAAGTGCTTCTAATTAAACCATGTTTTGTTTTGGGGAATTTGAGGTTTAAGCTTTTGTTGTTGGGTCCTTCCAGGTCTTTCCATGCTTTTGCATAGATTTTTGCAAAATCTTTTGGATCAGTTATAACTGACCTATCATATAATGACATTTGTTTGGGGGTTGGTATAGAGGATTCTTCCATACAAATTTGAGCCCATGATTTGATAAATGAAGTTGAGCTTCTTCCATCTATGATTGCATGGTGATTGGTTATTCCAATGGAAAAACCTTTATTTTGAAATTTAGTTACCTATATATTGAGGATATAAATAATTAATTAATTGTCGCAATGCAAATATAGCAATCATGTTTGAAGTATTTACATATACAATACAATGAAAAATAAGTCAATTACTAATAATAGTCTATCGTTAATATTAAGAATATAAATGATTAAGTAATTGATACACAATTGCAAGTATTCCAAGTTTTATATTTGGCTTTCAGAGTCTACCAGTGATTTATAGATGATATCACTAATAAAAGTGCATCACTAATAATATTCTATCAGTAAAATGAATATATGATCGCTAATAGAGAAATCAATTACGATAACATCTATCACCAAAGAATATTTTACTATATCTTTAATTCTTTAACGATACGGTTATTATACACTACTTATAATTTGACCATAAAAGTTATATTCATTACAATAATTCTTATAATTATTAATTAAATAATACCTTTTAATGGGTTAGTACTAATTAACCATGCATTTAATGTGGTACATATCATTTTTCCTTTCAATTTAGTCCTTCAAAAAGTTTGCATTTAGTATTTCCTTTTTTGTTTGTTTTCTCAATTTAGTCTATGATGGTTGGTGAATAATGCCAAGAAGATTCTTTAGAAAAAAAAAAAAGGAAAAAGGCTATCTAAGCAAACAAAAAGTAGAAACTTCCCTTTTTCAATGACTTTTCTTTTCTTTTAAACGTTTTCTACTTAATGTACTAATCAATAATCTCAATAATATAGATAGAGTTTAAATAATAAATTATTTAACATATTTGAAAATAATGTTTACTAATTTAACTTTTTTTTTTTTTTTTTTTTAACTTTTGGTTTTTCTCATTTTTCTGCTAATATCCATTTAAATCGATGTTTTATTCATATTTTTATCTAAATTTTTATAAAATTAAAATCTCAATATTTCGATTAATTTTGATATTTAACTTTAGGGAGCCATCTCATTACCACCCAATAGAAATATGACACGTGGCATTTTAATTTTTTCAAACAATCTTTTTTTATCTTTTCTTTTAGTATGAAAGAGAGAATATTCATTTAATTGCACCTGATAATAAATTTCTGAAAAGTTTATCTTCTAAAATTGAAATATGTTAAATACAAAGAACGAAATCAAGATTTTTTTAGAAAACTATTAAATTAAAGAGTTTGTTATTATAATCTTAAGTTATTATAGTTGGATTACAATAGTTTCTGTTTGATATTTAGATTATAATTTCAGTTAGGTTTAAAATAACATATGTTTGAGTTATAAACTGATTTAACTTGAGAAGAAATAGTGAACATTGTAGCAAAGATCAAAAGGATAATAGAATATAAAAGAATTTAAACTATAACAAATTAAAGTTCCGTTCGTATTGACTTAAAAGAAAAATGTTTTTCAAAAAAATTATTTTTGTTTAAACTTATTTTTATAAAACATTATTTAAAATAAATTTAAAATCTTATTTTGAGTTACTTTTAAACATTATAGTCTTTTAAAATAATTTATTTTTTAAAATTAAATATTGAAAATGGGATTCAAATACAAATTTTATATTATTTCATGGGAAGGAGGAATGATATATTTTCACCATATTTGGTGTTAAGTTTTTGATGTTGGGAATGATAATATTTATTCTAAAAGCATTTCACATTCTCTTTCCATGGAGTTTTTCATAACCTTCCAAATAGGTGAGTTCTCTCTCTCTCTCTCTCTCTCTCTTACTTTTTCTTTTTTTGGTTTTATTTATTTTTTCTTCTTCCTTCTTATTATTTAATTCAAACAATTTTATAAATATGTTTAAAATAAGTCATATATAAATGACATGTATAATTAACTTTTGTTAATAATGATGCTAATATAATAAGTTATTCTATTATTATAAATTAAAATGAACAATTAATCATAATTATAATGGTTTAATTTTTTTTGACTATATATATTGACACCATTGATTATTTAGGTTTTTTTAAAAATAGAAAAGATCAGTAAACCATTTACCCTCTATTTCTACGAAGTCTAAATACTTTATCAAATCTTCTATTTTATCAAATCTTCTATTTTTGACAATTTACTATTATTTTTTAGAGTTGTTTTCAAATATGAAAAAATGAACCAAAATATTTATAAAATGTAGTAAAATTTAGGAGTTTTTTCATCAATGTTTATCATGACAGTATCAGTATCTACCATTAATAGAATTTGAAAATTTATATTATTTATAAATATTGTCAGCAATTTATATTATTTATAGATATTTTCAGCAATTTTTATTATTTACAATCATTTTCCTAAGATTTTTCTATGCTTAATTTTATAAGTTAAATACAAATATAATTTTTGTTCATAAAATTCTAACACAATCAAACAAATTTTCTATTTCCAAACATTTTATTGCCATCCATCTTATTCTTTAGACATAACTTTATTCCCAAAGCAGATACAAATTTCTACCGACATTTTTTAAAAACTTATAAAAACAAAATAATAATAATAAATTAGTAATTAAATATTTTATTATTTGTAAATAAGTAATTTATTATTTTCAAATTATTAATCGTATATTAATGATCATATTTTGAAGCTTATATAATAGAGATATTGATTCACCTGTTGAAAACATCTACATGTAGATGCTAATCTAATACCATATGATGTCTACTTTAAGAATTTAGTGGTTAATTAAGAACCTGAATAGCAGTGGCTGCAGCACGGTCATTAGAGACTGTCAATTCAGGAACAAGAGGATGAAATTTCGAAACTTCCCGAAATCCGTTACCAGAAAGATGATAAAAGTCCCCGTCGCACTCCGCTATCGTCACAAAAACCCCATCACCTTCGACAAATTCAATGATGGGTACATCAGATTGAGATGGCCAAACGAGGTTACCAACAAGAGGAAGATAGTGGCGAAGAGTAAGAGACAGAGAACTCTTGAGTTTTGGAACAATGACGTCGTGAAACGAGATCTCATCCAATGGAAATTCGTAGAAGAAAAGACGTTGGGTTGGATGAAACCTTAGCCACGCCAAATCAAAGAAAGTGAGGGGAAGAGAAGAGGGCGCTGCTGCTGTCGGTGGAGGAGAGACTTTGCAGACGTCAATCAAGTTTAGAGAAGGAAAGTTAGCCATCGAAAATAAAAAGAAAGTGAGAAGATGATGGATTAGATTTTTCAAAACTTTGGGTGCTTCAATTGTCCAAAAACATCTCAAAGATCGTACAAATGATGACGAATTGGCTTTCGTCTTTGCTTTTTACTCCTAGGAAAAGGAACATCTTTTAGAATTTTGAAAACATTCATGATTTGCCAATACACTAAAATAAATAAAAATATGATAAAAGTTTAGATTTATTACCAATAATATCAACATAAAAAAGAAGACATATCATTGATAAGATATGAAATTTTACTATATTTTGGAAATATTTTCAATATTTTTTCATTTACAATAATTTTCCTAATATAAATGTGTTACTACATCTCATTTTTGTCATAAAATATAAATATTTTACCAACTTCATAAATTATATTCTTAGATATTTATTTCAAAATGTAATATTATACCTATCCTTTCAACTGTAATTCATATTCAGTTGTCTTTATATATCATAAATAACCGTACAATTATCTAAGAGAAATACGCTGGATTATTAATGATATTCACGTGGGGAAGAAACGTGTTACATACACAAAAATCAATTTTAATTTAGTATAAATTTTAAGTTTAGTTTATCTTGTTTAGAAAAAAAAATTAGAATTTAAAGTCTTAGAGTTTAATAAAATTTTCATGTTTTATTAAATCATTTTTCATTTTCAACTCATAGGTTTAAATTTGTAATTTATCCTTCAATTCATAAAAAAAACAATAAATTAAAAAAAAAATTGTTAAGATAATTGGTTAATCTACGCTTAAAAGGATAGTAGGGTATTGAATACAATTATACTAAGTAATAAGTCTTAACGACCGTTGTCAAATTTAATCACGAATAGACCATGAATTAGTTAGCGATTGATTTTTAACTAATCAATTTCAAATTGACATATAGTGAGAATTACATATACAAAACCCAATTTTAATACAACAATCTCAGACTCTGTTTAAGAAATAAGTTAGCTTTGAAAAAAAATTGAAGTGATCGACAATCATTCAAAATAGCTTTTAAAGTGTATTTTTAACAATTTTTATTAAATGAGGTTTTTTAAAAAAAAAACATTTCTTAAAGTCAATCGAACCATCCTTTCTAAGAATATTTACGCATTTGAAACCCATAGCGAAGGATTTAGCTCTTGATAAAAGAAAATAAAAACAAAGAAATAGATAATGGAAAACGTTATAAAAGTAAAAACGAGATAAAAGATGTATTAAGTACTAATGGAAATGATGAAGAACAACGCTAGAGAGAAGAAAAAACAAATGAAATGTGTAAAAAATAAAGAAAGCTTTTAAGATTCTAGCAATTCTTCGCACTGATTCTTTCAAAATTATTGTAAGCCACGCCATTCACATTGAAGCATTTATTGTTGCAACTTATTAGGTTTTCTTTCCCTTAATGGCTTTGATGGTCATATAATCGAACTAACTCAAGAAAGTGAAATGATATATATATATATATATATATATATATATATATATATATATATAGTCCCTTGTTAAAGTACCGCTCAAACTCACTCCTGTGGTGAATCATGACAGTATTGTTTCAAGATTGTTGACGTTATTAGGGGGTTTTTTCATCGTATTATGTGTGTTTTGTACCATATCTATCGTTTCACTACCTACATAATGTATAGAAAAAAATTATTTAGAAAAAAATGTGGAAGTGATTTAGTACGACTATAAAACATAGACAACGCAGACAACAAACTTTGATGTCAAAAGGGGCCCGACTTTTTAGATATTATTGCCATTAACTTATTGTTTTCCCTTGAAGGTTAACATGTCCTTTAATTAGGTTACATTTTTTACTTTATTTTTTTCTTACTATGATTCTCATCTTTCTCTTATTAGAAACATTTAAATTTTCAGTTAATTAAATTCTATATTATTTAAACTATTTTTTTAGCTGGATTGTTTAAAACATTTGGTAGAAAATGAATAATAAGATAAAGGAATCTTCTAAAAAAATAGTTTTATTGATACCATAAAAATTTTGAATGTATTTTGTATTGCTTATTTATGTTCTCGTTGATAAAGGTAAACATTTATACACATTACAAATGTATGAATATGGTAAAAATTTACAATGAATCAATTTACAATAAATGGCTGGAAGAAGATTGTGGATCTTGAAATATCTTCTAATATTTACAAACTTTAATTTAGTCATTAACTACAAAGAAATTAACAATAAAGCAACTAATGTTAAAATTTATTAAATCGGACATACATATAAGTACCGTCATCAAAATGAAACAAGTCTTATAAACTACACATGTCGACAAAAATAGAAGAGTATTTTAACCAATTAAATTGAAAATTATTATTAAAAATGTTGCAAAACTCAAAAGACCAACAAAATCTTTAGAAACGTTCCCAATGATGATAGTTTCAAATAAATTCAAAGCCTTGATTAAATATATCAACAAAAGCTTCTATTTCATCTCTTTCCTTAACAACACCAATCTCCATTACCACATCACTATTTCTACTATCAGTCAAAGAAAAAACATATGGTGATTCAGCCGACACAATCTCCACTTTCTTTGGCTTTCCAAATCCAAAATCAGCATTATAAACTCCAAATCTTGGTGAACCAGATAAAGAAATGACTTGTACTTTTGAATAATTAGTTGTCAATTGGCTCATCTGTGACCCCCAATTCTCACACCCATTTAAAGCTCCATCATCCAAATTTCTAATAGCTTTTGAAATCTCATCACAAGCTAAAATTATTCCATTTTCACTCAAAAGTTCAAACCTTTCAAGACAAACAACAGCACCAACCAAACAATTCCCAAAGTAATTCAATGGCACTTGTGGCTTTAAACGAGTTCTTCCATCAGCTGCAAACCCAAACCATAATTTTCCTTCTTTTAAACCTTCTAATTTGGCTGTACAAATACAAAGATAAGCTGTTGCTATTGCAAAAGAAGATATGCGACAAGAAGAAGAATCAAAATTTTCATTTTTGATCTTCTCGTTCAAGATCCATTCTTTTAGCTTTTGAATGTTTTGGTGTGTGAATTCTAAAGTGCTTCTAATTAAACCATGTTTTGTTTCGGGGATTTTAAGGTTTAAGCTTTTGTTGTTGGGTCCTTCTAGGTCTTGCCATACTTTTGCATAGAGTTTTGCAAGATCTTTTGGATCATTTATAACTGACCTATCATATAATGGCATTTCCTTGGGGGTTGGTATTGAGGATTCTTCCATGCAAATTTGAGCCCATGATTTGATAAATGAAGTTGAGCTTCTTCCATCTATGATTGCATGGTGATTGGTTATTCCAATGGAGAATCCTTTGTTTTGAAATTTAGTTACCTATATTGAAAATATAAATAATTGATTAATTGTCCTCGTGCGAATATAACAATTTGGTTTAATATATTCACAAATATGATACAATACAAGATAAGTTATATATATATAGTAAAACATTGGAATAACCGATCACTAATAATAGTCTATCACTAATATTGAGAATATAAATGATTAAGT
Source organism: Cucumis melo (assembly GCF_025177605.1). Taxonomy (NCBI): domain Eukaryota; kingdom Viridiplantae; phylum Streptophyta; class Magnoliopsida; order Cucurbitales; family Cucurbitaceae; genus Cucumis; species Cucumis melo. Next base: position 2,876,089 of record NC_066868.1, on the reverse strand, counting down.
AATTGATATAATTGCAAGTATTCCAAGATTTATATTTGGCTTTCAAAGTCGACCAATGATACATAGGACAATATTATTATTACTAATAGATGTCTATCATTGACAATATTTTATCTCTGTATAAAAAAATATATCAATAATAAAAAAATCTATTACGATAACGTCTATCACCAAAGAATATATTACTATACTTGTAATTCTTTAACTATATTGTTATTATACACCTATTTAAAAGTTACATTCATTATAATAATTCTTATAATTACTCCTGGTTAAGTACTAGTTAAGTAATACCTTAATGGGTTAGTACTTAACCATACAATATTTTATGCAGAACATATCCTTTTTCCTTTTGATTTAGTCCTTTAAATAGTTTCAGTTTCGTATTTTATTTTATTTTTGTTTGTTTATGTTTCTCAATTTAGTAAATGATAGTGAATAATGTCAAGAAAATATTTAGAAAGAAAAAGAAAAAGGCTATCTGACCAAACAAAAAGTAGAAATTTCAACTAATTTCCTAGAAACAAATAGGGAGAAGAAATTAGAAACTTTCCCTCTTTAATGACTTTTTTGTTTCTTTCAAATTACAAAGATAAGGATTAAAATATTAAAATGTCAATGATATAAATATAGTTTAAATAATAAATTCGTTAACTTGTTTGAAAATAACGTTTGCTAATTTAACTTTCTTTGAATTGTCTGTTTCTATAACTTCTCCACAAATATTTATTAAAATTGACGTTTTACCAACATTTCTATAGAAATTTTCATAAAATTAAAATCTCAATACTTCTATTGATTTTGATATTTTTAAATTTTGAGTACTGCATTCATCTATTATGCAATCTGACAAGCATCCAATACAAATGTGGTAAATGATATTTTTTAAAACTTTTTTCAGAGAATATTTGGTTAATTGCACCTCTTCATTATTCATTTATATGTAATTTCTACAATATTTATCTTCTAAAATTGAAATATGTTAAACTCAAAAGAATTAAATAATACAAAAGAATGAAATATAAGTTTTAGAAGAGGTTTGAATAAGGGGGATTTGTTATTTTAATTTTAGTTTATTATAGTTGGATTATAATAATTTGTGTTTGAGATTTAGATTATAATTTTAGTTAGCTTGGTTTAAAATAAATGTATTTGAATCATAAACTATTTTAATTTAAACATAAAATAGTAAATAATATAAAAAACGAGGAAGGTTCAGATAGTAAAAACTATGCGAAATTGAATAGTAACATACAAGTTTTATATTATTTTGCTTTGTGGTGACCCTTTATTTTGTGGGAAGGAGGAACGATATACTTTCAACATATTTGGGTATAAGTTTTCAATCCTGTGAATGATAATATTTATTCCAAAGGCATTTCATATTCTCTTTCCATGGAGGTCGTTTTTCATAACCCTCCAAATAGGTGAGTTCTCTCTCTCTCTCTCTCTCTTACTTTTTATTTTTTTATTTTTTTATTTTTATTTTATTTATTTTTTCTTGTTTCTTCTTATTATTTAAATTCAATTTTTTTTTTATAAATCTTATCGAGAAAAATTGTCAAAGATAAAATATTTGAAAAAATATTTATACTTTACAAAAAAAATTAGGTATATTTTTTTTTTCTTCAAGTGATTTTATTATATAAAACGTAAATATTTGTCTAATTTTTCTATTTTTTGAAAAAATCACTATGTTTACGCTAAGCCATTTATAAATGACATGTATAATTAATTTTTATTAGTAATAATGCTAATATAAAAATTTATTCTATTATTATCAATTAAAATGAAAAAAAACATAATTATAATTGCTTAAACTTTTTTTATTTGACAATTATACATTTACACCATACATTATTTAGAGTTGTTTTAAAATATTAAAAAATGAACCAAAATATTAATAAAATATAATAAAATTCTAAATTTAATAATGGATAGAATTTGCATTACACTTTTTGGAGATATTTTCATCAATTATGTGATTTACGATGATTTTTCTAAGATTTCTATACTTAATATCATAAATTAAATACAAATATAAATTTTGTTTTGGTGATTGATATTTTTTATGCTTATATTTTGTTATTCACCCATTGAAAGCATCTACGTGCATAAGCAAATCTTGTTATTATATCTACTTAAGAACTAGTGGTTAAGAACCTGGATAGCAATGACTGCAGCACGATCATGAGAGACTGGCAATTCAGGAACAAGAGGATGAAATTCCAAAACTTCCCGAAATCCGTTACCAGAAAGATGATAGAAATCACCGTCGAATTCCGCCACCGTCATTGAAACCCCATCGCCTTCGACAAATTCAACGACGGGTATATCGGATTGAGATGGCCAAACGAGGTTGCCAGCCAAAGGAAAATAATGACGAAGAGTAAGAGATAGAGTGCTCTTGAGTTTTGGAACAATGACGTCGTGAAACGAGATCTCATTCGATGAAAATTCGTAGAAAAAAAGACGTTGGATTGGATGAAACCTTAGCCATATCAAATCAAAGAAAGTAAGGGGAAGAGATGACGGTGCCGCCGCTGTCGGAGGAGGAGAGACTTTGCAGACGTCAATTAATTTTAGAGAAGGAAAGTTAGCCATTGAAAATAAAAAGAAACTGAGGAGATAATTGATTAGACTTTTTCAAAACTTCTGAGTGCTTTTAAAGTTGGAAAACGACAAAAAGAACATAGAAATGATGACGAATTGGCTTTCATCTTTGCTTTTTAACTTGTGGAAGGGAAAATCTTCTAGATTTTCGAAAATATCGTTAGTATTGTTTTTATGAAATATAATAAAATAAATTAAAATATTTATAATTTATCCTATAAAGATATTAATTTTATTGATCTATTGTAGTCATTGTAGATTATAATATTTTGTTGTAAATATTCAAAATAATATGAGGATGCATTTTTAAATATAGTAAAATAAACAAAAAAAATTTATAAAATATCGTAAAATTTCATATCAATCTTATATTATATTGAGAGACCAAAGAAAAATATCAATAACTTTCGTAAATAAAATTTTAAGTTTTACTATGTTTTGTTAATATATTCATCAGTCATGTCTAATTCCTATAATATAAATGTCTATTCTATCTTATTTTAGAATGAAATGTAGATATTTTGTTACTTTATAAATTATATTTAATTTTTAAATATTTATTTGAAGTTACCCTCATTGATTTCTTTCTCAATAGAAATATTTATTTCAAATTAATACTATACCTATCCTTACAACTTTAATTCATATTTAGTTATCATGTATTAATTGTATGATTATTTATTAAATATAAGAGAAATAAAATCGTTTAAAGAAAAGTCGATGATATTAACGTGAAGAGAAATGCAATCCATACAAAAATCAAATGTAATTTAGTATAAATTTCAAATTTAGTTTATCTTGATCAGAAAAAGAAATAGAATTTGAAAGTTTAGAATTTAGGGTTTAGGAGTTAATTAATAAAATCTTTCATGTTTTATCAAATCATATTTCATTTTCAATTTATAGGTTACTTTATATATAAAAAAAAGGTTAAATTGAAAAAACTTATGTTAAGATAATTGGGTAACCTACACTTGGAAAGATATAGTAGGCATTGGATACAACTATATTAAGCAATTAGTTTTAACCATAATGTCAAAATTAATGACGAATAGATGATGAATTAATTAGTGATTGATTTTTCAAATTGACATATTGGGAAAATTAAACCTACAAAACCAATTTTAATTCAACCTTTCCTTTTCCTCTCTCTCCTTAAAAGAAAATTGGCTCTGGAGAAGGCAGTGGGTTAGTTATTTGAACAAAATCATGTTAAGTAAAGTAATTAATGTCATTGGTGTCAAAATTAATCACGAATAGAGAATGAATAAATTAGAGAGGGACCCTAAACCTTATAAGTATTAGGGTTAACACGGTTGAAAATTTTAGCTATAGACAAAGAAATAAAAGCAAGTCAGTGTTAGGATAAAGGAAGAAATAAATGTTTTTGGTAGTGAGTGGCGTGTAAAACGAGAATTCCTTGTGCTTAGCAATAGCTGGCATGGAAATATGGGAATTAACTTAAAAACAAAACAATAATAATAAAATAACATTCGGATTATAAAATTATTGTATTTTGAATAATAATATAAAGTTGAAGTTTACAATTGCGTTTTCTCTTTGTCTTTCATGTTCTAGATTTTTGTATTTCACACCCCATGTGGAATAAGTATGGAATACAAAATTTTCTTGCTCACAAATATTTGAGGTATTTTTTTATTTTAGAGATGTAGAAGGGGGCTAACATCTCACTATTAATTATAAAATCCAAATTTTAAATTGGATAATATTTTAGGCAATGTTGCGACAACATATTCTGAATTGAAAGAGTAAAAACCTTCATATGTATTTATATAGTAGACTATATACCAAGTAATATCCCAAGGCATGCACGGATGTGGGTAAAATGAGGGGACATGACCTAATCTACTCACCAAAGCACAAATATGATTCATCCACTGCATTTTTAAAACATTTAGTAGAAAATGGATAAGAAGATAAATAATCTTCTAAAAGAAGATAGTTGTAACGCCCAAAAAATTTAGATAATTTTAGAGTCAGTTATCTTAATTTGGTTTATCTAGATTTAATTTATTGGACGTTATTTTGAATCCAATTAATGAGAATTATTTGAGTTATGTGAGAATTGAAATTAATTAAATATTTCTTGAATGAATATTTAATTAATTAAATGAATATTTAATTAATTAAAGGTTTTGGCATGTGGAGTTTGTCGAGTTTTTAGATTCAATGATAGGTTAAAGGATTAAGTAAAGTTGTGGATTTTTAGTGTTGTTGAAGTTGAATTTAATTAAATAATTATGGACGTTATTTAATTAAATTGTGGGGTGAAAAGTTTGTTGGAGATTTAATAATTATATGTATATGTGGAAATATATATATAATTATTATGTTAAAGGAAAAGATAATTATATTTGTTGAAGTATAATTATTTAAGGAAAAGATAGTTGTATTTTGGGGAAATGATATTTAGTAAGGAGAAAAAGTAAAATAATTATATTTTGGAAAAATACAATTATTTGTAAAAGGATAATTACTTTGGAGAAAGATAAATAATAATTAGTTATTGTGGAAGATAATTAATTATTATGCAGAAAGATAAATATTGATTCTGGAGTGAAATTGTTATGGTTGGGTTAAGATAATTCATGTTGGAAGTTATAAGTGATTTATTGGAAAAGATTTGATTGATTAAAAGAATTGAGGATTTAAGTTAATTTGAGATTTTGGAGGGAAAAGTTAGTTTTGGTGGAATTGTAATTAATTGAGTATATATATGTGGATATATATATTTAATTAATAATATGGAAAAGTGAAGTTAATTATATGATGGAATATAATTATATTTGTTTAGAAAAGAAGATAATCCATGAGAAGAGAGATGGTTGATTTGATTGGACGAAAAAGATATATATTTATTTAAAAGAGAAAATGATGGTTTAAATAAATATATATGTTTATTGTAGATTTTGGTGAGAGAAAAATAATAATAATAAAGAAGTATTATTATTATTATTAATGGTTATAAATGCCTTAATAAATGTCTAAGATTAAGGCATTTATTTAGAAAAGATAATGGGAATAAAGATATATGTATATTTTTTTTGTATTATTTATATATATCCTAAAAGGAAAAGGAAAAGGAAATAATAATAATTATTATTCTTTGGAAGCTTGAGGATTTAAAGTGATGAATTTTTCATCAAGGATAAGAGGATTTTTCAACCTCCATCTGATTAACCTTGGTAAGCCAATAAAATTAAATTAATATTTTATTAATTTAATTTTGGATCTATTTAGAGTTTTTGTAAAGGTTCAATTGGCTAAACTTTTTAAGATTTAAATCTTGGATTTTTCCCAATCAAGGTTGAATTGGTTTCAACCCCTTTTTTTTAGAAAGTTAATTAATTTGGGAGAATTTTTGGATGTTAGCCAATTGCTAATTTCATTAATTAAGATACTAAGTTTTCCTTTTATTATTAGGATCAAGTTAATTGGAGAATTTTTACTATCAACTAGGGAGTACCTTGTTTGGCTAAAATCTCCAGGTAAGAGATTCTCCTACTAGACCTTCGAACTGAATTCAAGAGACCGCATGTAATTATGATTATGCATTGATGGTAGCTAAAATGCATAACTTGATGCTACTGATAATGACTGTCATTGTATTGATGTTGATGATGATGACTGAGATTATTATGTTGATGATTGATGATGATGACTGATGTTATGTTAATGATCGGTAGTATGTTGTTGATGACTGTTGATGATTGTTAATGCATGATATATTAATCACATGATTAAGGACGTTAAGATTAATACTCATGCCATGTTATGATGTTATGTTATGCTACATGCTATGGATAAGGTGTTCTGTTAACTTTGTCTATTAGAGTCGTACCTGCATGAGTGTCCTTCGGGATCACCACCTATTTAGGACTGTGTGGTCCGACGGGACGCCAGTCTAGCATGGATATAGATATGATTCGAGTGATTCGACGGGGTCCTCGCATCCCGATTGTCTTAGTGTTACCCCCGAGTTCACTACAGACCAGCATGTCCTAGGTGCTTCCCCGGGACACCGAAGACCAGATTTTCGTTCCTACGGGAGCGCATGTTGCACGTGTTCGGGAACGTGCCAGAGATTGGGTACCATTTTCAGGACTCTAATGGGAAGTTAACAGACACCTAGCGGGACTAGTAGTAGGTTCCTTACTGAGTATATGTTTATACTCACTCTTTCTATGTTTAACATTTCAGGCGAAGGTAAAGGTAGAGGAAAGCTGGCGAGCGACAGAGAAGGATCCGTGACATGCCATATGGGGACTCAGTTTTGCTTCCGCGTTTATGTTTCAGTGTTTTAATATTCCATTTTTAATGAAAATTTATTCTTCCCTCGTTTCAAAAAAGTGTCTCTTGTCATTGTTTCTTTTTAGTAACGACCTCAGCTTAGTATAAAGAGTTGGGTCGTTACAATAGTGTTACTGATACCATAAAAGTTTCTGAATGTATTTTGTATTGCTTACTTGTGTTCTCGTTGATAAAGGTAAACATTTTTATAGATTATAAATGTGTGAATATGGTAAATATTACAAAGAATCAATTTTCAATAAATGCCTAAATAATGGGAGAAGATTGTGGATCTTGAAATATCTCTTAATATTTACGGACTTTAATTTAGTTATTAACTACAAAGAAATTAACAATAAAGCAACTAATGTTAAAATTTATTAAATCGGACATACATACAAGTACCATTACTAAAATGAAACAAGTCTTATAAACTATACGTGTTGACAAAAATAGAAGAGTATTTTAACCAATTAAATTGAAAATGTAGCAAAACTCAAAAGAACAACAAAATCTTTAGAAACAATCCCAATAATGATAGTTTCAAATAGATTCAAAGCCTTGATTAAATGTAGCAACAAAAGCTTCTATTTCATCCCTTTCCTTAACAACACCAATCTCCATTACCACATCACTATTTCTACTATCAGCCAAAGAAAAAACATATGGTGATTCAGCTGACACAATCTCCACTTTCTTTGGCTTTCCAAATCCAAAATCAGCATTATAAACTCCAAATCTTGGTGAACCAGATAGAGAAATGACTTGTACTTTTGAATAATTAGCTGTCATTTGGCTCATCTGTGACCCCCAATTCTCACTCCCATTTAAAGCTCCATCATCCAAATTTCTAATAGCTTTTGAAATCTCATCACAAGCCAATATTATTCCATTTTCACTCAAAAGTTCAAACCTTTCAAGACAAACAAAAGCACCAACCAAACAATTCCCAAAGTAATTCAATGGCACTTGTGGCTTTAAACGAGTTCTTCCATCAGCTGCAAACGCAAACCATAATTTCCCTTCTTTTAAACCTTCTAATTTAGCTGTACAAATACAAAGATAAGCTGTTGCTATTGCAAAAGAAGATATGTGAGAAGAAGAAGAATCAAAATTTTCATTTTTGATCTTCTTGTTCAAGATCCATTCTTTTAGCTTTTGAATGTTTTGGTGTGTGAATTCTAAAGTGCTTCTAATTAAACCATGTTTTGTTTCGGGCATTTTAAGGTTTAAGCTTTTGTTGTTGGGTCCTTCTAGGTCTTGCCATGCTTTTGCATAGAGTTTTGCAAGACCTTTTGGATCATTTATAACTGACCTATCATATAATGGCATTTCCTTGGGGGTTGGTATAGAGGATTCTTCCATGCAAATTTGAGCCCATGATTTAATGAATGAAGTTGAGCTTCTTCCATCTATGATTGCATGGTGATTGGTTATTCCAATGGAAAAACCTTTGTTCTGAAATTTAGTTACCTATATTGAGAATATAAATAATTAATTAAATGTGAGTGTGCAAATATAGCAATCACGTTTAAAGTATTTAAAGATATAATACAATAAGTTATACATATAGCAAAACATTGGAGTAACCAATCACTAATAATGGTCTATCACTAATATTAAAAATATAATGAGGAAGGTTAGACAGTAAAATCTATGCCAAATTGAGTAGTAACATACAAGTTTTATATTATTTTGCTTTGAGTGACCCTTTATTTTGTGGGAAGGAGGAATGATATCTTTTCAACATATTTGGGTATAAGTTTTCAATCTTGTGAACACCGACGGCTCGAGCCCCCCCTCGATTTTATTGTCTTTATATAATATATATAAAGAAAGCTACTTAATTACTAATATTTACCATTAGCTTAGTGGTTACTTTGATTGTTAGCCCTCCTTTCCATGGTTGAAATCTTATCTTTGTAATTTATTTTCCATATTTTTCTTTTAGCCCCCGTCAATATATTTTCTAGATCCGTCGTGAATGATAATATTCATTCCAAAAGCATTTCATATTCTCTTTCCATGGAGGTCGTTTTTCATAACCTTCCAAATTATGTGAGTTTTCTCTCTTTCTCTTACTTTTTTACTTTTTTACTTTTTATTTTTATCTTTTTCATTTTATTTATTTTTTCTTGTTTCTTCATATTACTAAATACCAACCATTTTTATAAATATTTTAAGAAAATTGTCAAAAATAAAATATTTGATAAAACATTTATACTTTATAAAAAATTAAATGTAAATTTTTTTTTCTTCAAGTGATTTTATTATATGTAAATATTTGTCTAATTTTTCTATTTTTGAAAAAATCACTATATTTACACTAAGCCATTTATAAATGACATGTATAATTAGTTTTTATTAGTAATAATGCTAATATAATAATTTATTATATTATTTATCAATTAAAATGGAAAAACATAATTATAATTGCTTGAACTCTTTTTATTTGACAAATATTCATTTACACCATAAATTATTTAGAGTTGTTTTAAAATATTAAAAATATAAAATATAAAATTTTATAATTGATAGAATTTTCATCATATTATTTACGATCATTTTTCTAAAATTTTTTATACTTAATAGCATAAATTAAATACAAATATAATTTTTGTTCATAAATTATTCTAACACAATCGCACAAAGTCATCTTTAATTCCCAAACATATTGTTCTCATTAATCTTATTCTTAGACATACTTTATTTCCAAGCATATATAAATTTCTTCTGAAAAATCTTATGAAAAAAAAATAATCTTCATTATTTTAAATAAGTAATTCGTTATTTTCAAATAAATACAATTTATAGATATTGGTGAGTGATATTTTGATGCTTGTATTTTGTTATTACTCGTCCAAAATATCTATATGCATAAGCAAATATGAAATCATGTTATTATATCTACTTATAATTAGTGGTTAAGAACCTGGATAGCAATGACTGCAGCACGATCATAAGAGATTGGCAATTCAGGAACAAGAGGATGAAATTCCAAAACTTCTCGAAACCCGTTACCAGAAAGATGATTGAAGTCACCGTCAAACTCCGCCACTGTCATGGAAACCCCATCGCCTTCGACAAATTCTACGACGGGTACATCAAATTGAGATGGCCAAACGAGATTGCCAGCCAGAGGAAGATAATGACGAAGAGTAAGAGATAGAGAGCTCTTGAGTTTTGGAACAATGGTGTCGTGAAACGAAATCTCGTTTGATGGAAATTCGTAGAACAAAAGACGTTGGATTGGATGAAACCTTAGCCACATCAAATCAAAGAAAGTGAGGGGAAGAGATGACGGTGCCGCCGCTGTCGGAGAAGGAGAGACTTTGCAGACGTCAATTAACTTTAGAGAAGAAAAGTTAGCCATTGATAATAAAAAGAAACTGATGGGATAATCAATTAGATTTTTTCAAAACTTTGGGTGGTTTTAAAGTTGGAAACGACTAAAAGAACATACAAATGATGACGAATTGGCTTCCGTCTTTGCTTTTTACTTGCTGGAAGGGAAAATCTTCTAGACTTTCCAAATATTGTAAGTATTGTTTTTATGAAATATAACAAAAATAACTTATAATATTTATAATTATCTGATAATATTGATCTACTATGTCTAAATTAGATTACAATACTTTGTTGTAAATATTTAGAATAATTTCTTTGTAATATGAGAATATATTTTTAAATATAATAAAATAAATAAAAAAATTTATAAAATATAACAAAATTTCAGATTAATGATCACTAATAATTGTGAGAGATAAAAAAAAGTTTATCGTCGTAATAATAAAATATCATTCAACAGTAATTTTATTTATAATAATTTCTATAATATAATTGTCTATTCTATCTGATTTTGCAATGAAAAATATTTTGTTAATTTTGTAAATTATATTTAATTTTTAAATATTTATCTGAAGTTACCCTTATTGGGTTCTTTCTCAAAAGAAATAATTGTTTCAAATTAATACTATACCTATCCTTACAACTTTAATTCATATTATGTATTAATTGTATGATTATTTATTAAATATAAGAGAAATAAAATAATTTAAAAAAAACTCGATGATGTTAACATGGAGAGAAATGCGATCCATATACAAAAATCAAATATAATTTAGTATAAATTTCAAATTTAGTTTATCTTGTTTAGAAAAGAGATAGAATTTGAAGTTTTAGAGTTTAGGGTTTAGGAGTTAATTAATGAAATCTTTCCTGTTTTATCAAATCATTTTTTTTTCAATTTAAACGTTAATTTATATAAAAAAGAAAGTTAGACTGAAAAAGCTTTAGTTAAGATAATTGGTTAACCTACGTTTAGAAAGATATAGTAGGACATTGAATACAACTATACCAAGTAATTAGTTTTAACCACAATATCAGAATTAATAACGAATAGATCATGAATTAATCAGTGATTGATATTTCAAATTGACATATCGTGAAAATTAAAACATACACAACCAATTTTAATTCAACCTTTCCTTTTTCTCTCTCCCTTTAAAGATAATTGGCTCTAGAAAAGGCAGTGGGTTAGTTATTTGAACAAAATCATGTTAAGTAAAGTAATTAAGGTCATTGGTGTCAAAACTAATCACGAATAGGGAATGAATTAATTAGAGAGGGACCCAAAACCTTGTAATTATTAGGGTTAACACGGTTGAAAATTTGAGGTACAGACAAAGAAATAAAAGCAAGCCACTGTTAGGATAAAGAAAGAAATGAATGTTTTGGTAGTGAGTGGCGTGTAAAACAAGAATTCCTTGTGCTTTAGCCGGCATGCAAATATGGGAATTAACTTAAAAACAAAACAATAACAATAAAATAACATTCGGATTGTAAAATTATTGTATTTAGAATAATATATATAAAGTTGAGGTTTACAATTCCGTTTTCTCTTTGTCTTTCATGTTCTAGATTTTTGTATTTCACACCCCATGTGGAATGAGTATGGAATACAAAGTTTTCTTGCTCACAAATATTTGAGATATTTTTTATTTTAGAGATGTAGAAGGGGGCTAACATCTCACTATTAATTATAACATCCAAATTTTAAATTGGATAATATTTTAGGCAATGTTGCGACAATATATTCTGAATTGAAAGAGTAAAAACCTTCATATGTATTTATATAGTAGACTATATACCAAGTAATATCCCAAGGCATGCATGGATGTGGGTAAAATGAGGGGACATGACCTAATCTACTCACTAAAGCACAAATATGATTCATCCACTGCATTTTTAATATAAAAATTAAGAAATCTAACATGCAGTTTTTAACGAGTTTGACCTCTTTAGCATTATACTCGACCATAATAGAACAAGCGAGAGAGTAATTTTAACGAAGGGAGATTATGTAGCTTTTAATTTCATGATTATATAATAAAACTCTAACCATGTATAAATCAATAAATATCAAGATTGTTGAATTAGAAGATCTTCACGAATTAAATTTAGTTAGAGAATAACATAAATTGATCCATTAATGCTCTTTTAAAGGATTGTGTTTCTCTCATTTTACATTTCTTGAAAACGTAATGAAGTTTGTTGATATGGGGAAGAGTATTATTGAGAAATAAAATCTAACGCGTAGTTTTTAACCAGTTTGACCTTTTTAGCGTTAGACTCAACCATAATAGAACAAGCGAGAGAATAATTTTAACGGAAGAGAGGGAAATTATGTAAGTTCTAATTTCATGATTATACAATAAAACTCTAATCGGCCAATAAATATCAAGACCTTTGAATTAGAAGATTTCACGAATTAAATTTAGTTAGAGAATAACATAAATTGATCCATGAATGATCTTCTAAAGGATTGTGTTTCTCTCACTTGATATTCTTTAAAACGTAATGAAATTTGTTGATATGAGAAAGTAAACTTAATTAAGTCTCCCTAGGAGTCTATTTATGGATAACATCAATCATGTTGTTTAATTATGACATTAAGTGACAGATCTAAAAAATTTATACAGGAACACTATATAATTAAGCACACTAGAAAATGTTTAAAAGATATTAATAGTTTCAAAAATGAATTAATTTAATATTTATTAAAATTGGCCTACAAGTTTTCATGTTTTGAAATCGATTCATGATAAGTTTATTATCTAACTTATCTAATAAATCTTTTCCCAAGATAAGCTACAAAACAATCACATAGATCGAAAAGTATTAACACTAAAAAGGTTAAGAAGAATTTGAACTTAATTGATATGATACGTATATTCTAACGATGAAAAAAATATCTTGTAGCCTACTAGTCTTTAATTTTGAAATTAAATAAAATAAATTTATATACATAAGTAAGGTAAATATGAACTTAAAAATTACATTAAAAAGGGAAGAAAAATAAAAAAAAAAAAGATAATAATACCTCTTTCATAAAATATTGTTGAGAGATTGAAAGTTTAGATCATCGATTTTGCTGTTTTTTTTTTTCTAAATATTTGTTATCTTTGTTAGATAACAAATTATGGGAAATAATTTATTAGGGTTTTATCTTAGTTAGGTTTTTTTTCCTCTTTTTTAAAAAATTATCTTCCTTTTATGACATTATTGAAATTTGGGATGAATCCACAACCTTATAGTTATAAAGTGCGGCACAACCACTATGTTACAATCATACTATGTTTAAAATAAAACATTACTTAACATATATTGTAATTTGATACTTCAAAATTAATATTAAAATACAAAAATTGATAATGTGAAGGGACACGTGACTATTGGCCCCATAAATAAATCCATCCCTAATGACATCATCTTTTTACCTAATGAGCCTAATAAAATAATAAGCTCGAAAGAGATAAAATATCATATAATACACATAGGTCAACATTAATAATAATATTATATTTAAAATAAATCTAACAGATTAAGTCCCTGATGATTGTTTGGAGACTCAGGTGCATTTGGGGAGAGGAGTTATGGGGGATAAAGATTATGACGATAATCTTAGGATTATAATATACATTTGAAGAAATATTTATTATTGTAGTATTATTATAATATACGTTTGGGAAAAGAATTATGTTACATAATTTTTTCATATATAATAAAGAATATTAATATAATATGTAATTATAATAAATCTTATTACTTTTTGTAAATATGTTTTGCAAAGACAATGCCCATTTTCAAATTTTTTTAACATTGGGCATTATGTGCGAATAAATTATAATTTTTTTAATTCTAAATGCAATACATAAATTACGTATATTTAACAATTGATTCAAACCAATAACTGACAACATAATTTCATTCAAACAAAACAATATATGAAAAATAAAATAGTTTGTAGGAAGAAAGCTATAAATTGAAGTGATCAATTACATGGAACACAATTAAGGATAAAAAATTATTAATTTTTTTAAAATTCATATTCGAAATCCAATACACAAATTTTGTATATTTAATTAACCAAATCATCCTAGTTTTTGTAAAACAATTTGAAGTAATTTCTTTAAATACGACGTCCATTTTCAATCTTTTTTACGTAATCGTTACGTGCGAGTAAATTATTAATATTTTTAAAAAAATTTATATTCTTAATCCTTTTCACAAATAAATTACCTGATTCAAGAGTAAAAGAAAAAAGAAAAAATTTAAATTCATGTAATTATACCAAATTCGAAACTTAAAAACAAGTTATGTTTTTTAAATAAAAAAGCTTAAAATTGACAAAACTCATAAATATAAAACTTATATACGTAAAAAAGATGGATTAAATAATATTTAAAAACTTAAATAGATTAATTATAAATAATGATGAACGGAGAAAAATTAAGAAAGGATCGAGGAAGGGTTATGATAACCCGTAACCCTATTCCTTTCCCTCCTCCAATCAAGGAACTTAATAGGTCATTCATTGATAAGTTATCAAAGTTACAAAGCAAACCCACTCCATGCCACCCAGCCACCAATTTAGCCTTTGATATCGGTGCAAAAAAGAAGACACACATGTACGTTGTCAAAATTTAACTATTTTACAACGTTCAAACAAAAGGTTTCAAGAAGCTACATTGACTCGACTAGCTCGACTTAAAGTCTTTGTGTGGAAGAATCTACATGATCAACATTAAATTAAAATTTTAAACGTAACCTTTCTTTTCAAAACATCCCAAAGACGTATTTTAATTTTGATCCACTAAATATTTCATGAATTTTTAATTACCTACAAAGAAGATCCACCACAATATTATAATCTTACACGTCATAAAAGAGAAACCACACATTAAAGTTATTCTTTTTCTTTCATGTGTAATATTTTTAAATTGTATGTTATTTTCCCACTGCAATATATTTATTTTACTTATACTTACAACTAGAGTTCACAATATTCACTACCATAAACCTAGATTCACTTTAGTAAAGGATATATATATATATACTTTGTTTTGAAGCTGTGTTACGATTAATTCTAGAATACCCACTAAGCGTGGGGTTAGATATTTTTGTTTCACATATGTTATATTTGGGTGTTAGGTTGAAGATTTAAAAGACTTTAATTAAGGTGTTGTGTCTGATAATAGTTGGGTATTTGAAAGTAGTTTCTGGTGAGTATTAGATCATGGATTACATAAAATGGTTATGGAGATTGGATCTTAAGTTTTAGGATTTGGATAGAATGTATATTTTATTCTACAAAGTTTGAAGGTCGTCCTTAAAGATTTAAAATGGATCATAAATTTGAGAAATGTTACTAAATGATACTGAATTAATTTTGACCATTAATAATTGACTAACGAAAAAGTAAAGTGACATGATAAATTTTTTAATCACTTTTATATTATTTTGATTTTTTGTTTTTCTTTCTACCTCCTTCTTTCTCTCTCCCATGCATCTCTCTAAACAAGTTTCTGAATTAATTTTAATCGAAAGAAGCAAAACTCATCATTTTTATTGGTAATAAATGTTAAATATTTTAAGCGCAATTTTGTGCCGAACTAATGTTTCAATGATAGTTTTGCGACAAAACAAATTAAAATAAATCTTTGTTTTCTGCAGCCATTGATAGTCTTTAAACAAGTTTCTCAATTTTCGTTTCATTTTCCTTTGAGTATGAGAACTCCAATGAACCCTCATTTCTCTCAAACTCCCAAACCTCATAACCTAAAAATCAAGATTACAACCCAAAATGATGGATTTAGGATTTGTTTTCACATAAGAGGAGAAAGGTTTTGAGCATGGAGTTCATAGTTCCAGGATTAAACAAGTCGGAAAAAATGGATGAGGAAGGAAGGTATGTGATAAAATTTAAAGGCCCTCCCTTTGAAAGCTCGGGCGGCCATGAAGGAACAACTATATTTCAAAGAAATGAAGGGGAGACAGAGAGAAGAGGAGGAGAGAAAGAGGAAAGGGTGAGAAAATAAAATTCACCTAAGCTAAGTAAATTAATACCAAAATTGTCACCTTATTTAAAATGTTCAATAGACCACGTCATTTTTTAGTTAGTAACTTAACTCAGGGACAAGTTTTTTTAAACCTTAAAAGACTAAAGTGTCTCTTTTAAAACTCTAAGGGTGTGTTTGAGGTGGGGTTTTAGGGGGGAAAAGAATTAGAAAATTGGGCCAAACACGGTTTGGCCCAAGGAATATGATAAATAATCTTAATCCCTAAATAACCCTATCTTATCATAAAATTATGATAATCCTAATGTTATTATATATAACACTACTATCATAATCCCTCCCTCAAATACATACTATTATAATACTATCTTTTATATTCTTTCCCCCAAACACATATTATCATAACATTAGGATTATCATAATCTTAGAATTATTATAATCATTTTCTCCCATAACTCTTTCTCTCCCCCAAACGCACCCTAAGAATCAAAATAGACACTAACATCAAACTTCATAAACCAAAATTGTATTTTGCCCTTAAAGTTTTAGGGAATCCGTGGAAATAGCAAATATGAGGATAGAAAAAAAAAAAAAACAAACTGTTATATTATTTTGATTTATGACAAAACTAACTTCCATAAATATTTTTCCACTTTTTTTTTGCCCAAAATTACCCTTCCACGGATGATAATTATCCATATACAAATATAATGTATTTGTTGAGATAAAAAACTCAAACAAAATATCACATATCAGGAATACAATGTATTTGTAAACATACCCACTTATGATAATTATAAACTAAATCAAAAAATTATTACATTATTTCAACAATCCCTAAACTTATGCCATTAGTTTCAACATCCCCTAATTATCACGATAAAATTCAACAAATTAACGAAAAATAACTTCAAATATTCAATATTTTATTTCTCCAATTCTAGATTCAAAATTGAATCCCTCCCTAAAATGTAGCCAAAGATAATGCAATAATTAATTATTAGGATAAAAATTAAGAAATTAACGAAAAAGAATTTTAAAAATTCAATTTTTTATTTTTCGAATTATAGATTCAAAATTAAAAACAATTGTTTATTTTTTATACTTATAAAAAGTTGAATGAAATAACCATTACAATATATAAGTCTCAATTCAAATGCACGGCTCATGTAGTGATTGTAGAGGAAGTGCCAATCTTCCATACGTCCCACCAATATGTGTGGTGGATTGGCACGTGCCTATTCAGGGTCGCTGTATTTTTTTAAAATGTCTATGACAGTTGCCCTTGAACTCCTTGAAAGAAGTGAGCATTTGATGCTTAACAAATCTATTCATTACTTGATCGTTGAAATTAAGCACAAAATGGTATTACATATTATCTTGGTTTACTTAAGTATGTTTCAAATGAAATTGAATTGTGTATTACACGTACCTGTAGATCGTCCTTGATGACCTCGATGTATTCTCTCCTAACATCAGCCCACTAAAGGTAGTGAACAGGAAATGTATGCCTTACACACACATGCTAATGACCTGGTTGAACCGAACAACATGTGGAGATATAGGCTTCTATGCTCTAGGGGTTATAGACATGAGAATCAAACCATTGGTGTAGACGTACCTCTCTAACTCCAAGAGTCAATACTACTGACGTCTCCTAGGAGTCGAAGAGGGTTAAGTAGTTTCTACTAAATAAAACATCAAATCGTATAAGAAACAAGTTAAAATAATTATGAGTTAATGTGTCGAGAGACTCAACCAAATTGTCGCCCATTGAGGACGACCCTCCTGTAGCGTTTAAATCCTCACTGAATTCGAGGAACATCTGATATGTCTCCTCAAAACCGCTTTAGAATGATGACATAGTACCTATGGACATAAATAAACAAACATTGATTAAGCAAATACGAATACCTAGTTAGATTGGACATATAAACTAATCAAATATGTGGATATGTGGTTCGTCACTATCATTCATTGTCGCTTGATCCGCTTTGATGTAGCAGTTGTTCATCACCATCGTCTATGAAGTCGTCAGCGACATGACGCACAATCGGTCTTTCAACGACTGTGGGATCAACGTCAAACCTGTACAGAGTGTTGTCCTCAATGTGTTCATCTACTCGATGGTCGCCCATTTATTCAAAACAATTTAGAAATTGTTGTCGCCAATTCCATTGACACTGCTTTCACTGATTACCATGACTCCACTGTTTTATGTAATACGTTAAGAATCATGTTCTACCGTGTGAAATCTCACCCCACCGAAAATGCATCCGTTATAACACCGAACGTCAAGTGATGATCCTCTCGCAAATGAGATAAATAGTGAGACAGATTTTCTATCTCACACAATTTTATAACCTGAAATTGATGTGACAATGACTATATAAATTCACGTTCAAATAGGTTAGTCCGTATATGTCAGTTATCAAATGCGTGCACACTATATACCTAATTTTGGAATCATTCAGGAAATGTTTGTTGATGTCTTTTGTACAAATTAGTAGCGTTTTGAGCTTGTCGACGTATTAACCTCAAATGTTTCCTGACGACGATGATTACAAGTTTGTGTAAGAACAATGTATATAACAAATACTCAACAACTATACTTACCAAATACTTAAACAGTCAAAGGTAAAAAATGCTTACTTGCAATACTTCAATATTTCGTCTACATTGTTGAGGATGTACCAATGAAAGAGGCATTTTTCTTCTTGTGATAGAGTTCGGAGACTTGACGCACCTAATGGTCGTACTTTCTACTTGAAAATTTTAAACTCACCAATAACCTCGTCATCTAAAATGCTATCATCATTTCACTCATCTCTAGTGAATCGAGTCTCAATGCCACTTAGGTAACGCAAAAAAGAAAAAAAAGTGTCTGATTCATTTAGCACATATGCTTCTACTATAGAGCCCTCAGAATGTGCTTTGTTTCGAACACACTGTTCAAAGTGCGTAAACTTCTTTCAATGGGATACATCCAACTATAAGAAATTAAACCTGCAACCTTGATTTCATATGAATGGCAAGGTGTACCATAATGGTGAAGAAGGCAGGTGGAAATATTCTTTCCAACTTTCAAGTATGATCATGATATCTGCTTGCAATCTGTTCAAATCATTTACTCTGATTGTTCTTGCGCACGAGTCATGAAAAAACTACATAGTTCGATAATAGCGGTGTACACATGTTTCAGTAAGAATGTTTGAATACTAATAGGTAGAAGTTGATGTAGCAAAACATGACAGTCGTGCGTTTTGAGATCTAATATTTTTTCGTCTCTTTCCTTCAACGTCGTGAAATGTTAGAATCGAATCCATAAGAAAACTTAATTAATTTCAGGAACTTGCAAAACTTAACTCGCTCGCTGCTAGCCAATGTGTAACTCGCATGTGTGGCTTGACCAATCTGTTATCGACTTTTATAAGGTGTAAATCCTTTCTTGTAGGTCCAACCGAACATTCATGGTATCCTTGGTTTTTCCTTCAATATTCAACAAGGTACCAATCAAGTTGTCACAAACATTCTTCTCAATATGCATTGCATCAAGTTTGTAACTTAACAGTAGTCTCAACTAGTAACGAAGTTAAAAAAAAAAATATTTCTCTTTGTCCAATTAAGAGCACTCTATCTTTTCTTATCTTTTACTGAATGATGTTTACTTATAACAGAAAAGTCCAACTGATCTAGTTGTTCCAATATTTCATGCCTATTCTTTACCACTGGAAGAGGCTTGCGCTCTACCTTTCCATCGTGTAGCCTACTTCTATGCCACATGTGGTTTCTTGGAAGATCGCGTCGATGTCCTATGAAAGATATTTTATCTCGTATCTTGAAAGATGATCTATCTCTCATCCATATGGACATGTCTGATACCCTTTCGTACTCCACCCAGTAGGTCACCATATGTCGAAAAGTCATTAATTGTCCACAACAAGGCTGCATATGTAGCTGGAAGAACTAACCAATAAGAGAATAATACTTATGCACACCGAAATTTCATAACTCTTTGAGTTCCTCAATCAATGGTTGGAGGTAAACATTGATTTCCCTACCAAGAGATCTAGGCCTGGGTATGAGCAATGACATGAAGAAATTTTACTCTTTCATGTATTTTCAAGGTGACAAATTATACAGAATTAACACAACAGGCCTCATACTGTACGAGATACTCATATGACTAAATGGATTAAACCCATTTGAAGCTAACCCCAAACGAAAGTTCTGTGGATCAGAAGCAAATTAGGAAATTCACAATCAAAGTGCTTTCATCCCTCCGCATCAGTTGGATGTCTCAACGCACCATCTGTTTCAACACGTTTATCCGTATGTCATCTCATGTCAACGGACCCTTCTTGTGAGACAAACAAGCGTTGTAATCTCGGTACCAACGGAAAGTGGATCAATACCTTATATATAAATTTTTGCCTCTATTAGAATTAACCTTGTACTAAGCCTTGATACATGTAGGAAAATGTTGCAAATCGCCAAACTCCTTCTAGTACAATATATACACAGTCGTACTTGCACGCATGAATAGTCTCATATCTCAAGCCCAAGTCACGCAATTTTTGTTTGGCTTCATAAAATGAACTAGGGATAGTACTACTAGACATTGGAAACGCTGCTCTTAACAGTTCTAACAACATGTAGAAGGACTTGTTACTCCAACTATTGAAACCTTGACGTGCTTCAACTTAACCAAAAAATTCAATGAGGAAAATTCTAAACAACCAGGGTACAGCTCACTACGTGGTTCATTCAATAAGTCCTAAAATATGTTTGTTGTATTTTGTTCTATATCTATCATAATATTGCACGACCTTTCATTCTCCAAACGACCTTCCTCTACTTTCTTTTCGTATTCAATCGGAGCTTGTAAATCATTCGACATATCAAATATTTGATCTTCTTCATGAAAGTGGCTACTACTAGTTCCTTTTCATCAAAAGGGCTACTACTAGTTCCTTCATCAAAGTTTTTTGTACCTTTATTCAAGTTAACTAGCTTTCCATAATACACTCATTCTATGTAGTAGGGGGATATTCAAATAGTAAGTAGATGTCGTTCCACACCCTATAATGAGTCGTTCCAATTTGAGTTTATACATCTCTTGCATGGACACCTTATTCATCCATAATCATCTACTTGAAACTTGACAACCTCTAAAAATTGGGCCACTCCCTTTTTATACTCAGTATAAAACTTATTCCTAAATTCCATACAACCCTTATCCATCGTTAGAGCCTCTAAAACATAAGTAAGTTTAATTAGTCAAATATTCCTCCCATTATACCTTAAACTTACTTCCCTGAATAAGCAATTCACAATCTCTCAAACTTTTCACCAAAGCTAAGTTTAAACTATAGAGGCTAGCATAACTGTAGAATCACCACAAGCTAACCATAAACAACTTCAATCTTTACAACCTACCTACCCCTTCCAACCTATATACTTTACAAGCTACCTAGCACAACTTTAAACTCACAGAAATACTATCAAATTCAAAACTAAATTGGCACTGAAAAGGCAACTAAATTTGCTGGATAGCCATAATAAATCGATAACAAATGACTTCAAAACTACTACGAAATAAACAACTAAGTTTGAACTAAAGGCTACCTTAACTACAGGATAGTCAAAACAAATCTCAACCACAAATTACAAAATTTATAAAATAATAACAGCCCTCACCCCTCTCAAGTTTTCAATACGACTCCCCCCTTAAATTTTCAATTTTACCCCCCTCAAATTTTCAACCCTAACCCCCTTAAAATTTTCAATTCAAACTCCCACACCTCCTTCCTAAACCCAATTAAACCTCCCCTAAAATTTTCAATTCAATCCCCCTCCCTTTAATTTTCAACCACCCTACTCCCTCTAAAATGTTCAATTCGAACTTTAAATTTTCAATTCAATATAACTTCCCAACTTCAATTTTTCAAATAACCTCCCTTCAAATTTTCAACCCACGTCGTTCAAATTTTCAACTTTAAAACTGAAATATATTAAAAAACAATATAATAAAACTAATTCACAATCGAAGACTTAAAACTAATTCACAATCAAAATCCTAAAACTAATTTTAACAAACAAAAAACTAATTAAACTAAACTAAAAGCCTAAACTAAAACAAATATTTAAACCAAAATACTTATCAGAATAAGGACGAGTGGCGGCAGACTTCGACGAATGATGACGAGGGGCGACGACAACGACAGGTTCTCTTCCATTTCTCCTCCTTCATTCTTTTGCTTTCTCTTCTCTCTTATTTTCGATTATGTGATTCACAGAACTGAAACATCTTTTCAACCCACCCTTCAAATTATCGAAGTTTCTTGACATATATTTCTTGGGATAAAGTTGGTGTTATTGCATGTTTCCTAGTTATAGTTCCTAAGATTATTATATTTGACATTTTATAATAGGTTTATATAGTAAATTGGATATTTTTTTATGTATTAAAATACTTTTACTGGCACTTTCAATAGTGTCGCAAAAGCATTGGTTTTCTAAGCTAAAAAAATTATAGTAACTTTTAGTTACGCTAAATATTGACTTCAATACAATGGAAAAGATCTTTGTAATGGTCACAAATAACACCTTCAACAACAATGTTATTTGTCACTAAAACATGACCTTTTGTGACGAATGTTACTAAAACATAAGTTACTAAGAGCAAGCATTTAGTAACGCACAAATGTCACTAAAAGTACATCTTTTGCAACGCGCATTTGTTGCATCGCTGAAACTTTTAGCTACATGGATACAACGACAGTCTAGCGACGAATGACACTGTGTTATTAATACTTTTAACGACATTTTCTTTTAGTAACGTTTTCAGTATGCCACTAAGTTTTTGTAGTGGGGGGCGGGGTGGAGGTTTAAACGTTACTTTGAAAGTTTACATGTGTAAGTTGAGTCTCTATCGTTACGTTGAACCATTTGTAGAAAGAGTAGAAGTTGGGTGATTGGGTACATAGGGGTTGTAGTTTGATTATTGTTTGTTTCTAAGTTGAAAGAGTGGAAGTTTGATTAGGGGTTGTAGTTTGATTACTGTTTGTTCCTAAGTTTTGATTTTTCGCATATCCATGCATTTTGGTTTCGTTGAACTTTGAATAATGTACTTTACTTTCATGTCATTGTAGGTGTGGAGTTGTTTGAAGATGGCGTCTGAGACGATGAGAGATGATGTATTTATTTTTTCTTTTTTATGTAAGTGTTTCAAACAATGTGTACATGTTCAAATAGTTGCAACTATGTTCTAATTTTATAAATGACAAATTTGTATTTCAATACATTTATTAATTTTGTGTTTGTTCTGTTTGAAAACTTTATTGAACTTAAATCGAATCGGAACTAAAAAAAAATACTATATGCATAGGATAAAAAAAGTGAACATAATAATTGGAAAAAGAAGTAAAATAACATAATCTCTAGATGCACAAGGACGTCAGGAATTAATAACAAGTCCCGGTGTTGTAAGCATCGCATCGGGGGATGAGTTCCCGATGCCGCGTTGGGTATTCCTTACTCCCGACTCTAGCACGTCAGAAGTTTCCTTGCTCTAATGTGTCTCAATCCGTCGGGAATTGTGGTGTCAGGAGTAAGGAATTCCCAACGCACAGATGAAACGCGTCGAGTATTCGTCCCCTGACGATCCCTTATGTGTCGGGAGATCTTTTTTCGATGTATTTCGGTATATATATGTTGACACTTTCATGCATTGGGAGACCTGCTATTTCTTGTAGTATTTTTTTAAATTAAAAGATATTTAAATAAGATTTAAATCTCATAAAAATCGAATAGAGATTTGAACTGATTCAATTTCATATTAATGAGATGAAATTGGAGTGCTCCCGTTCGATTCTCTTATGCGGCCATATTCATATTTCTATCATAAGGTTGTCTGACATTATCATTTTTTTTTTCTTACATTATGTGTGTTCATACAATTTACTGTTTCATTTGACTATAAAACATGGAAAAACATTTATTTTGACAAAATGCAGAAGTGAATCCAAATTCCATTAAGAGTATAATAACAAATTTAATCATCAAAACGAGCCTAATTTTTTTAGATCATTGCCATTAATTTATTATTTTTCCCCCTAAAGTGAACATTTCCTTAAGTTACGCTTTCTGTGTTTTTTTTCTTTCTTTCTTTACTATGATTGTCATCTTTTTCTTATAAAAACATTTAAAATTTTAGTTAAATTCTATAATTTTTAAACTATTTTTTAGCTTGATTGTTTAAAATATCGATAGAAAATGGATAATAAGACAAAAGAATATTCTTAAACAAAGATGGTGTATACCAACTTAATTTCCAAAACTAAAATGTTTATCAAAGAGTTCTCTTAACTACAAACAAATTAATAATTAAAGTAACTAATTTTAAAATTTATTGAAATGTTAAATCTGACACAAATATAAGTACCATAACTAAAATGAAACAAGTCTTAAACTACATGTTGACAAATACAACGTAACATGAACAAAAATGAAATAGTACATTAACCTATTAAATTAAACATCATTGTTAAATATGCAGCAAAACTCAAAACACCAACAGAATCTCTGGAAACAATTCTCTATGATGATCATTTCAAATAGATTCAAAGCCTTGATTAAATATGGCAACAAAGGCTTCCATTTCCTTCCTTTTCTTAACAATACCAATCTCCATTACCACGTCACTATTTCTACCATCAGTCAAAGAAAAAAGATATGGTGATTCAGCTGACACAATCTCCACTCTCTTTGGCTTTCCAAATCCAAAATCAGCACTATAAACTCCAAATCTTGGTGAACCAGTTAAAGAAATGACTTGTATTTCTGAATAATCATTTGTCATTTGACAAATTGTTGACACCAAATTCTCACACCAATTTAAAGGTCCATCATCACAATTTTTAATAGCTTTTGAAATCTCATCACAAGCCAAAATGATTCCATTTTCCCTCAAAACTTCAGACCTTTCAAGACAAACAAACACACCAACCACACAATTCCCAAAGTAATTCAATGGCACTTGTGGCTTTAAACGAGTTCTTACATCGGTTGGAAACCCAAAAAATAATTTCCCTTCTTTTAAACCTTCTAATTTGGCTGTACAAACACAAAGATAAGCCGTTGCTATTACAAATGAAGATATATGAGAAGAAGAAGAATCAAAATTTTCATTTTTGCTCTTCTTTTTCAAGATCCATTCCTTTAGCTTTTGAATGTTTTGGTGTTTGAATTCTAAAGTGCTTCTAATTAAACCATATTTTTTGGGGGGGAATTTAAGGTTCAAGCTTTTGTTGTTGGGTCCTTCTAAGTCTTGCCATGCTTTTGCAATGAGTTTTTCGAAATCTTTTGGATCAGTTAGAACTGATCTATCATATAATGGCATTTGTTTGGGGGTTGGTATAGAGGATTCTTCAATGCAAATTTGAGCCCATGATTTGATGAATGAAGTTGAGCTTCTTCCATCTATGATTGCATGGTGATTGGTTATTCCAATGGAAAAACCTTTGTTCTGGAATTTAGTAACCTATATTGAGAATATAAATAATTAATTAATTGTGATCGGTGTGCAAATATAACAATCAAGTTTAAAAGATATAATACAATGCAAAATAAGTTATACATATAGCAAAACATTGGAGTAACCAATTACTAATAATGGTCTATCACTAATATTAAAAATATAATGATTAAGTAATTGGTACAGTTGCAAGTATTTCATAATTTATATTTGGCTTTCAAAGTCTATCAATGATATACAAGTGATATTACTAATAGAAGTCTATCACTAACTATATTCTTTCAGTGAAAGAATGTATCACTAATAGAAAAATCTATTACAATAGTATCTATCACCGACGAATATTTTATCTATAATATACATTAAACTTACTTATTTGGCCCTAAAAGTTATATTCACTGTAATAATTCTTATAATTACTCGTAATTAAATAATACCTTAATGGGTTAATACTTAACCATGCATTTAGTCTTTAATGCAGTACACATGTTTTTCCTTTCAATTTAGTCATCCTTTAAAAGATTTCAATTTAGTTCTTTTTTGTCTTCCTCAATTTAGTCTATGATGGTTAATGAATAATGTCAAGAAAATTTGTAGAAAGAAATATATTTAAATTAAATCAACAGAATTTGAAATTAAATTAAAGTCCGCTATATTTATAAATATTTTGATAATTTTTTCATTTACAATAATTTTTTTAAAATATTTTATCTTAATTTCATAAATGAAATACAAAACATAATTTTTGTTCATACAAATTCTAACACAACCGAACAAAATCATCTTTAATCCCATACAATTTATTTCTCATCCATATTCTTAGACATACTTTATTCGTAAGCATACATAAATTTCTGCAAACATTTTTTCTAAAACTTATAAAAACAAAAAGATAAATAAATTATTAAACAAACATTTTATTACTTGCAAATAAATAATTTATTATTTTCAAATGAATAAACATATTTGATCAATGATATTTTGAAGCTTATATTCTGTTTATATAATAGAAACATTTAGTCACCCGTCGAAAATATCTACATGTGGATGCAAATCTAATACCATATTATCATCTTCTTAAGAATTAGTGGTTAAGAACCTAAATAGCAATGCCTGCGGCACGATCATGAGAAACTGGCAATTGAGGAACAAGAGGATGAAATTCCGAAACTTCCCGAAACCCGTTACCAGAAAGATGATAAAAGTCCCCGTCGGACTCTGCCACCGTCATGGAAATGCCATCGCCTTCGACAAATTCAATGACGGGTACATCGGATTGCGATGACCAAACGAGGTTGCCAGCCAGAGGAAGATAGTGTTGAAGAGTAAGAGACAGAGAGCTCTTGAGTTTCGGAACAATGACGTCGTGAAACGAGATCTCATTCGAAGGAAGTTCATAGAAAAAAAGAAGTTGGTATGGATGAAACCTTAGCCACAATAAATCAAGGAAAGTGAGCCGAAGAGATGACGGTTCCACCGCTGTCGGAGGAGGAGGGACTTTGCAGACGTCAATTAATTTTAGAGAAAGAAAGTTAGCCATCGAAAACAAAAAGAAAGTGAGGATAATCGATTAGAGCTTTTCAAAACTTTGGGTTGCTTTAAAAGTCCAAAAACGACGGAAAAATTATACTGATACTGTATTTCAAAACTATTTAAATCTGATGTTGTTTTATTTTCTCTTTCCTTGGATTCTTTATTCTTTTTTTTTTTTTTTTCTCTTCCTATCTCCTTGGTAGACTCGTTCACTTCCTTTTTCTTTCTTCCTGTCTTCTTGGGCGAATCTTCACAAGACTCGCCTATTTCTTTTATGTTGTTTGTTTGTTTGTTTTTTTTTTTTTCATTTTTCATGTACTATTTTATTTCTTTATTTTATTTGAATTTTTATTTTTCTTTCTTAAAATTTGAATTCTTATTTTATTTAATTTACTACTAATTTATTTTCCTTTATGATAAACCTATTTCTTTTTATGAAAATTGATTCAATTTTATTATTATTATTGAAACTTATTAAAAAGTTGGAGTCTTTTCAAAAATATAAAAAAACGGAAAATTATTTACATTCTATAAAATAATTTCGAAAATGGAAAAAGACCAGAGACCCACCGTGTAAAATACCAAAAATGTCCTGTCAACGATGCGCAAATATATTTGGTAACGCGATTTGGTACATGATCGTTTAATTAATTGGGTACACGATCGTTTACATTTGTCTACACGATCATTTATATTTGGCTATCCCATATCTAAACCATTTTTTTTCAAAATTTGGCTACACGATCCTTTAGATTTGAGGTTCCAAATCTAAAAAAAAAAATTTCAAAATCTGGTATACAATTGTTTAGATTTGGCTACACGATCATTTAGATTTGGCTACACGATCATTTATATTTGCCTACACGATTGTCTAAATTTAGCGAATTTGGTATACGATCGTTCAGATTTGACTACATGACCGTTTAGATTTGGCTACACGATCGTTTAGATTTGGGGTAACCAAATCTAAACGATTTTTTTTTCAAAATTTGGTATAAACGATTGTTTTTCAATATTCTTTATACACGATCTTTTAATTTTGGTTACTCTGATTTAAATCTCTAACCAATTTTTTCAAGATTCTTTATACACCATGTGCGTAAAAAAGAAAAGAAAAAAGACGATTTTTTTCAATATTCTTTATACACAATATTTTAGTTTTTGGTTATTCTAATTTAAATGTCTAACCAATTTTTTCAAGATTCTTTATACACCATATGTTTAAAAAAGAAAAGAAGAAAGACGATACAATGAAAAAAAAGAAAAAGAAGAAACAGGAATAAAAAGAAATAAATTTAGTTACCCAAATCTAAAAAAAAGAAAGATAGAAGAAATCGCATAAGTAAGAAAGAAGACGATAAAAAATCGCAAAGAGGAGAAAAGAGTGAAAGGACAAATCTGGAATATTTAAAAAATGACTAAATTTATGGACTTTGTTACAGGGGTTGTAAATATTTTAATAGTTTGTTATCTTTAGGAAAGTTTCTCTAAAAAGATTGTGTTCTTTATATTTTTAAAATAAAAAAATTTCTTTCACCTTTTTTCTTAATTTTTCAATTTATGAATACTTATCGTTGTAATCCATTTGTTTTGTATTAATTGAAGGTCGTAAGTTTTTCATAATTGATTGAAGATTGGAAAATCATTAAATATAAAGTAGAATGTCTAATACAATAATTTAACAATTTTCATTTAATGAAAAAAAAAAAACAATCAATATGTTCCACAACTTGGACATCGTCGATTTTTGGTTGGTTGTCTTTACACTCTTTGTTGCTCTAGTTTCTCCTGATATTCTTGTTGTTATTGCTCATCTGGTTGCTCGAGTATCGGTGCAGGCAATTCGTAATACAAATATTCATTATGAAGATGATGGATTGGTCCCTAAATCCTAGTATCCTTGCCAAGTTTGATGATGATAGATCTACCTTTGTATTTTAATAATATCTTGTTTCGAAGTCTTTGACAATTGACTAACTTATAATATATTGTTTTAAATGCTAGCATCATCATTATTGGACTAATGTAACCAGTCTCGCTTTGTGCTTGTGTCACCGGAGGTACTTTTTTCAATTCATTAGGTTCTTACACTCGAGCACGTCTTCGTGAATTGGTGCAGAAACAATAGGTACATCGTACATAATGTGTACGTTCTCCATGTACCGTTCATTATCATTGCATGTATCTAGGACATGGTTGGGTCATTGACATGTAGAAGTCATGAAAGTATGCTATAGAGGAGAGTGGATCGGATTCGACCCAATTCCCTACCCACCCCTGCCGCCATCATCGTCGTCATCATCATCATCATCCCAATTCCCTACCCGCCCCTGTCACCATCATAATTATACATAACAACATTTTTTAAAAAATTTGCAAATATAACAAAGTTTATTAGTAATAGACTTCTATCGCTGAATGACTAGACTTCTATCGCTGAAAGACTCTTATGATTCCTCAGTGATAGGTCAATATTTGCAATAGAGTCTGTCATTGATAAACTTTTATCATTGATAGACTTTGATATATTTGCAATACTTTTAAAATGCATACTTAATTATTTTGAATCTAATTGCTATATTTATAACTATCTCTTGTTATTATCTTACGATGGTGAGGAAGGAGATTCAATCTTTCAACTCAATGATAGATTGTCATATCAATTATACTTAGCTAAACACACTAAAAAATATATTATTAATCATATAATAATAATAATAATAATATATTTGGTTTATAAATTTGTAATTAGAATAAAAATATAAAGTTGAGGTTTAGGACGTCGTTTTCTCATTGTCGTTCATGTTGAGGATTTTTGTATAATTTCAATACCCATGTGGAACGTGCATGAAATATTTAATATAAGCTCCACTTCAAGTCTTTGCTGTGTGAATCTACATATCAACATTAAATTAAAACCCTGTACACCTTTCAAGACAAACACATGCACCACAACATTATAATATCTACTCGAGAAATTAACCCACACATTCAAGATATATTCTTTGTTTCACGTGTAATATTAAATTATTTGATATTTAAGTTTCCCACTCCAATATACACTACAAAAGAATATAAGTTCCAAAAATACTTTAGTATAGCCAATTGAGATTGGAGGGTAAAGAAAATGTCATGAATGCCAAAATAATAATAATAATAATAATAAACGAATCTAACACTCCAAAATTTTGAGGTATTTTTCCAACCGAATTGTCTTATTTTACTAAGATTTTAATTTTTGGGTGTTTATTTAATTAAATTGAATAGTAGAAATTTTGTTAGATAATTTATAATTATATATTGAAGTGGAAATTTTAGAGTTAATTATCTTTGTTTTGTTTAATTAGGTTTAATTTATTGAACGTTATTTTGGATTTCATTGAATGGAAATTATGTGATTTTGTGAAAATTAGAATTAATTAAATAATGTGGGTGTTATTTAATTCAATTGATGGGTGGAAAATGGAAAGAAAAAAGAACAGAGAATTATATTTGTATTTTAAAAGAGAATAAAGATAAATTATTTGTTGAATGATAATTATTTGGAGAAAGAATATTTATTGAGGAAGAAAATAATAATTATATTTTGAAAAAATATAATTATTTGTAAAATTATAATTATTTTGGAAAAAGAGATAAAATTGATTGGAGGAGAATTAAATGAGAATAGAGAAGGATTTGGTTGTTTTAGAAAAGGAAATAAAAAAAAGAAGGAAAAAGGAAAAGAAAGATAATATTAATAACAATATGGGGTCTTTTAAAAAATATTAGAAAGCGGCAAAATATTTACTCTTGAAATTTATGTCATAAAACTCGTAGTTTGTAGTTTAAATTACATTATATTCAATAAAGTGTTTATTGAGGATTTATTAGTGAAAATAAAATATTATAATCTTGAATCCAATAAACTAAGATCTAGAGGCTATCTAGTCTAGACTTGAACTTTGAATCAAGTTGGAGTATATAGCCCAAACAGTCTATAGTGAATGAATAAAGTTGGGGGCCTTATTCTCGAAATGTTATGGTTGCGGCCCACTTTGTAGTTAGTACAAACGAAGTGATTCTGAATCGTTCATGTAGAGACATGGAAGTGAGGTCATCCTATGTAAAGAGTTTACATAAGATTGGAACCATGAAAGTCACTTTTAAGTTATAACATCGTTAACTATATAAACTGACCATTTCGATTATGATGACCTAGGTAACTTAATCTAAATCTGCATAAGTGAGGGCAGCTTAATGGCACTGGCCCAATAAGCCTCCCATTTCAGGGGTAAGATCGGGTGGATGGCAAGGGACATAGGGTGCAAGACGGAATTCACTCCTACCCGTTTTAGGGTTAGTAGATACGTTGTTCTCTTAAGAACTGAATCCAAGTTTTAAACAAGGGGTCTCACCTTCTCATTGGCCCAAGAGGGATTCAGTTTATAGGTTGGACTTCAAACCAATTGTTCAATAGTGGATCAGTGGGACTTAAGGAACAAGATGTAGTCTCAGGGGTAAAATGGTATTTTGACCCAATCGAGATTACGAACAACTTGTGAAAGATTAACTTACTGATTATGGTTATATCAGATGAATAGAAATAAATCTATAGCGAGAGAGTGCAACTATGAGACTTTAGTGGAATGACTCGTTAGTTAACGAATGTTGATTAGTTTGGTCTAAAAGGGTTTAGCCAGTTAATCTCGGATCGTTGGAGTCCATGATCTATAGATCTACTAGATTCCTCTGCTAGCTCATACGAAATTAACTTAGAACAACATGTTGGAATAATTTGAATTGTTTGTTAGGTAAAGAGAGAGAAATCCACACCTACAAGTGATATAGTTGTTAGTTATAGCTTTGAGCAAGAGCTTTATGTTTAAATGTGATTTGTATATTAAAAATATGAATAGAGATTCATATTCAAAAGCTCGAAATTACTGGAAATGGTCAAAGTTGTAAAAAGTCAAAATGTTGACTTTTAACTTTGAAAAATCAAACTTTGACCGGCTTTATATTCAAATGTGATTTGAATTTGAAAAAAATGAATACAGATTCATGCTCAGGAGGTTGAAATTTATCAAGACAGACAAAATGGTAAAAAGTAAAAATGTTGACTTTTGACTTAAAAAAAGTTAAAGTTTGACTTTGACTAGAATGGTCAAATGACCATTTTTCCCTTGACCAAAGTTAGAGGAAAAATCCAAAATTTTGTTGGATAATTCTACTAACTCTTAGTGGGCTATGTGGAAGCTTATAGTAATGACACCAAACCCACTAAGAGAATGAAATGGTGATTAATTCCACTAAATGTTAGTGGAATGCTAGATGTTGAGATTTTGGCCAACGAATTGCATGCAATTTTGCATGTAATTAGGTTATAAATAATCCTCTTTTCAAATTGAAAAAGACTTTTGGTCATTTGATTTTCAAAACATTTATTTTTCCTCTTTTAAAATTAAACATATCTCAACCTGATTCCCTCAAAATTTTCACATCTCCCTCTAATTCCTTCATTTAACGGGTCCCACAACCCTGTTCTAAGTTTGGAGATTAGCAGATCAACTCTAGTGGCGGTCCGGTTCGAGTTCGGGAGAAGATTTTGAGATTTCGGAAAGCTACAAAGGTATGTTTTCTTTGAAACCTAATTTAGTGTAGTTAGGGTTATGTTTAATGCATGTTAATCTCTAAGTGTTTAGATGCAATTAGAGTAAAATTCGATTCGTTTTTTTGCTGCATATGTTTGTATCTATCATTTATACCGTATAGAACAATTCTAAAAACGAAAAAAGCCCACAGGCCCATTATGAAAAATATAAAAAATGGTCCGTCAACAATGTGTGCAATATATTTGGTAACACGTGTAATATATTTGGTACACGATCGTTTGATTTGGTTATGTTTGGTGCACGATCATTTAGATTTGTTTGTTTAGATTTTGGATAGCCAAATCTAGACGATGTAAAAAAAGAGAGGAAAAGAAGAAAGATGATGCACGCAATGAGAAAAGAAAGAAAGACGATAGAAATAAATCAAATTTGGTTATCCAAATCTAAACGATGTAAAAAAAAGAAAAGAAAAGAAAAGAAGAAATATGGAAAGAAATCGCAACGGAAAAAAAAAAAGAGTAAAGGAAGAAAGACAATAAAAAAATTGCAGAGAAGAGAAGAAAGATGGAAGGACAAACCTGGAATATTTAAAAAATGGCTAACTTTATGGGCTTTGTTATACCGACCGTAAATATTTTAGTAGTTTGTTATATTTATAAAAATTTCTCTAATAATAATGATATTATATAATTATTAATTATATATTTAATCTTCCCTTCTCGTTTTTCGTGCAACTAGCATAATATTCTTCCTCACTTCATAAAAGGATTTTCTTCTCGCTAATGACCTCTACTCTTTGTTCACGCTCAGACCACGTCGCCGACAGCCAATGAACGCAGCCCATCGTTTTTGTCCGAGCCTACCTTCCGTCGCGTCAACGAATCCGAGGAAGTCGTCCATCTCTTCAAACTTTCATCCAGTCCCCTAGGGGTGAGCTGTCTCTCCGTACCTCGTTTTGTCGTCGTCGAAGCCCACTACTGGAGTTTTGCTTGATCGTCGCGTTGTTGCTTCCCATTCCAAGTGATTTTAAGTCGATCCTCTTCAAACCAAGCCGCGAGTCGTGCGTACATCCTCTCCCCTCCTTCCTTTACCAAGCCGACATGAGCCGTCCCCTTTAGTCGAGCCACCCAGCAGCATTTTGTCTTCTTTGCACCTATTTTGAGCCATTTGGTGGTGAGTTTTTAATGAGTTTTGGGTATATTCATGGATGTTAATTTTTGGACCCTAAATAAATTAATTTAGATTTAATTTGGAGTTTTTATTCCCTTAAAGGTTCAATTGGCTAAATTGGAGGAATTAACTTGTAGAATTTTCTCCGAGTCAAGGTTGAATTGGTTTCAAACCTCAACTTTGGGTCAGTTGATTTGAAAGAATGTTGGGGACAATAGCTAATAAATTTTATTAATTAAATTATTGAGTTTTCCCTACTGTTTAAGATTTGTTCGTTCGAAAAATCTTTGACTGTCAACTAGCAATTAATTGTTTTAACTAATCTCAAGGTAAGAGATTCTAATACTAGACATTTGAACTCAATTTAAGAGACAACATGTGTTTATGAATTATGCATTGATGATAGCTAAAATGCGTTGTTAGTTAAGTAAATGTTAACTGATGTAATATGATGATTAAGCATGATTTATGGATTTCATCGCTTTATGGACTATTATGACTATTAATTCATGCCATGTTATATTGATTGTTACATGCCTTTGATTTGTGGTGTGTATGTTAACTTTGTCTGTTTAAGCTTTTTACCCCACATGTATTGTGTTCTTATCTATGGGGTTACTCGCACAACTAAGGGTGTTCTTACCAGACTACTTGCACGATAGGGGTGTACCTACGGTTCACATGCATGATTAGGGATCAATTATACTATGTATACGGGGTCACTCGCACGACTAAGAGTGTTTCGAAAAGATCACTCGCATGATTAGGGGTGTAACCACGTATCACGTATATGTTTATAGAGTGCGTACCTACGATCACTCGCACGACGACTAGGGGTGTTCCCACAAGATCACTCACATGATATAGGGATGTCCGTACGGTCTCACTCACTCAGGTGTGCTCCATTGGATGCACAATGTTATGATTATGTTCCTAACAAAAAATTAACAAATCAACTAGTGGGACCAGTAGTGGGTCTCTGACTGGGTATATTTATATACTCACTCTTCTCTATATTTAATATTTCAAGCAAAGGTAGAGGATCTGGAAAGCTGATGAGAACAAGAAGGATTTGTGACATGCTATATGGGGGCTCAGTTAAGCTTCCGTGTCTATATATCAGTTTTCATTATTTTAAATTTTAGAAATTTTATTTAATGTTTATTTATTTATTTTGTTTTCTTTAAAATTGTTAGAATCAGTGAGTCATATTTTCCGGTTATTGTTATTGGTTTTGTTGATTTATGTCTTTCTAACATTTATTTCATATTAATTTTATAAAAATTTAATGTTTCTCTTTTAAAAAAAGTATGATATTTATATTTTAAGAATGACATTAACTTAACTTAAAAGTTTGGGTGGTTACATTAGCCCTTATTACATTTTCTCTCTTGATTCAGTTTAGTTACTCCCATGGCTTCCAGGACCAAGGATGTTGCTGCTGGTATATTCCTAATTTCATTTCTATTAATTCCAATCCATCATATATATTCATATACTGTGTCCTAAATTTTAGGTGTTGGGGTTAATTTCTGGGTTTTTCTTTAAACATTTATAAAGGGGTTTTTCTGTTCAAGTTTATGTTTTCTATTTAGGCTTTAATTTTGATCGCCTGGAAATGCATATCAATGGTTATTAGGAATTGTGTTTTTTTGCTTAATATAGCCTCTCAATTGGATAATAACTTTGATGAAGTTAAAAATTTTAGTGGGAAAATGAGACGATAATTTTCGTCCAATCCAACGTCGATCTCAGAAGTGACAATTAAGCTGCAAGCTGCCTTAAGCTTTAAATGTACTTTTGCTAGTTAATTGAAGCATATCATAGTGGGGATCATCTCCATTTCTACAGTTTTCTATATTTGAAAGATGTAAATTATTCCTGTCATTTTAGTGATGTATAAACTTCTAACTTTCCTGCTTTTTCAGGGGCTTCTATAATCCTTGAAGAGTTAGCAATGGAGGTTGGATTGCATAATGGTGTCCTAAATGTGGTTCATGGTACTAATGTGAGTTCTTTATCTATCTTCGTGTAGCACTTTTATTTTCTCACATGGTATTCGTAAGTGTTCACAAGCTTACAACTCTATTGTTAGATGCGGGAACCACACCCATTAGATTTAACGGCTATTTTAAATGTGTTGGCTGTTAATTGATTTGCTTGCAGCTTCAGTAAAATGTTATTTTAATTGTTGTGATTTTTCTTCATGATGTTGTTAATGCCATTTGTGATGACGAAGATATGAAAGCAATATCATTTATTGGTTAAAATATTGTAAGTTATTTTAAGTTCTTAATTGAAATAATCAATGATAATTGTTGTTTTAAGTTTTTAATTGTTGTGATTGAGTTTGTTTTAGGGTTGTGCAGGTTTTGGATTTTTGGAGAAGAAGATAATCAATGAAGGGGGAAGTACAATTGGAGTCATCAATTGGGCTATAACAAAATTCAGTAGAAGTCATTTGTCTTGGTTTCAGACTTCTGGAATTGGAATCCTCTAGGGCCTAGCCAATTTCATTTTAAGGTAACTGAAATATGTTGGCAGTAGAATTGGAACTGGTAACTGATGAGTAGTGAAAATTATTCTCACCTTTTCATATCCAATTTATACTACAACTATTTTGTAATTGAACTCATATGAGATCCTTTCCAGTCAAGATCTTGAAATCATTCGCTCTTCTCAAAGGCCAGAATGCAGTCATGAAAGTTATCAGAAAGTTGCAAACATAATGCAGTGATCTGAAAAACATTTCCCTTTCCTAGTGTCATATTTGGTAGGACATCAGTTGCACCTCCCATTTTTAATGAACATTTCATATTTGTTTTGAAAATATTTTCCTTTTCGGTTCTCTTAAAATATCTGCTTCTTTCACTAGTACAAATTTGGGTTTTAACGACACTAGTAATCAAAATATTGTCGTTAAAAATAAAAAAGAATGGAAGTAAAATATGTCGTTAAAAATAACAAATGCAGAATTATAACTTGGGTTTGTTTTGTAAAAACACAATCAAGAAATTTAAACTTGAATATGGTTGGCTAAAGGGAAGCTTAGGTTATTAGTAATTTGTAGCAAAAAGATCGAATGTGACATTTTCGACCACAATAAAAACAGATCCTTCTGAAAGATTTAACAGGTTTGTTGGTAATCACAGTAGTACCAGTTTGTTCAGTTTTTACTAAAGCAGGGACAAATCTTACTTCAGATGTAAACTTGACACTTTGCATGGAGGCATCAAAACCAAGACCATATTTACTTACACCATTCTCTCCTGAGTTCAGAATTGAGTCTAAGTTGTCAGTATCTGAATTTAGCATCTTCACAGACTTGATTGTCTGATCATACTCATTCTAGACCTCTTTCAGTTTCACTTTCAAAGATGATATGACTCCCATCAATCGTTCATTTTCTTCAAACAAATCTTGAATTCTCTCTTTTTGAATAGCTCTGGCTTTCAAGTCTTCCATCCTCAGCATCTTGAGTTGTTCGAATGTTAGATCTTCATCTTCATCATTGACAGCACACTCACTATCATCATCAAGACTGATATCTGTTATGCATGTTGTGAAAGCATTCATGCTATAGATACCATATTTTGACCATTTATTTTTTACATTTACTTTACTTTATTTTATTTTATTTATTTATTTTTATTAAATTAAGTTGATTTGAATTTGAATTTATTTAAAAAAAGAAAAGAAAACAGTAATTAAATTTCATATCTTTTCCCTGTTTTCTCTCAACGACTTCCAGTCCTACGATTTTCCCTCTCCCTCTCACAATTCTCCCTCGATCCTCCCTTTCCACGATTCTCCCTCTTCACGATTCTTCCCACTTTCCCACTATCACAAACACGATCCTCATGATCTTGCAATCTAAAAAAAAAAAAAAAAAGCTACCATCTCAGTGCCCTATAAAAAACAGAGAAAAAAAGAGAGAGAGGAAGATTTCTTTATTACTAGAAGGAGAGATTAGTTAAAAGGGGAAAAGCAAAAAAAAAAAAAAAAAAAACTATTCAGCCAAGGTAAGTTTTTTAGATTGTTCTTCCATTCTTCAAATTTAATTTGTTTTTAATTCGTTAAATTGATTTTGTTCCTTCATCAAATTTTATCTAGATTGTGTTTAATTTTTTTTAGGGTTAGGGTATTTTAATTTTGTTAGGTTTAGACTGAGTCTATTTCTCATTAGCCTCTGTTTTGTATTCTAATTTTGTTGGGTCAAACCAATTGGATATTGTTGCATCAAATTTTGCCTAAGTTGTACTGTGTTTAATTTTTTTTTAGGTTTAGGGTGTTTTAATTTTGTTAAGTTTAGACCAATCGAATCTATTTTTCTTTAAATTATGGCTCTTTAGGTTAAACCAATAGAATACCAATAGAATAGTGTTACATCAAATTTCTCACTGTGTTTAATTTTGTTAGGAATACTATCATATCAAATCTGCTTGTGTGCTTTAATTTTGTTAGGTTTAGGTCATTTGAAAATGGTTACATCAAATTACCTATGCTTTAAATTTGATTTAAAGTAAGGCATTTGATTAAAATTTGTTAAATGTAGAGTTTAATTTGGTTGTTTTTACTGATTATTAAGTATGTTTGATATTGATTGATTAGATTGGTTGAATGACAGATTACTTATTTCAGCACTGTATATTATTTGCTTTCCAAATATTATTTCTCAAACATTATATATTTCTAATGGAGTATATTATTTCCAATATTTTATTTTTGAATATGTAGATAGCATCTCCAACTTGTATTATTTGGCAACATATATTGTTGGTTGTATTATTTGTCATATTTGCCAACTATTTTATATTGTATTATTTATGGGAAATAGTAATGTTCATCTATGGATTTTATGGTTAAAATTCCATAAATACATGAAATTTCTCAATTTTAAAAAGTTAATAAATTATTTTTAAACAAAATATATCTAAAAATTTTATATTTTAGAATAAGACTGAGTAGTGTTTTCTTTAGAATTCATTAATTCTTTAGATACATGAAATTTTCCATTAAAGGCCTATGATGGAGATCAAAATATCAAAGTTTGACATTTTAATATTCTTGAGGTAAATAAAAAAATCTTTTTAAATAAAAATTAAATTTTATTTTTCTAATGGCTCTCATGCCACCCATATAATCATCAATTCAAACTTAGTTTTTTAGTTATGAATTGATAACCATGGGACATTTAAAAAATATCAAACAAAAAACTTTATTTTGTGAACCTCGTTAATTTAGTTTAAAAGATAAATTTTGGTAATCATTTTTATGGGTGTTGTAGGGTGCTAATACCTTCCCTACACACAACTGACTCCCGAACCTTAAATCTGAATTTACGTAGACAATTTTTTTTTGTGGTGACCAATCACACCTTAATATGATTGGTGGCGACTCCAAACCTTTTAGATATTAAAGATTAAATGATAGGGGATGTCGGCCGCTCCGCGTCGCGATCGCGTCGCAACACATGCCATGATTCACTTCATCATCATCGGAGTCCTCATCAGACAAGGTAGCATAATAGTTTTTCTTTTGTCTTCTGAGAAAAGTGGGACATTCAGCCTGATAATGACCAAATCCCTTACATTCTCTACACCTAAAGGATCTCCCTACATCTTGCTTTTTCTTACAATGGTCACTGTTTTTTCTTTGTGAAAAATCATTGACTTTTCTTGTAGAGTTCTCACCATCGTATCTATCTGTTTCAACTGTTTTTCCAGTCGTATTCATACTTTTGAACTTCCTGGCCATCTTAGAGAATTGTTTTGTTAAGTGAGCTATTGACTCATCCTGATTCACTTCATTATCCAACTGATTTTCAATAGTTTCCTGTTCATATCCAGATGTAAAAGCAACCATCTTACTTTTCTTGCTTTCTCTATTTAATATAGCCATTTCAAAAGTAAGAAGCGATCCAAATAGTTCATCTAGCTTTAAAGTTGTAATATCCTTGGCTTCTTCTATGGCAGTGACCTTCATGTCAAATTTCCTTGGTAGAGAACGCAACACTTTATGAACAATTTTAGACTTAGGTATATTTTCACCAAGTAGTAGAGAATCATTAGCTATCTCCAGAACCCTCTCGTTATATTTAGAGACAGATTCATCTTCAGTCATTCTCAATGCTTTGAATTTTGAAGCTATCAACTGTAGTATGGATATCTTTACTTTAAAAGTTCCTTCATATGCAACTTCCAATATTTTCCATGCTTTCTTTAGCAGTAGTGTAGAAATTAATTAGTTTGAACACGTTTAAATCTACACCATTGAGAACTGCATTAATAGCTCTAGCATTCCCAACTGAAGCTTGTTCTTCAGCATCTGTTCAGTCAACTTCAGGTTTTGGTACTGAAACTCCATCCACAAGAGCTCTCCATGCTTTTCCATTTAATGTTTTAATGAAAAATATCATACGAGGCTTCCAATATGAGTAACTTTTTCCATCTAGTACAGGAGGACGCGAAGCTGATGGTCCCTCTCTTATCTCCATGATCTAGCAACCCGCTCTGATACCAATTGAAAAAATAATGTGAGATAATCAATTTAATCCTTCAGTTAATACTAAAGTTAATAGCTAGAGGGACAACATAAGAGATAAACACAATAAATTTGATAATCCAATTCGACCAATATTGCCTACGTCTGGGGAGCTGTGCACAACCCTGATGAGTAATCTTTAATATTCACTTAAGTCAATATACATCATTACAACATGTAGTGATCTGTTCAATTGTATGACTTAATAGCATGTGTCTTGACATCAGACTCTAAGCTCCCCCTGAATGCTTGAATTACTATTCTCCATGATGTCACTACAAGAAATATGGCCTTTAATGTCAGGTGGAAAAAATGAAAAATGGGCTTTAATGTTGGTTTTCAAAAGGCGGACGTTTAATGTCGGTTTTAATCCGACATTAAAGAATAATCTTTAATGTTGGTTTAAAACCGACATTAAACGTCCGCCTTTTAAAAACCGACATTAAAGCCCTTTTGTAATTTTTTTTATTTTTTTTAATTTACTAAAAAATCAAGTTTTCCTCTCTCTTACATTACTACACTTTCCCATGCATCTTTTCCTTTCTCTCTAGTTTTTCAATTTCCTTTCCTTCTCTTCTCAATAGCACATCTCACACCCTCTCTTCTCCGAATTAAACAGATACGACCTCACCAATCGAGCCCAAACCTCGCGACCACCGTCCTTTTGTACAATCCTCGTCACCACCATGCTCAGTCTTCACTACCATCCACGAATCTCCAACTCTGAAGACCATGACTGCCAACTGTCTAACCAAGTCGCGCCACCACCGTTGCACCGTCCCAGATCTGGCGTTTCTTTGGTACTCTGTTGTGTTTCTTTCGTAGATCTAGCTCCATCTTGTTCTCTATCGACCTCTCAAAGTTTGTAGATCGATAAATCTAGTGTAGGTCTACACATTGATTGTGATAGTACAAGAGAAAGGGATGTATATATACATTGAGATTGCCCATAGATAATGCTTGTCAATGTTTTTTCCCCTATTTAGCTTATTCAAATTTTTCCCTATAACTTTTCAATTTTCGTACCGTGTTTCACTTTGAATTTCTTTATTTGTTTATTCACCAATAACTCAAAAATTCTTTTATAAGCATGTAAACGATGATAAAGAGAATGAACAGTAGAAGCAATTACATGAAGAATTTATTTTTGATGCTAAAGGAGGTTTGGTAGATGAAAAACTTCTTTTCTTTGCTCAACAATCACAAAGATGCAAAGGCAAGCCTGGGTGAGCAAAAAATGTAATCTTTTTGTTGGACGGGGACGATATATTAAACTAATGCTTTCAAAGGTTAGCCAACTTCCTAACCCTTTCATTCGAGATATGTGAATTTAATTTTGGTGTTGAAGCACATTTTTCTATTGAGTGTCATATTTTGTAGGGTCTGTTAAGAGGTTAGCGTTGATGAAACCCTTAGAGCAGCTGCTCCATATCAAAAGTTTTGAAAGGTAAATGATGTTCATGTGAGTTTTTTCCCACTTTCTTGTACGACATCAAGTAGCAATGAGAATGAGATTAGATCAGTTTGTCGTAATGCCAATTCAGTTTGTTATCTTTACATAATTACTTTGAATATTCACTTTTTGAGCTCTAGATCATATTACAAAAGTGGAGTATAGTGGTTTGAATCTCCAACTTCAAAGAAAGAAGCAAACAGAAACTAAGACAATGGGTCGTGTTGGTTCATCTACACAATTCTTTGGGTTGTGAAAAATTCTAGTGAGTTTTCTTCACTTTTTTTGTAAGATAAGAAGCAGTTATTAAAAGGAGATTGGATTAGCTGTAATGGTCATTTATGGTTTTTTACTTTGTTCCATAATTCAAAGCAATTCTATGTTCAAAACACTTTATGTATTCACTTTTTGAGCTCTAGTTTTTCTTTAAGTTTGAGTCATCAACATCAAGCAAAGGAGGTACTTTGAACTTTAATGGAAATCACAAGACAAGATGCATAAACAAATATTTAATTCCTATGAAGTATGAAAAGTTAATGAATTGGTATATTGATATATCTAAGTACATGGAATGAATGTTGGAGAAGGGTGTAAATTATTTATATCTTACCTCATTCTCTTTTATAAATGACTCACACATTTTCTTCTCCTAAGGCATTTATGGACTAATTAATCAAAGAAAACTAAAGTGATGAAGGAGAAAGGGTTGTGCTGAAGCTAAGTATCACAAGATGGGAAGGTAAATAAAGTGTCTATTGCACATTTAAGTTCTTGATCTTGAACCTGTTGTATTGGGTCAAAATCTTCTTTCAATATCATATTGTCCAACCTCAGCATTGGTTCTTCACTGCACAGTTCAAATGAGTCAAACATTTTAGATTTTATTTTTCAATTTTGTCATCAATTCATTACAGCCTGACAATTTACCATTAGTCCGATATAATGTTAATCAATTTGGTTCTTTGAAAGCAAATAAAAGTCCATACTCTGCTTTACCACTTGAAGCTTCTGAACTAGGACTTAGGCTGTGTAAAGTAGTTTTGAACCATTTATGAAAGGTTAAAAATGACATGTTTTGAAAAGAATAGGTACACTTTTACAGCAAACAGTAGAATTTTAGGATAATTTTTTCAATTTAGCAAAAACAAAGATAAAAAATTATAGCTTGCCTCTTATAAATTTTTTCAATTTAACTGGGGAGACAATTCTTGTCAGGTCAAGCAAAGCATCAGTTCGTAATGGAAGTTGCTAGTGGATTGAGACTTTATCATATTCCATTTGGGTTTCATAAGATGAAGTTTCTAAGGAGTTTGAGGATTGTAATTTCAAGCTTATTGTGGCCATGGTACTATTGTTTGAGCTTTATGAGTAAACCATGTTTATAAGAAATTATTCCTCTTGCTAGGCCTATGTTGTTTCCATGACTATCCTTTGTTTAACCATAGTTGTACTCTGTAATTTGGCTTTTTACATCTTTGACATTGATTTATTGCAAAGATGGGGAATTGATTATGATAGCCACTGAGTCTAATTTACACTTAATTTCCAATCACAGGGTCAACAAGATCTAATATTCTTGGAGAGACTGTGGTCAACATGACAAATTACACAGATTCCAAATCTTCATCTACAATCTCACTTCCACTGAAGGAAATCATTTTTATTTAGAGGTATTTGACTTGTTTCAAGTCTATAATTTCATTATTGTATTGTTTCTGAACTTTTTATTTCATATGGAAAACATTAATTTTATATCAGTTGAGCCTGAACATAATAATTTTTTTTTTTTTATGATGGTTTTGAAATAAGAGTGCAGAGAAT
Organism: Cucumis melo; assembly: GCF_025177605.1. Lineage (NCBI taxonomy): Eukaryota > Viridiplantae > Streptophyta > Magnoliopsida > Cucurbitales > Cucurbitaceae > Cucumis > Cucumis melo. The sequence continues at coordinate 2,832,154 of NC_066868.1, read as the reverse complement.
GAAAACCTAATTCTTCAAGAAACAATTAGGCAGAAAAGATGAGATATTTTGAGCTGGAAAAACAATGGCAAAGTTCAAGATGTGGTACTTGCTCCAAGAAAGATTGTGGCGAAGTAGATTCATCTGTCGATGTAGCTTCAAATTTTGAGTTAAATAGTGGTTTAGAGGAGCACAGATTCAACGATTCTGATGAGGTGTGCTTGCAGAATTATTTCCTCTTTCTCCTTTTACTATATTATGATATGATGACATAATGTTGTTTTTGTAGTTAATAGTGTCTATGCTTCCTTTGGATTTGAGTCCCTTTGTTTTTGACCTTCTTTGCATTCCAATGGATAAACTTGTTGGTAATAGATTAGATGATTCTAGTGTACTTGATGTGAATTGTGAAATGAATTGTATTTCATTTTTTCAATAAATGGTTAATATTGCACAATATGGAAAGATTTTTGCTTTAAGTCATATGGTGATAAACTTGAAATCCACAAGATCAATGTTTCTGCTTCTAAACTTCACAAAACTGCATTTTATGGAAATATTTAATTTTCTTTTCATGTTATCTAGAGTTGCTTAAAACTTGATGAAGTGCCTTGATGAAGTTGAAGAGGCAAAGACCACTCCTAGGAATAAGTGCAACACGATGAAAAAACTTACATGTTTGTAGGTTGTCATGACTACTTTTTAATGTGGAAAATACTATAGTACATCTTTAACAATAACATCTTTTAGAGAGATGAACTATGAATACCTGCTAAAATCAAAATGTGGGTAATCAAAACTTTTAGGGTGACACTATTATCATAAGTGTAAGATAATTGGAAGTTGGAAACCTTTAATGTTTTTACAAGCTATTCTGATTCAATGAAATAGGCTTTCCCTTAATAAGTGGGGTAGGCGGAACATCCAAATGAGAAGGTTTCGGGCGAGTCAGTGGCTGTCAAAATTATTATATGTTATGTTGGTACTTCATATTCCTTTATGTGCAAGAGAGTGACATTGGTAAGTCATCACAATTTTAAAGTAGTTTCAGTGTTAATATTGTGTTCTCTTTTATAGTATTGATCTGGTAGAAGGTTGAAGACTGGGAAGGTTGAAGGTTGAAGCAAGTGACATTAGTAATATTGTGTAGATAGCCAGGCGATCGTTGAAGGTTGAAGACTGAGAAGACATTTAGGATCTTTTATTTAGTCTTGTATTAGGATCTTGTTTCATGTACTATTGTAGATAAACAAAATATTAAGATTTCCTTTTGTGTATACAAATATTATAGTTTCTAAAGTAATATTAATTTTATTTATTTGTTGGAGTGAGAAAAAAATATATATCTACATGGACTCAATGTTGGTTTATAAAAAATGGACAATAATGCAACAATTAAATAAAAATAAATTTGTAAAAATGGACCCAAAACAAGGCTTCAATGTCAGTTTTAAACTGACATTATTGGAGATCTATAATGTCGGTTATAAACCGACATTAGGCATCTTTAATGTCGGTTTTAAAACGACATCAAAGCCTAACCGACATTAAAGGGCTTCAATAACACTATCAAAGATGTCGGTTTAAAACCAACATTAAAGGCTTTTAATGTCAGTTTTAAACTTTTAATGTCGGTTTTAAACTGACATTAAAGAGGCCTAAAACGACATTAAAGCCCAACCGACATTAAAGGCCTTTAATAACACAAGCAAAGATGTCGGTTGCTAAGTGACATTAAAGGCCTTTAATGTCGGTTTTAAACCAACATTAAAGGCCAAATTTCTTCTAGTTTGTCTGTCTTCAGGCTCCTCCTGAACACATGAACGGATAACTTCGACGACTTCTTTAAATCCCTTGAAAGATCTTAGTGATCACACATACCACTGTCTCGTCTTTTACATTACTCATCTATATTTTCAACATAGATCGACAAGATGATCTTATAGTCATAAGATCCTTATACCTTTTTGTTTCGATAGTCAGCAACTAGTTCTTCACAAACAAAACCTTCTGCAGTAAAAGAATCTTTTCCACTTTTTCTTTTTCGCACACTAAGTCCTCAATATACCAACCTATTTATACACAGATATATTATATGTATAAATTAACAAAATTCCTAAAATAATGGAAAATCACTAGAACAAATCTGGCCTTTAATGTCGGTTGGAAAAAATGAAAAAAGAGCTTTAATGTCGTTTTTGAAAATGCGGATGTTTAATGTCGGTTTTAAGCCGACATTAAAGCTGGAGCTTTAATGTCAGTTTAAAACCGACATTAAACATCCTTGTGTTGAAAAGCGACATTAAAGCTCCTTTTTAATTTTAATTTTAAATTTTTATTTTATAAAAAATGACTTTCTCTCTCTTACTTTACTCTTTCTCAATCACCCACACGATTTCATCCTTCCAATTTCTTCTTCACACTCCTCATTCTCATCTAACAATCTTCCCTTTCTTCTCCGAAGAGTCGCTGGCACCACCACCACCATCGTCCCTCGTGCCCAGCTCGTGCCCGCCACCACCGCCGTCACTCCTCACATTCTTCAAACACTGATGTTGCTTTGGGGTTTTTTGCTTTGGGGTTGTCGACGAAAAGAATGGTAAGTTTGAATTGGGAATTTTGAACTTCTGTTCTTTATTATATTTCTATGCCCTCATCATTTTGAACTTCTGTTCTTTATTATATTCACAACTGTGATTGTACTACTTCTCAGGTTTGTTTTTGCACAAATCCAGTTTGGCTTGTGAAAACAAGAATGCAGCTTCAGAGTCCTCTTCATCAAGCTCAACCTTATTCTGGGCTATATGGTCTGCCTTCTGTCTTTCATTAAATTAATAATAATGTGTTCTTTGGTTTGTTTACGAAGTACTGGCCTTTCATCGTTTTCTGGATATTCTCTAATCATTGGATCTTGTCCCTCAGGTTTTGCAAACGTTCATTGCTCCGTGAGTCACTTGATGATTCATTGATAGACAAAATACCTGGTCGGCAAACTGATCGGAAGACACTTCTTGGGGAATTGAATTGGATTTTCACAGCTGTCACTGATACAATTGCATGGAATGTTCTTCCACATGGTAGCTTTCAGATTTACTCAACAAATGCCGTCCTTTTTCTTTCTCATCATAGCTAATATGTTTTCTTGGTGCAGATCTATTTCAAAGGTTGTTCAGACAGGATTTGTTAGTTGCCAGTCTGTTCAGAAATTTTTTGCTTGCTGAGTGGATTATGCGGTCTGCAAATTGTTCTCCAATTTCACATCCAATGTTACCTCCAACCCATCAGCATCACATGTGGTAGAGTTTGAGAAACGTTGATTATTAGGTCTGTTAATGTTCAATTGGTTCATTGACTGACCCATCTGTGGTTCTGCTTCTTTCAGGGATGCATGGGACATGGCTGCCGAAATTTGTCTTTCTCAACTTCCAGCATTGGTTGAAGACCCCAACTTGGAGTTTCAGGTCAGTTTTTCTTCACATGTGTTTTTATTGTATCAAAGGTCAGATCTTGGTATGTGAAAGTGTCTTTACCATAAAGGCAACGAGCCTAATTTTATTTACAAGTGAAAGTTATAGAGGGATATCCATTATATTTTATATTACATGCAAGGTCAGGCTCTCTAATTGAACTCACAAAATGCTACCCCTATGTTAGTTAATTATATAGGAGGGCCTGTAGATGCTAAATGATACATCAATATTATTACCTAACATGAATTCAAAATGAAACATGACAATTTGCTAATTCAAACATTTCCCTCTGATGTTCTGCCTTTCTGTGGAATACTTTATTATTTCTTTCTAAGTGCTCTTCGGTATTTATTTGTTAGCATTTAGAAATCATTTTAAGCTCCTTAGATATTAACCTTAAAAGGGTGGTCATGTAGCAACTTAAGTAAATTTCCATCCAAAATGAAACCCACAAGAATTTCAATATTTTCCTGGGCATTTTGCTTCCTTTCTTAGACCAACATGGTTATTTTCTGTCAGCCTTAATTAATAACTCTTGGAGCCCATCAATTTTAATGCTACAGTCTTGTTGACCAAATCTCCCTTCCACTACCTTAATCAAAGTTTAGAAAAGCCGATAAACTAAGCCAGTTAAGTATTCTTAAATGGGATAAAGAAATGGATCCAAAATAGGACTGGTGTTTTCAACACCCAAGGGGTATTATATAAAATTATTGTCACATTTTTTAAATATTTGTCATCAATTCCAAAAGTTTATTGTTTAAAGTTATCCTTCAAATCTTTAATTAAAAATTTGTTTTTTGTAATGTTCTAGCCAAGTCCATTTTTCACCGAGCAGCTGACAGCTTTTGAGGTATGGCTTGATCATGGATCCGAAAACAAGAAACCTCCAGAATCGACATGTGTAATATTCTTTCTCATGTTAGCTTTTTCGGGGACACTAATGCCGCCATCATTATTGTGTGGAGAGATGTTTGTAGAGCCAAATCATTGTTTTTCCCGCCCCTTTTCTTTTCTTTCCATTTTGCTCTTGCTTTACTTATTTAGATCCATTCTCAATGTATGCTATGTCTATTGATTTCATCCGTCTCCATAGAGTAACCTCGTTTTCCATAGGGTGAACGTTTTTCTTTCTTTTTAATTTTTTGTGTATAATTACAGCAGAGTGACCTTTGTCATAGGTTTTACTCAGCCAAGGACATCGATTCAGGGCGCTGGTTCTTCTTGGTAGATTTCTTGATATGGGACCTTGGGCTGTTGATCTGGTAGCCTTACTTGAGACTTTGCAAATTATTACTGTGCCATTTATTCCTTCTTCTTTTTCATATTTTCCATCTCAGTGGCAATTGCTGTTGGTGGCTGATAGAATAAATTCATTTGTTAGGCCTTGTCCGTTGGAATATTCCCGTATGTTCTAAAGCTTCTGCAGACGACAACGCCGGAGCTGCGACAAATTCTGGTTTTTATATGGACAAAGATTCTGGCCTTAGATAAGGTATATAATATAATTAGGTTATTCTTTTGCAACTGTGGCTTTGAACAATGACTGGTTTTTGATGGGAGAACTTGCTTTGTTTTCCAAGTTAGTTTTATTGATTTGTCTTGGAGCTCCTTGGTCAAGGAGTTTTGAGCTTATTTTCGTTTTTGGGTGCCATACTGCAAGCATATTTGCAATTGCGGTTGTTTTTTTTTGGAGGGTACTCTAATCGTAGCTTCCATCTGTGATTTTGTATGTAGTTTTTCGACTCTTTCCTTTGAATGTGTCATGAAGAGAGTTTTGTTTCCTGTGAATGGTCTCTATTTTCTTTTTTATTTTATTGGTTCTCATATCTAAGCTTGTTATGTTTTTGTTTTAGGTTTAGGTTTTGAGATTATTAGCTCTAGTGTTGGATGCCTTATCTTATGAACTAAATGATTGGTATAATGATACAGTCTCTGTATATATTTAAAGAGCTCTTACGTTCATCCCTTTGCAGTCTGCTTCTCAAGTCCATGGGGGTCTTCTTGCAGCTGGTTTCTTTGATGGTTCTGTCAAGCTTTATGATGCTCGCATTCCTGAATTGTAAGCATATGTACCTTTTCTCCCTCTTGATGCTTTTATTTGAATAAAGCTCTTGGTTAAGCTTCTCATGACCCGCTTTGCAGATTACTTATTAGTTATCTCCCCCCCCCCCCCCCCCCCCCCGCCCCCAATTTTTTTAGAGACAATAAAGAACTCCGAGGACTTCTGGTTTTTTACCATTCACCGGGAAACTGAAATAGAAAATATAAGAAATCTTATGAAATCAAATGGTTTGTTCTGATAATTTTACTTGTTTTGCATTTCTTGCATATTTGCCTTCAACCCTTCTCTGAACTTGTAGGCTTGTCTGCACAATGCGCCCACATGTGCAAAAAGTAGAAAAGGTTGTGGGGATTGGCTTTCAACCCGGACTTGATTCGTCGAAGGTGATAAAACTTCTTGGCTGTGATCAATGTATTTTCAGTATCCTATTAAAATGTATTTGTTAATTCTGCTTATCGTTTTCTTCTTCAGATTGTCAGTGCCTCTCAGGCTGGTGATATTCAATTTCTGGATATCAGAAATCAGAGGGATCGGTATCTAACCATCGATGCTCACAGAGGTTCACTTACAGCACTAGCCGTTCATAGACATGCTCCTATCTTAGCTAGCGGTTCAGCCAAACAGTTAATTAAGGTCTTCAGCCTAGATGGCGATCAACTAGGCACCATTAGATACCATCAACAAGCGTGTTTTCATTGTTGGTGGAATCAGACTTGAATAATATGGGATTTATGTGCTTTAAGATATGAATGGGATTTATTGTTGCTTTAAGATATGAATGGGATTTATGTGCAAGTGCTAATAGCATTTTCATTGTTGGTGGAATCAGACTTGAATAATATGGTTTCCTACGTAATGTGACTTGTAGTTTCAAGTTTGTAGTTAATTTCACTTGTTGGATTCAATGTTGGTTTATAAAAAATGGACAATAATACAACAATTAAATAAATATAAATTTCTAAAAATGGACAAAAACAAGCCTTTGATGTCGGTTTTAAACTGACATTATTGGCCTCTTTAATGTCGGTTTTAAACCGACATTAAAGCCAAACCGACATTAAAGGGCTTCAATAACACTATCAAAGATGTCGGTTGAAAACCGACATTAAAGGCCTTTAATGTCGTTTTTAAACCGACATTAAAGAGGCCTTTAATGTCGTTTTTAAACCGACATTAAAGCCCAACCGACATTAAAGGCCTTTAATAACGCTCGCAAAGATGTCGGTTGCCAAGTGACATTAAAGGCCTTTAATGTCGGTTTAAAACCGACATTAAAGGCCAAAATTCTTGTAGTGAATCTTTTATCCCTTGAATATCTCATCTTTTAATTAATTCATTAATCAAAGTATATCTTATCTTTTAATTAATTCATAATCAAATATATTTAGTCAAACATATTCCCATAAAATCTTTTAGACAAAATCTTCAACAAAGTATATAATTACACTTGACAAATGGGTCAATTAATCCGGTGTCAAGAATAAGAGGGTTTTATTTTTGACAGTTTTTACACGTCAAGTGAAATTATACTTGATAGTTTATAGGTATCAAGTATATAAGGTTTGTTGACATTTTCTACATGTCAAGAATTTGTTTACTCTTAACACGCTTTGCATGTCAAGTTTTTCTTTTTCAAATAAGAAATTATATATTTTAAAATATATTTTATCCTTCACCTATTTTGAAGTCCAACAATATTAGAATACACATTAATTGAAGAATTGAAATCAATTCAAACTTTCCATCCAAGAATTTGCATATATATATATCAATGAACCATATATAAGTTGATGATTACATACTTTATTACAACATATATATGTGCAACCCAAACTTCTAACAATAGCCTAAACTTTCCATCAATGTCGAAATAAAACAAAATATATGTGAAGCCTAAACGTGTACCCTATCAAAACTAGTTCACATATATCCACTATCAACAAAATATCAACAAAACTAGTTCACCTATATTCAGTATCAACAAAATAACAATAGAACTAGTTCACCTATATCCAGTATCAACAAAATTTGTTTATCTAACCCAAAACCCTTAGTTACGACCATTCATCACATGTGACCATTTAAAAAATCAGCAAGCTCCATTCATACTTCATCCAACTTGAGTTGACTGTATGAGGTCCTTGTATCAATCTGATATGAAACCCAAAATATTGAAGTTAATACTTTGATTACTTGAATTTTATAAAATAAATTAAACAATCATTTAAACACAACATACCGATCGAATCTGTAACTACTATGCTCCCATTGGTGATTATATCTCTCATATATCTTATCACATAGTACCCACATTCAACTACTCCAACTTGCAAAGGACACTATAAATACTACTACTTTTACATACTTGTTGTTTATATTTAAAAAAAGTCAAGTATTGACTATTTTAAAGGGAAAAGGTCAAGTATAGTCTAAAAAAAGCGGAGTTTTCATGAAATTTTTTGAACTATTTTACGTTAGCTTTTACTTGACGTTTTTTTTTTTTCATGTCAAGTATAAGGGAGATTTTACTTGACGTTTTATTCATGTCAAGTATAATGGGCATTTACTTGACGCGGAAAAAACGTCAAGTATAGTTTGAAAATATGTGCACGGATTGTAGACGAACCCTAGAAAAATGAAACGCTCCTTCATGCCTCTCCTTCGAAAAGGAAAAGTCATTCACCATGCTTTGTTCGAAATCGTAGCTGGGGAAGAATTTCATTTGTACTTCGTTCGAAATCACCTCCTGAAAACAAAACGAGCTTCGTTTGAACTCTATTCGAAATTGCCTCCTATCCGTTCAAAAACGATGCTTCTTGACCACTGTGCACTGCGTTCCGTTCATCGTGCTTCCTTGTCCACGACCACCATGTTTCCTTGTACCACCATCGTGCTTCCTTGTTCACGTCGTCTTAATGATTCTGACTGTTGTCCTGCAGTGCTCACTACTAGAAATTTGGGTTTTAACGACGCAAAATTTACATCATAAAGAATTTCAATGACATAATTATTGCATCGTTGAAGCCCTTGTCAAGAAAGGTATTTAACGACACTTCGAAAAAACTGTCGTTAAATATGCTTAGATGACACCAAGATTGTGTCATTAATACCGTTACCTTGATGCAATAAATATGTTACCATTATCTATAACTCAACAATATATTGTCATCAATACCCTTACATTGACACTTTAAATGTGTCACCGTTATCTATAACTCGACACCAATATATTGTCATTAATACCCTTATATTGACGCTTTAAATGTGTCACATTTATCTATAACTCGACATAAACAAAATATTTTTTTATTATTGATGACACTTATTTCATGTCATGTTTAAATTTTTCGTTTCACATAATTCTTGTTAAGAAATATGCTATCACAATGCCGTTCCTATTTAATAAATGCTTATATGTCAACACTTGTTTAGTGTAGTTATTTTTCAATTCATAACACATATTTTTCCATCATATATTTACTTATTTTGACATTTTACTATAGTAAAAAGATGAAATACATGATTCAACATTGTGCACATATGCTTAGAAAGTTTTATATTGATAATAAAATATATCAATTACATCGTCGGTAAACATTTTACAATAATCTAAAAGATAAATTAATTGCAATATTACATGTATACATGTGTGACCTAATCTAATCAAACTGATGCATAAATGGACTTGATCAATACCATTGGTCCACAGATTCTTCAACTACCTTTAAATTTGAAGAAAATGGACCTTAGTCAACATTTATTACAGAAAATGCATAAACATTAAGCATATGCCAAACGGATTTCACCTTCTTAATAAGTAGACAAATAAAACTTTTTAAAATAAACCAAGGTTCATACAGCCAAGGTTATTCTTAATAACAGACCCATAAAGGACGCAAAAAATAAATAAAAACACCGACTACATAAGCATAAACATAGTGTTGCAAATGTAAGTTTTGATTCAATCATTAGAGACCTAGCAATGTTCTAGTTTGCATCAAGTTGAAACTTAAACTTCAAACTTAACCCTTCCATTACTCAACCCTTACCCCGAACGATCCCTTAGTTTTCATTACTTGAAAACTTGAGAACTTCAATTCTCCCAATCTACTTTTTTTTTTTTAAAAAAAATGATGGTAAGACCACCACGGGGTTCATCTCCTTACAAGTCAAAAATCCATTGGCTAGCCTGGAACAAACTGTGCACCTCTAAAGATTGTGGTAGCCCATTTACAGTCCATGTAACAAAATCAATAACCCACTTTCCTAAACTATCTTTTGGGGTGTTTCAGTGTTTTAAACCAATATTAAAAATATTTTTTTTAAAAAAATAGTCATTAAAGATACTTAAATCTAAAACTCAGAAAACAAAACACCTACGCTAATTATAACAACACTAACACAAAGTATATATGACAAACAAAACACCTACACTACTAATAAAACTTTACAAGCAAACAAAGTCACGTTGTTTATAACAGAACAAAGCATTAAGTTCCTAAGTACATGTCAACATGAATGTATTATTTTATTTATTCCCCTCTTGAACCCTTTGTAATTATCAGAAAATAATAATAAAAAAAATATCGTGGTTTTTCTCTAGGTATTTGGGTTTTCACGTCATTCGGTGTTTTCGTTGATGTATGGCTTTTAATAATTATACAAAACAAGCCTTCAACGTTAAAAAATGCCAGACAAAACTTCGCATGAGGTCTTCCAACTGCAACATATAATGGGAAAGTGAAATAGACAAACACACCTCCATTAGAATGAAATTCTGGAAAAGCTATACGTCAAAACTGGTGACCCCATAGGAACTAGCGAAGCAACATCAAATCTGCAGTAAAAGTAATTAGGAAAATGACAATGAAACATAAACAAAAAGTGAGTTGCAAAGTTAGTTAATCATTTTTCTCATATTTAGCATCGGATTATGGGTTAAAATTAGAGCTCGAAGTGGAAGAGTGGCATCTGAACATGCGACGACATGAAACAGACAGTAAACCTGGAAATGGGGAATTTATAGTGAAAACTAAGATTTAAGAAAATAATAACAATGAAGAAAAAAACATGGGAAACAACACACACCTTGAATTAAAATGTTTAACGAGAAAGCCAGTAATTGCCATATATGTATCTCCAGTCATCTTCATATTTTTCTACTGAACAAGATTTAAGACTCAACTCGTCTTTTTCTTGGAGTAATTTGGATTCAACTGCTAGAACAAGTTGTGGCTTAATCTTTCACTGTATTGAATGAATTTCTATAGGAAGTTGAATTTTTGGTTGGCATATCAGTAGAAAGCCACTTGAAGAAAATTGATGTGGCAAATTCAGAGGGCTCGCAACTAACTTTGGCATTATGGTGTAAACAAACATTTGCTACTTTCTCCAGCTTCCTATGCTTCTGTAGTTATATAATTGTCCAATAAGGAATATAAGAAAGTTAAACAAGCCACTAATTCATTTTACGTGATTTTGTAGCATTACAAGTTCGCATCGAAAGGAAATTGTAAGGAGTAAATACACGAGGAATTATGCTAGTGCATGAAATTAAGTACTGAGTTTAATTCTATTTGGCAAACTCCAGTTTGGCTACTACATCATTGGGTAACAGTTGATATACCATGAGCTCCTTTGAAGTAACAGGTTGGGATTATCTTTACTTCTGTTGTAATTCGAGTTTCAAGTAATAGGTCCTTTGATAAACGGAGATGGCTCGAACTTGATCCCGTCAAACTTCAAAAGATCATATATCATATTGATTCTTTAAACATAATTAAAAGACAATTAAATTTTTAGAAACGATTAAATCAATCGCTAGAAACCTAGAATTCAATATGCATAAATGGACTTTCAATAAACACTTTAGTAATCCTTTCAAATTTGCGAACCATCATAAGAAATTTTAATCCTAAACCAAATTACTAATCATTAAATTAAAACATCATAAACAAATGTAAAAGAAATCGTTATGTGTGGTAATGTAACGCCCAACAATTCGATATTTCTTTTTGTTTTGTCCATTGTTATTAATATTAAGTGTGGTTATGGGAATTTTTAAATTTATTGGAAGAACCTTACCATTTTGATTTTCTCGAGTAATTAAGGTTGGGAATCCTAAATTGTTTAGGATAATAAGTATTATTTTTTATTTTATTATTTTTATTTTTATTGGAAATAATTAGGGAAGCCCTTATTAAACTAAAGTTGGTTGTTTTTGGTGAGATTTGGGGAGAGAGAGGAGGGGTTGTTTTGGGTTTTTAAAAGGAAAAGAAAAGAGTCATTTTTTTCTTATAAAAAGGCCTTGGGACTCGTGCGTAAAGAGGAAGAGAAAAAAAAATCAAAGAAAGAAAGAGGGGAAAAGAAAAAGAAAAAGGAATTTTTTTTTTTATTATTGAAACCCTAGCCGCCGCACGCCGCCGCCGCGAACCCGAGCCGCCAAGCATCCCCCCTCTCTGTTCAGCAGCGCAGCCGAGCCTGCAGTCGAAACCGAGCCGTCGCCGAGCTTCCAGCCGCGTCGGAAGAATCGTCCAAGCCGATCCAGCAGCCGAGCGTCCGTCGGAGCAGCCGTCTCTCGCACGCCCGAAGCCGAGTCGAAGCCACCTTCGCGCGTCCGCAGCCAACCCGACAGCCAGCCGAGTCGCGCCGCTTCGATCCGACGCAGCGCAGCCGAAACGCTCGTCTACAGCCGTCGCCGAGCGAAGCCGCGGTAGCCGGACCACCAGCAGCCGCCGCGCCACCCGAAATCCGGAAGCCGACGCCCCGCGCGCAAAGATCCGACCGAAAACCCGCTCCGCGACCCGAACCGGCGCGCGCCATCTTCCGGAACCCGACCCGCGCCCGCGTGCATCCGCGTGTGAGCCGCGTCCGCGTGTGAAGCCGCGCCGCGCGCTTCTGCGTAGCCGAGCCGCGTCTCCCTCCTGTTGCAAGCCGAGCCGCATGCGTAAATTCCTGTACCGAGCCGAGCCGCGCCTGCGCCAAGCCGAGCCGGTCCCTGTCCTTTTCCAGCCGAGCCGCCAAGACTAATTTGGCTCCATCCATCTAAATTTTGGTAAATTAATTAATTATTGTGGGATTTCCCAGTAAGACTCCATGCTTCGGACGTTAATTAAATTAATTTGGGACTAAATTAAATTATTTTCCTTAAGGGACGTCTTGGACCAAGTAATTGCTGCAGCGCGGGATTTCTTCAGTAGGGGTTCGAGCACTGCAACCTCTTTCTAGGGTAAGTTATTTCAAATGAGTCTTGAACCGTTAGTCGTTGGCGACCTAATTACGAATTTTGGCATATTAAACAGTTAGGACCTCGTCGCTTGGAAAGCGTATTGCCTCGCGGTTAGGACTCGACAAGTAAATCTCCAGGTAAGAGATTCTACTACTAGCTCCACGTTTAGAATTATGAGACCATGTATGCTCCAATTTTTGCATGTTGAGGATTAGACAGTACGATGCCTGAAATCAATGTTAGTATGATGCAAATGACGATATGGTTATACTATAGTCTGTTATGTGTGGCGAGAGCTGTTATGGCTATACGACGAATGTCGAGACGGAGAGTGTAGTGATGATTTATCTGATATGTTATATGCTGATGCCATGTGTATGTATATTGCGATTAGGGTACCTGTTAGCTTAATCTGTTAGAGTCGTACCTGCATGGGTGTCCTTCGGGATCACCACCTATTGAGGACTGTGTGGTCCGACGGGACACCAGTCTAGCATGGATATAGATATGACTCGAGTGACTCGACGGGGTCCTCGCATCCCGACTGTCCTAGGTGCCCCCGGGGCACCGAAGACCAGAGTTACGTTCCTACGGGAGCGCATGTTGCACGTGTTCGGGAACGTACCAGAGATTGGGTACCAGTTACAGGACTCTGACAGGAAGTTAACAGGCACCTAGTGGGACTAGTAGTGGGTCCCTTACTGAGTATTTTATACTCTCTCTTCATTTCATGTTTTCAGGTAGAGGACGAGGCAAGGGCAAGGGCAAGCTGGCGAGCGACCCGAAGTGACCGTGGCGGGCCATAGGGACTACTGCTTCCGCTTATCCTTATTTTAGACTTTCATAGCTGAGTTTGAGTACCTTTCATTACTTATCATCTTATTATGTAGATAGGGCCCGAGTAGGACTTTAGGACGCATTAGACCTTTTTGCATAACTACCTTGTTTTAGATTTTCATAAATAAAATTTCTCAAACCTTATGCGTTTTTAATAATTTTGATGACTTAAACCGCTTGTTCTATATTTAGTAATGACTTCGACTCAGTATAAGGAGTTGGGTCGTTACAGGTAAGATGGATCAGATAAAAAGTGTTGCAAACACCAGCAGAGTATACTCGACGTGGATCGTTTGGGGAAAGTATCGTCACTTCCATCTTCAGAGACAACATTAGATTAAAAGCAATTGAATGCTAGAATTTCAAGTCAATTTGAAAAAAATTAGATATAAAGTCAAGATGAAAGAAAAAAAAAATTCAATATTAAAATGAAGAAAAATAAAACACTAGCATAGTATAATTAGCGTCGATCACTTGGGGAAAGTATCATCACATCTAACTTCATTCCAACGCAATACAAAATTACATCTTAAATAAACTTCAATAATTATCGGTAAAAGAATTATAAATGGAGAAAAAAAAACCCATTCAAGGTAAAGAAACATGGATCAGACAAAAACGTGATAAACACACAACAGCCTAGTATAAACGACAATGGTTTTAGTCCGTCTTCAGATTTACGCGGAGGGTTAATTTGCGTTTTTGTGAGAGAGGGGGAATTAAAAGCTTATATTGTTATTTTAGTTGTGAGAGAAAGGAAATTTAACAATTTTGTAGGTTATAAGAGTTTTTTATTTGGAAAATTTTTTAACGACACAATTTATGTGATTAATTAATGACGAGAAAATTGTGTCAAGAAATAATCCATACTTTTATTTTCAACGACACAATTTACGTCACCCCACTCTTTTTTTATTTTCAACGACACAATGTCTTGATTAGTAGTGTCATTAAAAACAATTTTTCTAGTAATGGCTATTTATGCTTTGATTTGTACCGCATTAACTCATCAATCGACAAAAAAAAAAAAAAAAAAAAAGGAGTGCGCCGCCAAGGGACGTGGAACTCGTGGCATCAGTTCGGCCACCCGACAGTATGGTCGCTGCGAAGTTGTTGCTTACTATTCAGTTGATCACTAGGTTCGTTTATTATTCATAAGGCTCCTTGAATTTTTCCATCATTTTCTTATACGTTTTTTGATCGAGAAATTCTGGACTTGGTTGTTATTGGTTCATACGATATCTTGAATGGAATAAGGTTTTGATAGTTTTAAATTCACTCAAATTAGAGCGATTTTCTCTAAGTTTTAGTTTAAAAGAGGTGATATTTTGGTTCTTATATTTTGAACCAAATGTAAGAAGCTCAATCATTTGTTCTCTAAATGGTATATTATATCAATTTTTCTTATGTTGGTTCTCCATGATTTTGCTCCTAGACAAGGATATACATTTGTTATCTGACCAAAAGTGATTATATATAATTGTTACTTATATTGCCACAATGTTGATTATTATCAGAATGTAAAAATTAGCTCAGGAACAAAATAAGAAGATTAAAAAAGTGATTCGTCAAAGAAAATTCCATCAAATAAATAGCATCCCCATAATTCATACTACAATAATAGGGCAGAGGTCAATTAGCATCATTGTATTTAATCTAGTATTACAGGTAAAAGTTTTGCAAAAGGAGGAAGAATCTGAGGAAGGATCTGAACAAGAATTTAGGGAAGAATCTGATGATCAGGGAGATAAACCTAGACTTTGCATTTAGAGACCTTTCTTATACATAATCTAATTTTCTGCATGTCACTACAAGAAATTGTGTTTTTAGTGGCGCACCAAAAACGTCACTAAAACTAAAAAATACGTCGCTAAAAGTATTAGCGACGCAAAGTCGTTCGTCGCTAGGACTGTCGCTGATTCCGCGTCGTTAAAAGTTTTAGCGACGAAACAATTATGCGTCGCAAATGATATGCTTTTAGTGACGTTTCCGCGTTACAAAAAGCCTACTTTTAGTAACATATATTATGTCACTATTTATTTTTTATAGTGACGTTTTACACTCGCCACTAAAAATGAAGTTTTAGTGACAAATAATGTTGTTGCTAAAGGTTAATTTGGGACCATTACAAATATTTTTTGTGACATATTAAAGTGCGTCACTAAAAATTCCAACTTTTTTTTTTTAAGAAAAAACCAATGCTTTTTAAAAGTATTTTATTATATAAAAAATAATTTTTAATTTATTATATAAAAACCTGTTATACAATCTCAAATATAATTATATTGCATATGTTTTGCATTCCAACAATGATATACAACATGATCAACTCAAACAACACATAAACAAGAATGTAAGCTTTCCGTCAATTGAACCATTTATGTTTCTTCAATCAACCCAATCTTTTAAAAGAACTAACAAATTGCATATATATGCTTAAACATACATATAGTTGATCACTACAATACTAGTTGTTCAAGAAACACAAATTAATCAAAGAAGCTTGGAACTCAATGACCTTGTATGAACTTGGTTTCAAATACAAACTTGGATTCCACAACCTAAAAGAAAATACAACAACATCAAGTTAAAAATAAGCAATCAATTAGAGAAAAACTTAGAACAGATAAGCAATCACTAGAGTATTGAAGCAAATTACCAAAATATAAAGTATTAAAAATTAAGCCAATATAAAATGAAGTATATCCAAATACACACGGTACGCATTCAAGTCGTGGTACAATGGATGTTTCTGAGAGTTACAATAGTCTAATGCTTTAGCAATATATAAAGCAACTCTTAATCTCATAGCACACTCAATGGTCTGATTCTCCCATATAAATGTTGAATTGTAAGAGGAGAAAAACAAAATAGTTTACCTTTCTTTTAATAGCATTACACAATCATCGCTTGAAAGATTCCTCCTTCCTAGCCATCGAACAAACGCTAGCAATAAGTCTTAGGCAACACAACATATGTTCTATTGAATTCAACATTTTCAAACAAACTAAAGTTTCACATTTTATTTATAGTTTGTTTACGCTATGACTATCATGCAATTATTATACAACTCAATAGAAACCATAAACAAAAGATCAATAGAAAATCAACCAAATGGTTCATTAAGGCATTTCATCAAACACAATGTAAGCTATCAATATGGGTAATGTTGATACCTTTAAAGAATTACAAAATAGTTAAAATGACTAAAAATAAGCAAAAGATAAATGAAGAGTGTTGAACAATACTTGAATTTTGTAATATATGTTCATAGGCCCATCTTGAAAATCAAAACCATCCAATTAACATTCATTCTAAGGTCTTTGAATATCAACCAAGAATGATGTTTAGCAAGAAAACTTTGAAAGACTAACAAACAAACCAATTCACAAAAAAATGAAACAAAAAGCACATGTTTTCCACTTTAAATCAAGTCAAGAGTAGCTTTTGATAATCTAGTTTGCTCAAATTTGATGAAAATTTGAAGTGCGGCATATTATTACAAGTGTAACTTCCATAAAAGAAATAATTATAGTCAATGACGTAGCTTTAGTGTACTCTAATCAATTCTTAGGTCATTCCATAAAGGAATATGTGAAGGTCATTCTATAGAAGCTTCACTTAACATGCCTATAACGTAAAAAACATACAAAGAAACAACAAACATTATAAATAGCCTTATTCTAATTGATTCTTAGCTTTACTTTACTCTATTAAGGGAATACATATTAACCACAACCACAACCACAACTACACATTAACCACAATGAGAAAGAATTTGGGCTTTTTCTTCATGAAATGAACAAGGAAACAGAAGCAATATATAATGAAAAAAGAAAAGCACCTCAACTAGAGCTAGGGTATTCAAGTTAGGAGTCAACGTTGGCTTTACTCCTGTGTCTGCAAAGATCATCCAAATGCTTCACTAAGGCATTTCATCAAACACATTGTAAGTTACCAAACACATGTAAACTTAGACAAACCTTGCTAAAATTGGCCTTGGTCTTGGTCTATCCTCTGGATCAATACTTTATGATAGAACAATGAAAAGTTCACAAAAATGGCATTAGAAAAACATGAAATGAAGACCATCTTGTTCAATACTAATAAGCATAACCATGAAATCTCCCTTTACCTTGATTTTCTAATTCGAAGAAACAAAAAATCAATTAAAAATCTAAATAGTAATCAAGACTATGCAAACATTATAAAGATGAAGCCCAATCTTAAAACTAATTAAGAGAATAAATATTCAACAAATCAAATTCCAAATACATCACTCAAAAAATTTTAAAACTTCTCACCAGAATGTCTTGGGCGTGGAGCAGAAGTGTTTAAGGAAGTTAGAGCAGAATCATAGGGCTGTTCGCGTGAAGCAGCTTTTGGGACCGTTCGAGGTTGATGGTCGTCAGGTGGTTTGTACAGTTGGAAATGGCGTGCTTCGCGTGGTTCGTTCGGCGTGGTTCGTCTAGCATGGCCGTAGAAGCATCGTGCAGTTCGTTTGGTCGTAGAAGCGTCATCGTACTTCGTCGTCAGCCTCCTTAGTTCGTACAGATGGGTGGTTCGGCGATGGAGAACTTTTGGGTGGAGATGGGAGGAGAGGAGGTGGAGATGAAGAGCTTTCGGGTTGGGTAATGGGAAGAGGGAAAGGGTTTTTTAATTAAAATTGTTTAATGAAAAAGAGGAGGGAAATAAAAGGGGGAAATATTTTAGGACTTTTAGCGACGTCTATTTTTGTTGCTAAAGCTATTAGATTTTTAGTGACATTATTATTGTGTTGCTAATTCTTTTAGTGACGCAAATTTAAAACGTGTCGCTAATAATAATTTTTTGTGACACATTTTTTCTGCGTCGCTATAAATGACCTTTTACTGACCAAAATTTGTTACGTCACTAAAAATTTGTCACTGAATAACAATTTTCTTGTAGTGTGTCTTGTTGTTTTCCATTTGAGTTGAGTGAGACTAAGTCTCTTTTATTTTGTTGTCCAATTCTGCTAGAGGAAAAGGCACTCAAGATATTATTGTGATTGAAAATTCTAACTTGGTCAAGTCAAAAACCTTGAAAGGTATTGATATTGATGTAAGTTAATATTCATCCTTAAATACAATTTTACAATTTGAACATTGATATATAATTGATGTGTCATTTCACTTCACGTTGCAGCTGGGAAAAAAATTGAACTTTCAAGGTGTGAAAGGTTGTTATAAGTTCAATTTTGTTTGTTTTAATGGATATTTAACATTTATTTAATTTCTATGATAATTCTTCTAGAAACAAATATGTCATTATATAGATTTAGGAATGCTTTCCTCACCGTTTACGAACTTGTATTTATTCTTTTTACCAGGGAAGAGATAGAGAAACAAAAGGCTCACGAGCGATTCATGAGGCTTTAAGAACAAGGAAAATGCACTTTGATAGTAAGTTGCATGAGTTACCTAATTTTAAACGTTATAAATAGTATAATATGACTAATTTTTATTTTTAACAAAGTATCTACTCGACCTTTTATGTTTTATAGATTGATACTCATAGCTTGAATTGGATGAAGTACGAGTGATGTGGGCTGAAGCTTTAGCTCGATACATATGGTAGACACACCTAGATATGATCTTGTTAATCTCGTAAATGGCTAACATATGGGAATGCCCATAACCTTTTTTGTGTCAATGTTTTGTTCATAGTCATTATGCTTATATGAGGCAATAGATGTAAGGGAATATACTTTAGTTTTGATTTTGGAATAGGCCACAGATAAATTTTAGTTGGCTATATTTGGATTGAAATTGTGTAATTGTTGATGACATTGTTGAGAAGAATGGAATTATTGGTTGAAAAGTTTATTTTGTTGATGGATATGTTTTATTGAAATTAATGTACCTCATACAGGAAACAGAAAAGAAAAAATTTATATATTTAATATATTAATAAACAGTATAAATGACGTTAAATACATGTCAAATATACTATCTTACTTGAATCAAATATCCAATTTTACTTGACGGATAAATAGTGTCAACTATACAATTTTACTTGATGTGTAAATAGTGTCAACTATACAATTTTACTTGACACATAAAAAGCGTCAAGTGCAATGGATTACTTGACGTTAATACATTGTCAAGTAAATGTATACTTGACGGTTTTTTAGTGTAAAGTAATGTGATTATCTTACTTGAATCAATTATACAATTTTACTTGACGGATAAATAGTGTCAAGTATACAATTTTACTTGACGTATAAATAGTATCAACTATACAATTTTACTTTACACATAAAAAGCGTTAAGTGCGATGGATTACTTGACGTTAATACAATGTCAAGTAAACGTATGCTTGACAGTTTTTTAGTGTCAAGTAATCTGACTATACCTGATACCCACTTTGGAAAGAAACCCAAAACCCATGTCATCCAGATCTGTTTCGATGTTGTCCAAAGCCATTCCATCCGCCATCTGTCCGTTTGACTCTATTCTGCTTCGACAACGAAGCTAGTTGTCCACCTGCTCTACTCTGGTTCGATTCGCTCTCTCGTTGCGAAGCTCGCATGTCCTCTTTCAGATCAAATCATCAACTCATCTTTGTTCGATTTCAATCAATCCGCTCTAAATCCACTGCACTTGTCTCTGTTCGTGCATCTGTATTTAATGCATAATCCCTGCCGACTCCGAATCAGTTTACCCACCGCAATGCCCTTGCTTTGCTTTAGTATTGTAAAGAGTTTTGCTCATCTTCACCTGCTATGTTCATCTGTATTGTGAACATCAGTTTTGTTTAGTTTTGCTTTTAATCCGATGCCAATTCGTATAAGACACCCAGTTTCTCGCAGATCCGATGTCCTGTTCACAGATTTAACGATTTCTGTTTACAGATCCGACTCTTCCTATTTACCAATCCTAACCATCTACTAACATATATGAACCATCTACTGTTTACTCTATATCTGACTTGTTATTTGTGCTTGCCTCTATTTCTATTGTCTATGTAGTTCTACTGCTTTTGTATTTGTGATGGAGAAAATTGATATAGCGTGTCTCATTAGCACAATTCTCAATGGCACAAATTATATTACCTGGACTCACCAAATGAGGAGTTTTTTATTGGTCGAAAACTATGACGTATTGTCACCGATGATATTATCAAAGCAACCAAACAGGACAAGGAGGATGGCAGTAAATTTATCGAACACCTCGAAGATTGGGACAACAAAAATCATCAGATTATCACCTGGCTTAGTAACACATCAATCTTTGCTATTTCTACGTAATTTGATGCCTTTGAGGATGCTAAAGAGTTATGAGATTTTTTATCTACATGCTTTAAATATGTTGGATTAGCTCATTACTATCAATTGCAGAGTAGCTTTGTCAATCTCTATCAAATGCTGGTCAATCTATTAATGAATATCTAATAGTTCTTCAACCTACCTGGACTCAGCTTGATCAAGCTCAAAATCAGTAAAGATCATCTTCGCCTTATTAAGGTTCTCATGGATCTTCGCCCAGAGTATGAATCAGTTCATGTTGATCTGTTACATCGCAACCCTCTGTCATCTCTTGACAGTGTCGTTCAAGAAATTTTATTTGAAGAAAGATGACTTGTCATTATCGCTCCTCTCTGCCCACTGATGTCGCTCTTGCAACCACTCATATCCACGACCTACTAATGAATCCACTTTCTACGAAAATTGTAAACTTCATGGTCATAAGTTTGCTAATTGCCGTACTATTGAGTGCAGGTATTGTCACAAGCAAGGTCACATCTTGGAAATTGTCCAACTTGCACATCCCACCCTTCTGGTCACTCACATAAACCCAAGTCTGCTTCTACAACTGATTCTCAATCTGTTGTTGCTACCACCCCATTTGATATTAACGCACCTTCGAACTTTCAATTAAATAATCTTCATGACTTATTGAAATAGGTGATCTTTTCCAGCTCTATTGCTCTTGTTGTCACCCCAAGTTCAAGATCCTCAGACGGGGCAAGTGATTGATATAGGATGGAAGGTGGGACAATTATTTGAGCAACAATCTCTATCTCCCATCCATCTCTACCTTTGGTCAACCAGCAGATATCTTCACCAAAGCTTCCTATTTTCCTCGTTTCATTTAGTTACTTCACAAACTCAGCATGATAGAGTAAAGATCATCTTAAGTTTGAGGGAGGGTATTACTATAATTAGAATATTTTTTGGAAAATATTATTCATATATATTCTTTCCTTTAGTGTCCTTTAGTTTGTGTAAACTCTTTGAAGAACACGTGGTTTTAGTTAGGGTTAATGTAAATCAAAAATTACTTTGTACTAGTCAACTCATTTTTACTGAAAAATGGTGAAATTTCTCATTGTTCTTCAATGGTTCCTCTCAAGCCTTCAAGGATTTGTTTTCTTCTCAATCTCACGAAACAAACTTTGATTTCCTTTCTTTTATTGTTTCTTTCAAGCTAGCTTTTAATGGATGTTGAACTTTCCAAGGAAAATAATGTGCACACAGTAGAAGAGTAAAGGAAGAAGATGATGATGAGTACAGGAGCTACGTGTGGTTCGACAAAATTGTCTATTTCCACGGAATGGAATTTTCTTGAAGAAATCAGATAAGTCGTTTTCTCTCTTTACAAAAGCACAATCTAATCTTTTTTTAACAGATCTGAACAAGTATTTATAATTAGGGGAATCCGTGGAAATGACAAATATAAGAATAGAAAATAGAAAAATAGCAAACTGTTTATTTTTTTATTTATGGCAAAACTAACTGCCTTAAATATTTTCTCACTTTTTTGGGCCGAAATTACCCTTCCACGGATGAGAACTGTCCAGATACAAATACAGTGTATTTCATGAGATCGAAAAATCAAATAAAATATCACATATCCGATTACAGTGTATTTGTAAACACACCCACTTATGATAATTATTAAATAAATCAAAAAATTATTATATTCTTTCAGAGATCCCTAAACATATTCAATTGGTTTCAATATCCTTATTTATTCAGATTTTTACCTTCAAATTAATGAAAAATAACTTCAAATATTTAATTTTCTAATGCAATAATTATAAATTCAAACTATTATAGATTCAAAACTATATAATGTAGTAATTATTTATTATCATAAAAAATAAGAAATTAACGAAAAAGATATTCAAATCTTCATTTTTGAAATTTTGGAATTATACATTCGAAAGTGAATACGTTCTAAAATAATGGCAAAGATAATGCAATAATTAATTATTAACAAAAACATTAAAAAAGTAACGAAAAATCATATAAAAGATCAAAATTTCAAAGCGCACGTAAATACCAGTAATTCCCTAAAATTATGGCAAATATAATGCAAATAATTAAGTTTAGATTCAAATCTCAACCCTCTCTAAAATCATGCCAAATACAATGCAAATATTAATTATCTAGGGAAAAAATGCGGAATTAAGGGAAAACGAAATTAAAATATTCGTCGGAACACCATATTGACAATCAACCGGAATGCTCATGGCCGCAGAAACGTAAATTTGAACGAAGAACATAGCAAATAAAATATAGTGTATTAGTAAACACTCCCACTTATGATAATTATTAACTTAATCAAAAAGTTATTATATTCTTTCAGAGATCCCTAGACATATTCAATTGGTTTCAATATTTCCTAATTATTCCGATTTTTACCTTCAAATTAATGAAAAATAATTTCAAATATTTAATTTTTTAATGCAATAATTATAGATTCAAACTATTATAGATTCAAAACTATATAATGCAGTAATTATTTATTATCATAAAAAAAAAAGAAATTAACGAAAAAGATATTCAAATCTTCATTTTTGAAAATTTGGAATTATATATTCGAAAGTGAATACGTCCTAAAATAATGGTAAAGATAATGCAATAATTAATTATTAACAAAAACATTAAAAAAGTAACGAAAAATCATTTAAAAGATTCAAATTTCAAAGTGCACTAAATACCAATCATTCCCTAAAATAATTTTAGGCAAATATAATGCAAATAGTTAAGTTTAGATTCAAATCTCAACCCTCCTTAAAATCATCCCAAATACAATGCAAATATTAATTATCTAGAGAAAAAATGTGGAATTAAGGGACACGAAATTAAAATATTCGACGGAAGACCATATTGACAATCAACCGAAACGCTCATGACCACAGAAACGTAAATTTGAACGAAAAATGTAACAAAGGATATTGTTTTCAAAATTTTAACTGCAAAAATCCAACGGAAGGTTGAAGAACGAACACAATGGTACAAACGATCAGAAGGTTGAAGATTGGTGGAAAGAGATCTAGGAACGGTTCCGATGAAAAGCAATCGGTGGTGCAAAGCGATTAAGTAGGGAGCAATTTTAAAAGTTTCGGTGAAAAGCAATCGGTGGTGCAAACCGATTAAAAAAGGAAGGTGCGCGTATCTGGAGAAGTAGAGTGGTTGCATGCAGAAGATATGATGTTTTACAGAAGATGATTTCTTTTTTTTCTGGGGGGAGGGGAAATTAGAAGATTGAAGGGAGTGCATAGTATGTATTAATTATAGGGTATTTGTGGTTTTTCTTGCTATTGTATTTAGAAATTTATATTGTCAATTCGGTATGGGCATTTAAGGTATAGTTTTCCCATTTATTATGTGGAAATTAATTATTTTGCTATTTTGACAATTTAAAAATAAAATTGTCATTTATCCAAAGTAAACCTTATGTTTTGCTATTCTTCTTGTCGCCCCTTATAATTATTTATACCACTTAGTTACAAAAACTTTTTATAAAAAGAAAATAGAACATATTGATTTGCAATGAGGTAGAAATTTTTATAAATTTTATATTATTTTGATTTCTTATAAGTTTTTGTTTTTCTCTCTCTTTCTTCTTTCCCCTCCCTCCTTCTTTCTCTCTTTCTCCTTGTTTCTCTCTCACATGCATCTCCTTAAAAATGTGTTATTCACTACCCAAAACCTCCATTTTTTTATGGAAAGAAGCAAAACTCATCATTTTTATTGGGAAAAAATGCTATACATTTTAAGGGTAATTTTGTGTCGAACCAGTGTTTCAAGGATAATTTCGCGACAAAACAAATTAAAACGAACCTTTGTTTTTTTGCCATCCTTGATAGTCTTTAAACAAGTTCTCAATCTTCATTTCATTTTCCTTCGAGTATAGTAACTCCAATGAACTCCATTTCTCTTAAACTTCCAAAACTCACATCCTAAAAATCAAGATTACAACCAAAAATGATGGATTTAGGATTTGTTTCCACACAAGAAGAAAAATGTTTTGAGCTTGGAGTTAATAGTTCCACGATTATGCAGGTTGAAAGAAATGGATGAGGAAGGAAGCTATGTGGTAAAATTTAAAAGCCCTACTTTTGAAAGCTTGGACGACAATGGAGAAACAACTTTACTTCAAAGAAATGAACGGGAGACAGAGAGAAGGGGAGGAGAGAGAGAAACTGGGAAAGGGTGAGAAAATAAAATAAAAGGAAATTTAAGGGGTCTTTTCAAACATATAAAAAAAACAGTAAAATATTTACACCCTATAGAACAATTCAAAAAATGAAAAAAGCCCAAAGATCCACCGTGCAAATATAAAAATGTTCCGTCAACCATGTCGTCAACAACGCGCGCCTAATATATTTGCGATCGTTTAGATATGGTTATAATTTATACCTGATAATTTAGATATGACTACAACGCGATCGTTTAGATATGGCTACAATTTATACACGATCGTTTAGATATGGCTATAACGCGATCGTTTCGATATGACTACAATTTATATGCGATCGTTTAGATATGGCGACAATTTTTACGTGATCGTTTAGATATGGGTACAATTTATCTTTTCAATTCCATCGTTTAATTTTGTTACACGATCGTTTACTTTTTTTTAGACGATCGTTTACTTTTTTTACACGATCGTTACAATTGGGTACTCCAATCATATGATTTTTTTTTTCAAGATTTTTTATACACTATCTTTTATTTTTTTTACAATCATTTATGTTTTTTAAACGATTGTTTACATTTGGCTACTCCAATCTAAATGATTTTTTTTCAAGATTCTTTAAACACGATCGTTTACATTTGGCTACTCCAATCTAAATAAATTTTTTTCAAGATTCTTTATACACGGTCTTTTAGATTTTGTTATTTTTTGTACACAGTCGTTTAGATTTGGTTATCCAAATGTAAACAACGTAGAAAAAAGGAAAAGAAGAAAGACGATGGAAAGAAATTGCAAAAAGAAGAGAAAAAGTTGAAAGGCGATGGAAAGAAATCGAAGCGAAAAAAAAAAGAGTAAAAGAAGAAAAACGACGGAAAGATTAAACGACGTAAATAAAAAATTGAAAAATAAAAAAGATGATGGAAAGAAATCGTAGGAAAAGAAGAAAGAAGAAAGACGAAATTGCAGGGAAAGACGGGAAGACGAAATAGTAGGAGGAAGACGAATCGCGAGGAAGAAAAAAAAGATGGAAGGGAAAACCTAGAATATTTAAAAAAATGGCTAATTTTATGGGCTTCGTTACACGGGCCGTAAATACTTTGGTATTTTGTTACATTTACACAAGTTTTTCTAAATTTAAATGGTAAAATTGATTTATTTTTAAATAATGTGTTTTTTAAAAAATATTGACAATAATATGGTAGGTGGAAAAGTATTGTAAAAGATAAAGTAGCAAAGTCGTGGATTGGATACACGTCTTCAAGTTGAAATAGGATTGGAGTCGTGGACCAGTTCATGATATCTTACTGGAGTCGTGGAGTCGTGTACACGATTTTGGTATAGGTGTACGTTCTGGCAGTCAACTGTAGCGTTGACTGCTAGATTTTTCGCGTAAAGGCGAAGTCGTATACCAGGGTACATGACTTCGTTCACGTGCATCTGCAGACATACACTTGTCATTCATGCAGTGAAGTTGTGTACCGGGTACACGACTTCATCTCTTTATAACCCTAAAAATCACCGATTCTACCTTCATTCGAATTTTTTATTCAAACTTTCTTCTCTCGATCTCACTTCTCTTCTTCGTCGACCTGCTTCCATCCTTCAACAAAATTTCTCTTCACCTCCATCCTTAACCAAAAATCACCCATGCTTCCATTCTTCACACCGAAAAAGGTGCATACATTCCATTTTTTACACCAAAAATCACTCACATTAGCATCTTTCACCAAAAAAGTGCTCCTCTTGTCATTATTTTTGTTTCCACATTTTCGTTAAAAGGTATATTTATTTAACTAAATCATAGTCCGGGTACACGATTTTGTTGTTAAAATTATTTAATTTTATGTTTATTATTTTGTTGTCAAATTAATTTAATTCATATTGTAGTTGACTTTCCCCAAATCCTCCATTTGTTCTTTCAGTTTTTTCATTACAAGGTATGTTTATTTAACTAAATCGTAGATCGGTTTAGGCATGTTATTTGATTAAATATTTTTGTTGTAAAAATTATTTGAACAATTTAATTTATGTTCGTTATTTGATTTTATTTTTTTGTTGTAAAAATTATTTTAATTTAGTTATATTGTTTGAATTTAGATATATTAATCGAATTTTGGCTTGTTATTTGATTTAATTATATGGTTTATATTTTTTATATATCTTATAGTAAATGGGAAATTTAATTAAATTTTGAGGGTGAGGTTTGATTGTTTTTAATTTTATAATATAGTTTGAAGGTATCAAAAATATAATAATAGTTGGTTGGTGGTTATTTAAACTCTACTTTTTTTCATCAATTTAATTTAATTACTTCATATTCATAAATCAATTATGTTTTAGGAGTCAAAATCATATAAGCTTACAAGAAATCTTTTCTTTTGATGATATTCCCAACTAAGTAAAGTGAGTTCATTTTCACTGTGTGTTGGTTATTATATTCTGAATAAATTTACTTGTTGTGGTTATTAAGAGTATTTTCAAGAATACAGTGATTTTTGAACATATAGACAAAAATAGTGTAGTTTGAAAAAAAAATGACAGGAATAAAGTGGTTTGGAAAACTATTATAAAAAATGGAGTGATTTTGGTTTTCGAATGAAGTGAATGTTTGACCAATTTGACCCCACGTGGAACGGGAAACGGAATTCGACTTCCTTACAAAAAATTATTTTTGAAAAAGATTAATTTTTTAGAGTGAAGTCTTTTTTCTTTTTCTTTTTTTTTTAATCGTACCAAAATCACAAATAAACAAATGGATATTTCAAAGAGATTTTTCTCAATTTTTCAACCTATAAAGCCATGGTCTTCTTTCTCCATTTTCTTTCAAAAACACATTTAGAAAATGTAATTCATCAAAATATATAATTAAAAAAACTTAATATTCAAATCTTTACTATGATGATAAATAAAAACCTAATATCTTTACTACATGAGGGTGCATCAGCAGATCAAATATCATTTGATACGTCAACAACATATTTGTTGACTGTTCAGATGAAGGTAGAACACCGCTTCATCTAAATTGTCAAAGAAATTATAATAAGTTATAGATAGTGCAAATTTTATTCAAAAAACAACATATACATGAAATAATACCTGAAACTCAAAGGTCGACAAACTAAAGCCTGTAGTGGTCTTTGTGGCGCCACAATAGAGAATCTGTCGTATGCCCATACTTGTAGCAACATTAATGGGACAACAATCTCTAGAGAGTGTGCATTACTCACTCGACACAGTTCCTTGTACAACATGCGACGCATGCAACGCCCTATGCATACGTACCAACCTGGTCGAAATCAATTATAGGTGGAAGAAACATATAATGGACCAGGGTGTTTGACTTGTCGGCAAACAGAAAGCTACCAATTAGCTGCATCATATGTGTAGGATCTTATCTCTGAATGCTCATAACATCAGCATCCGATGGCAATTCTGTAAACTTTTCCGCCAACCATAGAAGACTCAACAGTTGACCTTTCATGTCAGGTAGTAGAACTCCCAAGTAATCTTCGCAGACTATCTTCTAGTTATATCTTAATGATCCTACCAAAGGCTCACCATCAACTAGAAACCCTAATTGGACTGCAATATCCCGTAGTCTGATCGTGCATTCCCCACAAGGCATATGAAAACTATGGGTCTCTGGTCTCCAATGCTCAACCAATGCAATAATCAAGGACCAATCCAACTGCATGAATCCTACCTAGAAAACCCCTAGAAATCCAGCAGCCTCTAAATATGGCATAATATGTTGATAAAAGGGGATAGTGCGCTAAATGTCCTACTTTATAGAGAGTGTATCTAAGTGATTGATCAAACTCTTTTCAATCCATTTCATTATGAATCCTAGTAGTTCTTGGTCGACCAGATCCTTTAAGTAAGTTCGCATTTAGGCAATTTTCAATGAATGATAACTCAGGCCAATAATCTGGGTGTTGGATTAGATTGAATTGAACGACATAACAATGTTTGAAGTTTGTCAGCAAGTAGCATTCATCAATTTATGGTACATACGTCAAGTGCATGTAATTACAAACTGCAATTACATGTGATCATGGAATCTTAAACGACTGCCACTTGTTGTAAGAACAGGTCCCTTCCTTCAAACTTACTACCTATGTGTGCTTAAACTTAAACTTACTACCTAAGGGACATGTTCTTGCAACAAGTGGCAGTTGTTTAAGATTCCAAGCTCACATATAATTGTAGTTTGTAACGCCCCAACAATTTAGATTTTCATTTTCATTATCTTAAGTGTAGTTAGTCAAATTTTGAATTTATTTGAGGAAACTTGGTTGGTTATATTTTTGGTTGTGAATTAATTAAGGTTTTGAGTTATATAATTATTTTGATTTGGAAAATGAATATGGTAAAGTTATTGGTCGGAAGATAAGGGAGATTTGGTGTTTTAATTAAAAGGAGAGAAAAGGGGAGGATTTGGTGAGTTTTTTAGGAGGAGAGAGAAGGTGGGGTTAGTTGGTGTTTGAAAAGACCTTGGAACCCGTGCAAATTATCCTCTCCTTCTTTAAGAAAAAAAGAAAAAGAAAAAGAAAAGAGGAAGAGAAAACCCTAATTTGGAAACCTTAGCCGCAGCCGGACCCATCGCCGCCGCCGTGACCAATCTGAGCCGCCACTCGCCGCGCTCCGTCGAACAGTCATCCGCGACCGAACGAAGCGTCTGTCGACCCGCGCTCTCCAGTCGTCGCTCTTCGCGGATCGAAAGCCGATCCACCCCTTCGGCCGCTCCCAACAAAATGCCTATCGGACCGCGCCTCCTCCACCTACAAGCCGTCGCCGAGCGCCGCAAAAGCCCAGCCATCGAAGTCGCCGCCGGAACCCAGAAACGCGACCCGCGCGCCCGTGCCTCCATCACCGTTTGTAGACGACCCGACCCGTGACCCGTACAGCCGCGCTGCGCCTTACCTCGATCCAGAATCCGACCCGCGCCCCTCTCTGTGAGCCGAGCGCCAACCGCTCGCGTCTGCAACCCGCACGCGCGCCGCGCCTGCACCACTAGTCGAGCCGCACGCCAGCGTGAGCCGTGCCTTCTACCGCAAGCTGAGCTGACTCATGCCTTCAAGTCGAGCCGATTCCTGCTCTTCTAGTCGAGCCGCCAAACCCTTTTGAACTACCTAGCCTTTTTCCGATCTTTTGCACCTATTTTGGTAAGTCAAATGGGTTTTTTAGCATACCCAGACAAGACTTGAAGTTTTTAACCTAAATAATTTAATTTGGATTAAATTATATTATTTCTCTTAAGGAACATCTTGGGCCAGTTGATTTTGGAGCGTTGGATTTCTTCAGTAAGGGCTCAAGCGTTGCAACCTCGACCTAGGGACCTCGCTGCTTGGAAAGCGCATTTTCTTGCTGTTAGGACTCGTTAAGAAAATCTCCAGGTAAAAGATTTCTACTACTAGCTCTAAGACTAGAATCATGAGACCGCATGCATTCCTGGTTATGCACGTTGAGGACTAGACTGTATAACGATATGTCAATTAATGAGGGCATGATGTGACTGGGGATGTGATTTGATATGATGGCATGGTATAATGTGATGACGTGGCTTGTTATGACTTTATGTTTGGATATTGTGATGAGATGTGACTTGATGATTAGACTGATATGATTACGAGATGATGCTATGTTATATGTATGCTATGGTTACCTGTTAGCTTAGCCTATTAGAGTCATACCTACATGGGTGTCTTTCGGGATCACCACCTATTTAGGACTGCGTAGTCCGACGGGACCGCCAGTCTGGAATGGATATAGATATGATTCAAGTGATTCGACGGGATCCTCGCAGCCCGATTGTCTTAGCGTTTCCTCCGGGTTCGCTACAGACCAGTATGTCCTAGGTGCTCGCTCGAGACACCGAAGACCAAATTCTGTTCCTACGGGAGCGCATGTTGCACGTGTTTGGGAACGTGCCAGTTATTGGGTACTATTTTCAGGACTCTAATAGGAAGTTAACAGGCACCTAGTGGGACTAGTAGTGGGTCCTTTACTGAGTATTTTATACTCACTCTTTCCATGTCACATTTTTCAGGTAGAGGTAGGGGTAAGGGCAAGGGCAAGCTGGCGGGCGACCAGAAGTGACCGTGGCGAGCCATAGGGATCTCTGCTTCCACTTCACACCCCAGTTTAAACTTTGAGTATTTGAATTTTTATTATTCTTTAATTATTATTTCGTTTTTTCAAAAGTAGATAGGGCCCGAGTAGGATTTTAATATTTGTTACATTTTGCACATTACCTTTGATTTGGTTTTTTTTAAATAAATAAAATTTTGAGGTTTTGTTCGTTTTAGCCAAACTTTATAACCTTATTTGTGTTTAGTAATGGGTTCGACTCAGTATAAGGAGTTGGGTCGTTACAGCTTAAACTTAAACTTACTACCTAAGGGACATGTTCTTGCAACAAGTGGCAGTTGTTTAAGATTCCAAGCTCACATATAATTGTAGTTTGTAATTACATGCACTTGACGTACGTACCATACATTAATGAATGCTACTTGTGTTGATGAACTTCAAGTGTTGTTATGTCGATCTATTCCATCCAATCCAACACCTAGACTATTCGCCTGAGTTATCATGCACTGAAGTTCGCCCAAATGCGGACTTACTTAAAGGACCCAATCGACCAAGAACTACTAAAATCCATAATGAAATGGATTGGAAAGAGTCTAGTCAATCACTTAGATGGACTCTCTGTAAAGTAGAAGGACATATCTGACGAACTTGTCCTCAACGTGCTTCTTCTTCTTCAAGACACTGATGTGTGTATTTTAAGCTTTAAGGAATCATTAATGTACTACTTCTATGTAATTGTTTGATTTTATTATTTGATGTATATCATAGGGTTTGATGTATACTTTAGTTTAATGGATTGATTTGTAAATTTTACAACTTAAATTCATACTATCGTAATCATGCAATCATATAATTTTATTCCTTCAAAATTTTGTTTCATAAATTGACGTGTAATTGTAACGACCCGAAATTGTGTGAGTAATCCCGTAGGAACACCCCTAGTCGTGCGAGTGACCCCATAGATAGAACCACAATACAGGTGGGGTAAAAAGCTTAACAGCCAAAGTTAACAGACACACCACAATCCAAAGCATGTAATATCATCATAAACATCATAACATGACATGAATATTAATCATAACGTTCTTATTCATGTGATTAATATATCATGTATCATAAACATCATAAACATAACAATCATCATCGTCAATCATAATATCAGTTAATCATCATCAATTATAATATCAATCATCATCAACACAATATCAATCATCATCTATAGCATCGCATTATGCATCTTAGCTACCATCAATGCATAATCGTAAATACATGCAGTCTCTTAAATTTAGTTCGAAGGTCCAATAGTAGAGTCTCTTACCTGGAGATTATCTAAAAATATTTCTTTGCTGATAGTAATTTTCCAATTAAAGCAGATCCTAAATAATAAGGGAAAATCAATAACTTAATTAATAAAATTTACCAATGGCTAGTATCTAAAATTTCTCAATTTAACATATTAAAAAATTTAAGGTTGAAACCAATTCAACCTTGATTGGGAAAAAAATTCAAAATTAAATCTAAAAAATTAGCCAATTGAACATTTTAAGAAACCCCAATTAGATCCAAAATTAAATTAACAATTTATTAATTTAATTACCTTGGCTTACCAAACTTAACCAAATGAAGGTTGAAAAATTGTCTAAATCTTGATGAGAAAATTCATCAATTCTTCAAGTTTTTCCAAATGGAACAATCATAACTAGGCGACAGCGGCAGAAGGTTATCTTAGTGAAGAAGATGAAGAACCTTTATTTTTTTTCCTTTTCGTTTCAACTTAAGCATTCAAATGCTATTTATAAACCCAAATAATAACAATAATATTTATTATTATTATTTCCTTTTCCTTTTAGGATATATATATATATATATATATATATATATATATATATATATATATATATATATATATATATAATACCAAAATATACATATATCTTTAATTCCATTATCTTTCCCCAAAATAATTAATTATCTTCCACAATAATTAATGATTATTTATATTTCTCCAAAATAATTAATTATCTTCCACAATAATTAATGATTATTTATCTTTTTCCAAAATAATTAATTATCTTCCACAATAATTAATGATTATTTATCTTTCTCCAAAATAATTAATTATCTCCCACAATAATTAATGTTTATTTATTTTCTCCAAAATCATTAATTATCTTCCACAATAATTAATTATTATTTATCTTTCTTCCAAATAATTAATTATCTTCCACAATAATTAAGTATTATTTATCTTTCTCCAAAATAATTAATTATCTTCCACAATAATTAATTATTATTTATCTTTCTCCAAAATAATTAATTATCTTTCACAATAATTAATTATTATTTATCTTTCTCCAAAATAATCAATTATCTTCCATAATAATTAATTATTATTTATCTTCCTCCAAAATAATTAATTATCTTCCACAATAATTAATTATTATTTATTTTTCTTCCAAATAATTAATTATCTTCCACAATAATTAATTATTATTTATCTTTCTCCAAAATAATTAATTATCTTTCGCAATAATTAATTATTATTTATTTTTCTCCAAAATAATTAATTCTCTTCCACGATAATTAATTTTTATTTATCTTTCTCGAAAATAAATATCCTTTTATAAATAATTATATTAACCCAAAATATAATTATTTTCCGTTTTCTCCCTAAAAAAATATCTTTTCTCTAAAATCAAATTATCTTTTCTTTAAATAATTATATTTCAACAAATATAATTATCTTTTCCTTTCCCATAATAATTATATATATTTCCACATATACATATAATTATCAAATCTCCAACAAAATTTTCACTCTACAAATTAATTAAATAACATTCATAATTATTTAATTTAACTTCAACAACATTAAAGAAATCCACAACTTTACGTGATCTTCTAAACCTACCATTTAATCAAAATCTCAACAAACACCACATACCAAAACCTTTAATTAATTAAATATTCATCCAACAAATATTTAATTAATTTCAATCCTCACAAAATCAAATAATTCTTATTAAATCTAATTAAACAAAACTAAGATAATTAACTCCAAAATTATCTTAATTTTGGGGGCGTTACAGTAATATTTGTAATTCTTTAATTTGATGTGATCAAACTTTTTTTTTATGTTATTAGTGCAATACATTTGTATTATTAATGGAATGCTTTTTAGGTTATTTGCATAATGGAACTTCGTCCAGTTGATTCTACCCAGCTATATCTACAGCTAACACATCGCTCACAATCTATATGGGATACCTCATCTACAGTTGTTTTGAGTTGTCAAAGGAGAGAGACAGTGTCTCAGTGCACCATCCCATTTGATCAGTGTATTGTGTTGTATTTAGAGGTTTCTGGATTTCTAGGGTTTCCCAGGTAGGATTCATGCAGTTGGACTGGCACTTGATTACTGCATTGCTTTAGTATTGGAAATCGAAGACCCACACATTTCATATGTCTTATGGGGAAAGCACGATCATGCTACAGGGTCTTGTAGTCTAGTTGGGATTACCAGTGGATGGTGAGCCTTTGGTACGATCATTAAGATATAACTGAAAGATAGTCTACAAAGATTACATGGAAGTTCTCTACCATCTGACATGAAAGATCAATGGTTGAGTCTTCCATGGTTGGCGGAACAGTTTGCAGAATTGCCATCGGATGTTGATGTTGTGAGCATCAGATATATACTTGTATGTACATGTTGCAACTGATTGGCGGCTTTTTGTTTGCCAACGAGTCAAACACCCTGGTCTATTATATGTTTCTTCCATTTATAATCGATTTCGACCAAGTTGGTACATATGCTCGGGATGTTGCATGCCTCGCATGGTTGTACAAGGAACTGTGTCGAGCGAGTAATGCACAGTCTCTAGAGATCGCTAGCCCTTTAATGTTGGTACAAGTATTGGCATACGACAAATTCCCTATTGTGGCGCCAGAAAGACTATCACTGGCTTCAGTTGGTCGACCTTTGAGTTTTAGGTATTATTTCATGTATATGTTGTTTTTTTAATAAAATTTGCACTATCTATAACTTAATATAATTTCTTTTACAAATTAAATGGAGCAGTGTTGCTGACGTATTGAATGATGTTTGATCATCTGATACACTCTCAGGTAGTAAAATATTATACGAATGTTGTATAGTTCTGTTTTTTGTTGCCTACTTACATATGTTTTTTTAATAGATCGTGTGTTGCGACAGTTCATTATGTTGCAAATGTCACTAGAGTTTAGCTTTACAGATCTGACCCTGCACCAAATTGATTTAAGAAGCAAATATGATCAAGATTGGTGCAGGATTTATGTGAAACATACAGCAATGTGGCATTCGCGACATAATTTTTGCACAAAGGCAAGAACAACATGAGTTGTCAATATCAGATAACTATTTTTTTTTGTACAAATCGATTACCAGACGCTTCATCACCCCTGATAGCGCTTTATTATTGCATGGTAAAAATTTAATATGATTTCTTTGATACATTTAATACAAGTATGCACATTTTTTATTTATATTATTTGCAATCGTTTAGAATAATTTTGTTCAAGATGTACACGCTTACTCCATGGAAAACAATATACAAGATTTGAGCTCAATGTGTGACCAACAAACTATGGAAGATATAGAATAAATTATTCAGCAGACTCAACGATTCAATGTTGCTGACACATATGATAGACGCATTCTACATAGATGACGGCAAGGTGATGATGTCGTAGAAGGAGATGAAGAAAATTAAAAGTTTGTAAATTAATTTTAAATTCTTGTAAATTTCAATTTTAAATGTATAATTATACTGAAAATCCATTTCTTATTTGCGCAAAAATTATGGTCATACTACAAACTTAAGTGAAAAATAATTCTTTAAAACTTAAAGAAAAAACTTACCTAAAAATATACAATTTTTTAACTTAAAAATTTGCACAAAAAATCTCATATAATTCACTATAGTTTCAAAATTTAGACCATCAAAATGTGTTAAAAAATTTCTAATGCACTTAAACATAGAAATTAAAGTTCGTTGTAAATGATTATAATAATCATAATAATTTTGGTTCGATTTGGACACAAATAAGAGATTTATTAGTTAATTTTTAATAATTTAAACCACAATAATCCTAATAAAGACTTGATTGATTAATTAGTTAAATGTTTTTACTAAGAAATTAGAATATAATAATCATAATACGGGTTCGAATATTAAATTTCTTTTTCAATTATATATTTGCTTGATTACGTTTTTTTTACGAATCAAACCATAATTTGATTAATTAATGTTTAAAAAATTAAACCATAATAATTCTAATAAGAGATTGATTGATGAATTCATTAAATGTCTACGTTTTAAAAAATACGGCGGTTTTTTCTAAGAAATTAAAATATAATAATCATAGGAAAAATTTAAATATTATGTTTTTTTAATAATATATTTTGATGAATTACGTTTTCCAATTTTGTTTTGAAAGAAAATGGAGGAAGAATACCATATATAAGTCATTCTGTTTATGCCATATGGCTTGGATTTAGTTGAAAGAGGGGGAAATCTCTGACATATATATTTGTTTATTTGTCATTTTGTAGGATTAGAAAAAAGAAAAAGAAAAGTCTTTCACTCTCAACATCTCCCCTTTACAACCTCTATATGAGTGAGAATTTCGAAAAATTAATCTTTTCTAAAAAGATTTTTAAGATGTTTATTCGATACATAACTTCCATATAGTCATGTTTCACGTGGGAGGTTAAACTGATCAGACGCTAACATGTATTAATGGAAGTCGTGTACCCGATACACGACTTCCTGCAAAAACCAAAATCACTATATTTTTAACAATAGTTTGTCCAACCACTCTATTCCTATCTTTTTTTTCTTTTTCAAACTACACTACTTTTGTCAATATTTTCAAAAACCACTATATTCTTGAAAGTACTCCGGTAAAATTTGGCAAAGCTAAATAAATTAATATAAAATTAGTACCAAAATTTCTATCTCATTTAAAATGTGGCAAATCAATATGTCATGTCATTTACTATCGGTGTGAGTTAACTCAGGAATAGGATCATTTAGAAGTATTTTTCAAGCCTTAGAGACTAAAGTATCTCTTTCGAAACTTTAAGTACAAAATAAGATTAACCTTAAACATCGGTGATCAAAAATGTAATTTGTTCTTAAAATTTTCACTTTACTTATAGTTAGGGTAATACGTTGGCTAATGGATTGATTTTCAGTGTGATACAGATAAGTTTATACAAGGGTTTTGATTAGTGAAGGTTTGACTCCTGTTAAGTAAGCATGACATGTTATATAGATAAAGCATTTTACTGGCACTGTAACCAAAGTACTTAAAAAGGCTGGTTTATAAAATGCTTGGACCTAGAGGTGGTTGTAATAGTTTCACTATTAGAACATTTCATAAAATTATTAAGTTTTGTTTCATGATTCTAGGGGTACATGCTAAAGATTTTATGTTACTGAACTTTGAGTTTTGCTGAAATTCTTTACTTTATAAAATGGTTTAATTCTTTTTACCTAAGTTACAAAGAGTTTACTTTCGATGTATGCATGCAGAAAGTAATTAAGGACCACCTCGATATACAATCACAAGTGTTATACTTATAGTTAACAAAAATGAGGCTCTGAATTGAATTACATTGATGCAAATCACAAAATATAATCAACAAAAGACTGATTAGAATAATTGATTTTCTTAGTTAAGAGAGATTTTAAATAATAAGAGAGTCCGTTGTTTCTAATCGCAATAGAGTTAATGCTAGCTTTTAAGAACATTGGTTATAATGTCCTCGTTCATGATAAGATTATTACTCATTTTTTGGAAAGCCATTACTTTTGAGCTAACCGTTTTATAGTGAATTGAATTGCACAATGAAAATCAGAAAGTATCATTTTCCATAGTGTATTCTGGTGTATCAACAAAAATTGAAAATAAGTCTCAAACATGGCTTTCCTTGTTATAACAAAATACTCTTAAATTGGCTTTCCTTGGTAGGGAAAAGATCGAAATGTGTACACATTTACCAAAGTTGAAGTCCTTTATCTAAGCTTTCATACCCAATTTGGGATTATTGTATACTGTAGAAAAACAACAATAGGGCATCATGTTGGTTAAAAAGTTGAAAATGAGATAACAAATTATGAATGGAAGGTTGGAAAATATGAAACGGCTCACAAGTTTGATTGTCAATTTAAGCTTGTTTGTTTCTAATGAAAATAAGGTGCAAAATTTGTTGAGTTTGGTAAGACGTGGAATATCCCACCTAAGTTATTTTGTAGAAAGAAGAGTGACTTCAAGCATATAAAAGGTATCCACCTCGTTTGTTGACAAATGTCCCAATTCAATATATATAATTTAAGCTTTTGTATATTGATTCAAGTTAAATTCTCTTTTGCATTTTCTAATTTGAGAGTGAAAAAACATGTGAGTAGTCAAAATCTTTGAAGAGAAGAGTGGCTTTATAATTTGGTTTTGAAGAGAGCGAGAGTGGTTTTGTAATTTGGGACGTGTAGTGAAAACTATAGTGTGTGATTGTAATAATTTTTCACATAGTAGTATTTTTCTTATTCATGTTTTTT
Organism: Cucumis melo; assembly: GCF_025177605.1. Taxonomy (NCBI): domain Eukaryota; kingdom Viridiplantae; phylum Streptophyta; class Magnoliopsida; order Cucurbitales; family Cucurbitaceae; genus Cucumis; species Cucumis melo. The sequence continues at coordinate 2,793,428 of NC_066868.1, read as the reverse complement.
CTTTAGTTTAGGAGTTTTCCACGTAAATTTTTTTGTTTTTTAGTTTTTATTGATTTTTTTAATTTCTCTGTTAATTTTTTTTATTCTTTGTTGTAGAATTGGGAAGTTTTGTTCCAACAAATGGTATCAAAACCATGAGCTCGTAGTTTCTTGAATTTCTAAGTATGCTATGTAATTACAGTAGTGTCTAACCTTCCCCCTAAAAGAGGAATTCTAGAAATAAGCCACGGTATTTATGAATAGTGTGAGTTATATTCACTATTTGTGGTGTGTTGCTAGGAAAACAAGTAGATATGTCAAGCTTCATGAGTTCTATCAAGTTTGGTTCCAATTGATGAGAGGATGAACTTTGACTTAAAGCAAGAACAAGTCCAGAATATGTTGATACAAGTCGGTTTACACGAGTGCAAGTTAAGCAATGACAGTGTTTTCTAGGGCAATCCAAGAATGATTCTAGTAGAGGTTCATAAAAGATAGTCTTTAAGCTGGAGATAGGTTGATGGGGATGTGGACCGTCTGAGCACATAAAAAACAGAGCATGTTCGTCAAAGGGTTTTGGATCAAATGTTGACAGTGTCTTTCACACTAATGGCTTCTTCTAAAGAAGACGATAGTCATCCTCATGGTATGTCCACTTTACCATGATAAAGGATGTGATTTTTACGATTCCACAGTTTTCACACGAATTTTGATTTGGAGGTTATGCAAGGTGTATGGTGAAGTTATGTTGATGGCTGAAGAACTTCCAAGTGAACCAAGTAGGTGGAAGTTTCACCATAAATACCAGCAAAGTTTATTTAGCACATGACAAAAAGGGAAAATTCTTTGGATGGTGGTATTCGAAGTGGTTTGCTCTTCATGGTGGAGTGATTTATAGTTCTCTAAGTTGACAATTATGATTGTCGATGAAGACAATGAACGATATGGATTCTTCAAACATCTTGCTAATGTGGAATTTGTTGAGTTTGACAAGATGTGAGATATCTCACATCGATTATTTTGTAGAAAAATGAGTGACTCCAAACCTGTAAAAGGAGCTCATCTCCTTTGTTTACAAATGTCTCAATTTAATACGCTTTAAATTTTTGTGTATTGACTCAAACTAAATTCTCTTTATTATTTTCTAATTTGAGAGTGAAAAAGGGTGTGAGTAACAAAAGCTTTGGAAGAGTGGTTTGTTTTGTAATTGGAGAGAGAGTGAAAAATATAGTATGTGTTTGTAATAATTTTTCATATAGTAGTATTTTTTTATTCCGTGGTTTTTCCCCAGTTTGGGAGTTTTCCATGCAAATTCTTGTGTTTTCAACATTTAAATGATTTATTTATTTATTTATTTTTATTTTTTATTTTTGCTTATTCCTTGAGTAGAATTAAGAGGTTTTGTCCCTACAAAATTAGTATGAAATTGTTCAAATGTATCATCCTCGTGATGGACTTAAAAGAGAAATGTTTTGTACTTCCTCATTCATCATAAGCACATTAACCTTTAGTTTGAATAAAACTAAAACATATAACCGAGAATTATTCAACCTATATCACTCTATCTCTAAAGTTAAATGTGTTTAGTCTGGAAAAATACTATGTCGGGTGACACTATGAGAATTTTTCTATAAGACATGTGAGTGAGGATAAAACATACTGAAAAATCCGTTGTTGGTTTATGGGGACTACTTTCATTTTGATAAGCGTTTATGCAATGATATTTTTCTAAAGCAACTCAACGAACACAACACATCTTGCAATGATAAATTCTTGACCAATCATGAGTTGTTCTGATGCATCATTTGTCAAATTAAGGAACAGATTGTTAATGATTAAATTCGAAATTAATTAAAAGTGGATACATATATGTGTCTTTCCAAATAGAAATTGAAGACGTAAGTGGAAAATTCATAAAGATGCCATGTGTTTTCTTAGCTGGAGAATCTAATAAAATAATTTGACCTAATTTTGTATTAATATTTGGGCTCAAATCTATTTAAGCCCAAAAATACATCTAAACGAATCAAGCCCAAATCACATAAAACTCATATTAGAACTTGAAATTTGTCGAAGGTGATTTTCCAGGAAGAATCGTTTTTAGAGGGATGGATGGGGAAGAGAATAGAGAAGGGTGGAGAGAGAAAAAGAAAAAGGAAAATCACATGATCTAAACTAAATATTATATAAAACTAAATAAAATCGTCACCTTACCAAAAGTTTATCCAACATGTCACATTATTTTCTTTCTTAGTTAACTTATGGTCAAATTTAAATCACTCCTATTTTATCAGATGTTAGAGGATTTCAAATTATAATGATTTTGAAAACCATATAGTTCAAAAATCTTCTTCTTCTTTTTTTTTTTTTTTTTTTTGAGATGTTAAACAATTTTTTTTTTTCTTTTAACAATTATGATAACATTTTTAAGTTTAATTTTTACTAAGCTTACTTGTTTTCATTGAATGACGACATACTAATCTTATAATTACTAATATAATTTAAAAGGACATGCAAAAGAGTATAATATCATTCTCTTTTTATTTCTTGGGGGTAACAAAACAATAATTTTTCAATTTAGTAATTTGAAGTTAGATTTGATTCTAGAGAAAAATAAGAATTTGAAATCAATTTCATCATTTAAAATCTTGGAATTTGAAATCCAATCATGTATGTTGAAATATAAACATGATGATAAATGAAGCATCGATGATCATTTAGAAGTAGACTCCAATATTAATGTCTTTTTTTGAAGCTTTAAGACTAAATACACACTAATTTCGAACTTCAAAATAAGAAATACATCTTTTTCTATGTTAACAATCAAGAGTAGGTATGTGGTTGTGGTTCAAATTACATACCCCCTCTAACTTTAGTAGACACAAAAATAGTACAGTACATTACAATTTTTTAAGGTGAATTATTTTTAGTACAACAAGTAGATAGGTATGAACTTTTGACCATTAAAAAAACGTGGAAAATAGTACATTCAAAGGGTATAATATTTGAGTGTTGGCTACATTCATCTCCACATCTTCCCTCTAATCACAAAGAAAAACAAATATTAAGAAATTAAAAATCTCTTTAAGTGGACAAATAGAGGCCCAATGTAAGATGCAGTCAAATATTTTTATGTCAATTAGGTTTTTTAATATTAAAACGACATAATATAACTCAGAGTCAGGTGGGGCCGGTTTGGAGAAAAATTATGGACCAACCTAAAGTATCTGAGTTGAATGAACCTTATCAATTCAATAAGCAAGGACCAACCCAACCCAACTCAACCCAAAAAATTCTGGTTGGATTGGCAGGTTTGTTTTTTTTCATCTCTTCATGATTTAAACAAATTTTCATATTATTTTTCAATAAGCCAGGTGAATAAATTTTCATTCAAGATGCAAGGTGATGTATATGTGTGTCATATATTCAAATTTCAAGTCTACAATATCCATTCAAAAGGAAGTTTACTTTTAAATTTTCAGTTTTATATATATATACATAATCGGGTTTGGTCGGGTCAACCAGACCCTTTACTTGCACAACCCGATTGTCTGGCTCAACTTTTTTTCTCTAATTTTTTAATCCAACCCAACCCAGCAAACCGTAAAATTTGAGGTGAAATCCACGATAGTCGATTTATATATCGATGTTTTTTTAACATCCCTGTTCATATCAATATTACTAAGTCAATAACATACCAATTAGTGTTAAGTTGTACTTCTTTTGTAAAATAAAGTTATTCTTTCGCAAAAGAGAATATTTAAAAGGTTAGGGAGTGAGGTGAGTAGGGGAGAAAGTTATGGAAGAAAGAGATCAAGTGATGTTAAAGTTTGGGTGGAGGGTGAGATGGTAACTTTATAGTTTGTGGTCACTCATTTATAATTATTTTTCTGAAATATAATTATTTAAATACTCCACCATAAATCTTTAATACGGAAGATTCTAACATAAATATATGTTCGAGAAAATTGTCTTTGTTTCTTTTTCTTTAGTCTTAAATTTTAATAAGTGGGTGTTTCTTCATGAGTTTTCAAAATATACTAACATATTTTAAATTCTCAAGTTTTTAAAAATAGATTTATTTGGTACTTTAGTTTTCAAATCGTATTATTTTAGTACTTGAATTTTTAAAAATAGGTCTAGAAGTATTTTCCGTTTGATTTTTTTTAAAAAAATAATTATATTATATTTAAAATTAAAAAATATATAATTTTAGAACAAGTGATTTTTTAGAAATTATTTTTCTAATCTTAAATTTCATATATTATTTAAAATTGAAATATAAAATTATACGAGGGACTTTTTAAACATATTTTTAAGAACTCAGAGACTAAAAAATATATTTTAAAAATTGGAGGACCAAATGTTACAATTTTAAAACTCAATAACCAAATAGACATATTCTTCAAAACATGGAGACTAAAAAGGTAATTTTCCATATATATTTTTCGCATGGCTTTACTGACATCGAGTAGATACTTTGATTACTTTAAAGTCAAGTGTAACGACTCACCTCTTTATACTAAGCTGAGATCATTACTACTGAAAGGAAAATAAAACTTTCTTAAAACAAAATGAAAATAAAACAAATTTTCATAATCAAACCTCAAGTACTCACTTAAATCATAAATAAATTAATGCATGAAAAAATAAATCTCTAAAATAAAATCATAACTTGAATCCTATCTAATTTTAAAAGAGTGATAGTGAAAACACAAAAATACTGAAATTAAAACTAAGAACATAACGACGGAAGCAAAACGTTTCTCTATGGCATACCACGGTCACTTCTTGTCATTCGTCAGCTTTCCTCTACCTCTACCTCTACCTCTACCTCTACTTTTGCTTGAAAAATTAAACATTGAAGATACGTTTCCCTAGCGAGAGACAGAGAAGAATCCAAGACATGTCATATGGGTACTCAGTTTTTGCTTCCACGTCTATATATCAATGTTTCAATTTTTTGTTTTTAAATGAAAGTTTAGTCTTCATCTTTTCAAGAAAATGTCTCTTGTTATTGTTTCTTTTTAGTAATGACATCAACTTAGTATAAGAAGTTGGACCGTTACATCAAGTAACATTGACATCAACCCAAATTAGTAGTAACAACAACCTAAAATATTTTTTATTTAATATAGTAAAAGTTTAAATCCAACTCAAGGTAAGTTGTGTAAAATGGATCAAACTATATATAAAGAAAGCACTCACCATATCATCGAAATTTATCAATTATATAGGCGTTGTCACATGTAAGAAGAAATCTATTAGTGATTAAAAAAAGTCGCTAATAATAGACTTATATTGTTGATATATATGATTCTATATTAGTATCTATCAAAAGCCAAGTAAGACCGCTAGCACTTTCGATTTAAAATAAACGACTTTTTAGCTCGAGCAGAAGGCTAAGACAAAGTTACTTCCTAAGTCAGTTAGGTATGGCTTTAACTCTATAGTCATCCTTGAATAAGAACTTAATAAAGCTCTATCTCACATTAACTTGGTACCCTCGTTGGTGACTCATTTCTTTCTTACTTACGACTTATGACAATGATTTCGCATAGAAGATAAAAGGGTACGAGAGAAAGAAAGTTTTTGTTCCGAGCTCAACTATGGGAACCAAAAGTTGTTTTCTTTGTAGGGGAGGTGAACGACAAGAGCTACAACAACCATCGCTCTCAAATGGACCCTCTTCGAGCTCTTTCAATGGTTGTTTCAATGAGGGTGATTAAATTAAATCTTTACTTAGAACTCCGAAGAAAGATTGTCGACAGCTGAGTGGATATACTTGTTTAGTATTTATACTTTTAATTTTGGTTCAATTTGATTCCGTTGGACTTTTAAAAACTCATAGAATTGTTTATAACTGTTTTTTATAATATAAGGGGATGAAAATGGTGTTGGAGCATATGTAAAGAATATTTACAAAAATGGAAAAACCACTCATTTAAAACCAAACTTAATTAGTAGTTTAGTACCTTATCTTTGAATTTAATAAAGTAAACTCCTATATGAAACTAGTCAATAAAGCATTATCTTCCACACTTAATGTTGTATAAAAAGGTCTAAATATATATCTGCTTTAATTATTGAAACTAAATTCTCAACTACTTACTTACAAACATTGATTCATTTATAAATATTAAATGAGATAATGATAATGACATTATAATTCAATGTACTAACTAAAACTATAAACATCATAGAGGACGAATCTCTATATATATAAACTATAAACATATATATATACACACATTATATATATATTATTTCTAGAAGATCCACTTGTAAAGAACATTTAATCTTGGCCAATAGCAAGTATAATTTGTTTGAAGGCAAAAGTTTTGTTTTGTTTTTTTTTTTTTTTACTTTTTTCTCTCTCCAATAATTTATCCAACTAGAAATAAGCTTGTCACATTTATGCATTTTTTGGTGAAAAATTTAAAGGTGGATAGTAAAAGATTCCTATACCTAGAAGTCAATAAAGTAAGTCTCATCCTTTGCCTAATTTCAATAATTAAAGGTTTTTGATATACAAATCTTTTTGCTTATTATTATTAAACATTTGAAAGTTAATTAACTTTTTCTAGAAAACGAAATTAAAATAAATACCACTTTTTATCTCCTCTTTAGAAAATTTTGAGTCGTAGAGTATTTTTTTATCAACTACCACACTCATTCTTTACAAATCATCAAATAATATATCTATTTATTTTATGGATCCATATAATTCTAAAACATATTTTCTTTCATAGGTTTTGTGTATTAAAGTTTAAAGTACAGAATTGAATCTGTTACCTAGAAGTTGATAGTACAAATATTATATACCAAGTGAGTTATGTTCATCTCAAACCATAAATGATGTGATATAAAAAGTTATAGATAAAAAATTATAGATAGTGAAAATTTTCTTTATTCTTTTTATTTATACCTCCTCCTCTACTCCCTAACTTATCAAAATCCTAAATGGACTGTACATTAGAGACTAGCCATTACTCCATAGAAAAATAGGTAAATCTTCAGCACCAACCAAAAAATAAAAGAAGACCCAGTAGTAATAAATGCATGATTTATATATATAAACAAAAAAGAAGTTTCAACCGATATAAATTTAAAACAAATTGAAGTAAACTTTCCAACACTTTGAATAAAAAAAAAAAAAAAAACCTATATTAACATGATCAACTAAACTTCAATTCCAACATCAAATAAAATTTTTTTAAAAAATCTCTAGACAAATAATAATAACATTTTTCCTTTAATAAAAAATCAAATCAACCTCTTTTCTGTTTTTTCTTTTTTCTTTTTTTCTCTTTTCCTAATTGTTGAGATTCAAAGTGACTTGAAAGTAGTTGCATCTTCATTTTGAATCCATCCAAAGCTTTCCAGGAAAGGGTTGGCCAAAGACACTGGTGGATAGCCATTAATGCAATCTTCCCATACATTACCCTTTTTTTCACCCAACTCTGTCACCACTTCCCACAAACAACTATTGCATTTAAATCCTGCTCCAAAGCTTATCATCAATACTTTATCTCCTTTCTTTAGCCTTTTTTTGGCTTCCATATACCCTAAAACATACCACAGGCTGCTCGCCGATGTGTTTCCGAATCGGTGAAGGGTCATTCTTGCTGGCTCGAGATCGTGTTCGGTTAGGTTTAGACTCTTTCCAACCCCATCTATCACTGCTTTCCCTCCTGTGTGTAGGCAGAAATGTTCTGCTCCGGTTTTGAAGTTCGCCATTGGCTTCGGCCATCGGGGCTTTGAGGAGCTGGCTAAAGAGATTTTGTGTATTATTGTTAGGATTGTTAATCGAAATATCTCTGTTATTGGAAGGATTTTTGGGGAGATCTCTCTTAGATTGTCTGTGAATGCTCTTATTGCTGCTCTTGGGAGATTCTTCCCTAGATGGAAACCTTAAACAAAGGAAAAAAAGAAAAAAAAAAACTTTTGTTAAAAATTATAATCTACAAGCAAATAATAAAAAAATTAATAAATTTAGTTCACTAATTACTATGTATTAATATTAACTACATTCACGAACAAGCGGTGAACTTAACAATAGAATATAAAACCTACAAGTATATATGGAAGTAAGATTGTGAGTTAAAAAGTTTTTATATATCACCTCTCTTGAACCCTAAATAAAATGGATTAAAATAAACAGTTGAAATAAAAATGAAATAATAGTCGTCGGGGGTCATATTCACGGTGAAAAATATAACATATTTATAAGGCATTTAAAAGTTAGGTGAAAGAAAAAAAAAATTATTTAGTAAAAATTCCATAAGATCTTGATGATGGTTGGAAGATAGATTTAAAGATCACATTCCCTTAGCTATTAAATACAGTCTTACAAAAAGAATTGTTTAATTAAATAGTCATAACCTAACTATCTTTTGATAACAATTGGATATAGGATTTAATCAACATACTCCTAATAATAATCACGTACAAAATAAATATTTGAGTTACTTTTGCAATTTCTCTTTCTTGCATCCGTTAGTTCAAAATCATTAGGCACATCATGGTGCTTCCGTCAAAGTAGTAAATATATAATGTGTTTGAATAATTAATAAAAAAAAATTACTTTTTTACACACTTCTTTTTGGAAAAGAGGGGTGAATTTAATTTTGAGAAACAATTATCAAAGAGATTGGGCATATGTATTATTTGCTTACCTAAGTTTCCTTTGTCATCTTCTTTTTGATAGCAACAACCATAGGACTCATCTTGAGCTCCATGGTGAGTTCTGACTAGACACTTGAGCTTCAACATAGCTTTGTTTTCCAAACTTCTTTTATTGGTTAAGAGTATGGCTGCGCCACCGGATCGAAACAGACAATTCGACAAAATCATGGATCGGTCGTTACCAGAGTACCAGTTCGAAGTGAGTGACTCAGACGTGACTACAATACCGTATGAGTTCATGTGTGACTTAAACATTCTTCTCACAACATCCACAGAAATAAGACTTGCACTGCATCCCATTCCACTTAGATTGAATACTCTTATGTCTTCCCTCATTTTAAACCTATATATAAAATCAATTTATTTTAACATCACAAGCTAGAAAATAAGAAAATGACGTTAAAGAAGTTTGAATCTCAAATCTCAAATATTAATTTTCAAGAGAAAACGACATCTAAAAAGTTCAAATATATAAATATTCGTGGATCTAAAAGTTTAAGTTGATGGGTTACACTAAATTTTACTTGTTAATAATTATGGAGGCAAGAGAAGGGGAAGTGGAGAACATGGAGATGTTGACGACGAGTATATCGATTTGAGAAGGGGAAACGCCGGATTTTTGGAAGAGCTTATGGAGACAATCAAGGAAAAACTCTTCAACTTCAACGATACTATCAACGAGAGAAGGGTGACTTTCTTTACCGGAGAAGACGACACGGGGACCGTAGGTTTGCTCGCCGATACCGGAGTTGACAACAGCTTTGAGAAGGAATTTGAACTCGTCAAGTCCAAGATTTTTGGTACGTTTCATAAGGTCTCGACAGAGTTGAGTGCCAAGCATTCTATCGTCGCTCGGTTTGAAACATTGGTAGTCCAAAATGTAGCACTGCTGGTCTCTTTTCGCATCAAAATATTTCCATAATTTTAATGCTAAATAGAGTAAGGGAATTGCATAGAGTAAGAACAGTAGCTCCATGAGAGAGATGAATAGAGGGAAAAAGAAAAGAACAAAAAAGAGAGAGATTTTGGGATGTGAAATGAAGCAATGTGTTGAAGAAAAGAGAGGACGACTCTTATAGCAAAGGGGAGCAGTTGGGAGACTTAACGCGTTTATGAATGCAAATTGCCAAATATATATTTACAATTTTCTTTATTCATTTTCATTTCTTTTATCCTTTTAAAAGAGTTATTTAATTATTTTGGATGGGGTGTAAATTATTTGCATTCAAATGTTTGAAAATATAGATATAGGATTTTCTAAAATAAATAAAAATGAACTCATATATTATTAGGTATGGGATGTTTTGACTTTATTTGTATGCATGTGGCAATTGGTATAATGAAGTGTATTAATTAAATAAGTTTGTTCCAAAATATGTTTTAATGATAAAGAAAATCACCATATTTTTTTCTTAAAAAAATCTTGATATTTTTTATTTTTTATGAAATATATATGTTGTTATTTTCTTTGTAAATATATTGATATATACATGTAGCATGGTGCTAAATTTCTCAATTTAATACTACATTGAAAATTGAAATGAAGAGTGAATGGATGTTTTTATTGTTTCGTTAAATAATTCATGAGACCAAAAAAAAAAAAAAGCAACAAATTGTACTAACATGCTGTAACGATCCAACTCTCTATACAAAATTGCGGTCATTACTCAAAAAAAATCAATAACAAAAGACACTTTTTTTAAAGGAGGAAAACTAAAATTTTTATGAAATTAATATCAAATAAATGTTTGAAATATATAAAATTACAAATTCAGTAAAATACTGTGAAAACATGACCTATATGGGTCCTAACAATTCTTTAAATAAAACAAAGTTAAATAAATAAGATCAAAATTTAATTAAAAATGTCTAAAAACAAAATACTGAAACACTAATACATAAACGCAAAAGCAAAACTGAACTTTCATATAGCATATCACGGACCCTTTTTTGTCTCTTGCCAGTCTTTTAAATTCTTTACCTTTGCCTGAAATATTAAACATAGAAAAGAGTGAGTATATATATATACCTCGTAAGGGACCTACTATTGGTCCTGCTAGGTGATATGTTAACTTCCTATTAGAAACATAATAATAGTGTCGTGTGACCAATAGAGCACACCTGGGCAAGTGAGACTGTACGAACACCATTTATCGTGCAAATGACTCCATATACACGGTAAAATTGTCCCCTAACCATGCATGTGATCCGTAGGTACACCCCTAAATCATGCGAGTAATCCCGTAAGAACACCCCTTTATCGTGCGAGTGACCTCATAGATTAGGATCACAATACAGGTCGGATACAAAACCAATAGACAAAGTTAATAGACACACCACAATCCAAAAGCATGTAACATCATCATAAACATCATAAACATGATATGAATATTAATCATAACGTCCTAAAACATGAGATTAATATATCATGTATCATAAACATCATCATCAACATCAACACATTATGCATCTTAGTTACATCAATGCATAATGAAAAATACATGCAAACTCTTAATTTTTAAGTTCAAGAGTCCAGTAGTAGAATCTCTTATTGAGAGATTAGCTAAAACAATATTTCCTTTGTTGAAAGAAAATATTCTCCAATTAATTAGGTTCAAAAAATTGAGGTTGAAACCAATTCAACCTTGATGGAAAATTTTCATCACTTAAATCTTCAAACTTTGCCAATGGAACCTTTTAAAGGCATGCAACAAAAATCAATTCCAATAATAACTTTGTAGAAAAATGATAAAATATTTAAGAATTCTAAAATGGATTTATCATTGAGGGAAAAATTATAATTATGCCTTAATGGCGTTTTTTAAATTAATTAGATCTTCTTTTAGGTTATTAAAAAAAAAAAAAAAAGATCTGGAATGAGGGCAGCTGCAAACACATTAGAGAGAGAAGAGAGTGAGCTTGTTCTTGCAATCCGATGGAGAAGAGAAAATTGGAAACTCACCATCGTCGGGTCACGTGTTTTCCAGTGAAGGAGAGCGGCGTTCTACCCATTCGGTGTTCAGCACATTTTTTTGTGAGAGGAGAACAATAGCGTCTACGTCTGGGTCTTGTTTTTTCAGGTAGAGACGGCGAGCTTTGACGGGCTGTTGCGTGGTGGTTTCCTTCAGATTAGAGGCGGGTTTCAAATGATTTCAGCAACGTTCTTCTGGCGTGTTCGGCAGTAGTCTTGATTGTGGTTTAGTGGTGGTTTTAGCCGCAGTTTTGAGCCATTAGAGGTGGGTTTAGCCGTGGATTTTTCTTGGATTTGTAGTAGCTTGTTCCACACGTGGGTCTCCGGTCAAAGGAGGCGGTTTCTGGTGGTTTTGGGTCTTGGTATCAGAGGTAACATCCAGCACGTGGGTCTCTCAGTTTCTTGGTGTTTGGTCGACGGTATAGTCGAGTTCGAGATAAAATTACAGATTGTTTATTACTTGTTGATATCTGTAATTTGTATCTTTATATTGCTCTTAATAAAATCCCTCCAAGATGGTTTTTAAAGCAGATGTAGACCAAATTGGTCCAACCACTATATATCTTTGTGTCGTTTATTCTTGTATTTCTTACTTTATGATTATTTGACTATTTCATTCTGGTTGGTTTGGTATTGTGTTCTCTTGTCTAGTGTGGGAATCATAACAAACATATATATATATATATATATATATATATATATATATATATATATATATATATATATATATATATATATATATATATATATATATATATATACACACACATATTTTTATTCTCATTATCTTTCCTCGATAAATTCCTTAAATACACAAAACCTAGGCATTGATAACCATTAATAATAATCATAATAATAAACTTCTTTATTATTATTATTATTACTCTCTCATCAAAATATAATAAACATATTTATTTATTTAAACTATCATTCTCTCTTCTAATTAAATATATTATCTTTTTCCGTCCAATCAAATGAATATCTCTTTCCTTGTGTATTATCTTATTTTCCAAACAATTATAATTATATTCTGTCATATAATTAACTTTACTTTTTCATATTAATTATTTATACAAAACCAAATAATTAAAATCATATTCCACTAAAAAACCAAATTATTGATTAAATATATATATCAATTAAATCAAATTCCACCAAAACCAATTTTTCCCTTTAAGATCTCAAATTAACTTAAATCCTCAATTCTTTTAATAACCAAATCTTTTCTAATAAATCAGTTATCTTAAAATATCATAAATTTCGACTTGAATTATCTTAACCCAACAATTCAATTTTAGCTCCATAACACTCAAATAATTTAATAAAATTTTATTCTTTCTCTTTCCTTATTTACCCTCAACTTCTCTCCACAATCAATATTTATATTTCTCCAAAATAATTAATTATATCCCACAACAATTAATATCTATTCTTTTCCCAACATAATTATTCTTTTACAAATAATTATATTTTCGTACAAAATAATTATTTTCCTTTTTCTCCATTCATAAATATCTTTCGTCAAAATACAATTATATTTTCCTTAAATAATTATATTTCGTCAAAAATAATTATCTTTTCCTTTCCCATATATATATATATATATATATATCCATATATACATATAATTATTAAATCTCCAACAAAATTTTCACTTTACAATTTTAATTAAATAACATCCATAATTATTTAATTTCATTCAATTTCAAAAACACCAAATATGTCCAACTTTACTTAAACCTCATAACATACAATTTAATCAAATTTTCAACAAACACACCAAGCCAAAATCTCTAATTAATTAAATATTCATCCAATAAATATTTAATTAATTCTAAAATTATCTTAATTTTGAGGCGTTACACATGTCTTTATGATATAAATTAAACATGTTCACTTATTTATTAAAAAAAGAAAAACATTGTAACTCATTTAGAAATGCTGCAATATCCATGCACATCGACATTTCATATAAGACATTTTCACAATATTTAGACCGAATACATTTTCACAAAATTTAGATTGAAGATCTTGTTAGTTGTTGTTGTTCAGCTATTATCTGGATTGATTTGTTTGGACTTGGCACCTTTTTCGATGGTTTGGTGGCTTGATGGTTTTGGTTTTATTGGTGCAGGTTAGGCTTTCGTCTGGTTATACAAAAAGTGAGATTGTGAAAGATACTGAGAAATAGAAGGTAATTCTCAGACGAGTGTGAAATGGAGATTACGGTGAGTGCATCTTACATGACATCGATCCTCTACAACTGTTGTTGAGTGAATAGAGGTTTTACTTGAGGAGGTCATAAATGGTCAAGTAGGGTACTTGACAGTATAAAAGCCTAGTGATTTCGGATTCAGGGGGAGCTACCTCCCGATGTACATATGGCTATTTTAGTAATCTTATCTCTGAATTATGTATTAGTATATCAAGCTTCACTATGTACAGCATGATAAGTATTCAGTGTTGATATACTAATACAGTAGGCCATTATTGTGTACACTTATCTCATTTCATATGGCAATATATAATCTCGTTCTATGGGTCAAGGGCCCCCTGAAGTAGATGTTGTGTCATCAAACTAATTATCAATTCCTGCTATTCTGATTCTATTATTGTTTTTTATCCTATCTGATACTTTTGTTGTTAGTTTAGTTATTAGCTTGAGTGTTAACTTAAGTCATCAAGTTAATCATGACTTCCTTTTTCAATTATTATTATTATTATTATTTATAAACAACATATATAAACTATGAATTCATTCTTAAAAGTTTGACCTCGGCTTTGCTTCGTTTTTAAATTTCAAAAGTTTGCTTTTAAAACTACGGATGTCAAATTTTGGTAAAGGGAATATGCTTTCGAACTTCACGTACAACATGATAAATTTGTGATTTGGAAAAGAAAAGACATGCAAAGCAAAGAAAATGAGTTCTAATACCTAATTCAGTAAGAGAGCTAAATAATAGAGAAGTAGAAATTCAAGTTCCTTCGTATGAAGTCATAATGGTGTATTTGTAGTTATAGTTGATCTCCCCACCTTAAGGTTTTCGAGTTGCTTTAGGTTTATCCCTTGATATATTGGACTCGGTTGTATGAGGGTTGCACCGACTTGTTTGCCATTTTGCTAAGGTCGACTTCAGCTCAACCTCAGCCAGAGCAAGGCCAAGCACAATGGTTTGGGCCAAGGGCCAAGTCATCTCTTAGACCATTTTAGGTTATCGTTTCTACCTCCGACCTAGATCTTAATGCTATCTTTTCAATTTTGTTCAATATTCTTGTCAAATATTAAGTCTTTTGATCCCAAATCACTCATAATAAAAATTACTTTTTTTTTCACTTGTGTTGTTAGTTTTGTGATACATATTACATTGTGTTGAATAATTTATGATAATTTTGTTACTTAATTTTTTTGAATAATTTATGATTAGATTATTATTGTGAATGTTACATTAATTGAATTGGAAGACAAGAAATTTATTTGGAGTAATATGTTGGATTAGTTATATATATATATATATATATATATAAAGATTTGGGAAACTTACGTAAATGTAACAAAACTGTAAACTATTTACGGTCCGTGTAACAAAGCCCATAAGGTTAGCCATTTTTTAAATATTCTAGGTTTGTCCTTCCATCTTTCTTTTCTTCCTCGAGATTCGTCTTCCTCCTGTTATTTCGTCTTCCTCGTGTTCCCCTGCGATTTCGTCTTTCTTCTTTTCTCTTTTTCTTTTCTTTGATTTCTTTCCATCATCTTTCTTATTTTTCAATTCTTTATTTATGCCGTTTAATCTTTCCATCGTTTTTTTTCTTCGATTTCTTTCCATCGTCTTTCTACTTTTCCTCTTCTTTTTTTCGCTGCGATTTCTTTCCATCGTTTTTCTTCTTTTTTTTTTTTTTACGCATTTACATTTGGGTAACCAAATTTAAACAACTGTGTATAAGATTGTGTACAACAAAATAGCAAAATCTAAAAGATCGTATATAAAGAATCTTGAAAAATAATCATTTAGATTGGAGTAGCCAAATGTAAACGATCGTGTAAAAGAAATAAAAAATTGTGTATAAAAATCTTGAAAAAAATCATTTAGATTGGAGTAGTCAAATGTAAACGATCGTTTAAAAAAAGTAAACGATCATGTAAAAAAAATAAAAGATCGTGTGTAGAGAATCTTGAAAAAAAATCATTTGGATTGGAGTAGCCAAATGTAAACGATCGTGTAAAAAAAGTAAACGATCGTGTAAATAAATCTAAACGATCGTGTACCAAAAGAATTAAAAAAAATCGTGTACCAAATTAAAAAAAAAATCATTTAGATTTGGGTTTCCAAATCTAAACGATCGTGTAATAAAATTAAACGATGGAATTGAAAAAATAAATTGTAGTCATATCTAAATGATCGCGTATAAATTGTAGTCATATCTAAACGATCGCTTATAAATTGTAGTCATATCTAAACGATCGCGTTGTAGCCATATCTAAACGATCGCGTATATATTATAACCATATCTAAACGATCGCCTTGTAGCTATATCTAAACGATCGCGTATATATTGAACCATATCTAAACGATCGCGTATAAATCGCAAATATATTACGCGGGCATTATTGACGACGTGGTTGACGAGGCATTTTTGGTATTTTACACGATGGGCTTTTGGATTTTTTCCGTTTTTGGAATTGTTCTATAGAGTATAAATATTTTGCCGCTTTTTTATATTTTTGAAAAGACTCCTAAAGATTTTGGTGGAGAATATGTTATTAATTCTATAGTTTTGGTTACATAATTAATAAGTGGAAATTAATTATTATATATTAGAATATAATTATTCGGAAATAAATATAACATCTCAAATAATTAGGGAATCTTTATTAATTATCTTAAATTATTTGGGTGTTAGCTTGAGGATTGGAGCTAAAATTGAATTATATTGGGTTAAGATAATTCATGTTTGAATTTACAAAATTCTAAGATAACTGATTTATTGAAAAAGATTTGTTAATTAATTAAAAGAACGGATAAATTTGAGCTAATTTGGGATTTTGAAAGGAAAAGTTTGTTTTGGTGGAATTGAAATTAATGAAGTATATATATATATATATATATATATATATATATATATATATATATATATATATATATATATATATAATTAAGAATTTTATTTTTTTAATAGAATATTAATTATTTGGTTTTGTATAAATGATGAATATAGGAAAATAAAGTTAATTATATACGATGAATATAAAATAAGATAATTAATGGGAAGAGGGGTGGTTGATTTGATTCGATAGGAAAAGATGATGGATTTAATTAGGAGATGGAAGAATAGTTTAAAGAAATATATATGTTTATTATATATTTTGGTGAGAGAAAAATAATAATAAAATATTATTATTAGTTGTTATAAAGGCCTAAGGTTTTGCATATTTAAAGAATTGATTAAGAGAAGAGAATGTGAACAAAATATATATATATATATATATATATATATATATATATATATATATATATATAGATATATAAATTAATTCAATTGCTAGATTAATTTTGTCTTAATTTGGCTAATTTTTAATTTTGTGGTTAATCAACTTGTTTATTATTATTTGTTTATGTACATTATTTCATATCTTCTTTATCTTTTTTTACTCATTATTTGTTCTTCCTTTCTTCTTTCTTTTTCTAGTAATTTAATTTAATTTTGTTTTCTATTTTATTTTACTTATATATTATTGTTTATTATATTTTTATCCCGGTACATATGCTTATTTAAATGTTTTGTTTGCTTTATGGTCCATTTAATATATTATTGCTAATAGTTGTTTAATATTTTTAATATTTTCAATAAGTTTTCTTTTAAAAAACATCCGACGACAAAATCTATAAAATTTGGGAATCCAATTTTCTATAATTTTTGAGGTGAGGAAATCGACTCTTTGAAAGTCCAAGATTGATATCCAATATATTTTTATTTAAATCTCAGTATGCTATTTATGTTTGCTTAATTTATTATGATACTTTAATACTCTTTTTTTACTTATCTAATTTTTCTATTAAATCTCATTTTTATTTTTATTTAAAATTTATAAATCATTCTAATAAAAATTTTCAATATTTTAAATTCTTCTAATTTAAATTTCTCAAAGTTTTAAAATGGGAAACTTACATAAATGTAACAAAACTGTAAACTATTTACAGCTCCTATAACAAAGCCCATAAAAGTTAGCCATTTTTTAAATATTCCAGGTTTTTCCTTCCATCTTTCTTTTCTTCCTATGTTATTTCGTCTTCCCCGTGTTCCCTTCCAATTTCGTCTTTCTTCTTTTCTCTTTTTCTTTTGTGCGATTTATTTCCATCATCTTTCTTATTTTTCAATTCTTTATTTATGTCGTTTAATCTTTCCATCTTTTTCTTCTTTTCCTCTTCGTTTTTTCGCTTCGATTTCTTTCCATCGTCTTTCTATTTTTCCTCTTCTTTTTTTCGCTGCGATTTCTTTCCATCGTCTTTCTATTTTTCCTCTTCTTTTGTTCGCTGCGATTTCTTTCCATCGTCTTTCTTCTTTTCTTTTTTTTTACGCTTTTACATTTGGGTAACCAAATCTAAACGACTATGTATAAGACTGTATACAACAAAATTGCAAAATTTAAAAAATCGTGTATAAAGAATCTCGAAAAAAAAATCATTTAGATTGGAATAGCAAATGTAAACGATTGTAAAAAAAAAATATTGTGTATAAAGAATCTTGAAAAAAAATCATTTAGATTGGAGGAGCCAAATGTAAATGATCGTTTAAAAAAAAAAGTAAACGATCACGTAAAAAAATTAAAAGATCGTGTATAAAAATCTTGAAAAAATCTTTTAAAAAAATAGTTTAGATTCTTGTAAATGGTTGCATAAAAAGTTGTAAGTTTGTTGTTTGTTTCTTGTAAATGGTTGCATAAAAAGTTGTAAGTTTGTTGTTTGTTTCTTGTAAGTTTGTTGTTTGTTTCTTGTAAATGGTATGTAATCCACTATTAAACTCGAATGTCTAATATTGTACGTCTTACTGAATTTGGATGTTCTTGAATTAGGAGAGGGACTTAATAAAAATGCCTACAGAAGTTGTATGTGAATCGACATCAACTTTGCCATTAGCGTTGAAGTCGATTCTCAGATATGCTGAGAAGGTAATGGAGAAAGATTCCAGCATCACTTTTTCACTACCTGCTGACCTTTTTGGCGTTAGTCGAAAGACTTCTGTGCTTATGTAGGGGGTTGCCATATGAAAGTTTATGGATTGGGGATGATATACTTTTGGGCTAGGTTAGTTAAATAGATGATGTTTAGTTCAATTCTTGGAAATCTGTTGAAATTGTTTATATATATATATATATTGGTTTTGTAAATGATATATGAATATGATGCAAAGTTTTGGAAATGATATTGAATGGATGATGTTTAGTTGCCATTTGATGTATATTTGTTGTTTATATGTAGTTGAATTTTTGGACCAATGGGAGCATAATACAGGAAGAATAATATAAAATAAATTACAATTAAAAAAATGAAAAGTTGCTTAACGGTTTTCAAATGTCATTAACAATATATTTCTTGATGGCTTGCAAATGTCATAAATAACAAAATTCTTGACGGTTCTAAAATGTCATTAAAAAGCACTCTTGACGGTTCCAAATGTCATGGCAAAGAGTACTCTTGACGGTTATTAAATGTCATGAAAAATGAACTCTTGACGGTTTGTAAATGTCATGAAAATTGAATACTTGACGGTTTTAAAATGTCATGAAAAATTTACTCTTGACGGTTTTCGGACTTCATCATCTCATTCTTGACGGTTTAAAACAGTCATACAAACGTATTCTCTTGACGGCTCTCAACTGTCATGAAAAATTGAATACTTGACGGTTAAAAAGTGTTAACGATATCAATTCTTGACACTTTTTACAACCGTCAAGAAAATGGCCTTTCTTGACACTGGATTCAACGACGGTTTTGAAAACGTCAAGAATACTCATTCTTGACAGTTTAAAACCGTCAAGAGAGTCAGTTTTTGTAGTAGTGAAATCTAAATGATCGTATAACAAAATTAAACGACGAAATTGAAAAGATAAATTGTAATCATATCTAAATGATCGCGTATAAATTGTAGTCATATCTAAACAATCGCGTATAAATTGTAAACATATCTAAACGATTGCGTTGTAGTCATATCTAAACGATCGCATTGTAGACATATCTAAACGATCGCGTATATATTGAACCATATCTAAACGATCGCAAATATATTACGCACGCATTATTGACGGCATGGTTGATGGGACAGTTTTGGTATTTTACACGGTGGGTCTTTGTGCTTTTTTCGATTTTGGAATTGTTCTATAGACTGTAAATATTTTGCCATTTTTTTTATATTCTTGAAAATACCCCTTTTAAAATCTTATGCAAACTCTTATTTTGTATCATTTAAAAAAAAAAATCTTTCAAAGTTATAATTTTTTTTACGTTTTTCAAACACTCAAAATTTAATTTATGGTTTCATAAGGTTTCCTCGTCAATCTTTTCTAATAACTTATATCGTTTTCCTTAAACAAATTTAAATTCTAAGACAATATGTAGTAAATTTGAGAATCTAATTTTCTAGAATTTTTAATGTGAGGGATCACATCTTTAGGAGTCTAAGATTTGATCTAAGAAAAACCTTATTTTAATTAATGTTTTAAAAAAACGTCTATTATTAAAAGGTTGTTTCTACGATGAATTTTGTGGAATTGTACTAATTTCTCACCTTTCTAAGGTGAGAAAATTTTCTTCAATATAGTCTAATTGATGGAATGATTTATAACAAATTTTCTTCAATATAGTCTAATTGATGGAATGATTTATAACTTATTTTATGAAATTATTGCTTCAAATATTGGAGTAATGAGGGGTAAAATAAGACATTAGTTTTAAAAAAAATTAAAGAATAATTTTAATTCAAGATTTGAAATTTGGCCGCCGTTTTATAATCAAGTGTTATGGGATGCTAACATCTTCCTCATACACAAATTACTCCCAAACTCAACTTTAGTTTTCGCAGATCATTTTTTTATGATTTTATTTAAAAATTGTTTACTTTATTTCGGTGTCCAACCACACCGTAAAAAAGATTGGTGGTGACTCCTTTTTATTTTGTTTTAAGACTAATCCTTTTAAGGATGTTAGTCGCTCTGCATCATCTCGAACACGTGGCGACAATAAATATTATTATTATTATTGATTTTTTTTTGTTAATAAATGGCATTGATGCATAAATTGAAAAGAGAAAAGATAAAAGAAAATGTTTTTATCTTCTTTTCTAAGGTAACCCTTGCTGCCACCTCAATTGGATCAAAGCTGCATGTCGTTGTCCTATGCCGCCACCGTTCATTTGTTTTATTTCGTGAACCCATATAATTATGAAATGTTTCTTTCAAAGCTATTGTGTATTAAAGCATATATAAAGTATGGAATTCAATCTCTAAGTTGATATTTGATGATAGTACAAATACTATATATGAGTTGAGTTATGTTCGTATGAAAAAATTGATGAGATTTAAAAAAGGTTGCATGGTGGAAATTTTCTCAGTTCTTTTATGTATATCTCCTCCCACAATCCCTAACTTATTAAAATCTTAAATGACTGACCATTAGAGACAGCCACTACTCCATAGAAAAGCAAAATCTTCAACACAAACCAAACAAATAGAAGTAAAATTTCCAACACTTGAATCCAATAAAAAAAACGTATATTAACATGATCGACTAAACTTACCACGTCAAAATAAAAAAAAAAAATAAAAGAAAAAATCTCTCAACAAATAATAACATTTTTCCTTAAAAAATCAAATCAAACTCTCCTCTTTTTTTTTTTTTTTCTTTTTCTTTTTTTTTTTTTTCTTTTTTTCCTATTTGTTGAGATTCAAAGTGACTTGAAAGTAGTTGCATCTTCATTTTGAATCCATCCAAAGCTTTCCATGAAAGGGTTAGCCAAAGACACTGGTGGATAGCCATTAATGCAATCTTCCCATACATTACCCTTTTTTTCACCCAACTCTCTCACCACTTCCCACAAACAACTATTGCATTTAAACCCTGCTCCAAAGTTTATCATCATTACTTTATCTCCTTTCTTTAGCCTTCTTTTGGCTTCCATATACCCCAAAACATACCACAGGCTGCTCGCGGACGTGTTTCCGAATCGGTGAAGGGTCATTCTTGCTGGCTCGAGATCGTGTTCGGTTAGATTTAGACTTTTTCCAACCCCATCTATCACTGCTTTTCCTCCTGTGTGTAGGCAGAAATGTTCTGCTCCGGTTTTGAAGTTCGCCATTGGCTTCGGCCATCGGGGCTTCGAGGAGCTGGCTAAGGAAATTTTGTGTATTATTGTTAGGATTGTTAGCCGGAATATCTCTGTTATTGGGAGGATTTTTGGGGCGATCTCTCTTAGATTATCTGTGAATGCTCTTATTGCTGCTCTTGGGAGATTCTTCCCTAGATGAATACCTTAAACAAAGGGAAAAAAAAAACTTCTGTTATAAATAATTTACAAGCAAAGGATAAAAAATTTAATAAATTTAGTTTACTAATTACCACAAACAGAAGAGAATTTAACAATAGAATATAAAACTTAAAAACATGCATACAAGCATGATTCTAAGTAAGAGAGTTTTTATATATCACCACTTTTAAACTCCAAATAAAATAAATTAGAATAAAGGATCGAAATAAA
This sequence comes from Cucumis melo, assembly GCF_025177605.1. NCBI lineage: Eukaryota > Viridiplantae > Streptophyta > Magnoliopsida > Cucurbitales > Cucurbitaceae > Cucumis > Cucumis melo. Next base: position 2,771,044 of record NC_066868.1, on the reverse strand, counting down.
AATGAAATAATAATTCTTCTATAACTTTAGCGTAGTCTTATTCATAATGAAAGATAACATATTGACAAAGTTAGGTGAAAGAAAAAATTATTTTGTAAAAGTTCCACATTATGAGTATGAGATCCTAATAATATATGGTTGGAAGATAGATTTAAAGATCACATGCCCCTTTAACTATTAAATACAGTCTTATAAATAGAATTATTTAATTAAATCATCATTGTGTTACTGTCTTTTGATAATAATCAACATATTACTAAAAATCACGTACAAAATAAATATTCGAGTTACTTTTACAATTTCTCTTTCTTGCATCTAGTGGCTCAAAATTGTTAGTCATATCATGGTGCTTCCTTCAAAGTAGTAAGTATATAATGCGTTTGATCAAATTAATTAAAAGTACTTTTTTTTCAAACATTTTTTTGTAAAAGAGGGGTGAATTTAATTTTGAGAAACAATTATATGAAAGAGAGTGGCCATATGTATTATTTGTTTACCTAGGTTGCCTTGGTCATCTTCTTTTTGATAGCAACAATCATAGGACTCATTTTGAGCTCCATGGTGTGTTCTTATTAGACACTTCAGCTTGAACATAGCTTTGTTTTTCAAATTTCTTTTATTGGTCAAGAGTATGGCAGCACCACCAGTTCGAAATAGACAATTTGCCAAAATCATCGATCGATCGTTACCAGAGTACCAGTTCGGAGTGAGTGACTCGGACGTGACAACAATGCCGTATGAATTCATGTGTGATTTAAACATTCTTCTCATAACATCCACAGAAATAAGACTAGCACTGCATCCCATTCCACTTATATTGAACACTTTTATGTCTTCTCTCATTTTAAACCTATATATAAAAGCAATATACTTTAACATCACAAGCTAGAAAATTAGAAAATGACGTTAAAGAAGTTCAAATCTCATATATTAATTTTCGAGAGAAAATGACATTTTAAAAGTTCAAATATATAAAATGTTCATGGATCCAAAAGTTTTAGTTGATGGGTTACACTAAATCTAACCTGTTAATAATTATGGACGCAAGAGAAGGGGAAGTGGAGAACATGGAGATGTTAACGACGAGTATATCAATTTGAGAAGGGGAAATGCCAGATTTTTGGAAGAGCTTCTGGAGACAATCAAGGAAAAACTCTTCAACTTCAACGATACTATCAACGAGAGAAGGATGACTTTCTTTACCAGAGAAGACAACATGAGGACCGTAGGTTTGCTCGCCGATACCAGAGTTGACAACGGCTTTGAGAAGGAATTTGAATTCTTCAAGTCCGAGATTTTTGGTACGTTTCATAAGGTCTCGACAAAGCTGAGTGCCAAGCATTCTATCGTCGCTCGGTTTATAACATTGGTAGTCCAAAATGTAGCATTGTTGGTCTCTTTTTGCATCAAAATGTTTCCATAATTTTAATGCTAAATAGAGTAAGGGAATTGCATAGAGTAAGAACAGTGGCTCCATGAGAGAAAAGAATAGAGGGAAAAAGTAAAGAACAAAAAAGAGGGAGATTTTGGGAAGTGAAATATTGAAGCAATGTGTTGAAGAAAAGAGAGTTCTTATAGCAAAGGGTAGCAGTTTGGGAGACTTAACGCGTTTATGAAATTCTTTTATTCTTTTAAAAGAGTTATTTAATTAATTAGTTTGGATGGGGTGTAAATTATTTGCATTCAAATGCTTGAAAATATAGATTTAGGATTTTTTTTCTAAAATAATTAATAAAATGAACTCATATATTATTAGGTACTGGATGCTTTAGACTTTTACTTGTATGCATGTGGTAATTGGTATAATTAAGTTTATTAATTAAATATAATATGTTTGTTTCAAAAGAAGTTTTAATGATAAAAGAAAATCACTGTATTATTTTCTTAAAACTATCTTGATACTTGTGAATTATTACGAAATATATATGATGTTATACTCTTCGTAAATATATTGATATTTATCTATAGTATGGTATTAAATTTCTAAAGTGTTGATAATTTCATATTTTTATAAATACAACGTTGAAAATTAAAATGAAGTGTAAATCGATGTTTTTATAGTATCGATAGATGATCCATAAAACCAAAATAAAATGCAATAAATTGTACAATAACATTGTATGTACAAATGCGGCAATGTCAATCCACATCAACATTTCATACAGACATCTTCACAAAATTTGGATAGAAGACATTTTTGTCCAATATTAAAATAATAATAATATGTTGTTGTTATTATTATTATTATTATTTACAAGTACTATAAACAATAATTGAACTTTACTAATGTTGTTGGTAATGTCTTAAATTTTGAGAGAAAAAGTGCCTACACCACTTAGCTACTTACAACATGTAAAGAAAATAATATAGATACCTAACTAAAAAGATATATTTAAAGTGCTAACAGACAGATAATTGAGTTGGAAAACGTGTATTTTTAAAACGCTATATATGAATAGTAGGTTGCATCAAATTTCATGCTCTATAATAATAGTAAATATATATACCAAATTTACCAACTTAATTATTATAAATATATTGTAAAATCACATTTGAAATTATTTTCAATCGATTTGAATTCATTTAAAACAATGTGTTTTAAAGAAATATTTTTCACATATACACGAATTTTATTGTTAACAAGTGTCCTTTTTTAGAATTTGTCTCAAGTCTCTTTTAAGTTTTATTTTGATTTAGTTTTAAAAAGAAAAAAGAAAGAAAAGCAAATTAAAACCTTAACCCATCTTTTCTCCTCGTCTCCCAAAAATTTGTGAACTAGCCAACCCCATACCCAAATTCATTTGTGCAGCAGCCCTTCATTTGTGAGACTCATCTCCTTCAGCAAGCAATTGAGTGAGAGGACCGTCGTCATCTACGGTGAGCAACGACATCATTGTTGCTTCAGCTTTCTTCTTCAACAAGACAAAAAACAGACCACGATGGATATGCCAACGTAGAACAGTAAGAAATTCTTTGTGAATTGGCCTTGAAACTCATAGTGCCCCAAAAAAAAAGAACGATAAAAAAAAATTCCAAACCTAAAGAAAAAGGTTATTGTTCATGATCTTTGAATGCTATCAAAAAGTATGGATGATAGAATAAGATTTTGTAAATGCAAAACAAACAATAGTATTTTTTCTCTAGAAAATAAACATTCTAAAAAAATAATTATTTAACAAATAAACATGCAACGGTTTCAAAAAGCTATTTTACGTGCATGCTAAGCTTTCTTAGAGACATCTACTTTTGTTTAACCAATGACTAAATAACAATAGCAATTTTATATTTAAAGAAAAGGAAAACTAAAAATCGTGTGTCACATTTTAGATAAGAGATGGTGTGAGAAAGAAAGGATAAGAATATATGGTAGGTGCCAAAGTAACTAAAAAAATTAAACTTTTGTAAATAACTAGTAAAGTTGAAACTATCCATAAAATATAACAAAATCTATCTAACTTTTAATAAAATATAGTTGATGAAAAATTATTTGAAATATATATATATATATTTCACAAATATTAAAATTAGCATTGAAAAAACTCCTTAAATACTCTTAACTTTGAAAGGAGGTTTTGGTCCCAAGAAGTACTAATATTTTAGAGGGAGTGAGGAGATAGACAAATGAAAGTTTGTAATATCTCCATCAGTTGTCGTCGTTCGTTAAGATTGGTGAAGTGAGATGAATAATTAATTAAATACTTATTAAATTTATTAATGCTTTTTTTATCATTTTTGACGTCGTTCAGATGTGCCGCTTGCTTTTCTGTCATTCACTTTTCGTTCACCATTTTTTATTGTTTCCAAGGCCGCCTAGACGTTTTGATTTATGTTTAATGTTTTCTCGTTGCTTTTACAATATAACATAAAGACCTCCTTTGTTCATCTGAAAGGTAGTTCCCTCTCTTCTCTTTGTTTTCCAAGCAATAGTCTAAAGGGTGTTGGTATTCCAATCAGTTATGTGCAACTCAGATCGAGCTGGTTGTTTTATTATAGGAATGACATGATAATTACAAAATTAGATTGCATTTCGGGCAAACCTGCAAAACTTTTTAAAAAAAGTGAGTTCTGCGACTCAACCTTCTCTAATTAAAACGTTTCTGTTTTCCAACTTTCAACGCATACTTGAGGAGTCCAAGTTTTACGCGCCTAGTTCTAAGCGGTGAAAACCAGGTCACAAGATCCAAGCATCCTATTCTAGGCATCCAGATCCTAGGCGACAAGTTCTTGACTGTATACCTTATGTGTCCAATTTTCAATAACAGGCATCAAGATCAATGCATCTTGCTAGACATCCAACAATTGTACCAAAAGTTTTCTCTTTTTTTTTTTCTTTTTTTTTTTTTTTTTTTTTTTTTTTTTTTTTTGCTTTATGCGTAAATAGCAAAAAATTTACAAAGTATATACAAAATATAGTAGAATATCGCAGTCTATATATAATAATAGACTATGATAGATAAAGATGGACTATTGACAGATTTTGATATATGCTATATTTACAAATATTTTCAAATGTTTTATCATTTAAAATATAAGTTTAAAAAAAGAAATATTATATTCAATATATTAATTACCAAAAAAAAAAAGAAGAAAAAAAACTTACTTGTTGATGCTCGGGAACACATGGTGAAATTCTAAAATTGAAGAAAATAAAAAGTGGATCCAAAATTAAATATTATGTACTTAAACATTTTTAATTTTTACAGCCAAATTACCAACTAACGCCGTATATAATAACTATGAAATAAATGGAATAATATCATTGCACAAAGTACTACTCAATGCTCACAACTACCAAATTGCAAAAAAAGTCAAAAACTTTTATAGGTCAGATGATGAACCCTACAAATCCAAAGTCCAATTCATCGGCACTTTTGACCTTTGGACCCATCTCCCCCACTATAAAATACTACAACTTGTTCACAATTTTTTACACTTAACTTCTTTCAACAAAATTCTACTCTTATGAAATGAAATCTTTAATTCTTTACTCATGTGTGTGTGTATATATATATATATATATATATATATATATATATATATATATATATATATATGATTTTTTTGATGTAAAAACTAGGACGGCCAAAGAAAATATGCATCTACAAACTTTTACATCATCATGCGCCACAACGATAATTTTGTACTAAAGTTAGAGATGACGTTCATTTTAGATCTAGGTGAAGTTGAAGTTTAAGATTATTAAGATTCAAGATACCCCGATTTGAAGTCATAATAATGTACATTGAGAGAAAATATAATTGTCCTCGACTATGTTTTATATTCTTAGGTTTTTTTTTTTTTCTTTTCTTGGCATTTGACTATGTCCAAATTCACTCGTTGTAATAGTTTATATCATTCATTCATAAAACTTAAGTATGTTTTTTTTAGTAAACAAATGGGATACAACATTAACATTCTAGGTCTAGAGAATTTGTAATTCATATTTGATACCCGATGATCATCTAGGTATTCTCTTAACTTTAATTTTCTTGTGCAACACAAGTCTAGGATTTAAACTACAATTTGGAATTTGACTTTACTCGTATGCTTCTAAGAAAAATTCTCAAAAGATCACTCAATTAGATTGTTTCAAATCAAATGCACTTTGCTTTAGGGTTACCCATATGGTTAAGTCCAAGATAAACACAAAAACACTTAGTTGGTATGAGTAGTAGTTATAGATTCTCGAGTAATTATAATATGTATCAGTTTTAGAAATAATAATTGACTGTATAACAACATTTTAAAAATTACAAATATATCAAGTCAATCATGATAGATTTCTATCGTTAGTGATATACCAATATTAACAGTATGATCTATAAGTGATAGATTTTTATCATTGATAGAATTTACAGATTTTAATATATTTACAACTATCCATAAATTTTTCTAAGTCATTTCTTAATCACAACTGTATATCTTCGAAATATCTTCCATTCAAATGTGGTCTCAGTTCATACACGTATTCTCTCCCTATAATAGGGAAAATGTTAAATTTTTAGTTTCGAAACTGTTAATAAGTAGATACTTTCATAATAAGTATAGTTTCAAGCCAAATACACTTGTTAAATTTTCAGTTTTAAAACTGTTAATATATAAGTAGATACTGACCCAACGAATCCTTTTCAAAAAAATTGTTAATAAGCTGATACTTTCGTAATAAGTATAGTTTCGATAAATAATAGAAAATTTGTCACATACTATATTATTTTGCAAAAATGAAACAAATGTAAGAATTTAATTTTGTCTTCTTTTAGATTAGTTTGTTAAATATGGAAAACATTCAGAAAAATAAAATACCCTTTTAGTTACTTTTGGGTTTATTTCATTGGGTCCTTCAATTTTTAAACTGCACTTTGTTTCCGTTTTCGGCCTATCTATCATTAACCTATCAAATTGAGTTTAATTTAGTGGTAATGCATAAGGTAATTTTTTATCTTCATAATTATTATTTATATTTGAAAAAAACTAATGAAAAGTTGTTGTAAAACTTATTTTTATTTCTTAAAAAAATATATTCCCTCTATTTTAAAAATGTTTTTCCTCTTCCTAGATTTCTTAACTTTGTTTATAGACATATTAATCAACTCCATACTTCATAATTCAACTTAATTACTTTCTAAGTTTAGATATTTTGTAGTCACAAAAGGACTCATCAGAAATGTATAGCATCTCTTTCTCTTTCCCCTCTCTGTTATCACATTAAATTTTGATACTTGAAATAATTAATTAATTTTGAGAGCCTCTATATATTTATTAGTTTTATCAATACTACTAAATTTCTAGAGTAGAGAACTCCCTTCTCCTACAAGAAATAATTATTGTGTGGGTGTGCTCTCAAAAAGCTGAAACTAAATAATTTGTATGATATGAATAATTGAGAGCTCATGCAAAGATAGATATATTTGAGTTTATTTCAATATATGCAAATTAAAAGTACTTTAAATTTAAATAGTGTTTATATCTTAAGTTAATGATGGGAAAAGGTTAATTTCTCTCACTCACACTAATTACCTTGCATAAAGTGAATTTTTCATACAAATTAAAGAATATTCTATAGAGAACCTCTTCTATTTTATATAGAAAAAAAAACACTTCCAAACTTCATTAATTATAGTTATTATTAAGTACAAGGACTTAATATTGAATTGTTCTACTTCAAACTTCCTTTATCATGTGATATTTCATGTCCTTTCCATTTTTTATTCATTCTCTAACTCAATGAATAAGACGTTAATTACCATTTTTAAAGTAGGTACAATTTTCATAATTGATTTTGACTTAGATTAGTATATTATTCTCAGAAGATTTGATAAACTATGGATATCTTTTATTTGCAAAGGAACTCGCACATAACCTAAAATCTTATATTTTTTAGTACAACATCTATGAGGATGGAAGATCAAACATACCATATGCAATATCATACTAACTACCATTGAACTAAACTTAGGTGTAAAATCTTAGGTTAATTCAATTTTATAAGCTTTTGAATTTCATTAAAGAAAATGTAAACATTATTATGTATCCGTATTATATAATTAATGACATAGATTTAAATGGGAAAAGGTGAGTTTTTATTTGTATAATTCCAAGATCATAAAGAAAGAGCAAACTTCACAACCCCTATTTTTAAATGCTATATTTATTATTATATATCATAATGTTTCATATATTAATTAAAATTAGTTGGTTACAGTTACAAAAACAAAATGGGACAATAGAAATTTAATATTTAGAATGGTGGTGTGCATTAAATGTGAGATGAAGAAAAATTAAAAAAGAAATAGTGGAAAAAGAAAAATTTTAAAAGAAAAAGTTGGAGCTTTAGAAAGCATATAATTAAAAGTGACCATTATGAACATCACCTACTCAAAGAAAGAAAAAACCCACTTGTATACATATATTGTACTCAAATTTTTATGTCTTCTGTTGGACAGCTAAGGTTTCCCTGTTAAGTCCCATCCAAACTTCTCTCTCTCATGTACACAATGTTTCAATGTTCGATATATTGATAAAAATGTCGAGGTTCTAATCTTTATTTAAAATTTTGCATGAAAATTTAAAAAGAAAAAGAAACCCTATCACATTTTACTCTTAAATTTTTATTTTGTTCATAAAAGTAATTTATTAAAATATTTATACTAATAAATAAGTGTTTCAATTTCTTAAAAAAAGTGTCAGAATTTCTAATAAATTAATAAATACTATGATAAATTCTAAAAAATATGACGATGTTGAACCAAACTGATGTAGATTTGCAGATGAGAAAATTAATAGTATGTTTATGAGAAACTCATGGTGGGTTTGAAATAATTAAAATCAAAATCAAGTATAGAATATATCTTTTTCTAACAAGATATAGTTTGAAAGAAGTGCAATAATTTTATGAAAAAGTGCTGACTTATTAAATTGCAAATAGTTTAGAAATTTAATATTTTACCTGAAATTCCATGTACAGCAATGATTTTTTTTATACAGTAGGCATGTGTATTGTGCTAATTGAATAGACGTTTTCTCAACCTTTACGATTATACCTACGAACTTTCAAATAATAAAAATTTAGTCTTATAGATTAAAATTAGACTTTCAAACTTACACAATTATAGAAATTATAACAATTTTGTAAATTTGTATGTTCAATTTTTATCATTCTTCGTGGTTCATATTTCTATTCTCTTCTATATTTTAAGGTCCAATTTTTATTATTGAAAGTTTGATAGTGTAATTACAAACTTACAACAATCAATTACTTTAAGGGTGTGTGTAGTTCTTATAATTTGTAGTGTGTTTAGGGTTTAGAGTTAAAGAACATATACAACGTTAGTTTTTTAATGCACAGGTCCTTTAAACATGTTTGTGATTTATTTTATAATTTATTAAAATATGAGCTATAACGCTGTCAATAGAAGTTTCACTATGCTATTTGAGTTAGTAAGGGTAGGAGAACTAAGAATAAGAGAAGAGTTTCACACCCCTTATTTTGGAGGTTGTGGTTATGTGTCCTTTGGGTCACTAAGACCTAGTAGTGCCCTAATAATTTGTTGAATATGATCTTTCGAGGAGTTTTTCGATTTAGCAAAAAGGACTTCCAACCTTTATGCAAAAAGCAAAATCGAAACTTTGCTAGAAGCAAAATATATTTTTTGATGGAAATGGTGGAAAGAGGTGCATGAAAATGAATGATACTCGAAATACAGCCAATCTTAAGTATTACCCTTACTTTTAATTCAAATAAATATAAAGATTTTGTTATTTTTCTAGTGAAATAATTATTTTATATAAATAACTTTACGTCTTTCTTAAAAGATAACACCAAACTGGGGTTACCAATTTGGTTGTTTCTGTCCTTTTTTACTGTTGCCTATGCTATTTACTTTCTAAATATATTTGATGCAAAACATGATTCTCTAAGTTAACGGTCTTTTTTTCACCCTTGTTATATGTAATGAAAGAAAATGAAAAAACTCCTAAATGTATAGCTTATCAAAAGATTAAAAAAATAATAAAAATAAAAAATAAAGAGTGCAAATGTTTATTAACTTTAAAATAATAAATTTCAACGTTCAACTTGTAGTCACCTAATTTTATCCGAACATTATTTAAAATCAATTTAATTGTTAGATTAATTTTTACAATAATTTAACTTATTTTCAATTTTGTGGTTAACTACCATTTTCTAAAAAAAAAGTTATTTAACTATTTTCAAGTTTCCTAGGTAGTTTGATTAAAGTAACTAAACCATCTAATTAGGGTAACTAAGGTAGATGGAAAAATACCTAAGATGGTAACTTTTTTTAATTTGATTTTAGTTATTAAAGACTCCATGCCATTTTGATATGAATGTTAAAGTTAGCATTATTTTCAAATTCAAAAAAACTAGCCATTATGAATTTTTAGTCATTTGAAGAAGCATTTTTTGCTATAAATAATATCTTCTTCTTCATCCATGGGAGACACAACATAACATAAAGAAAAGGTCACACAAAAAGCCCTAGAAATTTTTACAACCTTCACATTATATCTTCATCTAAATCTTTAACCTTCATATCCTTTACTTCTTTTAACCTTCCTATCTTCTTAAAAAAAAAAATCAAAAGATCTATAACATCCATTTTATTTTCTCTTCTAGCAACCCCAAGCTAAATCTTCATATTTATCTTTGTAATTCCAAGAATTATTCAACACACAAGAAACTCTAACTTAGTTGGAGGTGTATGGTAGGGCTTTGGTCTTAATAATTCTCACCTCAAATAACAAGTGAGTTTAGTGCGTTGGAATTTCAATATTTCTTTTTTTTTTCTTCTTCTTCTTCTTTTTATTATTTTGTTTATTTTTTCTTCAAAGTATTTTTGTTCACACGAGATTTCTAGAGAAATTTAGTTTGTGGAGTTGAACTTGTGTTGATGTTGTATTTATGTTGATTTGATGTGATATGGTCCAATCTCTAAAATTTGATCCTCTAATTCTCTATCGGTTGGATGCTTATGTTTGATTTGAGGAAGCGAAGCACGTGATGTTCTTGGAGTTAGAGTCTTGGAAGAAAGCTTGTATCTTCAAAAGAGCTCCAATCTTCGAGCATGTTATTGAAGTTGGAGTCTTAGAAGAAAGCTTGTATCTTCAAAGGAGCTTCAATCTTTGATTTTTTAGGGTGGTCGACTTTAGGAGTTGGAGAGTCTTCTAGCTCTTGGGAGAATTGTCTCTACACCTTCTGGAGTCAAATATTTCCAACCTACAAATAAAGAGAACTCCTCTATTTTTAGTTAATCCCAAATACGATTTTTTTCAGACGTGGCAATTCGTGATTGGTTCCAAAATTTCTTATTCTTTTTTCGTATTCTTACTATTCTCATTGTTTTATTTATCTTTCTCCAGGCTTTCATAAAAAAAATGTAAAAAAAAAACTAAATAATTAAATATTTACTTATCATTCTTGTTATTATTTTTCTACTTTACTTTCTCTTGTAATTATTTATTTATTATCTTGAAACCTTCTTTTTTATAGATTTTTTATTTATTACATATTTTTTATACCTCGTTTTTTATCTCTTTTTTATTTATTATTTTGTCTTTTCTCTATTAATTTATTCTTAAGTTTTATTCTCTATACATTGTAATTTTTCTTTTCTTTTAATTAGTATTTTTAATTTTTTTTCTTTTTATAGCATTATTTATTGCTTCTTTAATATTTTCTCATCTTCATTATTGCTTATTTGATATGTTCTTCTCTTTTATATGTTATTTAATATTTTATTTTTCTCCCTCTTTTGTGGCCAATTTAATATGTTATCACTAATAATATTTTAAGTTTGTTAACATTTTAAATTATTTTTTCTTTTAAAACAACATCCAACGACGGAATCTAAAAAATTAGGGAGTCCGATTTCTTAGAATTCTTGAGGTGAAGAAACCGATTCTTTGGAAGTTCGAAATTGATCTCCAATATGTTTTTATTAAAACCTCAATATGTTATTTTATGTTTGCATAATTTATTATAATGCTTCTTTACTCTTGTTTCTACTTATCTAATTTTCTATTAAGTCTCATTTTGTTTTTTATTTAAAATTTTCTAACTCTTTCTAATTAAAATTCTCAATGTTTTGAAATCCTTTTAATTTAAAGTTCTCCGAGTTTTCAAATCTTTCACAAAACTCTTTTTCTAAACCATTTAGAATTTTTTTTCTTTTAAAGTTATCATTTTTTATGTTTTTAAACGTTCAAAATTTAATCTATAATTTTATAAGGTTTCTTAATCAATCTTTTCTAAGAACTTATACTATTTTTTTAAACAAAATCCTACGACGGAATCTAGAAAACTTGGGAGTTTGATTTTTAAGGATTCTTGAGGTGAGTGATCACACCTTTAGGTGTCCAAGATTTGATCCCAAGAAAAAAATGATTTTAATTGATGTTTTAAAAAAATATATTTATTAGGAGGCTATTCCTATGTCACATTTTGAGATATTGTACTGATTTATCACTTTCTTGAGGTGAGAAGATTTTTTTTCAATATAGTCTAATTGATCGAATGCTCTCCACTTATTTTATGAGACCATTGCTTCAAATATTGGAGTAATGAGAGGTAAAATAAAACATTAGTTTTAAAAGTAATTAAAAAATATATTCAATTCAAGATTTGAAATGTGTCCACCGTTTTCTAAACCGGTGTTGTGAGGTGCTAACACTTTCCTTATATACAAATGACTTCCAAACTCAACTCTAATTTTTGCAAATCATTTTTTAATAATTTTATTTAAAAATTATAACTATATTTCTGTGTCTAATCACATCGTAAAAATGATTGGTGGCGACTCTTAACACTACCTACATACTTGTAACTATAAATCTTTTTTCTCATATGTAAAATTTAAAAACATAATGTGAGAATCTAAATTATATGTAATATCAATTACAGTATTAATTAAAACGTGTGAAAAGTTAGAAAATATTACTTTTTTTTTCCTTTAAAAAAAGTCTATTCCTATTTATTTGTCAAAATAAACAGAGTTGAATTAATGTACATTGTGTTTTATCAACGTCGAGAGGTTAAAAAATTTTCTATATAGTTTTACTTTACTGGAGTACTGCTCTTCTTGTTCACACTACAAACTTATCTCCTTAATTATTTGTAGATTTTCCATTAATGTTATCGAGTCTCTTCTTATCGTAGTTTTAAAAAAAGCAGGTTGACTCAAATGGAAAATTTGAATTAGATGGTTCATTAATGGCTATTTCAAACAAGAAAAAAAGAAGGCATAAAGAAAGGTAACATGGCTACCCTAAAACAGACAAAACAAGGACAGACCATTTTTGTTAATCTTCGTAGACTTATAATTAATATTTTGATGTTTATATTTACCCAATTGTTCGGTGTCTTATTTTCTAAACTTATCACCCTATAATTTTAAACTATATATGCATGTTAACATATTAATTAAACACCAAAATAAATAAGGAATCTTTCGAAAATATAACAAAGTAGTAAAATATTTATATCGTATAAAATAATTTTGAAAACAGAAAAAAGCTCACATACTCACAATGAAAAATAACAAAAATGTCTTGTCAACCACACCGTCAACCATGCGCGTAATATATTTGATACACGTTCATTTAGATTTGGCTATTGTTTGATACACGATCGTTTAGATTTGAATAGTCAAATCTAGACGATTAATTTTCTTAATTCTATTGTTTAATTTGGTTACACGATCATTTAGATCTGGTCGTTTAGATTTGGCTACACGATCGTTTAGATTTAGCTACCCCAAATCTAAGCGGTTTTTAAAGAAAAATTGGTACACAATCGTTTAAATCTAGCTAAATGAATTTTTTTCAAGATTATTTTGGTACATGATCATTCAGATTTGTTTATATGATCGTTTATTTTTTTTAAGATTTTTTGGTACACGATCGTTTAGATTTGACTAAATGATTTTTTTAAATTCTTTTGGTACATGATCGTTTATTTTCTTTTTACACGATCGTTTAAATTTGGCTACTTCAATCTAAATGAATTTTTTCAATATTCTTTATACACGATCTTTTAGATTTTATTATCCTAATCTAAACGACGTAAAAAAAGAGGAGGAAAAGAAGAAAGACGATGGAAAGAAATCACAAGGAAAAAAGAAGAGAGAGAAAAAGAATAAAAACAATATAAAAAAAATCAGATTTGGTTATCCAAATCTAAACGACGTAAAATAAATAAAAAAGACGATAGAAAGAAATCGCAGCGAAAAAAAAAAGAGGAGAGGAAGCAAGACGATAGAAAAAATTGCATCGAAAAAGAGAAGAAAAACGGAAGAACAAACTCGAAATATTTAAAAAATGGCTAACTTTATAAGTTTTGTTACACGAACGGCAAAAATTTTAGTAGTTTTTTATACTTATGAAAATTTTCCAATAAATAAATAAATATATTTATATTTATATATATATCCACGGAACATAAATTCCAAAATACCTACAAAATACGAATTTAAATACTTTCAATGCTACTAAATAATTGACTTTATGCAAGTATACGAACTATATGATTTAAATTTAAATTCAAATTTAAACATAACTATGCATTTACCTTTATATCAATAGCAACATTAATATAAAACTGACTATGCACTTATTCAGGATTATATTATGGGGGAAGGGTTGGGTTATGGGGGTTAGGGTTATGATAAACCTAGTATTAAGATAAACTTAGGATTATAATATGTGTTTGGGGAAAGGGTTATGGAGGAAGTGTTATGATAAGATGTGTTTGGGGGAAGAGTTATGAATGAAGTGTTATGATAATGTTGTGAAGAAGGATTGAGGAAAAGTTGAAGAAGGGTTAAGAAGTGTTGAAGAAGGGTTAAGGAAGGGTTAAGGAGTAAAAACTAGGGTTACATAACCCTTCCCCAAACGGGGGTTGAATTACATAACCTTAACCCCCATAATCCAACCCTTCCCCCAAACGCCCCATAAAGTATTATATACGAATTTGGGAGACTTAAAAACTATTTTTCCAAAAAGTTGGGTTTACTTGTTTCTCTCGCACTAACTTGCTTCATAAATTTATGAACTTTTCAAAAATTATTTTAAGTGATCATATTTTCTCTTTTTCTAAAATCTATATGATATTTCAATTTACAAAGATAAAATACCTTAAAAAGTTAAAACTCACATAAAAACTTACAAGTGTTTAGAATACTTTAAAGTTTAGAATACTTTAAAGACAATATGGAGAATTGCATTACAAACCTATTTTGTTTTACTTTAGTTTAAAAAAAATGTTAAATTTATTTTTGCTAGTAAACTTTCATATGTAGATAACAAGTTAATGCGTAAACTTTGATTTTTTTAACAATTTAATCCATGGATAAGTGCTAAGAAATCGTTGATGACTCAAAATCCAATTCAAGACCTTTAACAAATAAAGCAACGAACAAAAATTTCATATTTTCATGTTTCTCCTTAAATAACCCCCATCCCACCATCGCCATTTCTACTATATGTTAAAAAAATCTCTATCAACGACTCAATAACTCATTACACATTCTTACGCTTTCCCACCCAAAATCTATGCTATAAACTTCATATTTCAGTGACCCTGAGATGGAAAGGACCATTTTTACATCCTTGAATGAAGCAATCAAGAAAGGCAAAACATTTCAATCCCATCTAAAGTTTTCCTTCCAAACTTTAAATAGCCTCTTGAAATTATCTCGCAGGACAAAACCAAACCTTTCTCACTTTCAAACGATCCCTTCTTTCAAATAGGCAAAAAAAATTACTAAAATAATTAAAAAGGCAATAACGAGATGTAGCATCAACACCAAATTCGATGGAAAAAAGAACACATCAGTGAACATGAGTGATGAAAACTTAAAGTGTCAGACAGTATTGATCTGTTTTGTTTCAAGAAAATCTTCTATATTACGATAGTATATAATTTTTTTGTACTATCTTCACGTAGTATGTACCACGTCGATGCACTTTTTGAAATAAAGTGAAACCTACTGACATTAACTTGATATCCACAAATTTTTACTAAATTAAATTTGTAGTGTAAACATAAGGAGTATGGTATATGATAGAACACCTGTGAGGTGATTCTACTTTATTGATATCCCAACATATTTATAATGAAAGATAAGAAACAGAAACAAAATAACACTACTAGGATCTCATTCCTTTCCTATCCGAAACAAAGATACAAGTAACAACTCTAAAGTAAGATGAAAAACAGAACAGAAATAATAAAGAACAAGTAAGAACAAGAACTTGTTGATACTACTCTCGTCTCTCAAGGAGTGAGTTAGTCCTCCTTCCTTCACCAAAATTCTGCACACCCCCCTTCTGCGGTCTTCACAACCTAATATTCCTCTCCATTACTAACAAACTGTTGGGCCCACCACGATGGTCCCCTCTTTCCACATTTCTAACTAACATCTCATGTGCCAACTTCCCCTTATTTCTACGATTGTATGTGAACCGTAATGGTGGTTTAACACTACTTTCCTCCTCCAAATTCACCTTGTCCTCAAGATGGAAATCAGGGAACGAATGTTTGAAGTCATTGCAATCTTCCCAAGTGGCCTCATGGGGGGATGAACCTTTCCAACTGATCAGCACCTCTCAATCTTTTGTGTTAGGATTCTTTCTGTATCCATACACTTCCTCCAACTGTGTCATCCATTCATGGTTTTCAGATAGATAAGATTCAAGTTGTTGGACCTGAGTATGATCCCCTAAAGTCTTCTTCATTTGAGATATGTGAAAAACTGGATGAATGGTTGTTGTACTCAGCAACTCCAACTTATAGGCTACTGAACCAATCTTTTCTAACACTTTGTAAGGTCCAAAGTATTTCAGGTACAACTTCTCGTTACGCTTCATTCGTAGGGATACTTGTCTATTCGACCTTAGTTTTAGAAAAACCATATCAACAACCTGAAACTCAATTGCTCTCCTCTTCAAATCTGCTTGCTTCTTCATTTTCTTTTGAGTTATGCGTAGGTGTTCCTTCAAAGTTCCCAAAGCAATGTCTCTATCTTTGAGCTGCTGGTCTAAAGTAGAGTTGGGTGTTTTCATATCTCCATAATAGAGCAAGGGAGGTGGAAGCCTTCCATAAACAGCTTGGAAAGGTGTGATGCCAATGGAGCTATTGTATGTGGTGTTATACCAATATTCAGCCCAATGCAGCCAATTTGTCCACTCCTTTGGTCTTTTCCCACAAAAACACCTGAGATAAGCTTCTACCCCTCTGTTCACCACCTCTATTTGGCCATCGGTTTGTGGCTGAACTCCTATGGAGTCTTGTTCCTACCAACTTGAATAATTCATTCCATACCCTATCCTGGTCTGATACAATGGATCTTGGGTAGCCATGTAATCTAACAATTTCCTTAACAAACAATTCAGCAACTGACTTAGCCGTGTCCATGTTTGAGTGCCATAAAGTGTGCATATTTGCTCATCCTATCCACCACTATAAATATGACTTAGAGACCAGCCGATTTAGGTAAAGCCATCTATGAAATCCATAGATATATCAGTCCATATGGTATCCAGTATTTCTAAGTGGGTTGGCAACCCAGTTGGCAACAGGGCTAGTGTCTTATTCCTTTGGAAAATCAAGCACTCCTCACAATACTTCTTTATATCCTTTTCCATACCATCCCAATAAAATTCTCTAATAATTCTTTTATATGTCCTCAAGAATCCAGAGTGTCCACCAAATACCGAATCATGATGAGTATGTAAAATGGTAGGTAATAAAGAAGAAGTTTTGGAAATAACTAACCTCCCCTTGAATTGCAAAACTCCACGATGCACTGTAAAGTTTGGAATCTCTTCTGGTTCTTGTCCAACTATGCTTTTGATCACCTTAAGCTTCGGATCATTTTCCACCTCTTCTTGTATTTTGACCAAATCAATGAGGCCAGGAGCTAGAATATGGTTTAGATGAACTGTAGGTGGCACCCTAGACAGTGCATCGGCTGCTTTATTCTCTAATCCTGGTTTATAAACCACTTCAAAGGAGTATCCAAGTAACTTAGCAATCCATTTTTGGTATTGTGGTTGAATGACACATTCCAGCAAGAATTTCAGAGACCTCTGATCAATTTTCACAATGAATTTTCGGCCCAATAAGTATGGCCTCCATCGCTACACCACAAATACCACAGCTACCAATTCTCTCTCATATACTAGTATGGCCTTGTCCCTTATACTTAGAGTTCGGCTAAAATAGGCAATCATTCATTTAGCTTGAGTTAGAATAGCCCCCACATCATATCCTGATGCATCTGTTTCAATTTCAAAAGGCAAATTGAAATTAGGCATGGCCAACACGGGCAAGGTCATCATGGTTGTCTTCAACTGCTCAAAGGATACATTGGCTTCTTCATTCCACTTGAAACTCCCATCCTTCAAGAGCTGAGTAAGAGGACCTACTATACTGCCATAGTTTTGTACAAATCTACGGTAATACCCAGTCAAGCCCAAAAAACCTCTTACCTCACGCACGTTGGTTGGAGCTGGCCATTTTCTAATGGCTCTAATCTTCTCAAGATCCACTTCCACCCGTTTCTCATATATGACGTGCCCCAAATATCCAACTCTCTCCTTAGCAAAATTACACTTGCCCAAATTAGCGTACAACTCATTTGCTCACAAAATTTCCAACACCAATTCCAAGTGTTGTATATATTCTTCCAACCTCTTGCTGTATACCAGGATGTCATCAAAGAAAACCAATACGAACCTCCTCATATATGACCTAAAAACCGCAATCATTAAAGCTTAGAAAGTAGAAAGAGCATTAGTCAAACCGAAAGACATGACTAAGAATTCGTAATGCCCTTCATGAGTGCAAAATGTTGTCTTTTCCGCATCCTCTTGGTGCATCCGTATTTGATGATAACCGACTTTAAGATCAATCTTGGAAAACATGTTTGCACCACTCAACTCGTTAAATAGCTCTTCAATGACATGAATTGGAAATTTGTCTAGTACGGTGACATTGTTAAGTGTTTGATAATCTACGCAGAACCGCCAACTAACATCCTTCTTCCTTGCCAATAACACGAGGCTTGAATTTGGGCTAGTGCTGGGTCGAATTATTCTAGAGGCCAACATCTCATCAGCCAATCTTTCAATTTTCTCCTTTTGTTGGTGTGCATAGTGATAGGACCTCACATTGACTGGATTAGTACCCTATTTTAAGTTAATGTGATGCTTGATTCCTTTCTTGGATGGCAAGGTTTCTGGTCATTCAAACACATCTGCAAATTTTTTTAACAATGGAGAGATGGAATTATCTACAGTAGGTTCAACATCCTCTTTATAAATGGTTGCAACTGGTACATTCCCTTCAATAAATCATTGATCTTCCCCTTCCCATGATTTCATCATACTCTTCAAACTCACCCCCTTCTAGGTGAGTTTGGGATCCCCACGAGTTATGACTTTTCTTCCTCCGTGCTGAAAAGACATTACCAAATGCTTCTAAACCACTTCCGTCACTACAAGAGAATGCAACCATTGCATACCAAGTATCACACCCACTCCCTCAAGCCCTAATGGTAAGAAACTGCCCACTACTTTCCATTCGCCCAGCATGACTTCTACCTTCTCATAAATCCCCTTTCCTTTGACGGTTGCCCCTAAACCCATAATTACTCCATAGTTGGTTGTAGCTTTCAATAGCAGATTCAGGTTAGTTACTAACTTTTCAAATATAAAGTTGTGGGTAGCCCCACAGTCAATCAACACAACCACCTCCTCATTCTTCACCTTTCCCTTCACCTTCATAGTTCCCGGATTGGTCAGCCCCACCACCAAGTTAATGGATAATTTAATGTTTAAATACTCCACTGCCCTTACCTCAATAGCATTCTCATCCACTGTTTCTTCTTCCCTATCTTCCTCAATTATCTCAAACTCCTCCTCATTCCCACATACTACCAGCATCCTTAGCTTTACAACGATGGCTAACGTAATACTTTTTACACATAAAAACATAACCCTTTTTCCTTCCTAGCCTGAAATTTGGCATCCGTTAATCGTTTGGAAAGTCCCTCTCTCTGGTTATCCACCGTCGTGACTCCTCTGAGAGCGATCATTCTCATTGGAATGTTTCCACCAGTCATGGTCATTACTGCTTTGATCTCTGCACCTTCCTTGGTCTTAGGTAAATTGTATTGAAACCTACTTCCATACACACTAATCAGCCTACATCTTTCCTCACTCTCTCCTTGTTCTCAATCTTAAGGGCAAGCTTCATCATTTGGGTTAGCCCATATGGTTCCAAGACATCCACTTTGGTTTTCAACCATGGCCTTAGCCCATTCATGAAAGTCTCCTTAAGCACAACCGTTTGTAAAAAGGCCACCTGAGCTAGGTATTACTCGAATCTATTTCGGTAATCCTCCACCGTGGTCTCCTGTTTGATCGTCAGAAACCTACCTACCAATGTTCCATCCTCTATCGTTCGAAACCTTGTCAACATTTTTTACTTCAAATCATCCCAGCTCTTGAAAGATTCACACTCATCCTGAGATCAATACCAATTGAAGGCTGGACCGTCAAAACTGATAATAGCCACTAACATTTTCTCTAATTCGATTAGGTTATGAATTTTAAAATAACGCTCTGAATAACCATGAGTCAGGATCCGTTCCATTTAAAATTGGCATCTCAACCTTCTTAAACTTGCTTCTATCAAATGTCTTATCATCTTCATTCTTCCGATCAAACTTCGATTCCCCAGCCATCATTTAAGTAGTAGAATCGCTTCCCGTCCCCCCCGCTCGGAGATCCTTCCAATTCAACCATTGTAACTGCCTTCTCTCGAATGATTCCTTCAATGTATTTCAAAATTGCTCGTTGTTGTGTTTGTTGTATCTCCATCTGTGCATTAATATTCTCGATACTCCTCGAAATCAGTGACATGTTCTCCTCTATTACAGGTAGTTTCTTCAACTCTATACGCATTTCCAAAATTTCTTGTTCCACAAAATCCAACTGTTCCTCGCTTCTCTTAGCCATCTTCTTACGCTTGCCCAGCTTCAATTGCTTCAATACCAAATTGATAGAACACCAGTGTGGTGATTCTACTTTATTGATATCCCAACGTATTTACAATGAAAGATAAGAAATAGAAACAAAATAACACTACTAGGATCTCAATCTTTCCCTATTTGAAACAAAGATACAAGCAAAATGAAAAACAAAACAAAAATAACAAGAACCCATTGGTACTAATGTCTCTCAAAGAGTGAGTTTGTCTTCTTTCATTCACCAAAATTCTGCAACCCCCCCACCCCTTCTGACTTCATGACCTAAAATCCCTTTCCATTTCTAACTAACTGCTAGACCCACCACGATGGTCCCCTCTTTCCACATTTCCCTCCACATTTCTAACTAACATTTCACGTACCAACTTCCCCTTATTTCTACTATTGTATGTGAACAATAATGGTGGTTTAACATTATACTACCAAAAGTACTAGAAAGTTTTCTATTTTTATACGCTATTGAGAAAGATTGATTATTTGGTAAAATAATCACTCTCAACTTGATATAAATTAATCCACACCATGTCAAACTTTTAAGAGCTAAAACCAATAGAGAAAATTTTAAAGGAAAATGCTCCGCCGCTGATGAGCTCACTCTACGTTATGACGAAAAAATGTTATTTGTTCGTTTGTATCATTTCACAAGAAGCCAGAAAAATAATAATAATAATAAATAAGAAAACATAAGTTTCACATGTGTGGTGATAGATAACTACAAAGTTGAGCTCTCAAACTTACGTAGCTTTTAAATTTCGACACCCAAACGTACTAAGATGTAGAAATTTAACACCATAAGGATTTAAAACTAAAGTCAAGCATGCCAATAAATCTAGAAGTAGGGAAAACACTACAAATGTGATCAATTCATTGGAATTTACCCAAAACATGAATTCACAAGGAAAATTAAGGGAAATGGAGATTCATCAGCAAACGGAAAGGAGTTATCAATTGCAACCAGTCTTTACTGTTAACAAGTACTAATATGAAACTATTTCAAGTGTCATTTCTGACCAGACTATTTATGAGACGTAATGTTTCTAAGAAAATGGTTTTTAATGTAAACCAAGTGGCAGCCAATAGAATGAGTGGTTTCAAGATTGTTTGCAAATAATAAAGATAAACAAAACTAGGAAATCAAAACTTCTATTTAGCATCGTCTTCAAGTACTCTTAGAAGCCTAAGTAATTAGTCCTTTATTTTTATAGCTAATTAGATTTTGGACAGTTTTATGTGATCCCTTGATCCAATGATGTGCCATATGCCTAAGGTCTCCTATTTCTAGGCTCCTAGTCTTCTATCTTATAAAATTCAATTAAGAGCAAATGCTTCTCACTATCGAGAATTTCTTCGATGTGAATAAAAGAATCAGGAAAGGATAAGCTAGAGTCCGAAAGTGTATCAAGATCAGATGCCAAACCAAATCAGCTCCTCCCCAAATAAGCTTCAAAAGGTATTTGAAGAAAGCCAAACAACAACAGGAATTGAACATAGGATAGATCTACAAAAGAGGATAAATTATAAGACGTTGAGATTTTAGGCAATAATCCCGACAAAAAAAGCGGATCAAGACTGCTGTATTTTCCGATACTTTGAGATATCTGAGAAAAAGAAACAAGAAGAAAAAAGCAAAAAATAACACAAAATATTCAGGGAAAAATACAAAAAAGAAAGAAAAATCAGAACAAGAAGGATAATATGAGACTTGAAAAAAAAAATTCAAATAAAGAAAGAAAAGTGAAAATTTTAAAAATAAAAAATAAACGGAGAAGAAGATCATTTCTCTATATTCAAATGAATAGAGGCGATTTTACAAACAAAAAAAAATTGTTGAGAGCATTTTTTGATAAACAAAAAAGGTTTCACGAGCAAAGGAGACTAGCTATGAACCCTTTCACTCTCACATTGTCAAAAATATTATATGATTACATTTCAGAACAAGTACTAGGTGGTATGGACCTAAAAACAATTCAAATAAGAGTCAAAAATTCGTTTCAAACGCAGAACTAATCATAATGTAAAAAACCTGGAAATTCAAAAAAAGATTACTCAAGGGAATAAACAGCCAATCAAGAAGGACTAATGTCATATATTAAACAGAGACATTATATCTAAGCAGTCTGAAGCCAATAAACTTACAAGCTCCGGTTAACACTTCTAAGACGGATTTAACGTTTCCTCCACATGTTGAATATACCATCTACAATTGACTTAATACGTTCTCCCCATGGTTTTGATTCAATTGCTGTATGCTGAGCCTCATCCACTGTCCTAGTCTTAATGTTCACTCTGGAAAATAGAAAGATTGCAAGAAGATTTCAGTTATCTAATTAATCACCCAAGAATACGCATTGAATAATACTTTTTAGGGATAGTAATTAAGTATAATAACATTTTCAAAGAATTGCAAATATAGCAATAGACTTTATCATTGATAAACTCCTATTAATGATAGATTCATTTGCGCCTACCAATGATACGGTCTATTATCGATAGCCTCCAAGAGTTGAATCTAAATTTGCTATATTGACAAATAATTTTACATTGTGTTATATCTGGTGATACTTTAGGCTTGATTGTTGCAAAATGGAAAGGATTATTTGGGCCTCATGTATTGTTTTATTAGCTTAATTGGGGAGTAAACGATTGGCACATCAAGGAAACAAAAAGAACTTTTTTGTGGAATATCCATATAATCCAATATGAATAAGGTCAACAAACCTGTGTAATTCAGGAGAACTCTGAACTTGTTGCTCTTTACCGTATGGACCTTCTTCATGCTTCAGCTCTTCAGATGTTCTACTTTCAAGGTGAACATCAGAGACCACATCTCGTTCATTTTTTAGTGCATGGCTTTCAGTAGAAACTTGTTGAGAAATGTCAAACTTCTTATCATCATCATATGGTTTCTTATGAGAAGAAATAATGTCCTCAGAGTCCTCCAAAAGATTGCTTCTCATTGGAAGGACAGAATGGCTAACCTGTGTTCAATTACACAATAAATAACTGAAAGATCTAACACTGGAGACCTTCAACCAGTGTTAACATTTGTGATTGAATAAAATGAATGATAGAATTCCCTTCAAAATTATTGTTATATGGTTGTGTGAGATAGAAGACAGTTTGAATCATTTCCATCATAATTCTGGACTAAATCAAAAATGAAAACTTCTATACTTAATTCAGAAAAAAGAGTTTCCCTGATAAGATAAACGAACATATATGTAAATAGTTTGATCCAGCAACTCCCTCAATTTGTTGCTGATTTTTAACAAAAAACACACACACACACACGCACATTGTAGTTTCGTACTTCCAATGAAATTACTTTACGAGAAAAATTAAATACAATAGTTTCTTTAAACAGACTACATGTTCAGTGGTAAACTTATTTTCCATTTTTTTCAAATATACCACTTAGGTGAAAAAACAACCAAACAACGAGATAGCTTCTAGATGTCTTCTTGCAACCTTTTTTGTGTACGCTGTAACACCATTAACGAAGAAAATCCACCAAAGAAGGTCCCAAACTAGATCAACCTAGCCTTACAACTTTCTCAAGAGAACATTGTAACTTCCGTATTCAGTAGAAATACTTGTAACGATTATGATAGAGAAAATTTATGAGTTGCAAGCTTACATCATCAGCAGCAGACAATGTGTTCTCAGCACAAGAGGACTTTTGCAATTCAGATGCTGCTTCCAAATGTTTTCCACTAACATTAAGGCTCTCTGCATCATGAATAATCATCCAATGAGAATAGTTCTTGTCGTTGAACTCAAAGAAACATTATACTCAATTCATTGCAAATGTGGTCCTAAGCTTTAAAAAAAGGGGAGGAAAAAGTCTTGTGATAATGAGAAGTAAATTTTGCAAGGAAGAAAAGGACAAAAAAGAAAAGCGAAGTCATAAAAATGTAAGCCAGTACTCGACATTATCATTAAATAAAAGTATTAAAGAAATACGTCAGATCTTAATCAATTATTTTCTTGATAGAATCAGTAAGACACAATGTAAGTTATATTTACATATGCAAGGATGAAGGAACGGGGTGAATAGTATAAACAAGTTAGTTTATGGTGGGAGCACTATCTTTGTACCAAAGGGTAGTGTGGGATGTCATACGGGTGGTTTGCGTGAGGGAAGTATAGAAGTGAAGATGTAAGTTGCCACTTATCAATTGGTATCAAAGATGTAATAGTGTGGGATGACATAAAATAAGTATGTTAGAATTAACCTATGGGAGAAATTGAGACCTCTCAAAGAGTTTCAAGAATTTTACCTTCTTTTCCCAATAATTAGGTTATAATACATTGTTATTTTATTTTACTACATTAGTTGCCCCTTATCGATTAGTATCAGAGCTCCATCCTCAATTATTAGGAAGAAGATCAACAAGAGATTGAAATCACTAGAGGTTGGAAGTAGCAGTAGGAGAGGTGCAGAAAATTCCAGCAACAGATGAAAATATAGCTGCATTTCGCGAGTAGAAGTCAAATGCTGAAAAAGGGTGTCTTACATGCACAGAACTTCTTTTGTTAGTAAGAATCCGAGTTTGCATTGTGTAATATGAAAGGAAGTACAAAAGTATACAAATAACAAGCATGCGAAGGAATCCCACAACTAATTATAGGATGAAATTTCAGTCCAAAATAATTAAACCTATTAAAAAAACCCAAGAATGGACACCCACGTGG
This sequence comes from Cucumis melo, assembly GCF_025177605.1. NCBI lineage: Eukaryota > Viridiplantae > Streptophyta > Magnoliopsida > Cucurbitales > Cucurbitaceae > Cucumis > Cucumis melo. The sequence goes on along the minus strand of NC_066868.1, from coordinate 2,745,782 downwards.
AAAAATTAAACCTAACAAAACCCTTTGTGGCTGTAAAAGGAAAAGGACCAATGGATTGAGAGAAAGGAGGTGAAGCCAAGGGGGGTATCAAAAATGAGGTGAGAAAACTTCCAACTATTCAAAGGAAGCTACAATTACCTCCCTTTCATGGCAGAAATCTTCGTGAACGAATTTTTCAAGAGAACCAAACTTTGGAGCAAACTAATCAGAATGGGTGAGAATGGAAGTCTTTGTGTTGAATACGGCAAGAGAAATGTTGGTAGGTTTAAGGGATCAAGCAGGGACCACTTCTTACTTGGTAAAACTTCAAGAGTTCAAGCTCACATTGATTTTTCCATGTCTCCTCGATTTCCTTACTCTTTGTTTATCCTTTGCTTAATATAGCTTGAACCATAATTTCGATATTTTCCTTTGCCATTTCTTCTAAACTACAGAACAGGTTTTCCACTCCTCAAACTAAGGAAGCAGACTCTTCACAATAAGGATTCTTTGAACTTCTTCAGCCGTTCTCCTCACGTTAATAATTTATATTTTTTTTCTTTAATATATGGTAAACTGATGGAGGCATAAGTCTCTTATGATCTAAAGAAGGCAAGAGACTCAATGTGAAAAAAATTGAGCCTCATTCTTCAGGCCCAAAAACCTTTTAAGAACTGAAAATACTTCTAGTAGAAATTTCACCTTCAGTTAAGCTTCCATTACTTTTGATTTCTGTTTCTTGAAACGACTTTTTACTTCTACCCTTTAAGTAAGACAATGAAGATTCATTCTGAAGCTCCTGAATGATTTTCCTAACAACATAGTAAGAGCCACCTACTTCTTTAAAAGTAGTTGCTAACGAAGGGAACTTCCCAGTATTTGATGCCTTATACCTGCAGAACGAATAATGAAGTATTTACCAACCAAAATGCAAATTAACAAGAAAGTGGAAGATGCATTTAACAAACTTGTTCACCTGCAGACAACAAAACGAGTAACAAAACAGAAACAAATTCATTATAGCTTCAAACTGACGCAAAAAGAAGCTTGTTGCTGAGGGTGCATTAGAACTCTCAAAAGCTATCAAATTTTCCTTCATTTGTTACTTTTCTCAGGTTCCATAATCAGTAAGAGGAATGGATACCTTCAGCAACAGAAGAATAATAGGAACACATGCTAATTCCTTGAAGTAATCAGTGATAATAAACGCAATACACATTTTTCTTCATGATCATACTCTTAATTACTAAAATCAGAACTATTCAGTCATTTGCCACAATTCAGAGAAGTGAAATCAACCGAGAACAAATTTTAAACGAGGAGAAAACAAGAAATTACTTGTGCACAAAAGATTCGATCATCGCTCGCCGTTTTTCTATAGGGACACGTTTACGATCCTTCACAGGACCGGGTATATCTGAAGCAACAGACGGAACATAGGATCTTCCTCGCCACCATCTATTTGAGTTAGGTACAAAATTATCAAGCTCTTTCCACCTGAACGCTGCAAAATGATGAAGATTAACTGAAAACCGAATGCCTCCGTTAAAATAACAGGACTTGAAGAACTATGAGAAGGAGAAAGAGAGAAGGAGAGGGTTTATACCTGATTTTAAGCCGGAAGTTAAGTGGTCGATAGAACTGTAGGAGTGTATTCGTCTAGTAGGAAGAAGCTTAATCCTCATTTTCACCATAGATTGATGTTCTTCAATTCATCGGAGAAGAAAGAAGAGGAGGGAAAACCGCTCTCCCCAGGGTTTAGGGTATTTCCTATTTCCCAATTCCAATTTTAGTTTCGAACGTTTTTTAAATTTCTTTTCTTTAATAATGAAATTTTAAGTTGAAAAGAAAACTTAGTAAAAATAAAGCTAACAGCTATTTTTTAAAATTATTTTGAAAAAAAAATAAAACTACTTCAAAATACAACAAAATAATACTCAAATTAGATTTCGACAGATTTTACTGTATCTATTTTAATATTGTGATTTTTTTAAAAAAATGTTCCAAACAAATAATTGAAGTTAGGTTTTAGAATTTGTAGTATAGGATTTTAATAACAAGTTTGAATTTATATTATTGGTGAAATATCTCAAAATGTAAGTGTACCATAACAACTTTATTAATGAGTCATGTTGCATGCACAAAAAATATGTAAAAAATGACCACATTTTTCTTTGATAGGGGTCGGGGAAGAGTTCTTCCATGTCTTCAGAGGTAGCATTAGTCAGAAGTACCATTTTCAAGGTGTAAGACCAAGCATAAGAGAAAGAGTCAGCTCCCCCTGAATTAATTGGTTTCGGCGCGGGGAAGCAAGAGGATAGGCTTGAATCTTTTTAGTAGATTTGGAATCAGACTTGAGATATTCTGTCTTTATGGGAGTCGGAAAGGATATAAAAAAGTTATACTTGATATGAAACAACAAATGGCTAAGTCCACTTAACACAAGAAAAAAAATTATATAACGTCTATTCAAATCTTCTATTTGATAGATATGTCGATTATGTCGTGGAAGTAACTACATCAGTTTTAATGATTAAACATGCACCGATCACAAAAACAAATTATTAAAGTTCATATCTTTATAGCTCAAATTCACCATCAAATTCTTCAAGAATCACCACCAAGATCTCTTCCACTCTTCATATAACTAACTTTATTGTAGGATCAAATTTGTGATCAATTTGAGGGATATTATAATATGAGAGAGTTCTTCAGCAAGCATTTTGTAGCAAAATTCTCAACATCAAAAGAGTGTTTAATCTAATCAAAACTCATGTACTAATAGTCATAAGTTATGCAAATCAATTTTGCAGCTCAATTACACACTTAATTTATGCATCAAAGTGGAATTTGTGGAGAGATTAGTGAATAACACCTATCCGAGCAAGTCGGAGAAATCCACTAACTAAAGTCAAACTTTATTCATTTGACTCTCAAAGCCAAAATTCCTTAAATTTTCAAATTTTTTATTTAATTAAATAATTTTATAATTAATTAACTAAAATTTGGTATCAAATATTAAATTATTATTTTAATCATCAATCTGATCGATCTGATTAACCTATTTCGAATCTCTATTCAAATTACCAATATTTAAATTTTCATTTCTCTCCCAACTTGTAATCGTTAATCATATCAAATATTATTAACGATTTATTCTCTAAATAAATGCAAATAATTCGAATGCCTCAATCACGTTTTTCTAAGTTTAATTCCGTTATGAGCTAGTAGAGAGACCTAATAGACCTACAAATCATGAGCTCCAACGATTCAAAATTAACCGATTAAACTTTTAACCTGGTTAATTCACATTCATTAACTAACATAACTACCCACTATATAGCTCATAGTTGCATTTTCTTTATTATATATATATTTGTGTCTAGTTTATATAACCATGATTAGTAAATATGTTGGGTTAGAATATCATCTTACCCTCAAGATTACATATTATTCCTTAAGTCTCACTGATTCTCTAATGAACAATTGGTTTATAATCTAACTACTACACCAAGTCCCTCTTGAGCCAATGAGTGGTTTCAAATCCCAGAATCACACCTTAAGAAACGACCTCTCTACTATCCCTAGAAGCGGGTAGAAGTGAATTTTATCTTAACATTGTTGAACTGCCCTCACCTACTCAAATCTAAAATATGATCGAATAAACAAAGTTCATAATTAGCTCAAGATTAAGATCAATTTACCTACGTTATTGTAGTCGAAGAAGTCAGTTTTAAACTATAAACGAGATTATAGTGTAAATATGACTATCTCATGTTGTAGCCTTATACATCTCATTACACAAGACGCTTCCACTCACATATCTCAATTTATAATCACTTTTGTGCTAAATAAAAAGTGGATTGAAATTATAAAGTCCAAAAACAACATATCCCAAAATAAGGTGTCTAACTCTATTTCTATAGTATAGATCAATTAGACTATTTACTCAAACTTGAGTAACTTTTATGTCAATACATAAAGTTCAGAAAAACTTATTTTATTGGATTTAGAATTTAATAAAAAACAACATAATTCAAGATTCACAGATTATGAATTTTAAGGCAAAATTCAGGCTTCTCTACCTTCCAAACGCCGGTATTTCTGGATTAGCTTAGAAAAAGAATGTTTAGGAAGAAAGCATCGTCATTTAAATACTTTTGGTAAACTTTCTTAAAGAAAGAAAATTTGTTTTTCTAACAATGAACATTTTTTAGCTGGTGGAGAAGATGACTTTTTAGTGAATAACTTTGTTGAGAAATTATGTGTTGTATGCAACAGAATTGTTATGTGTGGATTGTACAATTAAATAGAGTAAAACAATTAATTTGTTGAGAATTTAATTTGTTAATTAAGTACGACGAATTTAATGACGTGGTGAGGGCATAAGAGTAATTGCATATTAACAGCTCTTAGAATGCTTACATTACTTTCATTATCAAGGGTGAAAAAGAAAACAAGCTCTTCTTTGAAAAAAAAGACCCAAAATCACCAAAGAAAAAATTTGTTCAAACTAAAAACAATCATATGTTCGACTCCTATTTCTCAAAACAATCCATGTACTGAAAAATAGCCATTAAATTATAAAATAAAACTTGAATAGAAAAGAAGTAACAAATCAACTACACATTTCAAGATCCTTTACACCAGCTGCCCCATCCATTTTCTAGTTAGAAATAGATTATAAATGAATGTACACTCCATTGAATCAAGGATGGAAATACATTTCATTTCATAACTTTTAAACAATAAGATTGTTTATTCTCTCTATCAAATAAAATGTTCGCGTACCTTTACAGGTTACACAGGAATAGGATCTGCCAAAGACTCGGGTGCAGCTCCACTGCTGCCGTTGAGAACTGTCACGTTTCCATCAGAATCGACGTCCACAATAACAGAGTCGCCCTCCTTGATCTCCCTAGCCAGCATCTTCTCAGCCATGCTGTCCTCCAAAAGTCTCATGATTGCCCTTCTCAATGGTCTGGCACCATAGCTTGGGTTGTATCCTTCATCAACTACCCTCTCTCTGAATCTCTCGGTAACTTGAAGATCAATTTCTTTTCCTTTTAGTCTATCAAATACCTCCTTCAGCATTATATCCGCAATCTCCTTCACCTCTAGTTTTGTGAGCTGACGGAACACGATCATTTCGTCCAACCTGTTCAAAAACTCAGGCCTGAAGTATTGTTTCAGTTCCTCTGTCACTAACATCTTGATGCGGTTATAACTACTGTCCTTCTCATCGTAATCGAGGTCGAACCCTATTCTGCGACCTCCCTTCTCTATTACATTGCTTCCCACATTCGATGTCATTATCAAAAGTGTATTCTTGAAGTCTACTGTTCTGCCCTTGCTATCTGTCAACCTTCCATCCTCTAGAATTTGAAGCATCATGTTGAACACGTCAGGATGAGCCTTTTCAATCTCATCAAAGAGAACCACTGTGTACGGACGACGACGAACAGCCTCAGTTAATTGACCACCCTCTGTGTAACCAACATACCCAGGGGGAGAACCAATGAGCTTGGAAACAGTATGTCTTTCCATAAATTCACTCATATCGAGACGAATCATTGCTTCTTCAGAACCAAAATAGTAAGCAGCCAATGCTTTTGCTAACTCAGATTTACCCACACCAGTTGGACCAGAAAATATAAAGCTGGCAATCGGACGATTGGGATTCTTGAGCCCAACACGAGCTCGGCGTATGGCACGGCTGATGGCTTTAACTGCTTCATCTTGACCAATGACCCTCCTATGAAGAGTCTCTTCCATTTTGAGCAGGCGGTCAGATTCATCAGTGGATACTTTCTCAACAGGAATGCCAGTCCAGGAGGAGACAATATGCTGAATATCAACTTCGGTCACAACAGGGCCTACATCTCCTGCCTCGCTTTCTGCCTTGCTCATCTCCTTGCCCTTGTCGATTAGGGCAGAGATCTTAGCCTTAAGTTCCATTTCTCTATCACGCAATTCTCCAGCCTGTTTAAAGTAAAATTTCACTTAAGTTTCATTCACTAGAACTCAATCAGCTACTAAAATGGCATGGAAATACAAAAATTTAGATTTTTCTACCACTTGATCATTCATATGAAAACCCAGATAAAAAGAACACCAACGTGTGGTTCCAGGAAACTGAACAGTAAAATGCTGTTAGGAGAAAAATAAAAGAGAACAAAATTACCTTCTCAAAATCTTGACTCCGAACAGCATCATTCTTCTCCTTTGTGATCTGCCTGAGCTCTTTCTCAACCTCCTTAGCTTCCTCAGGTAGCTGTAAATAGCATTAAACATGTAGCAAAATCATGTAGAAAAATGACCGGATTGGAGAAGTCACAAGGATTACAAGAACATACCTGAGCATGACGGAGGCGAACCCTGGACCCTGCTTCATCAATCAAGTCGATTGCCTTGTCAGGCAAGAATCGATCACTGAAATTACACATACTCATTAACCAATTATTCTTAAGCACAGACATGACAAGACAGTCTATACACACATCAATTATCATAATACATACAAAATGGCCAGGTAATAACTTGGACACTTTATGCTGACATAATCGACTCAAAGATGTGGTCTTCAATGTTATCAAATAGTTATCCAACCAAATTAGTCTATTACAAGGTAGAACAAGTGGATATTAAACATCACAGGGCTTTCTCTCTCCACAACTTTCAAGGCAATGATAGCATACTTAATGTACTTTCAGGGGAAGAGAAAAAAAGACAAAAAAGAGCATACCTAATATACTGATATGACAGCTGTGCAGCAGCTTCTATTGCTTCATCTGTGTAACGAAGTTTGTGGTGGATTTCATAGCGCTCCCTAAGGCCCTTCAAAATCTGTATCGTTTCATCCACAGATGGTTCTGGCACTTTAACCGGCTGAAATCGCCGTTCTAGGGCTGGATCCTTCTCGATATGTTTTCTGTATTCGTCCAAGGTTGTCGCACCAATGCACTGTAAAAAATAGAGAACCAGACAATTAGGAAGAGCAGAAAGCAAAGAAATAACACATGTAACTTAACATTGTAAGAATTACATGGATTGAAAATTAACAGCCTGTATTGTTCTAACCTTTACAAGCATTCATTATCCTATATTTTGCACCAATTGTATTTTGTGTCACCTTTTGTCATAACAGATACAGGATATCTCTTCATTGAGTAGAATCCTCATTAAAATACAATTGGTTGACAAAAATTGAGAAGAGATCCAGGTGGTTAGTTTTGGTTCTAAAAGAGTTATGTAAATTGAACCCTAAAAATGTTGATTAACCACGACTCCATATATTAACCTAGAGTGGAAGGTTTTCATCCAACAGCTTCCTTTTCTATTTTACACTGCCCAGAACTCTAAATTGTTTTGGCCTTATTTTGTTGGGAGTGTTCGGTTTCTTATCACAGAAAATTGTTAGGTTGCCATACATTATTTTTTTCTTTCTGTAACCTAGAGTGGAAGTTCTTTATGCAATAGCTTCCCACAATCACAGCCTCTTAGTTGTTTTGGACTTTTTTATGTGAATTATTTTGTCTCGAGAATACCTGCAGTTCACCCCTTGCAAGGGCAGGTTTTAATATGTTTGCTGCATCAATAGCTCCTTCTGCAGCCCCTGCTCCAATTAATGTATGCACCTCATCAATAAATAGAATTATTTCATCACTTTGTTTTATTTCCTCCATCAGTTTCTTTAGTCTTTCTTCAAACTCCCCACGATATTTTGTGCCAGCTACAAGAAGGCCCATATCCAACGTTATAACCTGCACAACAGATGATTCTAAAAAATTAACTCAATAACAAGTGCGCCAACAAATGGAGAAAAATAGCCAACTAAACCAAATTAAAAAAGAAAGAGTGTAGAACGGGTTAAACAAACAAAATGGTTCATTGATTTGTATCAAGAGAACAATTAACAGAAATAAATATCATACAGAGTTTCTGTTCCTTGTCTTGTCTGCTGCTAGCAAAGGGCAGCCTACTGCTCAATTATAACTATGGTTGAGATGGATATACAATTGCACAATACTTTGTTTCTTATTAAAAGAAAAGCCACCCAATACCCACATAAATGTAGCATCAATATTTCTATGAAGGGTGCAAGATTCAGTGTCTTCTTTGAAATTGGTCATTCAGAAGTAACATTGTGAAGAAATATATACATCATACTGGAAATGTTACAATAACGGTTTTAGATATTAGACCACAAAAACTACCATCAAGAAAATAAAATCATATGTATTGGTCCTAAAAGCTGATATGAACTACTTACAAAAACGTTTTCAAAAAGTTGTGTAAGTAAGACTTCTACTCGAAGGTTCAAAATTAGTAAATGGGTGAATGAAAAGCTACAGAAAGGGGGGCTAGATGTCCCAAAAACAAAAGGACAACGGAAATCATGAAAAGTTATACAAAAGGACAAGGAAAATTATGAAAAAATGATTATCTATAATAACATGCTTAGTGATAAAAAAAACCACCAAAGGATCTCTAGTTCTCTACAGTAAGTTACAAACAAGTTAGTGTCCCAAGTATTTACTTTAATTTCTACCCTCAAGGGTCGTACTGGGAATTTTAACATTGTACCATCCCCTGACAAACATTATCAACAACACAAGCGTCGAAGAAAAATACTCAAACACAGTCAACCATATAGGAATGCAAAGCTATACAAATTAAAGTTCATAGGGAAAGGTTTTCCATTCTTCCCATTTGTATGTTAAAAAGAACACCACGCGAGAAAACACAAGAACTCAAGCACACCATAGACATTCTCTAGCCATATTATTATCAACAATAAATCCTAAAGTTTTTCCTTTCTGAATTTCTAAGAGAAGAAAATACATAAGGAAACAACAAATAATACAGCTTAACATTTTAGAACATTAACATTGATTGTTCAACAAGCAATATGGAGGTATGTTCTTGTATTCTAATAAAAGAGGCCAGTTAATGTAAGACCAAACTCTAACCTTCTTCCCTTCTATTGTTTCAGGAACATCACCGTTAGCAATCCTTTGAGCCAGACCTTCGGCAATGGCAGTTTTCCCAACACCAGGTTCACCAATGAGGCAAGGGTTATTTTTTGTTCTACGACCAAGAATTTGGGTTACACGTTCTATTTGCTGCTGCCTACCAACAACGGGATCTAGTTTACCCTGAAAAGACAAGAAACTGAAATGAGAATCTATGTTTTCACAGAATAAACAAGTCCTCGTCAGGAGTTACAGAATATATATTTCCAAAGCACCTCTTCTGCCAGCTTAGTTAAGTTTGTCCCATACTCTTCCAGGGTCGGCATCTTGTTCCCACTGCTCCCTCCTCCAACACCAGCACCAACAGCCTCTGTGCTCTCACCCACCATTCTAATAACCTGTTAACTCAAATAGTAAATGATCACGTTAAATTTAAAATGTCAGCCTCAAATTAAAAATATATAGTTTCAGGACAAAATTCTTGCCTGAGTCCGTATGTTTGCGGGGTCGGCACCTAAATTCTCAAGAACGCGAGCTGCAACACCCTCCCCTTCACGAAGTAGTCCCAGAAGCAAGTGCTCCGATCCAATATAATTGTGGCCTGAAAATACAGGAAATTCATACAAGATTTATAGTGAATACAACGCTAAGAAGTTCAATGACAGTACAGCACACGTAAGAAATACATAAGACAAGGTCCAACCCAAGGGCATAACCTACATATCTACAGACACACATAAATACGCATGGGATAACATCCCTTCATAAATTTAGCATCTACAAACAAAAATAGTATAAGTTTGAAATGTTAACATACAAGGGATCGTTAAACTGAAAATTGTTAGGAAAAAAGATACCTTTGGACAACGATCATTGATCAATACAATTTTTGCATGCAAAAAAATATAGTGAAATTTCTAAATTTTTTTAAGTTGAAAAAATTAACGAAATACTACATTGAGAAAATGCCAACCAAGTATAACATCAATATCGTGCATTTCAAATGATATGAATTGAATCAAGCCACATCTTTCTACTTCATAGAAAGATTATTAGTTCTCATACACCAGCTCTCTGAGACAACGACTTCGGTCAAAACAATGATTGATTTTCTTATCAATTATTCTAGTTCTGAACACAAATTTAAGCACCCACCAAAGCTTCAAGCCCTTACTTGCCACAGGAACCCCTAGGGGTGAATCTCGTCTTAAACTAAGAAACAAAATTACTGAAAAATTGCAAATTGTAGCTATACAAAGAGAAATCGAACACATTCAAGTGGAACAAAATCGAATGGGTGGTAGATTCTTCAGAACACAAGTTTCTTCCCTTCGCCTTTTTAAAAGAACAAAAGTGGGAGAGGAGTATTACCAAGTTGGCGAGCTTCTTCGAGAGAGAGTTCCAAAACACGCTTTGCACGAGGAGTGAATGGAATTTCTACAGCAACAAAACCACCACCCCGACCAATTATCTTCTCCACCTCCACACGCGCATCTTTAAGATTAATTCCCATAGATTTAAGGACCTTAGCAGCAATACCAGTGCCTTCCCCAATAAGACCCAAAAGGATCTGCTCCGTACCAACAAAATTGTGACCAAGTCGCCTCGCTTCCTCCTGAGCAAGCATAATTACTTTAATTGCCTTTTCAGTAAATCGCTCAAACATTGCTCTTGGAACACATCTGCTAGCCCTCCCTACTCGCCTTGAAGAGATTGCAATAGCCATCTTGGAATGAAAATCTTGCCCAGGTCTAAACATATTATCCAAAGAATTCAACCCTCTAAGTCCAGAAAAGCTTCTCATCCTCATACAAGGTGAATGTACACTAGACATCATTTTAACAGCCCGTTTTGAATTACCTGATCCTTTTGAAGAAGGACTCTTCCTTCCAACAACCAGACCAGGAATATTAGTGGGTTGAACCAAAACTCTAGCCATGATTTTCAAAAATTGTCAGCTTTAAGAGAGAAATAGAGGTTGTCTCGAAGGAACTGCTTCTATCTGGATAACAATCAATGGCCGCCGCCGTTTGGGTGGATGGTCATAAGATAAGAAACAGCCGCCGCCGTCGCCCACAAGGAACCACTGCCGGACGGGTGATCGTGAGAGCGAACAAGATAGAATAGTTAGGGTTTTCCCGATTTAGGGTAGTCGGATTCATTATTTATAATAAATCGTAACATCTTTTTTTCAATAATTATTTATTCTTATATCTGTAATCTACATGATATTGGAAAAACATTTATTTTTTTACAAACATTATCTTTTGGTCGTTTGGGTCGAGATTTAACACAACCCTATTTGAAAAGATAATTATGCTAATTCTTATTTTAAAGTTATCATAATTCCTCCTTTTTTACCTTTCCTTTTTTAATCTCTATACAATTTTTGAGAGTTTTATTATTTTATTTATTTTTTAAATTTTATTCTTTTATTTATAGAATATTATTTATTTTTAATTAACTGAATGATCTCTAAAAAATATTATTTTTAATTTATTTTATTTACGAAATTATATCTAATTAAATACTTATTGTAATTAAGTTACTTATTTTATATTTAATTTTTGTTAATTTTATTATTTCAGGTCTTTTATTTGTTATTATTTTTCATATTTTCAAATATTTTATTTTAAAACTAATTTATGAAAATCTAAACTATTTTTGATAAATTTAATTTAAATGAATTTCTACACTCTCTATTTTATTAAATTTATAAAAAATAAAATTAGATTTAATATTAAATTAAATAATTTTTAGGAAACTTACGTGTAACAAAACTAGCCATTTTTTAAATATTTCAGGTTTGGTCTTAGTCGGGGGCACGATCCAACTCTTTACGAGGTCATTACTACTTAAAAGAAAAATAATTTTAAAATTTCTTTAATTAAAATAGAAAATAAAACAATAACATTAAATTACTCATTTAAAATCATAAACAAATGTATATAGAAATAAGTCTTAAAAAATAAAATCCTAACTCGAGCCCTATCTAGTTTTAAAAGGAGAAAAATAAAAAGAAAATACATAAATGTTGAAATCTGAACAAATAACATAAGGCATAAGTAAAAGTGTTCCCTATGGCTCACTTCTTGTCATTCGTCAACTTGGCTCTGCCCTTACCTCTACCTTTGCCCGTAAAAATTAAAGAAGAGTGAATATGAAACTATACTCAATAAGGGACACACTATTAGTCCTGTTAGGTGCCTATTAACTTACTATTAGAGTTCTGTAAAGTAGTACCTCTAAACTAGCATGTTTTCGAATACGTGCAATTTGTGATCCCGTAGGAACATATCTGGTATTCGGTGAACCCAAAGGAACACCTAGGACAAACTGGTCTTTAGTGTACCCGAAGGAAACACTAAGACAATCGAGCTGTGAGTGACCCCATCGAATCACTCATAATCATGTCCATGTCATACTAGGCTGGTGATCCCATCAGACTACACAGTCATAAAAATGTGGTGATCATAAGGGACACCCATGTGGGTTTGACTCTAATAGATAAAGCTAATAGCACACCTTATCCATAACATGTAGCATAACATCACATCATCATAAACATGACATAAATATCGATCATATTATTCTTAATCAAACATCGTCATAAAAAACATAACGCAATCGTCGTCATCAATATACTACCAGTCATAAACATAATATCAGTCATCATCATCAATCATCCATATAATGTCAGTCATCATCAATAGTATCGAGTTATGCATTTTAGCTGCATAATCATAATTACATGCGGTCTCTTAAATTCAATTCGAAGGTTTAGTAGGAGAATTTCTTACCTAGAGATTAGTTAAATCGAAATTATCCTAACTGTAACGGTCAAGCTTTTCAACAGTCAAGTCCTATTCAACAAGGGAACCCAATAACTAAAATTAATAAGTTAATTAACAATCACTTAATGATAAAAATCCAATTGATTCAACTTACCCAAAGTTGAGGTTGAATTCAATTTACCCTTAACTGTGAAAGTTTCACAATTCAACTTCCAATTGATTTAACCAGCACTTTAAGAAAATAATTCAATTTAATCCAAAATTAAATTATTATTAAATTGAATTATTTAGGGTCCAAAATTAATATTTGTTGAGATCTAACCAAAACCCAAACAAACTTACCAAAAAAATAGGTAAAAAGGATAAAAAATAGGTTAGGTGGCTCAAATGGCTTGGTCAAAGGGGGCTCAGCTCGACTGGAGGCAAAAAATGACTTGCGGATGCAGGGGCGGCTCAAGTAAGGATCGACTCGGTGGTTGGGGAAGCAGCTCACACATGCGCGCACAGTTGGGACGAGACGCGGCTAAGAGACGGCTCGGTGCGAAGACACGCGCGTGGTTGAAGAGAAACGACTGCGTGACTCAGCGGCTTCGTGCATGGCTTGCAGAAGTGATTGGCCCGCGCGGTTGAAGAATGACTAATGGAGAGCGACGAGGAGCTGCGGCGGACGGCTGGCAAAACGCAAACGACGAGGATGATTGGCTGGACGTGGTGGCTGCAATGGAAAACCACAGCGGCGATGGCAACCGACTCGGCTTGCGACGGAGGAGTTGCGACGGACGGAGGTGGAAGCGGTTGTTCACACGAGATTTATGAAGAAATTTGATTCGTGGAGTTGAACTTGTGTTGATGTTTTATTTGCGTTGATTTGATGCAATGTGGTCCGATCTTTAGAATTTGATTATCTGATTCTTTCTCGGCTGGATGCTTACGCTTTATTTGAGGAAGCGAAGCACTTGGAGTCTTGGAAGAAAGCTTGTATCTTCAAAGGAGCTTCAACCTTTGAGGGTGTTCTTGAAGTTGGAGTCTTGGAAGAAAGCTTATATCTTCAAAAAGGAGCTTCAATCTTCAAAGGTGTTCTTGAAATTGGAGTCTTGGAAGAAAGTTGTATCTTCAAAGGAGCTTCAATCTTCAAAGGTGGTCTTGAAATTGGAGTCTTGCAAGAAAGCTTGTATCTTCAAAGGAGCTTCAATCTTTGAGGGTGTTCTTGAAGTTGGAGTCTTGGAAGAAAGCTTGTATCTTCAAAGGAGCTTCAATCTTCGAAAGTGTTCTTGAAATTGGAGTCTTGGAAGAAAGCTTGTATCTTCAAAGGAGTTTCAATATTTGAGGGTGTTCTTGAAGTTGGAGTCTTGGAAGAAAGCTTGTATCTTCAAAGGAGCTTCAATCACCGAAGGTGTTCTTGAAATTAGAGTCTTGAAAGAAAGTTTGTATATTCAAAGAAGCTTCAATCTTCGGTGGTTGGAGTTTCGATTTTCGAGGTTGGTCGACTTCAGGAGTTGAGGAGGCTTCTATCTTGGGAGAATTCTCTCTAGACCTCCTCGACTAAAATATTTCCAACCCTTGCAAATGAAGAGAACTCCCATGTTTATAGAGTTCCCTGGTGGGCTTTTATGGACTTGAGTTGGTCTGGTCTATAGACTATACCCATGGGCTCAATCACATGGATTTGGGTCATATTTAATTTTGGGCTAAATTAAGCTTATTTTTGGGCTCAATTGAAGTCTTAGTAAATAATATTTAATTGAACCAAAATAATTAATTTGATTCATAATAAAGACACACATTGTTAGAATTGTCCAATTTGGGACCCATGCCAATTTTTAGTTAGTAATTTATGATTGGATGTGGCAATTTGTGATTGGTTCCAAAATTTCTTATTCACCAGCGGCGACAGAGTTTTTTTTCTTCAATGAATGAGATGAAGTACACAACTACCCATACCCTATTTCAACAAAATAATAATAATACTATTATTATTATTTTATTTTTAGCTTATCCTTTTTCTTTTCTTCTTTTCCCAAATAAATCAACTACAACTTCTCTTAATTCATTTAAAACCCATTATATCTCCCTTTTAAATCAAATATTTTCCCTCTCTCCAATCACATCAACTTTTTCTCCAAAAACAACTACAAATCTTAAATAGTTATATTATTTGCATAATACAATTATTTTAACTTTAAACCCCAAATAATTATATATTCTTAAATATAATTATTCAAAATTCTCTCAAAATAACATATACCTTTAAATAATTATATTATCTTCATAATATAATTATTTCAACTTCACAATCAATTAATTATACAATCAATATATAATTAATCATATTTACACAAATACAACAATCGGATATTTTTTCAAAATATCTAATAAATTTTAATTTCTACAAATCAAATATTTCAACAATTAAGTAACACAAAAAAATTCAAAATTTATAATTACAAATAAATTACCTTAAATTTGGGACGTTACATTCACGACTTCAATGCATGGGTCCTACAATTTCTTTTTTTCAAATATATTTAATATATTAAATATTCAAATCTATAATTCAAATTTCCAAAAATATCTTTATTATTAAATATTTTTCCAATTTCCAATTTTCAAAAATACATTTCCTTATTAAATATATTTCCAAATTTCAAATTCTAATTCACAATTTTTTTAAGTATATATACTAACAAAATATGTTATTAAATATTTAAATCTTCAAATTCCAATTTTCAAAAATATATTTCCTTATTAAATATATTTTCAAATTCCAATTTTCAATTTTAAAAAATATCTTTCCAAATTTCAAATTCTAATCTCTAAAAATATTTTTCCAAATTCCAAATTCTAATCTCCAATGCTTTTAAAAGAGATATTTATTGACAAAATATGTTATAAAAAAATATATTAAACAAATATTTGCAATCCACTAATATTAACAAAATATCTAATTTTTTTAGAATCAAAATAAAAAAGCATGCCAAGAATAATTCTAAAATTAGATATTATATTTTTTAATAACATATTTAATAAGATATCTAATTTGAAAAGATATGTTTTTTTTTTTAAACTGAAAATATTGAAATTTAGAAATATATTTAATAAGAAAATATATTTTTGAAGATTGGAATTTGGAGATTTAAATATTTAATAACATATTTTTGTTAATATATATATTTTCTAAAAAAATTTGAGATTTAAATTTGAAATTTGGAAATATATTTAACAAGGAAATTGATTTTTAAAAATTAAAAATTGGAAAAATATTTAATAAGAAAGATATTTTTGGAAATTGGAATTTGGAAATTTAAATATTTAATACATATATACATATGTATACATTTTCTATTGAATATATACATATATATTAAATATTAAATATCTTAAAAGAGAAGAAAGTGTGGGGTCCACGCATTGAAGTCGTGTATCTGTCCACAAGTTCCAACCGGTACACGACTTCGTCCAAATTGCCATTTTTTGTCAATAGTTTGCCTTATACTCTATTTTTTACATTAATTTTAAAAAACATATTATTTAAAAAAGAGATTTCTATTTGGTTTAAATTCATTCTCATTATTCCGTCCTAATTCTTTAACAATATATCGTTTTCTTTTTCGTTTGTTTTTCCTAAAAAGTACATTTTTTTACATTCAAATTTTTCTTCACAATTTTTTCCCTCGTATTCAAAATTTTAAGTAATTTTTCTCTTTCTCTTCATTAAAAATTTTCATATCTATGTTTTTTCCTTTCCATTAAGAAAATGTTATTTGTCTCTTATTTAAAGTTTATATTTCTATGTTCTTTTTTTCATTTAGAAAATTTTATTTTTCTCTTAATTAATGAAAATTTACTTTTTATTTATTTTTTTAATAAAAATTTGTTTTATTTTCTTATATTAAAACTTATCTTTTCTATTTAATTTTCCTTTCCATCTAAATGCTTGCAAATCTTTAAAAATGAAGTTTTTCTATTCTACTTAATATAGTTGTCAAAAGACAAAGAAAATGAACATTTTCATCATTTTTTTCGGCAACAACTTAATGCATGAACGATTCAGTTTGAGTTCAACTTTTCGGTTTTATGGTTAGGTTTTTTGTTGTGCTTGATTCGTATTTAATTTTTAGACTTTTTAATATTTCTTGTCTTAATCCAGTTATTGTTTATGATCTTTTTCTAATGAACTGCTTCTTTCGGAATGGAAATGACTCTAATTACATAACTTTGAACTAACCCATCATTTATATTGGGTTTCTTCTTAGCTTATCTTCCATTAATTTTTTTGTACAATTTCTCTTCTGCCTCTCTTAAGAACTTAATTTTTTTGGGAGGTGAAGATAAGAGACTATTCAAATACAAATCAGTTGATGATTCAAAGAGAGGATTTATATTTGAATCCGTGGTGTTCGAAAGAAATCAAAGAGAAAAAGGACTGAGGTGATTGAAAAGGCGATCACAATTTTTTTTATTATTTATTGTATTTCTTGTTTAATTATTCTCCTTTGTAAGTGTTCTATTTTTTAAAACATTTAATTTGTTAATATTCCTTCTATTATTCTTTATATTCTTATTTCTTTTTCAAATTTATTTTAATAGTCTCGTGGATGTTGTAATAGATTACTTTTTTTACAAACATAACTTCTTTTGTGTTATTTCATATTATAATAAGGGGTTTTAACCGGTAAAGCCTAAAATGACATACCATATTACAAGATGGACCTAAACTTCCCAATTTTTTCAAAAATGTCCTAAATAGACTCACACTTTACACAAATATAGGGTCCAAATGACCAATTTACCCATCTTTTTTATTAATAATATATTAAAAAAATGAAATAAGGAAAGTGGACCAGGATTAAAATTTACATTTATTAGATATCTTATGTAAATATGATATGTGATTAATTCTATTATGGTAATATTATAATCAAAATTACATTTTAATTATTTTTCTTTTGGTTATTTTTTAAAAAATTATTCCCTCTCGATCTCTCTCTCATTTTCCAATCTCTCTATCCATCCATTATTTCTTTCGTTTTGAATTGTTTTTCATATATTCCACGTAATATAATAATTTCTGATATATACTTATTATATTTTATCAAATTTGCATTGATTTTTCATTTTTCTGAAACCCTAAATCTTATCATAACTGAAACTGTTTTGATTTAAATAAATCATTATATATCCCTGTATATTTAACATAATATTAGATAACAATGTATGTGTGCATATTTTACATTTTCTTTTAATTTTGTAACAAATTTTACATTATGTTAAAGTACAAATTTATATCAATACAATTAGAACAAGGTATTGCTAATGATATTTTATATATACTGTATAATATATATGTATCTGCTGCTTAAAGATATATTCTTTTTGTGATGTTTAATGTTTAATGATATTTAATATATACTGTAACATATATGAAATATACAGTATATATTAAATATATGTGTCTATTGCTTAATTATATATTATGTGTGTGATGCTTAATGTTTAATGCTTAATGCTTAATGATATATGATATATATTGTAAACTATATGATATTTTCTATGTTATATGTTTACAGGGTGCATGATTGATTATATATTAGTATATAATAGTATATATTGTTCATGGAACTATATGTCACTACATACATATTGTTATTGTATATATGCAGGAGTATATATCTAATAAATCACAAAATAGAAATAGATTATTTTGTGGTATATAATAGTATATATTGTTCACGAAACATTTACGTGTAAACATTTTGACAGGATGACCAAAATATGCTGTAATGAAACAAAAATAATTCTAAAAATACGACTGGAATATTGAATGGTATATAGTATATAATATTATATAAATGTATATATTGTTCACGGAATCTACTGGAAATTATATAATATTGAATGGTGTATGATATATAACATTATATAAATGTATATATGATAAAACAAAAAAATTAAGAACATGACTAAAATATATATAATATGTAGTGAGAATAGGTAGTTTACTGTTTTACTAGTATTACAAAATTGCTTATTGTTTTACGTAAAAAAAAGCATAAAAAAGGCATAATTCGTAAAAAAATATGGTTGTACTATTACGGAATATGTATAGTTTACTGTATTATTGTTTTACGTAAGAACATGACTGTAGGCTTCCCTTTACGTATGTACTTTTTCCAATTGACACAAATCACAAAAATCTATTTCTTCAACGTCATTAATAGAAAAATTATAGTTCTTTACTTAGAGTTCAAAATTTTTATGAAGGATGACCTAAACGTTTATACCAAGCAACTTTAGAAACAGCGACATTAATACTGACAATATTTGTTCCTCCTAACAAAATAAAAGTCGATGTCTTCTTATTTTTATGCATAAACTATTTCTTAACACTTCTACCATGATCTAACTCAACAGCAACCGTTAAACCAACACTATCCAGTTGATAAAGACCATCCCTAAGTGTTCCTTTCAGCAAAATTTCCCTTATCCTTAATAAGATAATAGTAATTATGAAATTCTAGATATATATGATTATCTTTGGCAAGTTTTGAAACAGACCAAGTTCTTTATAATATCAGGCACACAAAGTATATTTTTCAAAGCTAAATACTGTTTTCCACCAATCAAGTAAGAATGTCCAACACATGAAATATTTAATTTATTTCTATTTCTAACTGTTACTGATTTTGTACCTAGCCAGATTTGTCAAGCCAGATGATTCTGCAGTGACACGATTAGAAACGCCTCAATCAATGTAGCAATTTGGGTTGATCACAGTTTTAGAGGTGGCAAACTAATTATGATTTTGAGTAGTCACAAAGGCTGTAGGACTTGGGTTTGCAGACGCACCCGAGCTTTGTCCTCGATCTTGAACTAGAGGACTCTGAAATTCTTTGTTAAATCTATTATAACAAACAAGTGCAGAGTGACCGTACTTATAGTATACTTGACACGTGGGTTTGTGGCATCTTCCACGTCCTCTACCGATATTAGAATTTCCTCGCTGTCCATTAAAGTTGTTTCTTAGTTGACATAAGAATTGTTGATTATCATGAGATCTATGTTCGTTTAAACCCTTATGGGAAAGTGGTGTTGAATGTTATGATGCTAATCAAGAAGAAATATTCAATTTAAGGGTTGTTTTGTTATGGAAATCTTAGTGGATTTAGTGTGAAAGGGTATAAGGCATGCCCAATTTGTGGATATAATACATCTGCTATAAGACTAAAATATGGGAAGAAAATGGCATACCTTGGACATCGAAGATTTTTAGCACGCAACCATCCATACCGGTGTCAAAAAAGTGATTTAATGGTGAAAAAGAGCTTAAAACAATTTCAGAACCTTTGTCTGGAGAGGCTATATATTCAAGAATAAAAGATCTTGAATTTCCAAGAGGAAAGAAGAAGACAAAAAAACAACCTATAAAAGGAAGTGCAAGGAATTGTTGGAGTGTCTTTAGTTTTTGAGCTACCATTTTGGAAAGATCTTAATGTTAGACATTGTTTAGATGTGATGCACATTGAAAAAAAATATATGTATAAATATATTGGGTACGTTTCTTGATATTCCTAGAAAAAGTAAGGACGACTTGAATGCTAGACGTGATTTAGTCCATTTGAAAATTCGACTAGAGCTTGCACCTATCAACGGTGAAAAAAAATCTTCATTCCTTCTACTTGTTATACTCTTACAAAGGAAGAAAAACATTATGTCTGAAGACATTGTCAAAAGTAAAGGTACTAGAAGGTTATTCTTCCAATGTTAAAAACTTTGTGTCGATGACTGATTTAAAACTTAATGGTTTAAAATCTCATGACTGTCACGTGCTCTTACAACAATTATTTCCTATTACAATAAGATCTGTGCTCCTAAAACATGTTCGGTATGCCATCACTCGGTTGTGTATATTTTTCAATCTGATATGTAATAAAGTCGTCGATGTGCAACAACTGGAAAAGTTAGAAGAAGATATTATGGTGACTGTGTTTGCTATAGAAATACTTTTCTCCTTCATTTTTTACCATTATGATGCATCTCACTGGACACATTATAAGAGAAGTCAAACTTTGGGGGCCTGTATATCTTAGATGGATATATCCCTTCGAAAGAAACACGAAAGTTCTAAAAAACTATGTGAGAAATAGACATCGTCCAGAGGGTTTGTATTGCAGAAAGTTATATAGTAGAAGAAGCTATTGAGTTTTGTTCAGACTTCTTATCTGGGCTTGATCCTGTTGGGCTAGGCATTGATAGATTAGATGCATCTTTAGACAATTCAAGCTTTGGTAGACCATTATCTGCAGGAGTTTCCTTCAAACTTGAACAAGATCTTCTATACCAAGCTCATCGGTATATTTTGGCTAATACAATTGATGTGCAACCATATATAGAGTAAGTTAAAGTTTCAATTACCTTGTCTTCGGTTTTTTATCTAATTAATGACATAAACTTAACTATATATTACAATGTTTCAATGTTCAAGTAAACACGTAGAGGTATTGCAATTGAAATACTCAAATAAGGTTCTTCATAAAAAATGTTTCAATGTTTATTGATTTCTCTATCTTTCTTAGGTATTTGCATTCCCAAGATTAACTTTCAAATTACATCTTCGTTTACCCATCCCTTATATCTGTTAGACACAACACCCAAGAAGTTAGAGCTCACAATATTTGCAGTAGATTAATGGCTTCAAAACTAAACCAACTCGTTCTGGCTCCATTCAATCCAGGGTAAGTAATTACTATACTAATCAATGAATTATATGAAGACAAGCTTGTGGTGGGGGGGGGGGGGGGGTTATGAATATAAGTTATATGAAAACAATCTACTTTATTCTTTCTATGTAGTGGTCATTGGGCACTTCTAGCTATTAATGCATACGATGAGACAGTCTATTATCTTGACTCACTTCGAACAACATCAAGAGTAGATTTTAGATATGTCACTGACATGTAAGTAAGCTTTCTTCATATATGATGTTTTCCATCTTAAAGTTTACTTCATTATAACGTCTAGTTGTTTCTTGGTATTAGGGATATTACTATCTTTCGATCTCAGAAGAATATTCAAACAAGTCGTAAACAACCAATATGGAAAACAGTGAAGGCAAGTGTACACATATTTCTTAGCAATATGCATTATATTGGGTAGTATGTGAATGTTTCTTGACAATATACACTATATTGGATACTATGTAATTGTTTCTTGGCAATATGCATTATATTGGGTAGTATGTGATTGTTTCTTGACAATATGCACTATATTGGATACTATGTGATTGTTTCTTGGCAATATGCATTATATTGAATACTATGTGATTGTTTCTTGACAATATGCACTATATTGGATACTATGTGATTGTTTTTTGGCAATATGCATTATATTGAATACTATATGGTTGTTTCTTGGCAATATGCATTATATTGGGTACTATGTGGTTGTTTCTTGGCAATATGCATTATATTGGGTATTATGTATTTACAGTGTCCTTTGCAAGTTGGAGTAGTTGAATGTGGATACTATGTGATTAGATACATGAGAGATATAATCACCAATGGGAGCATAGTAGTCACAGATTTGGTATGTTGTGTTTAAATGATTGTTTGAATTATTTTATAAAATTCAAGTAATCAAAGTATTAACTTCAATATTTTTGGGTTTCATATCAGATTGATACTAGGACCTCATACAGTCAACTCGAGTTGGACGAAGTACGAATGGAGCTTGCTGATTTTTTGGGTGGCCACATGTGAAATGGTCATAACTAAGTTCTTTTTGTGTTAGATAGACAAATTTTATTGATACTGGATATAGGTGAACTAGTTTTATTGTTATTTTGTTGATACTGAATATAGGTGAACTAGTTTTGTTGATATTTTGTTGATAGTGGATATATGTGAACTAGTTTTGATATGGTAACGACACCTTTAGGCTACACATATATTTTGTTTATATATCGACATTGATGGAAAGTTTAGGCTATTGTTAGAAGTTTGGGCTGCACATATATACGTTGTAATTAACTATGTAATCACCAACTTATATATGTTGTTTATTGACATATATATGCAATTTCTTTGATGAAAAGTTTGAGTTGATTTCAAATTTTCAATTGATGTGTATTTTAATATTGTTGGACTTCAAAACAGGTGAATGATAAAATATATGGATGTTTAAAAATATATAATTTTTTATTTGAACAAACCTTATATACTTGATACCTATAAACTGTCAAGTATAATTTCACTTGACGTGTAAAACCTATAAAAAATAAAACCCCCTTATTCTTGACACAAGATTAGTTGACGCATAAACACTGTCAAGTATAATTCTATACTTGACTCGTTTTAAATGTCAAGTATACATACACACACACACATATATATTTATACCTTGAACTTTCAAGGGTCTTAACAACGTTCTTACACTAGATCAAACATTTTGTTTTTGTATTGCATCAGGTTTGATTTAACATCTGAGATGGATGATCTATCATTTATAAAATAATTTGGGAACACTTCCTCTCCAACAAAGTTACCAGCAATGTATAACATACACGAGTATATAGTTTTTTTAAGGATAGATGTATATATAAAATGTATTATATTCAACTAACCTGTTCATGTAACCTCTTTCAGTAAGAATCTTGATGAGAGCATCAGTAAGGTCACGACCAGCAAAGTCCAAATGGAGAATGCCATAATGGAGGGCGTAACCCTCGTAGATGAGAACAGTGTGACTCAATAATCTTGGATGATCTTGGCTTCAAATATGAACTTGGATTCCAAAATTTGAACCAAAATACATTAAGATAAGTTAAAAATGGGTTCACATAGCAACATTTATTAAAGTGGATATCTTGGCTTCAAATCTACTTCAACCAATTATTAGTTCATAATATATCTCAATATATCCCCCCTTCCTCGAAGTATATTAACTTTGAAGTCATTTAAACTAATATCATTAAAAACTCAAAAGAGTAACATTAAACATAACAATAACTTGTAAAAAGACCCTCATAATTGTCGTGTAAATGTCAATCACTTACTTGGTAGCTTCACCACTATAGTAGATCAGATTTGTGCAAGACCTAATAAAAATACAAAATTTACGCTTTAAATTAACACAATGAATCTGCTATAAACTACAATAAAGAGTTTTGAACTATAATAGCATACAACAAATGTTAAAGAAGATCCATAACTTTACATTGAAAGCTTCAAGAAATTAAAACACATTCAATCAACACTGTCCAAGAATAATCAAATGAAGAAAATAAAATATTTACCATCCTGACAATAAATTTTTGCAACAAAGAGGTGGTTTTAAGACAATAATAAAAAAGTAAGATTACCAACACAATATGGTGAATCTGAAAACTAACCACTCATTTTTCATTCTCTTTTTCTCAAAGCTTCCTCCCATAGCCATGGAATCTCCCTTAACTTTGATTTCCTAATTCAAACAAACAAAAATCAATTAAAAATCAACCAAATGCTTCATCGAGACATTTCATCAAACACATTGAAAGCTACCAAAATGCTTCATCACATAGCCGACAATATATTTCACAAAACCATCAATATTTTTCACAAAACAATCAATATACCTTTAAAAAATCACAAAATAGTCAAAATGTGTTTTTTAGTTCAGATACCTTTGGGAATGGACAAAGGCGTTGTTGAGTTAGTGCCTATTGCAAAGCAATATCTTGTTCTCAATATGAAGACTAAACCTACCATTTTTTAGAAGCACACAGGAAACATATGCAACCAATAACAATATAATAACACATGACACATAAATTGAGTAGCAAGAAAAAAGAAGTCCAAAGAGCTTTTGAACTTTGAAATTGATCAATCACCTTAGAAATGTGCTTTGCAACTGCAACTCTAGGCTTCAAAACTTCACACTTTGCACTAACTGGTGTATTTGAAACACTATCATCAGTCTGATAACAAAGAATGAAAAGAAAAAATAAAAAGTAAACAACATTTACATAATAATCTTCAATGTGATATAGCAACATCTAGCTATACACCATAAGTAAACAATCCTTAGCCGCAATTCAACATAATTACTTAGAGAACTAAAAACTATTGTCCACAAGAACTAAAAACCCAACTCATAAGTAGAAATAAGATCGAAAAAATAAAATTCGAATCATGAGGGACTGAATTAGAACCAAAATTGACTTGAAGATTGAAGAAGCTACGAAGTCCCCAACTGAAACCACAGTGAAAGATCAAACTTGAATTTCAATTTAGCTCAGATTTGGGATTACAATGAAGCAAAAAAAAAAAAAAAAAAAAACCAAAATTGGATGTTAGACATAAACAGATCCAACAATTTTGATAGAGATAATTTAATTTTAATTTTGAATATAAAATAAATCTATTCAAGTAGAGGGTAGGCCTTAGTTTATCTGTTGCCATACTTGCAATCCTTGCCAATTTCGCTAACAACGCCTGAAATCAAACCAACCAAAAAAAAAAAAAAAAAAAACATCACATTCACTCTCACTCTATCACAAACTTTCTTCCATCAAATCACCTGAAATATCTGCAAAGGAAATGACTCCAACTCTTCCAGATTCTCATTCCCATCCATGAACAAGTACATTTGTGCATTTAGCCGCCTGTCTTCTTCTTCCATGAATATCAGTTATATGGCATGCTGCTGGTAGTAGGGGTATACATAAGCCGGGTTGGGTGGGGTTGGAGAAAAAATATGGACCAACCCAAAGTGATCGGGTTGGCAAAATTTGAACCATATCGGTTCAATATTCAAGGGTCAACCCAACCCTAAAAATTCGGGTTGGACTGGGTTGGGTTGGCGGGTTGGTCTTTTTTTTTTTTAATTATATTGTATTTTAAAATTTTATATTGGTAAGAATTTATTTTTCACCTTTTATAATCTTTCAACCCAAATTTTCATATTCTTTTCAAATTTGAAGTCTACAATAATATTCATTCAAAAGTTCAAAATCATTAAAAAAATTAATCACACAAAATAGCAATGTCCATTAAAATTTAAAAATACATTAAAAAATTCAAAGTCATACAAAAATTAATAATCACATAAAATAGGAATGTCAATAATGTCTAATAATGTCCATTCAAATTGAAAAATAGATTCAAAAGTTCAAAACTAAATAATGTCTACTAAAAATACATTAATATGTTCAAAGTTCAATAAAAAAAACATTCCAATTTGGCCTTCACAATGTGCCACGACGATGATGATTTTGGGTGATGGTTCTTCTGAAAAAAAAAATACAAACACATAAGAATTGCATATAATGTAAGGAATAACATATAATGCTATAAAAACTCACACTAATTATCAAAATATGCTCTTTTTCCAAATCCTATTCATTAGTCCAAAATAATAGAGGATGACGGGTTCCCTACAAAATAAATCATGCAAAAGTAAATTAAAAATATACTTAGCATAATACATGTTAGTCGAAAACAAAGAAAGCAATCAATTACCTATCTCAATATTCTCATAAGTCTCTAACTCTCAAGTTGTGGATGAAGATCTAATAACACCGAGCCACCTCGAATCCAATTTTGCGTACATATCAAGGTTTCAACTGTTTTAGGAGTCAAAGAACTACGAAAGGAATCAAGAATCCTCCCACCTGTACTAAATGCAGATTCAGAAGCCACCGTAGATATTGGAACCGTCAAAACATCACGAACAATTGTTGATAAAATGGGATATTTGTACCCATTCATTTTCCACCAATACATAATATCAAATTCCTCTTTATCTACTACATCCTTGTCAGACAAATAAGAAGTCAAGTCATTTTCCACTTCCATTGAGCTTTCTTCTTCTCTTAAAGCACAAAATGTTATCCACGGATCAATTTCTTCATCGTTCTCCACTTCCATAGTAATATTGTTTGATTGCTTAAGGTCATCCGTGCTATGACCAATTTGAGTAGAAGGGTTGTGTTGGGATTTGTAAAAGTCATATAGACGATACAAATATATCTTCACGCTCTCAACTACATCCTTAACAACATCACTCTCATAAACATTGGAAGACAATAAGTCAAGTACTTTAACTTGTACCGAGGGTCAATCACCATAGCCACAAACATCGACTTATTCATCTTCTCAAGCGAACCTCAATACTTATCAAACTTTGTTTTCATATTCATAGCCATCAAACTAAGAACAGAGTTGTTGTTGCTCCATTTTTTCAAAACAAATTGAATTTTGTTAATCTCCTTATAACCAACATTAGAAATCACATATGAAGATCCACTTATTTTTGTAGTGGTTTCATAAAACCCTTTCAAAAACCTTATAAACACACTTATCGCCAACCAATCAGACGCACTTGAGGGCCACAATCTCTTATTTCTACGATCATCTTCCTTAAAATACTCCACGAAATCTGAGTCCTCTTTCTCTTCCCTTAACATTTTGAAAGCTTTCTCAAATTTAATTGCATGTTCAAGCATTAAATATGTGGAATTCCATCTATTAGCTACATCTAAACAAACAAGAGCCTTACACTGAATTTTTTCTTGCTTCACACATGTTTTAAATTTTTCCATTCACTTAGGTGATGACCGTACATATCTCACAGCATTACAAACACTAGCAATAGAATCATTCATATCTTTCAATCCATCATTTACAATAAGATTAATTATATGAGCATAACACCTCATATGCAATAGCTCTCCATCTAAAACAATGGATTTCCAACTTTTAAGTATTCTCTTAACATATGAAATAGCCACATCGTTGGAACTTGCATTTTCAACAGTTATTGTGAAGATTTTATCAATTCCCCACTCCAACAAACAATTTTCAATTGCCCTCCCAATAGTCTCCCCTTTATGATTAGCAACTTGACAAAAACTTAAAATCTTCTTATGTAAAATCCATTCATAATCAATGAAATGTGCCGTGATGACCATGTAGTTCACATTTTGTAGTGAAGTCCAAGTGTTCGTAGTAAGGCAAATTCTTTGAGAGATTTTAAGTAAAAATGATTTCAATTTTTTTTTCTCTTCCAGATATAGTTGATATATATCTTTAGCTATTGTTACTCTCGATGGAACATCAAACTTAGGACATGCAACACTACAAAAGTGTCTAAAACCCTCATTCTCAACAAATCTGAATGACAACTCATTCATAATTATCATCTTAGCACATGCTAGTCTACATGCTGATTGGCTAAACAATGTAGTCATAAAATTACTAGCATTGGCTCCCTTCCTATCATTTTTAGGTACAAGAGTTAATGTGGTTTGTCCTTTATTTTCTTCTTTGTACGGGTACTTTTTACATTGATTTATTAAATGCTTCCACAAAGTGCTAGTTCCACAACTATTACTATCACAGGCATAATCCTTGCTACAATAGTTACACTTGCACCTAGCTCCGTCTTTAGCACTTGCTTCCATTTTTGTGAAATGATCCCACAGGAAGAAGTTTGTTTATTACGTCTCTTTCTTTTAGACTTGGGAGGTAAATGTGGTACATGTTGTGTAGTTTGGCTTGTATTAGGAGGGGGAGGAGAAAGGGGAGAAGGCCTTTCATTATTACTGGTAGCACTCGCATTCTTACTACAGCTATCCATCTATATAAAAATAAATGAAATCAGCATCTAATTAACATTTTAATTAAACTTCTAAGTTCTAACACCAACATACACATTAACTTCTAGTACCAATTAAACTTCAAATACCAACATAAAGAAAGTGTTAACCATCAAAATATTTAACTTACCATAAAGTTAGACAATGGTGATTCTGCAGTATCTGAAATCGTGTCTGTGGTGACGAGTTTTAAAGAAACCCAAATATAAATATTTGAGGCACTGTTAAAAGAAAGTGGAAAAAAAGTATTACGGATCAATCAAATATGAAAACCAAAAATTAGAAAAACAAAAAAGTGTAGTTTCATATCATAACCTTGTATACAATTCATAAAAGTTTGGCTGGAAGAACCGATTCGAAGTTGTGGAATTCATTAACTTAATCTTGTTCTTACTCTTGTGTGGGAATTCTTTATAAGAGAACCTCACAATGGAAGATTGACAATTGAACAAAAGGAAATTCAGGCTACAATTCACTTTTTAATTCCATTAAGAAACTAATATCTTGCATACTTAGAAATAATCTTAAGTTTAACTCGATTTTATTAGTCATGGCCACATGGAAAACAAAGAGACTCTGACAAGTTTAGAACAACATTTAACTAAGATTAACATGCCTCAATTAAATTCATGAGAAATTAAAAACTCAAGAACTCAACTTTAATTTTCAAACAAAAACTCAATGCCTTGCACATTGGAAAACCTTGCATGCTCATATATTCAAGAAACAAGGATTAGATTTGCAAACTAAAATTTACAAAATCAAAATCATGCTTTCTTGAAGAAAATTAAAGAACCAAGGCATACTAGACTTGATAATAATTGGAAATTTCTCAAAAAGAAGCAAACTCATAAGCCCTTTACTTCAAAGAAGTTTACCCCTCCATGGATGACGAGCATAATTGGCAGAGATTTAGATAGAAATTGAGAGATAAAAAAATAGTGAGGGTTTTATTCAGAGAAAATTCTACAATGATTTGATTTCCTTTTTTTACAAGTGATTGAAGCAAATAAAGATTGAATTAATAAAATTACAAAGCAAATAAAGACTGAATTAATAAAATTACAAGGGAAAACACTTATTTATAAGCTTCTAATGGCGGTGCAAATGCAACTTCTAAGATTATGGTTAAAGGTGGTATACTGAAGGTTACTTGACAGATTGGTTTTACTGGTTTTACAAACCCCAAAATGCAACAAGCCAAGGTTTTTCCACAGTAATTTTCAAAGGCAAAAAAAAAAAAAAAAAAAAAAAAAAAAAACAAACCTTGGGCAAAATAAAGAACCCTTGGAGAGACGCGACCGGAATGCGGGAGATGAAAAGAAATTGAAGAACCATCGAAAGTTGAAGCTGTGAAGGCCGTCGGAATCTGAACGGTGAAGGGATTGAACACCGAACTGAAGGGATTGCTGGATTGAATGCCAAAGGGATCGTGCGAAGTTGGGAACTTGGGATGCGCGGCCGCGAAGGGAGATGGGCGAAGGGGTTATCGCTTGTCGCTTCTCTTCTAAAATGAAAAATTGAAACAAAAGATTCAATTTAGGTTTTTTTTATATATATATACCCATAAATCGGGTTGGGTTGGATCAACTCGACCTTTAATTCCCAACTCGACAACCCGGCCCATCTGTTTTTTTTTTAATTCTCTAACCCAACCCAACCCAAAACATAATTTAACCAAACCCAATCCTTACGATTTGGGTTGGGTAGTCCGGGTTGGTCGGATTACGAAGGTTTTTGAACACCCCTAGCTGGTAGAAGCTATCCCTCAGTCGGTCCACTGACTGCTGCAATCTCATCTTTCATTCTCTCTACTTCGACACTTGGCTCTGCCTCAGATGTGTAGTGGTGGGAGCTTGGGTGTGTAGTTGAGAATCACATTTGGAAATTTTGGGTGGAAGGGAAAAGAAAAGGGATAAAATAATTTAAAAGTTGTCATAGGTTTATGGCATTTAAAAACTATAATAAATTCTTCAAATCCAAAATCTTTTGTCTTTTCCCGCCAAAAACATACTTTCTTTGCATTTATGATAGTTTTTTCACCCTCCAACCTTAATTTGGCTATATTCAACTGTCATAGAAACTCATATTTCGTGTAGTGTCATGTAAAATTGCATGTAATAAGCTTATCAGATCTCAACACCTAGTATTTCACTTAATATTAGTTGGCTAGGTGTTTTAATCTCATGAAGCCATTTATCCCACTAAATGTTAGTGGGATTATCCAACTAAGTATAAGTTGAATTATCCAACAAAATATTGGATTTTCCCACTAACTTAGTTTGTAAACTCAAGTCTTTCCTATTTCATTTTGATGTGGTACTGGGAATGGAGTTCTTACTCGAACATCAGGTAATCCCAATGCCTTTGGCCAAATGCTTGGTGATCACTGGATCTACCCCCTCGGTTGTACAGACTGACCTACGTCAGCCAGATGGGTTGAAAATGATCTCGGTCATGCAATTAAAGAAGGGTTTTTCTCGAGACGAACCAACGTTCATGGCCATCTCACTCTATTCGTTAGAGAACTCAGGGGAGACAGTCTCTAAGGAGATTATGCGCGTGTTAGAGAAGTACCGTGATGTGATGCCCGATAGTTTGCCCAAGTCTTTGTCACCTCAGAGAATGATTGATCATGAGATCGAGTTGGTGCCAGGGGCAAAATCGCCTGGGAAGAATGCTTATCGTATGATGCCTCCGGAGTTAGCTGAATTTCGGAAACAGTTAGATGAGTTACTGAATGCAGGGTTCATTAGGCCTGCAAAAGCTCCGTATGGGGCCCCAGTTCTTTTCCAGAAGAAGAAAGATGGGAGTTTACGACTGTGTATTGATTATCGTGTCCTGAATAAGCTCACGGTTCGCAACAAGTATCCACTTCCCATAATTGCTGACTTGTTCGATCGCTTACATGGGGCGAAATATTTTTCAAAGTTAGACTTGCGATCGGGATACTACAAAGTGAGAATTGCAGAGGGAGATGAGCCGAAGACAACCTGTGTCACCCGATATGGTGCGTTCGAATTCCTCGTAATGCCATTTGGTCTCACCAATGCCCCTGCAACCTTCTGTAAGTTGATGAACCAGGTCTTCCACGAATATCTCGATAAATTCGTAGTAGTCTACCTGGATGATATAGTGGTCTATAGTACGACCATGGAGGAACATAGAGACCACCTGCAAAAGGTTTTTCAGAAATTGAGGGAGAATCAACTGTATGTCAAAAGAGAAAAATGTTCTTTTGCACAAGAGCGATAAACTGCTTGGGCCATGTGATAGAGTGTGGCCGAATTGGAATGGAAGAAGGGAAGATTGTTGTGATACGCGACTGGGCAGTGCCGAGATTAGCCTCGGAGTTATGCTCCTTCCTCGGGCTGGCAAATTACTATCGTCGATTTGTCGAGGGTTTCTCCAAACGAGCAAGCCCGCTGACTGAACTATTGAAAAAATACGTTCACTAGAATTGGGACACCGAGTGCCAAGCCGCCTTCGACGACCTTAAAACAAGCCATGATGGAGGGGCCACTTCTAGGGATTGCGGATGTGACCAAACCTTTCGAAGTCGAGACAGATGCGATTGATTATGCGTTGGGGGGTGTGCTCCTGCAGAATGGGCACTCGATCGCATACGAAAGTCAAAAGTTGAATGCAGTCGAAAGGAGGTATACTGTGTCCGAAAAAGAAATGCTCGCAGTAGTACATTGTTTGAGGGCCTGGAGACAATACCTACTAGGTTCGTCGTTTGTAGTGAAGACGGACAACAGTGCAACCTGCCACTTCTTTATCCATCCAAAGTTAACTTCGAAACAAGCAAGATGACAGGAATTTTTGGCCGAGTTCGACTTCGAATTTGAACACAAGAAGGGGTCGAGCAACCAGGCTGCTGATGCCCTAAGTCGAAAACAAGAACATGCAGTCATATGCCTGTTAGCTCACCTCCGGGGGAGCGAGATTGGTGGGTCGGTTAGAGACACCTTGAGAGAGTTCCTACAGAAAGATCATGTCGCTCAGAATGTCATGAATTTAGTGAAGGCTGGCAAAACACGACAGTTTTGGGTCGAGGAAGACTTGCTAGTCACAAAGGGCAATTGACTATATGTTCCTAGAGCAGTGGACTTAAGGAAGAAATTGTTGTATGAGTGTCACGACACTCTATGGGCTGGCCATCCCGGATGGCAGCAGACGTACGCCTTGCTGAAGAAGGGCTACTTTTGGCTAAATATGATAGATGATGTCATGCAGTACACTAAGAGGTGTCTCATCTGCCAACAAGATAAAGTAGAGAAAGTGAAGGTTGCTGGACTTTTTGACCCTCTATCGGTTCCAACAAGACCTTGGGAGAGTGTCTCTATGGACTTTATCACCCATCTTTCTAAGGTAGGCGACTTTGAAGCCATCTTAGTCATCATTAATCGTTTTTCAAAGTACGCCACCTTCATCCCCACCACCAAGCAGTGTTCAGCAGAAATGACAACTCAATTGTTCTTTAAGCATGTTGTTACGTTGTGGGGAGTCCCAACAAGTATAGTGAGTGACAGGGATGGTAGATTCATTGGCTCCTTCTGGACGGAGTTATTTTTCTTCTTGAGGACAAGTCTGAACAAATCCTCAAGCTACCACCCCCAAACTGACGGCCAGACTGAGCGATTCAACTGCATGCTCGAGGAATACTTGCGCCATTTTGTAAACGCAAGCCAAAAGAATTGGGTCCAGCTGTTGGACTAGCCCAATTCTGTTTCAACGCTCAGACAAGTTCATCTACAGGGAGAAGCCCGTTTGAGATTGTTTCTGGGAGGCAACCAGTACTGCCACACCTTGTTGATCATCCCTTTGTAGGGAAGAACCCTCAAGCCCTCAATTTCACGAAGGAGTGGAAACAGACAAACGACATCGCCCGAGCGTACTTAGAAAAAACGTCGAAGCTGATGAAGAAGTGGGCAGATAAGAAGCGGCGACCTCTTGAGTTTCGAGCGGGGAACCAGGTACTCATCAAACTACGACCAGAGCAAGTCAGGTTTCGAGGACGCAAAGACCAGCGTCTCGTCAGGAAGTACGAAGGACCAGTTGAAGTGCTGAAAAAGGTAAGGAATACTTCTTACAGAGTAGCGTTGCCCACATGGATGAAAATCTACCCAGTAATTCATGTTAGTAACCTGAAACCGTACCATCAAGACACTGAGGACCTGCAACGGAATATCGTAACTCGCCCAATTATCGACCTTAGTTAGAAGGAAGACAAAGATGTTGAAGAAATTCTGGCTGAGCGAGTAAGAAGGGGCAGAAGACCCGCACGAAGGATCCACGAGTATCTAGTAAAGTGGAAGAACCTTTCTGTGGAAGAGACCAGCTGGGAACGTGTCGAAGATCTTCAAGCATGGAAGCAGAAGATAGAAGATTTCAAGTTTTGCTAGTTGACGGGGACGTCAACCATTTAGGTAAGGGAGAATGTCAAGGGCATACTTGTCCAAGGTATTATTTATCTGTGGCCGTATGCCCGAATTCCCCTAAATCGCTTTATCTTTATGTCTTGAAAGTAGTTTAGGTTAATTCTTTTGTTTTCGTGTCGTCGAGCCACAGTGTGACATTTCGGCTTTTTCATATGCAAGCCTGCCAAGGCAAAAAATATCAATATGTACTATAGGAGGTACATGAGTACTCGCACCCGCGTCGAGCCTTGTCGCACTCTTTGCAAACTAAGCTTTTTCTTTGTAACTGACAGTCTTCAATGCTCACTTTTATGATGTTTTCAACAATTTATTTTCTCTCTCACATTTTATAAAACCATTTTCTCAAGAACGTGAAGGGAGGCTACGTCATACCACGAGTTTGTCCACGGATTCCAAATTTCGAACGGCTGACTTGTTGATCGAGCTAAACAAGTGCCACACAATCGTGTTGAGAAGTTACGATTGTGACACCGGGCAGGCTCCACTACATCGTAAAGCTTGTAACGTTGTTGTACTGGGTGTACCCTACACAACGTAAATTTTTCATGTTAGTTAAAATATTTTGATATACTTGATAGGCCTTGCTAGATTTCATTGATGTATATACTGAGTATTTAAGGAAGTTATTCTTACTATTATATGTCTATGTTTACGACTTGTATAAACAAACTTATAAATATAAGCTTTCACGTGCTCTTACTTTTAAATTTCTAGTTTTAAACTGAGTCACTCACTGAGTTTTATAGCTTACCCTTCCAAAATGTTTTACACACTTTCCAGGTAGAGATCGAGTTTTTGATGCCTGATAGACTGCCTTAGTCTGCTGAAGCTTCGATATCCATTGTCAGTACGTGTTTCGAGTTGGGCATAGAGTCTGTTGTGTTATGATGTATATACACCCTTGTATGTTATAGATACTCCACAATTTGTATAAGCTTAGGAGCTGCTGTTGTGTAAACCTTTGTTGGTTATGTTTTGGTTAAGGTGTCTCTAGGTTTACTTGTGAAATTAGTTATTTTCGATATACATTTCATGCATATATATGATTAGTCTAGGATTTGTTGCGTTGTGTGCATGCATAATAATTTATATACTAGATTGGCAAGTTCATCACATTAAAGTTTTAAGCAGAGTCGACAGATACAGGAAAAGTAAAGCGTTGTCCGTCGGCTTCACTCCATCTTTCGGGCTAAGCTAGCAGGTAGTCTGGGAGGGGATGTGACAATTTGTCCCACTTTTAGGCTTGTATGGAGGAATTGCTTATTCTCCTTTATTGATGTTGCGTTAGACATGGTCGAAACAATTTGCACCAATCATCTATGGTTGGAAGATTGGGATTTCTCGTACGAGGCTGACGAGATAGTTGTCAAGGTGCAAGAAACAGTAGAAGCATGGAAGGTTGTAAGAAGAATGAAGAGTCTACGACATTGCAAGGGTACTACAAATCAGTAATGTTGGAATTTATGTCTTGAAACTCATAGTTTATAATTAAAACTATATTCTATTCTATACAGTAGTTATTATGACTTATTAGTGAAAATAGAATATTATAATCTTAAATTAAATTAGCTAAGATCCCGAGGCTATTTAGTGTATACTTGATTTTTATGTAGAGACATAAATATAGATCAAGTTCGAGTTTATAGCTCAAACGGTCTATGGTGTATGAATAAGGTTGGGCGCCTTATTCTGGAAACGTTATGAATGCGACCCGCTTTGTAGTTAGTACAAACGAAGTGATCCTAAATCGTTCATGTAGAGACATGGAAGTGGGAGCATCATATGTAAAGAGTTTACATAAGACTGGAACCAAGAAATAATCACTTTTAAGTTATAACACTGTTGACTATATAAACTGACTATTTCGATTATGATGACCTAGGTAACTTAATCGTAATCCTAAGCTAACTATGAACTTCTGCTCAAACGGTATTAAATCCTTAAATCTACATGGGTGAGGGCAGCTCAATGTCGCTAGCCCAACAAGCCTCCCATTTCATGGGTGAGACCGGATGAATGGCCAGGGACATAGGGTGCAAGATGAAATTCGCTCCTACCCGCTTTAGGGTTAGTAGATATGTAATGCCCCAAAAATTAAGATAATTTTGGAGTTAATTATCTTAATTTTGTTTAATTAGATTTAATTTATTGGGCATTATTTATGAATTCATTTAATGAGAATTATTTGATTTATGTGGGAATTGAAATTAATTAAATATTTGTTGGATGAATATTTAATTAATTAGAGGTTTTGGCATGTGGTGTTTGTTGAGTTTTTGATTAAATGGTAGGTTAAGAAAATTAAGTAAAGTTGTGGATTTTTAGTGTTGTTGAAGTTGAATTTAATTACATAATTATGGATGTTATTTAATTAAATTGTAGAGTATAAAGTTTGTTGAAGATTTGATAATTATATGTATATGTGGAAATATATATATAATTATTATGTTAAAAGAAAAGATAATTATATTTGTTGAAATATAATTATTTAAAGTAAAGATAATTGTATTTTGGAGAAAGTATAGTTATTAAGGGAGAAAAAGTAAAATAATTATATTTTTAGAAAATATAATTATTTGTAAAAGGTTGATTATTTTGGAGAAAGATAAATAATAATTATTGTAGGAGATAATTAATTATTCTGCAGAAAGATAAATCTTAATTCTTGAGTGAAGTTGTTATGGTTGGGTTAAGATAATTCATGTTGGAAGTTATAAGTGATTTATTTGAAAAGATTTGATTGATTAAATTGATTGAGGATTTAAGTTAATTTGAGATTTTGGAGGGAAAAGTTAGTTCCGGTGGAATTGGATTTAATTGAGTATATATATATATATATATATATATATATATATATATATATATATATATATATTTAATTAATAATTTGGAAAAGTGAAGTTAATTATATGATGGAATATAATTATATTTGTTTGGAAAAGAAGATAATCCATGAGGAGAGAGATGGTTGATTTGATTGGATGAAAAAGATATATATTTATTTAAAAGAGAGAATAATGGTTTAAATAAATATATGTGTTTATTGTAGATTTTGGTGAGAGAAAAATAATATAATAAAGAAGTATTATTATTATTATTAATGGTTATAAATGTCTAAGATTTTGTTTATTTAAGACATTTATTTAGGAAAGATAATGGAAATAAAGATATATGTATATATTTGGTATTATATATATATATATATATATATATATATATATATATATATATATATATATATATATATATATATATCCTAAAAGGAAAAGGAAAAGGAAATAAAAATAATAAATATTATTGTTATTATTTGGGTCTATAAATACCATTGGAATGCTTAAGTTAGAAAGTAAGGAAAAAGAAAAAGGTTCTTCATCTTCCATCTGCTGCCGCCATCGCTTCACCAGTTTTAGTTATGATTGGTCCCTTTGGCAAAGCTTGGAGAATTGATAAATTTTCTCATCAAGGTTTAGATAATTTTTCAACCTCCATTTGGTCAAGTTTGGTAAGCTAAGGTAATTAAATTAATAATTTATTAATTTAATTTTGGATCTAATTGGAGTTTCTTTAAAGGTTCAGTTGGTTAAATTTTCAGATTTAATCTTGGATTTTTCCCAATTAAGGTTGAATTGGTTTCAACCTTAAATTTTGGATAAGTTAAATTGGAAAATTTTAGATACTAGCCATTGGTAAATTTTATTAATTAAGTTATTGATTTTCCCTTACTATTAGGATCTGCTTTTATTGGAAAATTACTGTCAGCAAATAAATATTTTTAGACAATCTCAAGGTAAGAGATTCTACTATTGGACCTTCGAACTGAATTTAAGAGACTGCATGTATTTACGATTATGCATTGATGGTAGTTAAGATGCATAATTCGATGCTATAGATGATGATTGTTATTGTGTTGATGATGGTGACTGATTATATGAATGGCGATGATGACTGGTATGTTTATGATGTTTATGATACATGATATATTAATCACATGAATAAGGATGTTATGATTAATATTCATGTCATGTTATGATGTTTATGATGATGTTACATGCTTGGATTGTGGTGTGTCTG
The DNA here is from genome assembly GCF_025177605.1 of Cucumis melo. NCBI lineage: Eukaryota > Viridiplantae > Streptophyta > Magnoliopsida > Cucurbitales > Cucurbitaceae > Cucumis > Cucumis melo. Next base: position 2,707,885 of record NC_066868.1, on the reverse strand, counting down.
TTAACTTTGTCTGTTAAGTTTTTTACCCCACCTGTATTGTGGTCCTATCTATGGGGTCACTCGCACGACTAGGGGTGTTCCTACGGGATCACTCGCGATTTAGGAGTGTACCTACGGATCACATGCACGGTTAGACGACAGTTATATTGTGTATACGGGATCACTCGCACGACTAGAGGTGTTCCGACGGGATCACTCGCACGATTAGGAGTGTACCTACGTATTACATATATGTTCATGGAGTGTATATGGGATCACTCGCACGACTAGGGGTGTTCCGACGGAACCACTCGCACGATTAAAGGTGTACCTACGTATTACATATATGTTTATGGAGTGTGTACTTGCAATCACTCGTACGACTAGGGGTGTTCCTTCGGGATCACTCGCACGATTTAGGGGTGTTCGTAGGGTCTCACTTACTCAGGTGTGCTCCATTGGACACACAACGTTATGATTATGTTTCTAACGAAAAGTTAAAAGATCACCTAGCAGGACTAGTAGTGGGTCCTTTACTGAGTATATTTATATACTCACTCTTTCCTATGTTTAATATTTCAGGCTAAGGTAAAGAACTTAAGAAGCTGGCGAGCGACAGCGAGGGATTCGTGGCATGCCATATGGAGACACAATTCAGCTTTCGTACTCATTTATATGTCTTTCAGTATTTTTTAAATTTTAACCATTTTACTTAAAGATTTTATTCTATTTATTTGTTTTTAGTTCTTTAAAATTGTTAGAACCTGCGGGTCACGTTTTCAAATTATTTTTGTTAATTTTGAAAATCTTATGTTTTTTTGTAAACGTTTTGATATTAATTTTATAAAGATTTTAGTTATCCTCTTTTCAAAAAAATGTCTTTTGATGTTTATCTTTTTAGTAATGACCTTAACTTAGTTTAAAAGTTCGGGTCTTTACAAGATAGGTTGTTCCCTTAAGAACTGATCTAATTCTTGAACAAGGGGTCCCGCCCTCTCATTGACCCGAGAGGGATTCGATTTATAGGTTGGACCTTAAACCAAATGTTCAATAGTGGATCAGTGGGACTTAAGGAACAAGATGTAGTATTGGGAAAAAACGATATTTTGATCCAGCCGAGGTTACAAACAACCTGTGAAGGATTAACTTACTGATCATGTTTATATCAAATGGACACAAATATATCTATAGTGAGTGGAGTGCAACTACAGGACTCTAGTGGAATGACACGTTAATTAACAAATGTTGATTAGCTCGGTCTAAAACGGTTTAGTCAATTAATCTCGGATTGTTAGAGCGCACGATCTATAGATCCATTAGATTCCTCTGCTAGCTCATACGGAATTAACTTAGAACAATATGTTGAAATAATTCGAATTGTTCGAATTAGGTAGAAAGAGAAAAACTGACGAATATATGTGATATAGCCGTCGATTATAGGGCTTTATGTTTAAATGTGATTTAAATATTAAAAATATGAACATGGATTCATATATGGAAGCTCGAAATTTATGGAAATGGTCAAAGTTGTGAAAAGTCAAAATGATGACTTTTTACTTTGAAAAGTCAAACTTTGACCGACTTTATATTCAAATGTGATTTGAAGAAAAATGAATATGGATTAATGCTTGGGAGGTCGAAATTAGTCAAAACGGACAAAATGATAAAAAGTCAAAATGTTGACTTTTGACTTAGGAAGTCAGAGTTTGACTTTGACTAGAATGGTCAAATGACCATTTTGCTCTTTGAACAAAGTTAGTAGAAAAATCCAACATTTTGTTAGATAATCCCACTAACTCTTAATGGGCTATGTGGAAGCTTATGGTGTTGACACCAAGCCCACTAAGAGAAAGTGAAATTGTGAATCAATCCACTAATGGTTAGTGGATTATGAGGTGTTGGGCCTTCGTGATTCAATTACATACAAATTTTGCATGTAATTAATCTATTTAAGGGGCAATTTTCATTTTGAAGAAGATTTTTTCAATTTTTGTAATTTGGAATTACAAAAATAAGTCTTTTTCTCTCCTAAATCTCACACAAAAAATCTACCACCAAATTCAATATCTTTCTCAAAATTTTCTACTTTGAATGGGTCCCACAACCCGATTTCAAGTCTAGAGAATAGCGGGTCAACTCTAGTGGTGGTCTGGTTTGAGTTCATGAGAAGATTTGGAGCATCAGAAAGCTACAAAGTTAAGTGTTTCTTTTAACCCTAATTTAGTGTAATTAGAGTTGTGCTTAATGCATGTTAATCACTAAATTAAGTTTAGTTGTAATTAGGGTAAAAATCCGATCTTTTTTCCGATGCGTTTGTATGCTATCCATCAAGTACAACGTTTAGAGAGCTACAGAAGCGGGGTTGAATTTGCTATTGCTCCACAATCTTTGGATCCCAACAATGTTTTTAGAATAAATCATGATGATCAAGAAAAGAACTTGAAACGATTGAGAGAGATGAACCAGGTTCTAGAACCAGAGAATGAGGGGCTGAGGGAAGAAGTCAAGTGATGGGTACAATAAGATACAACTTCTCATAGACAATTAAAAGAAGCCAAACGACATTTTGAAAGACAATTAGAGTTGAAAAAGGACATGAATTCTTTACACATTGAGGCTATTTAGATAAGGAAGAAAAATTAAAGACTATTAAGAGATATTGCTACTTTGCATAACGAAGCTGAAGCTCAAAAGGTGAGCACAAGGAATTGAAGCATGAGTTGGAAAGCGTAAGCAAGGTTTTTGTAGATTTTCAAAGTGCATTGGTTGAGCAAGGGACATCAACTCAAAGAATCACTGCAGGAATTGAGATTTTACAGAATTCGACTAAAGAATATAAAATACGGATTACGGAAGAGCAGTGCAAAAATGCACTTCTACAGGAGGCTGTTGCAAGTTCTGAACACCAGTTGTTGATTTGTCGCAATGCGCGAGAGGTGGTAACAGAAGATCATGCTCGATTAAAGAATGAGCATAAAGAAGTGTTAGCAGATTTTGCAATTTGGAGAGATGAATATAACATTATGAGGCATAAATATGAGGATGTTAAAGGACAGATTGAGCAAGGACCTAAAAAGCTGAGGCATATGGCAAGAAAGGCTGATCAGTTCTCAACGCGAACTATAGCCCTTCAACAAGACATCGTACCCATACAACGAGGCAGTCGAGAGTTGTCTCGTTTCCTAGGGATTATAGGACATTATCTTGGGTGTTTTGGGTGCTACCATTAGAGTCATGAACATATATCTCATTGTACCTTTCTAAAATTTCTTGTGTGATAGTAGTAGACTTTTGAGGTTTATTGTCATCCTATCTAATGGTATTTTGAAATGAACGGCTCTTTTATCACTTTCTTTTCTTTTCTTTCCTTTTTTTTATTATTTTATTATTTTATTTATTTCCTCCTTCTGTATATTTTTCTTCGATTAATTAAATCACTATTTCTTTGTTTTATAAACAAAGGTCAAAAGGTTATAGGTTACAGAATAGCTCGGGTTTCACTTATCATCATTACTGGACGAGAAGAAAGGCAAGGATAATGGATGATTAGGTCCAGGCAGTACGTTAGGACGTAGAGGAATTGAAAGTGCAGATGACAAAAATCCTAGAGTTACTCACTGCCAAGAGAGGGAATGGTGTTACAGGAACATCTTCACATGTGGAGATCGATTTGAATCAAACAGATGACACACCTGCATTCCCTCTTGGATTTACTCCACAAATGATGTCTAGCCCACACTTGGCGGGTACACAGTATCCCTCATCATTTCCTATATCAGAGTCAAATCAGACTTTACAACAAGCAGCTCAAACAAGTATCCAGTATCCACCCTTGTCTTAGAGGATGGTAGAAAGGTTTCAGAGGATCAAGGGAGCAAAAGAAGGCTAGAGTTTTTAGAGGAAAGGTTGGGAGCTATTAAGGATGCAGATGTGTATATGGATGTTGATGCATTGCGTTTATGTCTGATCGCAGATGTAATCCCTCCGAAATTCAAGACTCCAGATTTTGAGAAATATAATGGTACTATGTGTCCCAAAAGTCACTTAGTTATGTACTATCAAAAAATGTCAGGTTATGCTCACGATGACAAGCTTCTCATTCATTGTTTTGAGGATAGTTTAGTTAGCCCAGCCTCTCGTCGATGTATGCATTTAGATGGCTCACAAGTGCATGGATGGAAGGATCTCGTAGATGCCTTCTTAAAACAGTACAAATATAATATTGATATGGCATCGAATCATCTAGACCTTTAACGAATGGAGAAGAAGAGTGTCGAGTCGTTTAAGGAGTATGCGCAATGATGGAGGGAGGTGGCTGCACAAATACAACCTCCTTTGACAGATAGAGAATCGACAACTACATTCATAAATACTCTACAATCTTCATACTACGATAGAATGATTGGCAGTACCTCAACCAACTTCTCCGACATTATTATGATTGGAGAAAGAATTGAGTTTGGAGTAAAGAATGGAAGAATTACGGATTATACTTCAGAATCAAGAAGAGTGATGACACCAAAAAAGAAGGAAGAAGAGGTGCACAAGATGAACTCAACCCAAAGAACAACTACACGTATGTCATCACCTGTAGTTGGGCAAACAAATTACTCTTCTAATCCTCACGATGGTGAACAGAGCAAGCCAAATTCAAGTTTTGTAAAAAATAATTTGAAGCAGACTCGCTTCGACCATATACCTATGTCGTATACTGAATTATTGCCACAGTTACTAAAGAATCATCAGGTCACTTTAGTACCTCAAGCACCTTTAAAGCCACCATGCCCCAAGTGGTACGACCCCAACGCAAAATGTGAGTATCATGTTGGAGCTGTGGGGTATTCTACTGAATATTGCTATTCGTTGAAAGCTATAGTACAAAGTTTGGTAAAAGTTGTCTGGTTGAAATTTTAGAAGACTGGAGAGGAACCAAATGTCAATCAAAACCATCTCCCAAACCACGAAAATCTTGTAATAAACGCCATTGATACATCAGTCGAACGCTACAAAAGTGACGTATATGACATAATTACACCAATGAGGATCCTTTTTTAGATTATTGATGAAGCTAGATATCTACCATCAAGAGTTAATAGTGACAGTATAAAAGGAAAAAAAGGTATTAACGAGGAGGCGTGTTTACTTTATCCTAAGACATGTGAGCATTCCATAGAAACTTGTGCTAAGTTAGAAATGAAGTGCAGAAGTTGATGGGCGCAAAAATTTTAATAGTGAGTCAGACGAACATACAAGTGGCTGAGATTGATGTGATTTTCGATACTTCTAGGAAGGCATCATCTATACGAGAACCATTAATCATCCTATATAAGGGGAAGTCGAGTAGCACCACATGTATTCAGATGCCTCAGACAATGACTGTAGAAGTACCTAGTCCTTTTCCTTATAAGGATAATCGAGCTGTACCATGGAAATATGAATGCCAATTCATAACAGATAATGTTGCCTTTTTAATAGCAAGAGGGATGACTCGTAGTGAAAGATGCTATGCACCAGAAAACTTAAAAAGTATATCAAAAGACGATGAAGTGCGACAACGTAAAGGCAAAGCCATTTAGGTAGAAAGTGAAAATGAACTGAATGATTTGAGCAAGTTCTTTATCGAGAAAACTATTATAATGGAAAAACCGATTGATCCTGAACCTATCTCTGAAGTGGAAGCATGCACGTGAGTTTTTAAAGCTGATCAAACAGAGTAAGTACAAAATAATGGAACAACTTTATCGTACCTCAGCTCGTATATCAATTTTGTCATTATTCATGAACTTTGAACCTCATCGCAAGGTCTTGCTTGATATTTTGAACCTCATCTCAGTGAATGCACTTACTGATATTGTTGAAAATATAACTGCAACAAATTGTATTTTATTTACAGATAAAGAGATCCCTCCTGAAGGCATGGGACACACTAATACTTTACATATATATATGTAAGATGCAAGGACCACCATGTGCCAAGGGTCCTAGTTGACAATGGTTCATCTTTGAATATTATGTCAAGATCCACTTTGATGAAACTGTTTATTGATCCATCTTATTTATATAAAAAAAACTCGTAGTTGATTTAACTAACAAGTATGATAGTTGTTAGGGCTTTTGATGGTGCTCATAGAGAAGTAATTGGGATATAGAAATTCCCCTAAAAATTGGACCTTCCATCTTTAATGTGTCATTCCAGGTAATAGATGTGAACTCTTCTTATAGTTGTCTGCTCGACCGACCTTGGATCCATTCAGCAGGGACAGTCGCGTCTTCACTACACCAGAGGGTAAAGTTCAGTGTGGAAGGTGGTCAAGTCATTGTCTATGGAGAGGAAGACATGTTTGTGACAAAGACGTCAACACCCCCTTATGTTGAGGCGACATAAAAAGCTTTGGAGTGTTCATATAGGTCATTTGAAGTTGGTAATGCTACTATTTTTCATACTAAGGGCTTGGATCTAGTTTGTTATCTGTCCAAAACATCTATAATGATTGCAAAGACAATGATAAGAAGTGGCTTTCAATTGCACGAAGGACTAGGAAAAGATAACTAAGAAAATCCAGAGGTGCTTTTTCTTCCAAGGGCTAAGGAAATGTTCGAATTGGGGTATAGGCAACCAGCTGCTAAGTGAGAGAAAGTACGAGTCAATAAGAGGGAAGAGCAAAATGCACGCCTCGAAGGACATGAAGTTAAGCAGGGAAAAATGAAAATACCCCATTTGTCTCAATCTTTCAAGTCTGGTGAATTGCTTTTCAATGACAACGAAACAATAAAGCACGGCAAGGATTTTGAGGCATTAGTTGTTGTCATCTCCAAAGGCCCCCTTCGTTTCTCCCATTGGTTTACCCTTGCCTGCCAGGGGTCGAGCTGAGGAATTGGGAGACTAAAGAAATGTCGGGAGTCACCAAAGAATGATCAAAGTAATGTTCTTACTATGCATCCTGAGGTTATGCCTAAGGCCATAGGGCTATCTTTGTAATAAGGGCACTTTTCATTACTTCTATTTTAAATATCAATTTAGTAACTCTATGTTTTCCTTTTGACAAGAAATGAAAAGTCAATCAAATTTCTTTCTTTCCCAATCACTATGTCTTTTCCTTCTATAAACACATATATCTCTTTTTTTTTCCTTTCGCCTACTTTATCTTTTACCAATACAATTAAAGGTCATAATAGGGGCACTGGAAGAGAAAGAGATGGTGATGATACATTTGTTAATTTTGATGTTTCGATCTAAATATTGAAAATGAATGTGAAGTTTCACATGAATTACTAAGGTTGATAGAGCAAGAAGAAAATATGACTAAACCTTATCAAAAGTCTTTAGAAATTATCAATTTGGGGACCTTCAAAGATGTGAAAGAAGTACAAATTGGCAATTTAGCCTAAGAACAAGATCGTTCAATTCTTGTTGCTTTGCTTCCTGAATACAAGGATATATTCGCATGGTTCTACTGGGATATGCCTGGTTTAGATATCGAGATTGCAACGCATTGGCTACCACTCAAGCCTGAATCTAAATCCATAAGACAAAAGCTTCGCAAAATGAAGCTGAAATGTTGATCAAGATAAAAGAAGAGGTTAAAAAGCAACTTGATGCTGATTTTTTGGTCGTGGCCAAATACTTGGAATGGATCGCTAATATCATCCTAGTTCCCAAGAAGGATAGAAAGGTCAGAATGTGCGTGGACTATAGAGATTTAAATCGAGTAAGTCTAAAAGACAATTTTTCCATTCCTTACATCGAGGTACTAATAGATAATACCGCTGGATATTCTACTTTTTCATTTATGAATGGATTTTTAAGGTATAATCAAATCAAGATGGCTCCAGAAGATCGAGAAAAGACAACGTTTATCACTTTATGAGACACTTTTTGTTATAAAGTCATGCCTATTGTTCTAAAAATGCAGGAGCAACTTACCAAAGAGTTATAGTTACGTTATTCCTCGACTTGATGCATAAGGAAATAGAAGTTTATATTGATGATATGATAGCAAAATCCAAACCTGGAGAAGAGCATGTAGATACTCTTCGCAAGCTTTTTGAGAGGCTACGAACATTTCAATTGAAGCTTAATCCAGCAAAGTGCATATTCGGGGTATCATCTGAAAAATTAGTAGGGTTTATTGTTAGTGAGGAGGGAATTAAAGTAGATCCAGATAAAGCCAAGGCGATAGTGAAGTTAAAACCACAAAAAACTCAAAAGGAGGTTAGGAGCTTTTTAGGCTGACTAAATTACATTGCACGATTTATTTCACACCTCATTCAAACTTGTGAGCCAATACTAAGGCTCCTTTTTAAAAGTGAGATGTGTTGTTGGAACGAGAATTGTCAAAAAGCCTTCGATAAAATCAAAGATTATCTGTAAAATCCCATAATTTTTGTTCCACTAACTCCCGGGCGACCATTGATCTTATACTTAACGATGAGGGAAGAATCAATGGGTTGTGTGTTGCGACAACATGATTCTTTAGGAAGAAAAGAGCGAGTTGTTTATTATTTCAGCAAGAAGTTCACGAGTTATGAGTCAAAGTACTCATTGTTGGAAAAAACATGTTGTGCTTTAACATGGACAACTCAAAGACTAAGACAATACATGTTGTATTACGCCACTTGGCTCATTTCAAAAATGGATCCTATAAAGTACATTTTTGAAAAGTCATCCTTGTTTGGACGAATAGCTAAATGGCAGGTGTTGCTATTAGAGTATGATATCATCTATGTTACAAGAAAGGCCATGAAAGGAAGTGCAATCGTCGATTGTTTAGCTAATTTTCCAGTTGAAGACTATGAACCAATGAAATTTGAATTTCCAGATGAAGACGTCATGATAGTATCAGATACACTGCAAGATACAGAAATATGGACAATGTTCTTTGATGGAGCCACAAATGAGGTAGGACATGGTGTGGGGGCTATTCTAACATCTTCTGATGGAAAATCGTATCCTCTAACTACTAAGTTGTACTTTGATTGCACACATAACATGGCGGAATATGAAGCATGCAGTATGGGAGTTCAAATGGCCTATGACATGAAGATTAAGAAGTTGCAAGTTTATAGAGATTCTCTCTTAGCAATACATCAGCTCAATGGGGAATGGGAGACAATAGACTCTAAATTGATTCCCTACGACAAGTATATTCGAGAATTGGCTCAAAATTTCGAGTCAATCACATTCAAGCATGTCCCATGTGAAAATAATCAAATAGCAAATGCATTAGCTACTCTATCTACCATGTTTAATGTGGTTTAAAATTAGGAGGTTTAGCCTATAAAAATTGAAAATCGTGAAGCACTGGCGTATTGCATGAGCGTTGAGTAGAAGCCTGATGGAAAACCATGGTATCATGATATTAATCATCGAGAATATCCCTTAGGAGCATATGAAAATAGTAAACGTGACATTAGAAAGTTGGCTATGAGTTTCTTTCTTAGCAGAGAAGTGTTGTACAAGAGAAATTATGATATGACTCTTCTGAGATGTGTAGATGCTTCAGAAGCTAAGATAATTTTAGAAGAAGTTCATGAGTGAGTTTGTAGAACACATGCAAATGGACAAATAATGGCAAGAAATATTTTGCATGCCGGTTATTATTGGATGACTATGGAACCATATTGCATCAAGAACGCAAGGAAATGTCATAAAAGTCAAATATATATTGATAAAATTCATGCTTCAGCTTCTCCACTACTTGTATTAACATCCCCGCGGCATTTCTCTATGTGGGGAATGGATGTAATTAGGCCAATTGAACCAAAGGCATCAAATGGTCATCGATTCATTTTGGTAGCCATAGATTATTTTACTAAATGGAGAAGCTACATCGTATAAGAGTGTCATTAAGCAAGTTGTTGTCAAATTCATATGAAAAGATATTATATGTCGGTATGGCTTGCCTGAACGTATAATCACTGATAATGCAAAGAATTTAAACAATAAGTTATTGGAGGATTTATGTAATCAGTTCAAAATTAAGCACTCCAATTCTACACCATACTGCCCTAAGATGAATGGAGCAGTAGAGGTGGCAAATAAAAATATTAAAAGAATTATTGAGAAGATGACAGTCATGTATAAAGATTGGCATGAGATGTTACCCTTTGCATTGCATGGTTATCGAACGTCAGTTCGCACATCAAATGGGGCAACTCCATTCTCGTTGGTGTATGGTGTTGAAGTTGTTTTGCCTATCGAGGTCGAGGTGCCATCCCTTAGAATAATCAAAGAAAGAGAGCTAGAAGAAGTTGAGTGGACACAGGCGAGATACAAGGAGTTAAATCTCATCAAAGAGAGAAGGTTGACTGCATTGTGTAGAGGACAACTGTATCAGAAGAAAATGACTCGTGCATACGATAGGAAGATTCGACGACGTTGTTTTTGAGAAAGGGATTTTGTCTTAAAAAGGATGTTACCACTTTAAAAGGATCATAGAGGAAAGTGGACTACTAATTATGAGGGACCATACATAGTACAAAAGACATTCTCTAGTGGAACTTCGATCTTAACAAGCATGGATAGGAATGATTTGCCTAACCCATTAAGTGCAAATTTTGTGAAGTATTATGCATAGAAGGAGTAGCATTTTTCTCAGATTTTGTTTATCGGGCTTTTACCTCTTTTCACTGTTCTAAAGGGTTGAATCTATGCGTATATCAGAATTGTGGTAAACCCTTTTTCAAAGCAGAAACTAATATTACTCAAGACTCTTATGAGCTATTTTGTACTTTAACCTTTTGAGAGTCCAAAAGAAAGTAATGATTTAATTAATATGCTCGTGCATACATGCATAACTTATGTTTATATATGCCTTTTAATGGCTTGAAATTGCGTTTTGTAGCGTCTGTGTCTTTTTTAGTTGTGATGGCTCTTGTTTATCCCTGGCCTCCAGCTCTCTTTTGTCATGTGGCACTTGTTTATCCTTGGCCCTTGACACTTTTGCTGTAGAGGTGCTTGTTTATCCCTGGTCTCCAACGTTTTATTTTGCTATGATGGCGTTTGTTTATCCTTGGTCTCCATCATTCTCTCTTTTGTCATGTAGCACTTGTTTATTCTAGGCCCTTGACACTTTTTTGTATGGAGGTGCTTGTTTATCCCTAGCCCCCAACGTTTATTTTGCTGCGATGATGATTGGTTATCATTGACCTCTAGCTCTCTTTTAGTCGTGAGGCGCTTGTTTATCCCTGACCCTCGATGTTATGTGGTATATACATGTTAATCCACTTTTTTCTTCTTTTTCTTCATCTTAATTCTCTTTACTAGGAACTACTTAGTTCTCTTATGGGTTTAGTGGCCTTTGTCCACCTTATACTCGTATAAGGGTAAATAAATTGGGCATGTTGTAGCCACCAATTTTGTTCGATTTAATTATGATGATAATTTTTCACTTAATTTTAGTATTATTATTATTATTATTTTAAATTGATAAATGATGGAAAGTTGGAAAGTAAAAAGTAATTATTTATATAGTTTAGATTTTGGCAAAAAAAAAACCCTAATTTTCATTTCCCTCCATCTTTTGGCTCCTTTATTATTGGAGAAGGTTTTTCAAATTTACTTCTTAAAAAATAAAATATATTTGTTTACTAAAAAAAGAGTTTTAAAGTTTCATTTATTATTATGCTATTATACTATTATATATATATATATATATATACTTATTTATTTATTTACTTATTATTATTATTTATTATTCTTGTTTATTATTATTATTATTATTTTGGGAGGGAGTAGGCGGCAAGTTTTGTCGCCCACTGTACATTTTTTTTCGTTTAATGTTCTACTTATTTAATGTTCTTATTAAACATCATTTCGTTTCCTAATTTAAAAAAATCTCTTTATTAGAAGGCTATTTCAATGACAGATTTTGAAAAATTGTACAATTTTTTCACTTTCTTGAGATGAGAAGAAAAGAAAATATTTTCTCAATATTAGTCTAATTGATGGATTGTATTCCACTTTTTTAGGGGATCGTTGCTTCGAATATGGGAGTAATGAGAATAAAATAAGACATCATTTAAAAAAAATTCAAACAATATTTTCAATTTAGGTTTTAAAGGAAAAAAAAATATTGGTCACCGTTTTTTCGGGTGTTAAGGGGTGCTAACACCTCCCCTTACACATTTAACTCCCGAACTCAATTCTAGTTTTCATAGACAATTTTTGAAATTTTATTTAAAAATTTGTTTACTCTATTTTGGTGTCCAATCACACCGTAAAAAGATGATTGGTGGCGACTCCTATTTTGTTTTAAAACAAACGATTTTGTGGATGTCGACTGCTCCGCGTTGTCTCGGGCACGTGGTGACAATTCTTTTTTTTTTTTTTTCAACTGTTTCTTATAACTAAATGTTTAATGTGCTTAACTATGAGTTTATAAATGATATATGATTTCTATGTTTAGCTTTCGAGTATGAGTTTTGAGCTTAGATTTCTTAATGGAATCCACATTTTAGCACGTGAATAATGAGTTCTAAAAAGCAGTTGAAATGACGTATGTTTAAGCAAAGCATAGTTTAAGTAAGAATTATTTTAAGATTTTTCAGTTTTTCCACAAACAAGTTGAGTAAGCTCGAGTTTATGCAAGGTTAAGATAAGCATACATGTTTTAATGTTTTCATATGCTTTACGATATTTCCATCGACTACATAACTGAGATCTTGAGCCTGAGGCTAGAGGATACCGTGTGCTTATAGGTTACATTCCGTTGTTGACATTGACGATATTTCCATCGACTACATAACTGAGATCTTGAGCCTGAGGCTAGAGGATACCGTGTGCTTATAGGTTACATTCCGTTGTTGACGTTGAGTGTACTCCGTGACAACGATGTTGGGCGAGCCTTACTACGACAAAGACGATGGGAGTGCTGGAAGGGCCCCACTACATCGTAGCTACATCGTAGAACTAATAAACATTGGTTGTACTGGGTGTATCCTACACAATGTAATGAAGTCATGTTTGTTAAATAGTTTATAAACAACAAATATCTTGCTAGATTTTATAGATATACGTATTGAATGTTTGAAGGAGTTGTTTCCTCAAAATATTTACAGTTAACGGTTTGCTTGTCAGATTTATAAGTTTTCAAAGATTTATAAGTTTTTAAGTATTGTCATTCACTGGGCTTTATAGTTCACCCTTCCAAATTGTTTTTCCTACTTTCTAGGTAGAGGTCGAGCTCCTGATGCCTGATAGACTGCCTTAATTTGCTGGAAGCTCCCAAAACAATTGCTAGTACGTGGTTGGAGTTGTACTTATAGTCTGTCATGTTCTATTATATATGTTTTGTAGGGTTTATTTAAGTACAAGTTGTGTAAGTTTTGGCTACTGTTGTGTAAACTGTGGTGTCTGTCTTATTTGGTATGATGTAACTTTGGTGTGACTGTGGGTTAGTTATTTCAAGGCTACACTTAATGTATGTTGTGTTATCTAGATTCCGTTGTCATGTGTTGAATGTAAAGTAATTGTGTATGAGATTAGCTTGTTTATCAGGATCAAGAGTTCAGCATAGTCGATAGGTATTGTCTTGTGATGAACAATGTCAGTCGACATCACGTTGTCTTCCAGACTAAGCAAGCAGGTGGTTTGGGAAGAGATGTGACATAGTCTAAGGGCAATATGGTAATTTGACATTTAAATCAAAGTCAAACTTTGACTTTTAACCATTTTGTCCGTCTTGACTAATTTCGACCTCCCATGTAACGCCCCAAATTTAAAGTAACTTGGTTGTAATTATCTTAAGTTAAATTTTGATTTTCAGGTCTTATTTAATTGTTGAAATATTTTATTGGTAGAAATTGAAACTTATTAGATATTATTTAATTGTTTGTATTTGAGAAAATTTGATTAATTATATATTTGATTGTATAATTAATTGATTTGGAAGTTAAAATAATTATATTACGTGGATAATATAATTAGGTAAGGATATATTTTTTATTTTTTGAAAGATAAAGGTGATTGGATTGGAGAGAGAGGGACATTTGAGTTTAAAGAAAAGATTTGGTGGGTTTTAAATGAAGAGAGGGAGTTGTGAAGATTTTTTGGGGAAGAGAAAAAGGAAAAAGAAAAATAAAATGAGTTATTATGATTTTTTGGGAAGTGTGGAACTATTCATCATCTTCCTCAGAAAACCCTATTTTCACAAACCCTAAAAACCCTAGCCACCATCTTGCGTCGTCGTCGCCGCTGCTCACCTCTGACACCGTCATCGTACTTTTTTCGTCCGTCAGCCACTCGTTCGAAGTAATCCAAGCTGAGCCATCCGCGTCCGTCAGTCGTTCGTCAGCTACAGCTGTTACCCAATCGTTCCTGCAAGCCACGAATCACGCATTGCGCACGTAGTGATCCGTCAACTGTAAGCCACACGTGTCTTTGAGTCGAGCCATCTCCCAGTCGCGCCTCATCCCAGCCGTGCGCGCGTGTGTGAGCCATTTCCCCAGCCGTTGAGTCGACCCTGCGCGTGCGAGCCGCGAGCCACATGCATGTCCTTCGGTCGAGCTGTGCCTTGAGACTACCCCTGTCCGAGCCTATTTCCCCTTTCAGCCGTGAGCAGCACCCGAGCCATCCGTCTTCCAAGTCGAGCCACCAGTCTTAACTTTTGGTTCTTTTTCCACCTATTTTGGTAAGTCTTGGTAAGTTTGATTGGGTTTTTGGCATACCCAACAAATATTAATTTCTGATTCTAATTAAATAATTTTTTGATTTATTTAGTTAGAATTAATTGGAAGTTGAGTTGGGAAATTGTCCTCTAAGTGTAAATCAAATTTGGCCTCGATTTTGGGTAAGTTAAAACAACTGGATTGTTGGATCCTTAATCAACTGTGAGTTAAATTATTAAACTTAGTATTTGAACCTTACTGTTTAGGATTATTCCTTGGAAGCTTGACCTTGCTGTTAGGATTACCTTCGGTTTTAACTAATCTCCAGGTAAGAGATTCTACTACTGAACCTTCGAACTGAATTTAAGAGACCGCATGTATTTATGGTTCTGTATTAATGATAGCTAAAATGCATAACTTGATACTATCGATAATGACTGTCATTATATGGATGATTAATGACGATGGCTGTTAGTATGTTTATTACTGGTAGTATATTGATGATGGTGACTGTGTTATGTCTTTGATGACATTGTTTGATTAGAAATGATATGATCGATACTTATGCCATGTTTATGATGATGTATCTTATGTTCCATGCTATGGTTAGGTTATGTTGTTAGCTTTAGCTGTTAGAGTCGTACCTACATGGGTGTTCCTCAGGATCACCAAATTTTATGACTGTGTTAGACCGGCGGGATCACTAGTCCAGTATGACATAGACATAGACATGATTATGAGTGATTCGACGGGGTCACTCACAGCTCGATTGTCTTAGTGTTTCCTTCTGATACACTAAAGATGAGTTTGTCCTAGATGTTCCTTTGGGTTCACCAAAGACCAGATATATTCCTACAGGATCGTAGATTTACACGTGTTCAAGAACATGCCAGTTTAGGGGTACCACTTTACAGGACTCTAATAGGAAGTTAACAAGCACCTAGCAAAACTAGTAGTTGATCCCAAGTATATTTGAGTATATTTGAGTATATTTGATCCCAAGTATATACTCAGTAGTTGATCCCAAGCACCTAGCGGAACTAGAAGTAGACTCCCACTTCCCAAGTATACTGAGTATATTTTTATGCTCATTCTTTCTTGTTTAATTTTACAGGCAGAGGTAGAGGTAAGGGCATAGAGAAGCTGGCGAATGACAAGAAGTGACTGTATTGAGCCATAAGGATCATTTTGCTTCCACCTTATGTCATTGATCAGATGTAATTTTTTATTTTATTTTATTTATTTTTCTTTAAAACTAGATAGGGCCCGAGTTAGGATTTTATTTAATTTTATCCTTACATACATTTGTTTATGATTTTTAATGAGTATTTGAGGTTTTGTTTTATTTTCTATTTTTAATTTAAGAAATTTTATTTATCTTTTAATTAGTAATGACTTCGGCTTAGTATAAGGAGTTGGATCGTTATAGTTGGTATCAGAGCCTAAGTTTTTAGGTTCTGCAGATTGAATTACGATGTAAGTCTTTGTTTTTATTTTTACCCCTATGGCTAATACGGTCTTTCGTCACTCGTCAGGTATGTTTTATGATTAAGACGAAGTTATGTTTATAACCTTATCTGAATTAAACTAGATAAAGTATGAATGTTATGAATATATTGTGAAAACTTCTACTGGTAGAATTTAGGAAAAATGCCGCCACGTAGAGGAGCACGTAGAAGTGGTAGGGGAGGCAGAGGAGCTGGACGTACCCAACCGAAAGAGCAGCCTATTATGCAAACGGCCAACCCTACCGCACCTATCACTCAGACAGATCTCACCGTCATGGACCTGAGATACCACGATATGCTAAAGGATGCTTTAGCACCATTTCATGCTGCGCAGCAAACCCCGACCGCCCCTCCTCCAGCCCTAGTGGAATCTCAGCCTATGCTAGACCAGTCAGCCGAGGCTAAACATCTGAGAGACTTTAGGAAGTACAATCCTAAGACGACTGACGGATCCATGGATAACCTCGTCAAGGCCCAGATGTGGTTGACTTCTATAGAGACCATTTTTCAGTACATGAAGTATCCTAGTGACCAGAAGGTTTAGTGCACAGTTTTCTTCTTGGAAGATAGAGGTACTCCCTAGTGGGAGACTACTGAGAGGATGTTGAATGGTTATGTCAGCAAGATAACTTGGGAGCATTTCAAGGAGAGCTTTTATGCTAAATTCTTCTCTGCCAACCTGAGGTACGTTAAGTAGCAAGAGTTCCTGAACCTGGAGCAAGTCGACATGACTAAGAAACAATATGACGGAAAGTTCAATATGTTATCCCATTTTACTCCTGATGTAGTAAGGGATGAGGCTACCAAAACTGATAAGTTCATTAGAGGTCTTAGACTAGATCTCTAGGGTTTCGTTCGAGCCTTCAAGCCAACCACCCATGTTGATGCACTGTGCCTGGCAGTGGATATGAGTCCGCACGAGAGAGCTAATCTATTTAAGACTGCAGGAAGAGGGTCAACCTCAGGTTAGAAGAGGAAGGGTGAGTTGCAGCCTGCTTTAGCGCCATAGAGGAACTTGAGGTCAGGAGGTCTTTTCCAGCGACATCGCCAGAAGCTTGCTGCTGCATGAAAGACTTTGAGAGAGCTACCTGCTTGTCGTAGCTGTAGGAGATCTCATGGAGGTCGTTGGAGTATACAGCCGACTTTTATCCTCAGAAACTGTTTGAGACTACTTCGAATCAGACTCTCACTTCCCAGCAGGAAAGATTTTTTGCCACTACACGTTAGGAGGTCGAGCAAGCTCGTACTATGGTGACAGCGGGAAAGAGTTTTTGCCACTACTCGTTAAGAGTTTTTGTATTGTTTGACTCTAGGTCATCCCACTCTTTCATATCCTCAGTTTTTGTTTGGCAAATGTGTTTAGAAGTAGAACCATTGGGTAGTATACTATCTATTTCTACTCCATCGGGAGAAGTTATATTGTCTAAAGATAAAATAACGACATGTCAAGTAGAGATAGCAAACCATGTGTTAGATGTAACTTTGCTAGTTTTAGACATGCGAGATTTTGATGTAATTCTAGGCATGGATTGGTTGTTTACCAATCATGCAAGTATAGATTGTTCCCGCAAAGAGGTAGTTTTTAATCCTCATTGAACAGCTAGTTTTAAGTTTAAGGGGGCAGGGACTATGGTCCTACCCAAAGTTATCTGAGCTATGAAAGCCAGTAAGCTACTCAACCAAGGTACTTGGAGTATCTTAGCCAGCATAGTGGACACTAGAGAGCCAGAAGTTTCATTGTCATCTGACTTGGTGGTGAGAGAATATCCCGACGTTTTTTCTGATGAGCTTAAAAAACTTCCACCTCCTAGAGAGATCAATTTTGCTATTGAGCTGGTGTCAGGCACTGCTCCAATATCTAGAGCTCTTTACAGAATGGCCCCAGCAGAGCTGAAAGAGCTGAAGGTCCAGTTGCAGGAGTTACTGGACAAGGGTTTCATATGACCTAGTGTGTCACCTTGGGGAGCACCAATACTGTTCGTGAAGAAGAAGGATGGATCGATGCGTCTTTGCATTGATTACAGAGAGCTGAATAAGGTGACAGTCAAGAACCGCTATCCATTACCCAGGATTGATGACTTGTTTGATCAGCTGCAATGAGCCACTGTTTTTCTCTAAGATCGATTTACATTCAGGCTATCACCAACTGAGGATTAAAGACACTGACATTCCTAAGACTGCTTTCCATTCGAGATATGGACATTACGAGTTTATTGTAATGTCTTTTGGCTTGACCAATGCTCTTGTTGTATTTATGGATCTGATGAATAGGGCATTTAATGATTTCTTAGACACTTTTGTTATAGTTTTTTATCGATGATATCTTGGTTTACTCCAAGACAAAGACTGAGCATGAGGAGTATTTACATCAGGTTTTGGAGACTCTTCGAGCCAATAAACTATACGCTAAGTTTTCTAAGTGTGAGTTTTGGCTGAAGAAGGTATCTTTTCTTGACCATGTAGTATCCAGTGAGGGAGTCTCTATGGACCCAGCGAAGATTGAAGTTGTTACTAGTTCGCCTCGACCATCTACTGTCAACGAAGTTCATAGTTTTCTAGATTTAGCAGGTTACTATAGAAGGTTCGTAGAAGACTTCTCTCGTATAGCTAGTCCGTTGGCTCAATTGACCAGGAAGGGGACTCCTTTTATTTGGAGCCTAGCATGTGAGAGTAATTTCCAGAAGCTTAAGAAGAAGCTTGTGACTGTGCCAGGTGGGTCTGGAAATTTTGTAATCTATAGTGACGCCTTCAGGAAAGGACTAGGTTGTGTTTTGATGCAGCAAGGTAAAGTAGTTGGTTATAGGGGTGAGCATCGGACGATCGGGGTCGATTTTCCGACCAAACCGTCCCGAACCGACTACAAGTCGGCACGGAAGTATGAAAACCGGCCTCGACCGCCGGTTCTAACCAAACCGGCGGGTCCAACCGACGATCGGTTCGGTTCGGGTCAGTCGGTTTTTTTTTTCCTTCCTTCCTTCCTTCCTTCCTTCCTGTTTCTTCTCCTCCTCCTCCTCCTTCCTTTTCTATGTTCCTTGCTTTCTTTTTTATAAACAAACGATTTTAAAAACTAAGAATGACGTTATTATGTTTTATTTCACTTTTTAATTTCAATAAAAAAGTCTACGGTATATATTCTATATTGTCTTAAAATCATATAATTGTGATTAAAAAATAAAATCAAGTTCTATTAATTTCAATGCTTAGTTCATAGGTATTACACAAATTAATAAAATAAACAACATAAAAATAAGAATCTAAACATACTACCAAAATGAAATATATATCAAATATTATAGGGTTAAAAACATCCAAGTTCAATTCAGTTCACCACATTACTATTAATAGTCACAAATACAACCAAAGTATCAAACAAAAACACTATGATAATCTAGTCAATAGAAATATTACAAGTCTTGGATCAGAATTAGTTAATAATCGCTAATTGACAACTTATCAAAATCTGGAAGGTCTTCAAGCTCTTTTTCATTCTCCATAACCACCCGAAATCCTACATAATCAATATGATGAATTTACTAAATAATTTAAGATTTCACTAAAGTTACACATTACAACTACAAAAGATATCATGTAAAGATTTGAAAATACCTTCTTCAAATTTTGAAGCCTCTTCCAATTCATGTTGAAATTGAAGATGTATTGGATCAGAATTTAGCCAATTTTGAGTACATATGAGAGCCTCCACTGTTTTAGGAGCCAATGAGCAGCGTGATGAGTCAACAACACGTCCTCCAGTACTAAAAGCCGACTCAAATGCTACAGTAGAAACTGGAATAGCCAAAATATCTCTAGCCATTTGACCAAGAACCTCAAATCGATCACTGTTCATCTTCCACCACTGTAGTATGTCAAAATCACCTTCGGTCCTAACATTGGCTTCCAACAAATAGATATCAATCTCTGATGATCCCTGTTCGAAAGGTGTAGTAGAATCATCTTCAAATTCCTCAACAATCGTGTCATAGACAAAATCTTCACCCACATTTTCATTCGAATCAAAATCAATATTAGCATCCAAGCCTGAAACAGTTTGTGTACTAGTTGTACTAGTACTACTACATCCTTGTCTACTCCCACTTTGAGTAGTACTATACTCATGAAAGAGACGTCTACAACATTGTTCCACCACATTTCCCATGGATTCAGCAACCTCGGGACAAAAAAAAATTTTCAAACAAAAAGATACAAATCTTAATTTCTTTCGAGGATCCAACACAATAGCAACATACAACCACAAATTATTCTTTTCATTGTTTCCCCAATATTTCTCGAATTTTGCCTTCATGTTATTAGTCATTCCAACCAACAATGCATTTGCACTACCCGCATTCAAACGTATACAATTCTGGACCACTGTAATTTGATGGAAAACCAAGTTCGAAGTAGTATATATGAGGCATCTTCATCTTTTAATCTATCAAAAGCTTTTTCAAACTCAACAGCAGCTTCAAGCATCATATATGTGGAGTTCCATCTTCTAGGAACATCAAGACACACATAACTCTTACAAGCAATTTTTTCAAGTTCAATGCACTTTTTAAATTTCAAAAAACGAGCAGGAGAAGACCTTATAAATCGCACAGCATATCGAATCCTATCAATACAATCATTATGTTCCTTAAAAGCATCAGTTACTATAAGATTCAATATATGGGCACAACAACGAACATGCAGAAATTCCCCACCAAACAATAATCCTTTATTGAATCTCTTTAAAAGATAAGCAACAGCAGTGTCATTCGAACTTGCATTATCAACCGTCAAAGTCATTACCCTCTCAATGCCCCAATCCTTCAAATTCTTTTCAATGGTTTTACCGATAGTATCACCTTTATGATTGTCAATTGGAGAAAAACTAAGTATTCTCTTATGTAATTTCCAATCAGAATCAATGAAATGGGCTGTTAGGACCATGTAATTAATATTTTGTCCTGATGTCCAACAATCAATGGTGAGAGAAACTCTATACTTATTTTTTACAAACATGTCTCTCAAACGATTCTTCTCATTAACATACAACTTAAGCACATCTCTAGCCACAGTAAATCGAGATGGAACAACAAATCTAGTATGATTTCCACATGTTAATTTATCCACAAACTTCTTAAATCCCTTACCCTCCACAAACTTAAAGGGCAATTCATCAACTATTATCATCTCAACCAAAGCATCCCGACAACCATCTAAACTAAATGATTCACATACAAGTAGTGAAGAATTATCTCCAACTTTGTCTTTATGTTTAAAAGCTAATGTCATTTGAGTTTGGTCTCTCTTTTTTTGGTAAGGGTACTTTTTGCAATTTTCTAAATGATGCTTCATAGTTCCAGTACCATTACGTTTAGAATGACATGCATAAACAACTCCACAATATTTACATTTAGCACGAGGGTCATTAGGATCACCTTTAAGCCTCTCAAAGTGATCCCAAACCATTGATTGTTTGACATTCTTCCTTATCTTTGGGGGATTTGGAACATCTTCTCTCCCATATGAATCAAGATCAACATCAATGGTTTTATGCTTGCCATCCGTATCTTCGTCCCTTACGATTTTTGAAGCTTCACAACTCCCATCACACTCTAACTCCATATCCGTTGAATCCATCTGAGACAAAGTAATTAACATGAGACAACAAAATTGATAAAATGAGGTAAGAGATGAAATTTCAAAAATTGATAAAAGTCTCACACTTTTAGTTAGCCGTTTTTTAAAACTTGTAAAATCGTTTTTCTTAAAATATTAAAAAAAAATTGGTTCTTCGAGGCATGTTGGCAGATAGATATTTTACCCTTTTAAATATTTTTAAATCTTATTTAACTCTTTTATTTTTCCAAAAAAGTTATTCAAATATTCTCAAAATCTTAAACATAATCTTAATTAATTTTTTTTTATCCTTTTAAGAAAAAATTATGTATCTTCCTTGGCATAATTGTACCTCTACAAAGTTCGATAATCCAACCAAAATTGTAGTGAGAAAGCCTCACAAAATTGATAATTTTAAGGATAAAATGTGGGTTAAGATTTGAAAAAGTGTTAATCTCAAATCTTTATTCAACATCAACCTCTTTCAATCCATTTAGCAAGAAATCATAAATTTAGAAAAACATGGTAAAGTTAGACCGATTAGAATTTTGTGGATTGGGGTGTAAATGTAAAATTATCAGTTCTTTTAGACATTCTCGATACAATTTTGGTGTAAGATTTAGAAAGTTCTAAACAATTTTTTTGAAATGAAAAAGAAATAAATAAAATTTAAAAAACAGTAAAATCTTGGTGCTACCAAGCATCGAAAAAGCTTGAGAAAACCAAAACAATTAATAAGATATGTTAGAAAATTAGTTGATTGGATTGAGATGGGAAGAAGGAAAACCAAAATTGTAACAAGTGAAAATAATACTGAGATAAGTATGAGTCGAATAATGAAAGAAACAGAGTGAAACAGAGGGACCAAGTCATAAAACCTTCAATGAAAGAAAAATGGCGAAGAAGAGAATGACCAAAGGAGGAGGAGATGCGAAATTTAAGGTTGATGGGCAAACCAAGACTTTTATCACAGCATTTAACACTTATTGCATCTCTTACCTCAACTGATACTAATGATACAGCATATATTCAGAAAGAAAAGAAAAAAAATACCTACGGCGGGATGGGCGAGGCGGGACGGCGACTGAGGGGGAACGACTGACGGCGATTGCGGACTGCGGCTAATGGCGAGGCGTGACGGTGGCGATTGCGACGGAAAGGGGGAAAAGGAGAGAGATCTGTGCGAAACGAAAACGATTGCGAAAGAAAAGGAGAGAGATTGGCTAATGGCGCGGTGCGAGGATGAAAGATGTGTGCGTCGTGCGAAACGAAAACTTGTGAAAGAAAAGGAGAGATCAGCTGGGCTGAGGACAAAAGAAAAAACCTAAATATAATTTATATATTTTTTTTTTAAATAGTGGGTCGGTTCGATCGATTTACCAGACCGACTGCATAGCTTGAACCGACCTAACTGAAGTCGATTTTCAAATTACAAAACCCGAAACCCGATCGCCCATATTATTTTCCACCCGCCCGACATCGGTTCGTTCGGTTTCGGTCGGTCGTTTCAGTTTTTCGGCCCACCATGCTCACCCCTAGTTGGTTATGCCTCTCGTCACTTGAAGAGTCATGAGCAAAACTTATGTATCTCTAAAGTTTAATTATTTTTAAAAACAATTCTTATAAAATTTTATGTTGTATTTTACGTTAATGTTTATGAGAAAACGTGATTTCGAAAGAAAGTAAAAATTCAAAAAAAAAATCTTTGTAATAATAAGAAAGATTTTTTCCTCCCTATAAAAGAAATCGGATTAAAATACATGCAATGATATAACATGAAATAATTCAATTCTAAAATGTCAACCTATAAGGTTAGGAATTATATTTTTTTTATATAAAAAAAAGGTTCATTTTGTCTTTTACATTAGAAACAGCAAATTTCTAATCTTTTTCATATTTTTATTTTCTATTAAAAAATATTTGAGTTGATATTAAAAAGGAAAATTAAAAAAAAAAAAAAGTATCATGTGGATGGGGTATAAATGAAATTTAACTAAAAAATAATTGGCACATGTGTCTCAACATGTTTTTCCTATATTTTTGCTTTTGATAAACTGTGTATATCATATATATACCCAATATAGATAGCGTATATATATATACATGATTTTTGCATGGTTTATTTGCAATCTTTTTTATAACAGTACTTGATTTGACTACTTGTAATTTTCTGAAGGCTAAAGATTCCACAGAAATGAATAGATTCGATAATTTATTTTTTCTTAGGCTAGAAATAAAACTCGTACTCCAACAAAAAATTGGATCAAAGAGTTAAACAACTTGAAGCAACATAGTCCCAATGATCATAAATCGTAGAGGCATTGTCAAGGAGTAGAGTTTGTACATTATAATTAGATCATTTTTGTTTGTGAGTTCTTAAGAGCACTTTGTTTTACCTTAGATCACCACTTATAGTTGGAAGGTAGAAGGAATCAAACTATCATAAATAATATTGTCTTCTCCCTCTTAATCTCAAAATTGAAAATACGCATTTGGTTATATGAATATGTTGCACCTTCATGGAAGACCAATCATAACCTACTATTAATTATAAACAACAGATATTACATACTAACAAAATCAATTAATCGTATTTTTTTGATATTATAAAACTAAAGAAAATGAGTCTATACTCAATATAAATGGCTTACGCTCTTTAATGTAAAGGTATAGACTCTTGAAAAAAAAACTCATAACTTGGTTTAAACCTTCTTTTCTCTCTCTATTTCTTTTCTTAACCCTCTTCTTCTCTTTTGGTGTCAAGGATAGTTGTGGACATTCCTCTTTATTGCAAAGACACCCCTAAACCCAAATATAATTTGGAAACCAATGACAAACGCTTCTTCTGAATAATATCTCTTCAACATGTCTGTCTGATGATGCTAACATTGTAACGAAATCGATTTGAAATTTCTTATGCTTGATTTTTGTTACCAGCTTCTAAGATCTGCTTGTATGTGTATTTTTGTTGTTGTTTTTATATTATCTTCTTTAATTTTAGAATATTATGTTACAGATAAGAAAAAATAATTTTAGTATACAAGAATAAGAGAGTTGTTACGTTGATTGCATGAGATTAAGATATTTTTGTGTATAGCTTCATTTATTCTCTCGCACATGTTTATGCTTTTTTTCCAAATATGACAAAATTAACAGTGAGCATTTGCATTGA
This sequence comes from Cucumis melo, assembly GCF_025177605.1. Classification (NCBI taxonomy): domain Eukaryota; kingdom Viridiplantae; phylum Streptophyta; class Magnoliopsida; order Cucurbitales; family Cucurbitaceae; genus Cucumis; species Cucumis melo. The sequence goes on along the minus strand of NC_066868.1, from coordinate 2,683,015 downwards.
GCTTTGATTCTTTCTTTGGCTTAATTAGCAGTGAATGTGATGGTTTCGTCCAATTCCGACAACTTTGACTTTGACTTTGACTTCAACTTCAACTTCAACATGGAATCTTATGTAAATTGGTGTTTTGTGTGACAGATGAGCAGTATAAAATACTATGAAGCGAAAACAAAGAGCGAGGTTGTTGTAATTTTTATTTTTATTTCTTGAATTTATTGATGATATGTAGATATTACTGTAAGACATCCTGTACTTGGTTATGAAGATCGTTGAAGATTTTGATTACTTTTTATGTCGATTTAAGAATTTATATTTCAGTATGAATGTCGTTTTTGTTTTTTGTTGTTTGTAAGAATTTAAAGTTTTTTTTTTTTATTTTGAACTTTTAAGAATCACTGTAAAAATTGTGTATTTCATTATGTATTTCATTATGAAGATCGATGGTTTGAAGTTTTTCAAGATAATTTTCATTGAATTACTTGATCGTTTACCTTTATCAACATCATCGTTTAACAATATACAGACGATCGTTTTGCTATATGAATGCTGTAAGCCCCATTTCGTTCTCTTCTACTTTATCTATTTATTTAATCTCTCCTAAATGGTGAAAAACAAGTTGATACTTTTATACTCCTTAAGATTGATACGTGTGATAAGGAAATTTTAGAACTATTTTAATTGGGTTTTAAAACTTACTTTGTTTTGTATAGGTGTTGAAAAGAATGAAGAATGGTGAAAAGTGGGTTTAATTGAATTGAAGGACATTTTGGTCATTCTTTCAATATTATTAAGTTAAAAAAAAGAAGAAAAGAAACAAAACAATTTCTTCTTCTTCTTCTTCAAGGACGTGAGAAAGCCCCCCCCCCTCTTGATATTTTCTTCTTATTCTCCCCAAGTTCTGACCAGCGTCGACCCCTCCCGTTCCCTATTTCCTCTTTTCGAAGTCATTGTCGACAAGGCTTCACCTGTTTGTTTCCGCCCACGCCACCGCGATAGACACCGACGCCCCTCGCAGTTCAGCCGCTCGTCGCTGTTCCTCTGTTCGCGCTGTCGCCTCTCCCTCTTTGTTTGTCGCCCGATGAAACCAACTGCTACGCCACATTTCTTCTTCAGCCGCTATGTGTGGTAACCTACCGGAGATCGGTTTAGCTGCTGGCGTCCATTCTTCTTTCAGATCCATCCTTTTAGAGTAAGATTCTTGTGGTTCGGATTGTCTTTTTAGGTAAATTTGAATACCCAATAAGTTTAGACTTGATTTTCATCATACCCATTACTCTTTGATGCTAGATTTGAATATTAGAGGATTTTGCGCCACTGTCCAGCCCTTCAAAAACTTGAAATTGGGCGTTTTGGCACAACTTGGGTAAGATTTTAAGTTTTTGAAGTTGTTCTTGAGTACCCATCTAATTCTAATGCTAACTTTGAATAACTCATGATGTTGGATGTTTGATCTTTGAATTTAAAAGGTAGTTTGGGTTATTTGGTTAACTTCTTGATAAGTTTTGAAGAAATTTTGTAGTGTTCTTGAATCTCCATTAAGTTTAAGCGTTAAAGTTGAATAGCCCATGATGGTGGATGCTCGTTTACAAAGTAGAAAGTCGTTAGGATGTTTTCCTTTAAGACTAAGACTACTTTGTTAGGTGATTGGTAAGATTTTTGAGTAATTTGGATAAATTCCTAAGTTTTGACTCGTTAGACTGATATTAAGTTGTTAATGGGTCTAAACCTCTAAGGTATGGATATAGGGTATAGCAGCATATTGTTTTAAAAGGCGACTTAATCTTGTTTGCTTGTGGCATTAGGAGTTTAAGTTGAGGTTTAAGGGTCCAAAAGTGAAATTTTAGCTCAAATTAAAGTATGTGATGAATGATACAAGTTAATAAGAAAAGTGAAGTTCGACCCACTGAACCATAAATAATTTGAGTTGGCTTGATGAAATAGTTTAGAAATAGTTGTAATATCTTGATATGCAAAGATAACTGAGGATCATTGGTTGTTGTTTTAGGCCAAGTTGAAGTGGAAAAAGCGTATAACCTCGGGAGATCGATTTATTGACTGTGAGTGGCTTAATTTTCGAGCATTCTTTGTATTTATACATATTATCTCATGATATAATTGAAAACTACCACGACTTAAGCTTTTATTACATATTTTCATTTATGTTTAAATAGTGTGTATAAGCATCGCATTTTTAAGAATGCTTATGACTCAGATTTTATTAAACGGGTTTCTAGTTATTGTTTCCTCTTATGCTCAAATGATATGCTTACTCATCGTGATTTTAAAAATGCGTATGGTTTGAACTTTATAAAATCGTGTTTCAAGTTTTGAGTGTAATTGGTTTTGAAATATGTTTAACTAATGTTTATGGTGAACGGGAATGTGATTTCCCTAAGGCTACGTGAATGTGTTTCCATAGTGCCACCTATGGTTGTCAGGAGGTTCCGAGGCTGAAAGAAGTCGTGATCAGAGATCCGAGAACCTGAACCTAGGTAAGGATGTGGATGGAGGATTGTGATATGGCTTCGGGCCTAGCTAAACCCATGGTGGGTGGCTCTATATGCACATGGGAGCGATATATTGTTACTGTGATAGGTGCTGAGTGTGTGTGAGCTCCGTTTGGCCGCGTGTTTCCTTTTGGAGATGGAGCACGTGTGAGCTATTCTCGGGTCGTATACTTAGTATGCTATCATGATTGGATTGGATTCATTGGAGGTTTCCATCGTGGCGGGTATTAAAGATGCGTGAGCTAATTTTGGTCGCATGATTCTTTGTCACATGCGAGCTACCTTTGGTCGTATTTTTAGATGCCTTGCCATAGTTGGATAGACTATAGGTTCGTTGGTAGACTAATGGCTATAAGTTAATGATGTTTTCAACCAATTTTACTAATGCATATTTACAGTTTCTCTATTCAAGCATGTTTTACGAGCTTTACATCTATATAACTTACCACTCACTAAGTTTTATACTTATGTTTCAATGTTTTCCTTTCCCCCCTCAGGTAGCGATCAAGGGCCAAGCGTTGATTAAATACTCGTCATCGATTGTAGTTCTCCATTATCTTTTTTGTATGTATGTAGTTATCCTTTGTTTGTATCATGGATTAGTTTGAGGTAGCGAGGGTGAGGCTGAGAACTTGAGTTTGGGGAGATCTCTCATTAGATTGAAACTATTTTGTACGTAATATTTAGCTTGAACACGATTTCTGTCTGAAACTCTAGGACTGTCTGGATAAGTGTGTGGTGAGACACACTTGTTGTATTATGGAGTTATGTATATATGGAAGTGCAAAATATCTCCTTTTCTAGGTTTGGCTAACTCATATTTTAGGGAAAGTGTTGCCGATTTTTTTATAGAATTTCTTGAAAAATGTTTTTGCTAATTTTATATTTGGAAAGGAATTTTCTTAAAAGGAGTAAATTCACACCACGATCTAAGTTAGAAGGGAAAACTTAGACCGGGGTGTGACAAACACGATCGTTCATCTTTATGAACACAAAAATTTTCAATATTTTGTATGATCAGCGTCTCCAAACGATCGTGTATCAAAATCAATACGATTGTTTAAACGATCAACGTCTTTAAACGATCGTGTATCAAATTCAATATGATGGTTTAAACAATCATCGTCTTTAAATGATCATGTATCAAATTTAATACGATGGTTTAAACGATCGTCTATAGCTTATTCTATACGATGATTTAATTTATTATAAACGATCGTTTATTGGTTTCGATCGTTTAGTATTTATTAACTTCTTTGCGCAGATCGTTTAATATTCTCTTATTACATCTTAATACTTAATTATATTTTCTTCTTTTCCAGATTAGAATGTATATTCCTGTTGTTGTTTTTTATGGAGGTCAATGGAATGACTGCAATATTGAAATGATGTAATTTTTCTTGAGGTAAGTCGTTATCAAAATGATGGGTTGTTATGGATGTAAGTATGCAAAACAAGAATTTATTCCTAGTCTAAAATAAAAGAATACAAGAATAGAGAAAGACTAGATGAAATATGAGGGTTAAAGATTACCTCAATTACCTTTCAAAGTTATCTTTTTAACCCTTCTTACCTTTGTGGAAATTGAGAGTAGTATGGGAAAGAAGGGTGTCGAACCCTAGAGAGTACTTAGGATTCAAAACTTCAAAATTTACAAACAAGGTCGATTAGTAGCTTAAGGATCTAAAAGAAAATTAGAAACACAAAAAAGGGGAAGGGTTTGTGGAAGTAATTCTTAAACTATTGTAAAGAACAAGCATTTAGAGATGATTAGTGACAACAAGTAATTCAAGTAAAGTTTTTCTTTCAAGTTTAGTATAGGGACCTTTTCTTGGGCAATTGCCACGTTTCTTATCATTGAAAAAGAAAGAAGATCAATTAATCTTTTCTTGAATATGCAAGAATGGAATTTTTACAAAAAGAAAGTAACCAAATCTCTATTAAAACATGATCAATCTCAACAACCAAAACATGTTCAAATTGAGACAAAATTCATCCTATTCAAGATTTGCTAAGGAGGGGATAGCCACTACCCTTAGCAAAATTAATGTCCACTTGTTATGCAAGAATCAATTAGTAGAAAATTAAAGACAATCTCAACAATTAATTCATCATAACAAACCATTGCAAATCAAAATTTAAGTTTAGTACTTTAAGAGTTTGTAAAGAAATTTCAATGAAAATTTAATGAGAAAAACTTATTTATTTTATTGAAATTTCAAAAGAAATTGCAAAGGGAAACAAGCAATCAAATAAAAAATTGAAAAGATATAGAAAAGAAATTAATTCTCAAAGAAAACATGGTAATTTAACCCGAGAAAAAGTCTCAAAAGATTACCTTAGCCCATGAGATTGATGAAATTTTTGAAAAGTCGTTGAGGAAACAATCCATTTCTTTCACAAAAGTAATCTTTTATTGATAAAGTTTCTAAGAATTTTGCTATAAGAATTGAATGAGAAAGAGGATTTTTTTTACATTCAAATTTCTTTTTTTTTTTCTAACAAAAGTATGAGGGATTTTATAGAAGAGAAATGGGAGAAAAAAATGGAACTAGGTTAAAAACTGCCATTTTGCAGTTAATTTTGGGGAAGATGATAAACTAGGTCACGAATGAGCTTGGGTTGGGTCTTGGGTTGACCCAATTGAAAAGAAAAATAAAAAAGGAAATGTGACTGCTGAGATTCAAACTCACGATAAAGGAGAGGCACACGCAGACGAGTGCTCGACACATGGCGGACTAGGCGCGGGTCGCGAACCGGTTCGTGGATCGGGTTGCTAGATCGGGTTTCTGGGTCGTGCGAAAAAATGAAAGGAAAAATAAGAGCGCGCCTGGGGTTCGAACACGAAACTTTGAGGCAGACGTGTGGCGTCATCTGGTGATTCCACGTGGTGCGATCTGGTTCGTTCGATCATTTTCAATTTTTCAGTTTTGCCCTTGAATTTGTTTTTTATCGTTCTTCTTCGTTATAACTCTGATTTAAGTGATTTCAGTGGCGTTGGACTCGTATCGGGGTGAAGTTTCATATTCTGCATAAAAATAACATTTTAGTGAGTTTATGGATAAAGGTTAGGAAAAATTAGTCTAATAATGTTAGGTTTAAAATAGCCCTAACAAATATTTATGAAAATTACTCAGTATCCGGAATTTTGGGAGATATGCAAGTCAGCTTTAATTCTTTGGTTGCTTTGACATATGAACAACTCGAATTGGATGAATCAGTAGAATTATTTGTTTTACTTGATTTTGTTAAAAGTAATGTTCAAACTGTGGTGCCAATAAAGAAGGACAATGATGTTGCTTGGTATTTAGCTTTTGCTAAAGATGCAACTAGTAGACATCCATTAGTTGCCCATGTAAGTGTTAATTTTTTGGGAACGTCTTCTTCATCTAGTAGTGTATGGAAGAATATTGATATTGCACTGAATATAGGTTTTTCTTCTTATGTTTCAAATGATGAAGTTATAAGAGACATCTCTTATTATTCTGATTTGAAGGAAAAATGTTTATTTGAAAGTAAAGAACTTCTTTCAAAGTGTTTTTGCATAATAGCAGTGAAGAACAACTTTCAATTTAGGACTACAGTATCAAATTTGAGGTATCTTGAATTTAGATGTCTGCAAGAAGGCTGCAAATGGTATGTAAAAGCATCTCGTTATAAGAAGAGTGGTTTGTGGATGCTACGAAAATACACTTCTGATCATAATTGTTCATTGAGTACTGTCCAAAGTTCTCACATGCAAACTTCTTCAACAGTAATTGGCAATTGTTTAATAGATGATTTTAGATTCATGTCTACTGATCGTTCCATTCATAAAGAGATTGTACATAAGACTCGTATAAATCTTGGAGTTAATGTAAGTTACCAAAAAGCTTGAAGGGTAAAAGAACATATGGTAAAGATATTACATGGTGACACAGTTGAACCGTATGCATTGAATCCAAGATTATTTGATAAATTGGTTGAATCTAACCTAGATATGATCAGTTTGTATATCAAATTTAAATTGATTTACAGATAGATGTGGATATACTAATATCACAAACTTTTATATTCTTTCTGTTTTCTTTTGTTTGTGCTGATAGAAATGTGTTTTTAATTATTATAGGTACATGCACTACTTTAGAAATGGATGATATTAGTGTGGTTATGAACGATCACTTAATATTATTTGTGTATTAAGAAGATCGTTTAGACTTTACTAAACGATCGCTTAAAGATATATGCACGATGAACATTTCTCTACACGAATGTTTTTATCTCTTTATACAATTGTTTTGTGATATCTATCTAAACGAATACAAACATTCAGTCAAAAGTACAAGAACCAAATATATATTTCTTTACCAAAAGTAATTATTTACCCAAAGTTCCAGTACATACTGTTGTCTAAACAGTTTCATGTTTTCTACAGTTAGACAATCATGGTCAGCATTTGTTAAAAGGCATTCAATAAATTTTAAACAAAAAATGCCACAATCTAATGAACGCCCTTTTTGTAATGTGGTATTCGATCTGACTACTGGTCAAAGGCTATATTTGAAACATTTTGAATGGAGATTCATTCCAATTGCCATTGTGAGGGGATGCATCGTGCAAGCATTTCAAGAGCTTCCTCAACAAGTTTTTTCTCAACATATATTTGGCATTGAGTTGAACACGTAAATCTTGCATTTTCTTATATCAGCTACAACAACCAACCAATGTTCTTTTATGTTAATGTAGCCAATCACGTAATTGACATCTCCACACCCTTCTTTATCTTGGAAATCACTAAGAGATGTATTAAAATAGTTTCCAAATCTGATTCTGTCCATAGTTCTAAGTGTAATCTTGTGTTTGTCCATTCAACTTTCTTATTGTCTGCTGTCAGCACATGAGTATCAAAAAGTCGTTGTCAAACTATGCAGTGTTGTTTATTGATTCCAGTCTAAAAGAACAAATAAAAAAAATTTAATCAAAATATAATTATGCAGTTTAACTTCTATAGAAAAAAATTAAAGAATAACAACTTACTATAAACGTTGAATTTAGTACTCTAAAAGTATACTTGCAAAGTTTTGCTTGATATGCACCATTTTTTTTCTGCAAGTGGGACAATAGCAAATCCATGGTTTACAAAAAAAAAATTAAACGATCTTTTAGTGAATAGAAACGATAGTTTAAGCGATCGTCTAGCAAATATAAGTGATCGTTTACAACATTCTTTTCCTTACTAAGCAATCGTGTAATATATATAAACGATCGTTTAGTGAATAGAAGCGATCATTTAACAAATACAAGTGATCGTTTACAACATTCTTTTCCTTACTAAGCGATCGTGTAATATATATAAATGATTGTTTGGTTAGATAGAGTATATTGTACTCGATCATGTAGTTTTATATATATAATGAAATTTAGAAAGAGTACTTACGTCTCCTAGTATCCATGTGTTTTCCTCAAGCTTTTTGAAAAATTCTTTCTTTCTGGTTGTGGACACTACTTACCTTTCTTCATGAGTTATTTTTTTTTTATCTTTTTCAAGATAAGTATGTCTTCCATAATTTTGGATCCACTTGCCACATGGGATCATATCTATCTATATCTCTAATTTTGACATCTGGGACATGTATTATAGGTTCTGATATGATCTCAGTAGATGTTGTGGGTGGATTAACTTGGTGATCTTGATCAGGCACCTTTTTATTTGTTATTTTACATAGCTTCCTTCTCTTCATTGGTTTTTGTTGTTCGTTTATTTTCTATAATGCACAATGTTGTTAACTAAGGAAAAAATAAAAAACAATAATAATCGATGCAAAGTACTGCAAAGTTCTTTTATATACATACCAATATAGATTCTAAACCAATTGTAGAACTTTCTTTCTCCGTTACTGGTTCATTTTCAACCAAAGTAACTACTTCATCATTTTTTTTTAATCTCAACTTGTTGTTTTGGTCTTTCCTGTAATATATGATATTAGACAAGTAACAAACTATTAATTTAAAGGACTACACATTTGTTGTGTATACATACCAATTGAGATTCTATTTTTCAGTTGAGGTAGATTGCTGCACATTTCCAATTGTTTAATCCTCAATTACTTGTTCATTTTCTTTTTCTATCTCAACCAAAGTAACTGGTTGATCTCTTTTTTTTTGTATTTTCTACAATGCATAATATTAGATGAGAAACAAACTCTTAATTCAAAGGACTACACAATTGTTGTGTATACATACCAGTTGACATTTCATTTACAATTGAAATTTATGGTGGCACTTCATGAATTTGTACAATTTTATCCAATTGAGCCATTGCAAGTTGTTTGAGAGTACTACTTTATGATGGTAGTATCTCACAAAGTGGAAGAGGTTGGCTCATAAGTGGAAAGGTAGTAATCATTTCTGGAAGGTCTTTTTCTTTCTGACTTTGACCATTTATATTATCCAATAAATATCTTATAGACAATAGCAAGTCTGCATCCCTACGCCCGCTTCTTCGTAACCCGAAAAGATCTCACTTTAGCGAATTTGCTTAGGCTAGTACCAAAAGCCGCCTATGTTAATATCACTACCTGATTCCTCTTGATGTTCCCTAGACAAAATGAGAAAAAAATGAGAATAAGAAAAATAAAATTGTTACTTATTTATAATGTAAGCAATTTTCAACAATATAAAGCAGTAAACAATGAATGAAATATTAACCTTTGGGTTTCCTCTTGATGTTCAATATGTTGTTCTTCAACACATGGTTGGTCATTGGTGATCATATATTCTCTATTCTGATGAGTATGATAATTCCCTTGATTTTGATTTTGATTCTAATAAACAAATAAAAACGAAAATAAAATTAAAAAAATGGATTGTTAAACGATCGTGTATATAAAAGTAAACGATGATGTATCCTATCTAAACGATCGTGTAACTTTGATAAACGATCGTTGAAATTTGATAGGTGATCGGATATTTTAGTTAAACGATCGTTTATTTAAACAACTGATAAACGAAATACTTTATGAAAACAAAGTTTACCTGGACCAATCTCTCCAACATCAGCTTCATTTTAGATATCTCCAATGACTGCTTTCTAATTGTGTCATCCATCCTAAAGACTATAGAAGTCAGTGTGGCTAAATCCTTACGAACTTCTTTTATTTCCTTCTTCAGTTTTTTGTAGGATTTTGAATGACTTTGTTGTTCTTTGTCATTGGACTCCTTTGATCTGCAACGTTTCTTGTTGGTGATTGAATGCATTGCAAACTCGTCAGCCACTATTTGTCTTTGTTTCCTTTGTGGTGACAGTTGTGGAGATGAGTCTAATTGCTCCAATGATTGATTGTTCATTGCATCATCAGGAGTATTGGTATCACTGTTGTTAATATCTGGAATGGATTCATCGTCCTTCATTTCCACATTATCATCCCCTGAAATTCGACTCTTCATGAAAGCTTTCTATTGGGTTGATAGCTTCAGTTTAGGTTTAACGATAGTCTGCAATGTTACAATCAAAGAATTTTTAATATAAACGATTGTTTATAAAATAATATGATACTATATATGGTTTCAATATAAACGATATTGCATTAAGCTAAATAATCGTATATGTTAAATATAAACGATCGTGTAATTGTATTAAACGATCGCTGACAAGTTTTACTTACATTTTTGTTGTTGAATGTGTTCTTCTGCAACATTTTGTACGATGGAGCTTGTGTACAATTCCATCTTAATATCCTAGGGACTGATCCCTTACTGTTTTTTGTGGCCAAATGCTCACTAGCAGTTGAGAGTACTTCATAAGCCCACACCTAAAACATTTTTAAAAATATGTTAAACTTTGATGTTTAGTTTGTATTAATTAAAGTGTATAAACAAATAAAAATCACCTGAAAAGCAAGCACGTATAAACAAATAAAAATCACCTGAAAAGCAAGCACGTAGCCTTTGATGTTGTAGTATGACAATGCTTTGGAATTTTTGTCTTTTTTAACTCATATGCTTCTTTTTTCCCTTATAGACTTGTCTTCAAATTGTTGAGCAGACGAGTGTAGAAGAAAGTTGACCAATCAAAGTTCTTAAAAACTTCTTCATCATCAACTCTTCCCAAAATATCCATATCAAACTTTGTTTTCTTAACCTTTTCGACCATCACAGTTTCAATAAAGATGGCTAAGGCAACCTTCACAGCATCATGATCATTCATCAGCTCAAAATTCTTGAAAATTTCCTCAACTTCCAAGCATGTTATTATTTTCTTGTTTTTTGATCGAATAGAAGGCTTTGTAGGCGCTTATTATCATAATCTTTCTCCATTGTTACATTGGTTGGCAACAATCCAGTTATGATTTTGAATTCCTTTTGGGTGAAACAGACGTTTTTCCCAAAACTGAAAAACAGATTCCATTTTCGTTGACTTTTTCAGGTATCTGTCTTAATAAGAAATGATGGATCAACTGGCAGTTGAAGATCATGTCAAACATCTGCAGCTGTTCCTTGGTCAGTTTGTCAATCTTGTGCACTTGGCATGAGACAGTGGCAGAAAAGTACTTATCGCTAGGTACACCCATCCTGAAAATAATGATTATAATATGCTTTCTTTATGTACACGATCGTTTATAAAACACTAAACCATAAACCCTAAAATTAAACTATCGTTTACTTGATGTAACAGATCGTTTAATCTAAACGAAAGACATTTGTAATAAAATTAATCAGCAAGTAATGATAAATTGAAACATTTAGCAATCTCTAGAATAGAAGTTTAAAAGAATCCAAAAACCTAAACACTTGAGAATAAGAATTTAAGAACAGATCGATAGTTTTCAAGACAGAAGTTGGAACATTTGAAATATAAAGAAGACAAAGTGTAACGTTATAGTATGAAAAGTTCAGCAACATACCTTTTGACGTTGAAGAGAAAAATGGAATAGGAAATCTTTCAGATGAAAAGTTGAGTGATCGGTGTGTTTATGTATTGCGAAGTGACGGATTCTATATATATATATATATATATATATATATATATATTCGTGGGAGATCTTTCAAGGTTGGGGTTCGTGCATGAACAAAAAAGAGAGAAGTCAGAAGACCCGAGGTGGACTCCTTGGAATCCGCCCTTTATTAGTGTGAATGCACAATTTGCAAGGTTTTGGCCCTCCTACTCTCTTTCGATCCGGAACGTAACCAAGATCTGAGGCTTTTGAGACAGCAGTCTCCAAGACTAAGAGATCTCATGACGGAAGAAGAGGCCCTTCTTAAGAAAGAGGAAGAAGCTGGGGAAATCTCCTAAGCCAGATCCCTCGCCGGAAACCGGACAAGAAAGAAAGAACCTAATAGGAAAGGATTTGCCGCCAAAGAAGAAGAAGAAAGAGATAAGAAAAGAAGAAAGAAAGAACAGGTTCGCCGATAAAGCTACTTTGACGCCGAGAACATCCAGACGAATGCCACCACCAACCGAAGACGGTATGAAACCCGGTCGGGTTCTTCTTTCCTTCGATGATGAAAATGGCGCCAGACAAAAGACTGGGAACATCCTTCTTCATGCCTCTACCCGATCTCTTCGATTCGGGTCTTGGGGGACCATGGACACTTTTGATTCCAATTTTTTTTCGTATTTTCACCTCTCTTGTTCGTAAAAAAAATGTGTGAGAATTCCGAAAATTGCATACTGAATTCAATGATGCATTACATTAACTAATATATATGTATATATATATATATATATACACGATCGTGTAATTAAGTCAAAACGATCTTTTAAAAGATGTAATTGATTGCATTGTTAAACGATGGGAAAAATATATAATGTTAAACAATGATGTTGTACAACTAAATGATTGTGTAGGATATCATTTATAAGATGTTGTTAAACGATGATGTTGTACAATTTAAGCGATCGTGAAGTACATTATTTAAGTGACTATATATTTATACAATTAAACGATGGTATTGTTGAATATAAACGATCGTGGTAATAAATGTAATTGATCCCTTTATACGTTTTACAAGATAGTGTAGGATATAAAGAGTGAAATGGAATACAGATTTCTCAAGTATAAAATAAAGAAATTTTTTAAAGTTAAATTTAAATATTTGAAGCTTTACAAACACTATAAATCATCTCTAAAATATTGAGCAATTTGTAGGTCGAAGGATGGAGCAGTATCAATGTATTCTTGAGTTGACATTCTTCTTTCGTTTTTCTTACTGCTTTCTTCTTGTGTTGAGACTTTTGTCTTTTTTTGCCAGTGAACATTTTTTTTCTTTTGCATTTCTTAATTTCTCTATTGTTTCCTTTTGTTTCCGCTTCTCGTGTTGCATGCTCTTGACTATTATCAGTGTCAATTTCTTCTTCAGTTTCAATTTATTATCAACCACATCCTCTTCAATCAACTTTTGTTTTCCTTTTGTTGTATCTTTTGTATTTTCTTCCCCTTGTTTTTCTATTTTATTTCTTCAACGATTACAATATTTCTCAATTGAATCTGGTTTCGGTTTGTTTTGTCTTCCTGGATCTTATTTTCAACTTCTTCTTCCTTTTCTCCATCTTTAAATTCAATTATCTGAATGTAAAAAGAGAATGTGCTGTCAAAATGATTGTGCAAGAAAATGTAAACAGTCGTGCAGTATAAAAGATCGTTTAAATATGTATATACGATAATGAAACCAGTTGAGTAGCAAAGAATTAAAAAAAATATATAAATTAAAGAATTACAAACTAAATGAACAGTTGTGTGAAATATATAAATGATCGTTTAATATATTAAACGATCATTTAGTTATATTAAACGATCGTAAAACTAGTTGTATATTAAACAAATTAAAACCTATGTCAATATGTGTGTTTTTGGTGTTTCTAAATGAATAAACCAGTTATTCTTTTCGTCTTCTTCATCTATCTGCAATGTAACGCCCCAAATTTCGAGTTTTAACATTTTTATGTTAATTTTCGGGAATTTAAAATTTTGGGTGCTAAATTTTTTGGCTTAAAAGAGAAAGAAAAGAAAAGGAAAATGAAGGGTACAAATTTTTAATAATATAATATAAATTATATTATATTATATTATATTATATTATATTATATTATTATTTATTATTATAAATTATTATATATTTTTTTTCTTTTCAAACCTAAAAGTCGCACGCCGCCAGACCCCCCAACTCTTTTCTCCTTCTTCTTCCTTCGCCCGACAGCCGCCCCAATCCTCTCCGTCTTCTTTCCCGACAACACTACCGTCTCCATCTCGCCTTCTCCAAGCCGTGCGTCGTCCCGTCTTCCTTCTCCAGCGGCAGATCTCGATCATCTCTCCCTTTCCTTTTCGTTCAACGCCGGCCAGTAGCTGCACGTCTTCCGTTCTCCTGCTACCGATGGCTTCGGTCGAAAGTGGTCGTCGAGTCTCGCCAAACCAAACCAGAACTCCCCTTGTCGTTCCTCCGCACGCCGTCGGGTCTGAACCACCACCACACTCCAATCTTCTCCTTCTTTGTTCTTGCACCGCTGCCTCTGTCTTCTCCCCGTGTGTTTGCCCACGCGCAGTCGCCGTCGTGCGTCCTCCTTCGTTCATCCATCCGCTGCGTTGAAGCATAGTCGCGCACTGCCGACGCCGTGTTCTTCCATGGTTTTCGTCGACTTCGGTCACCATTCACGAAGCGCCAAGCCGAGCCGACCAAGATGACCGAGCCGACCCGATCGGACCAAGCCGCGAGCCGAGCCGAGTCGCGAGTCGAGAATTTAGCCATCGAGCCGAGCCGAGACGAGTCGAGCCGAGCCGAGTCGTCTTTCTTTCCAAGCCAAACTCCCTGTTCATCAAGCCGCATAAACCATTTCTATATGTGCTGAGCCGGTGAGTTTTGGTAAGGACAATGTAAGGGATTACTAACGTTTTCTATAGTCGATGCGAGTTTAAATGTCAGATTAAAATATTGAACTTATTGGTTGAGTTAACTGTTGATCTGCTGAAGGTGTTAGAGGGGTGACGCTCGAGTTCAGGAGTTTTACGGCAAGCACAGTGGGAGCCAACTCTCCTCTGCTTAGGTAAGTCGATAGCTGTTGCTTTGGAACGTTTTGTACTATGGATTTTAGTGATGTCATTGTTAAACCCGTATGTTTGTGTTTAGGTGGATTCGTTTGGATGCTGACTTGAACAAGAATTTAGCTACATCTCAGATAAGGAATTTCTTACTACTGGACCTCGGACCGAGACTGGAAACGTAATAACCCACATGGGAATTATACGATAGTAACTGTACTGAATTGATTGACGCATGTTTGACTAGTACATATCACTTATATGCTCTTGACTGGTTAAAGGTAATGTGATCCTTAGTTGTATCCTATGTGCTTATATACGTTAATGAGTTGTTTCTGCGGATAGGCACCGATGCCCCAGATGTTCTGTGTATTGTAGTTATGTTGATGGGCTATGTTGTGAACTGGAATAGTATGTCGATGGATTATGAAAATCTTAACATTATGTAAAGTTAAGGTTTGTTGTCGGGTTACTGGTTATGGAGTTATGTCGTGGAGGGACTAAAAGTTCAGAAACATCTTGTGTAAGTTGTGTATACGTCGTTGAACTGTGTTGTGGCTTGAATGCGACTATTATGCATAATATGGATGTTATGCGTAACATAGATGTCACACCCCCTCCCGGACTACCTGCTACCTTAGACCGAAAGATGGCGTGAAGCCGACGAACAACGTTATTCTGTACCTGTATCTGTCGACTCTGCTTAAAACTTTCATGTGATGAACTTGCCAATCTAGTATATAAACTATTGTACATGCCACAAAACACATCAGATCCTAGGCTAGTCAAACACAGCCAGTCAAACACATACATGAAGTGTACCTCAAAATTTACCAATTTCACGAGTAAACCTAAAGACACCTTAATCAAAATATAACCAACAAAATTTACACAACTACAGCTCCTAAAGCTTATACAAACTGTGGAGTATCTATAACATACAAGGGTGTGAATACATCACAACACAACAGACTTTATGCCCAACTCAAAACACGTACTGGCAATCGATAATGAAGCTTCCGCGACTAAGGCAGTCTATCAGGCACCGGGAAGTCGATCTCTACCTGGAAAATGGGTAAAACATTTTGGAAAGGGTGAGCTATGGAGCTCAGTGAGTGACTCAGTTTAAAACTATGAATTTAAAGATAAGAGCACGTGAAAACTTTACACATATAAATCTGTTTATACAAGTCGTAAATGTAAATGTGTAATAGTAAGAATAGTTTCCTTAAATACTCAGCATGTTCATCATTGAAATCTAGCAAGGCATATCAAGTATATCGAAGCATTTTAACTAACATGACGAATCTACGTTGTGTAGGGTACACCTAGTACAACAACGTTTACAAGCACTACGATGTAGTGGGGCCCGCCCAGCACTCCCATCGTCTTTGTCGTAGTGGGGCCCGCCCAGCACTCACGACAGCATCGTTGTTACGGAGTACACTCAACGTCAACAACGAAATCTAACCAGTGTGCACACGGTAATCTCTAGCCTCAGGCTCAAGATCTCAGTCATGTAGTTAATGAAAATTTCATAAATCATCATAAAATATTAAAACATGCCTGCTTATAAATTTTACACAAAGCTCGAACTTTACTCAGCTCTTTCGTGGAAAATTGTAGTTCTTAAAACAAAACTTCATACTAATTCATGCTTTGCTTAAAATATTGTGGTTTAAATACTTTCCAAACATTTAATATCTACGTGCTAGCATAAATTTCTTTAAGAAATCTAGTCTCCAAATGTATACTTGAAAATAGTCATGAAATTCAAATACCTTTCATGGCTTCGTAAATAAACATTTATCGCATTCAATCATAATAACAGTTATGGAAAATATTTCAAAGTTGGTTTTGTCACTCACAGTCTTGGGCTAGATCCTTGGTCTATAAGCTCGGTTTAATTCTTCTCGGCCTGCCAACAACCCAACCGAGTATTAAAACCTTAAACATTCTGGTTTCCTAAAGATATACATAACATGTCGCACCAAAGATGACGCTCACGAAAACAAAGCTTAAGAAATAAAATCCTATTTCAACAATTCTCTAAAATTTCCAGATTTCTAACATAAACTTCAAAGAACTATAACTTTCTCAATACTTAACCAAAATGAGTGTTCTTTATATCAAACTCTTCATTTTGAGCTTCTCTAAAACTTACCTGAAGACATATAAATCTGATTCCCCGTGCATAAACACATATAACCCTCAAAACAGAACCACTTCCAGAATCGCACGCACACGACCTCTTTAACTTGTTCCTACAATTTAACCAATTTTTAGTCGTTTTTGGTTTACAATTTCTTCATGAAAGTTGTAGTAAATTGAATAAGCTTTCCAACCATACCAAATAGAAATTCTAACTCCACCGATACACTCTGAAATACAAGAAAAACCAGAGACCTCCTAATTTCGAGTGAAAACCAACTGCCCTGTTTTCTTCATCAAAAAGCACCAAATGAAAATCCGAATTTGCTCCAACGTTCTTCATAAAGTTTGTTTAAAAATGAGTTAACTTTCAGTAAATGTAAATTTCACCTCTTAATTCCTTTTGAAGAGTTCAAACCGAATTAAAAACCAGTGATGTGCAGAATGAACTAAAATTCAGCCATTGATACACTTTGCTTGAGTTCTCCTCCTCTTCTTCAACCTAAAAATTCTAGTAAAATTTCTCTTCTTCTTCCAAACTCTCTCTTAGAAGTTCTCTGCAAATTGAAGAAGGAAAAAGAAAAAAAAATAAAGGGAACTTGGATGTCTTCAAACTTGGCGGTGAAGGGAAGCGAAGAAGAAGAAGAAAAGTGAAAATGAAATTTTCTTCTCCTTTTCTTCTTTTTGTCCTTTCTTTTCTTTCTTTTCTTTAATTAATTTAATAAAACTATTTAATATATAAATATATATATTTATATTTACACTTAATTTCCATTTTTTTTCTTTTTTTTTTCCACATTTAAAGAAATTAAACCAAGAAAATATCGGGTTTACAATAGATTACCTGTAGATGCGCTAGGGTTTGAACTGAGACGAAGTATCGTCAGGTGATTTTTACAAAGTGATGATTTGATTAGTTGACTGGATTTAAAGAAATGTCACGATGACGTGTGAATTAGATATTCATATAGCGACTAAGGAGACAGTTGTTTAAACCTAAACTGTCTGACTGACTAAGCTTATAACTGAACCGTTAATTTGAACATTATTGTGATGTGACTGTTGTAGATGGTTTAATATAGATTGTGGGGTAACGGTTAGCTTTATCCATGGGGTAGCGTACCTTACAGGCATGGTGTCCTTCGGGATTTCGCGACTGATATGTGCATCCTTCCGGATCACTAAACTGATATGTGTATCCTTCGGGATCACGAGACTGATATGTGCATCCTTCGGGATCACTAGACTGATATGTGCATCCGACGGGATCACTAGACTGATTGATGTATGCATTTTACGGAACCACTAGACTTTTTATGTAGGGTACCCCTTAATAGGAAGCTAACTGTTATTACCCTAACAAGCCTAATAGTGGGTCCCTTACTAGGTATATTTTTATACTCACCCCTTTTCTCTTTAACTTTTCAGGTAAGGGTATGGCGAGGGGCAGACCGACGAGGGGCAAGAAGGATGCGTGAAGGCCATGTGGACGTGTTTAGTTTCTTTATGCTTCCGCTGACGTGTTTGTTAATTTCTATTTCTTTTGAGAATTGGATGGAGTCATGGTTAGAACATTTGATTGGTTGTTTTGTTTTGTTGATTTTGTGAACTATATTTTGAAACTTTTGAAAACGTGATTTAAAATTAGGGCTCGAAACTATTTTTGTGATATTGTGAATGTTTTTAATGAATCGTAAACAGGTCTTTTTATGAGATTGTGTGTTTTACTGTGAGTCTAGCAGTAAGTGATGATCTCAGCTTAGTTCGAAAAGTTGGGTCGTTACATGCAAACACATAAAGTAAAAATGTTCAGAGACATCATGAAGAAGACACATCCAGACAGATAAATTATATCTGTCTATACGAGTTATATTTATTGTTTAGAAAATAATTAAATCTGCGACAATATTTGTGTTTTGGGTGTTTCTAAATCTGTAGTTGCTATTGTTTTCAAACTACTTTGTGTTTCCAAAACGGTAATTTCCTGTAAAGAAAAAAAAAACAACATAATTGTGTTTTATTTGGAAATTGAGGAACATTAAACAAAACAAAAGAGTACATAATGAATAAGGCACTAACCGTAGGGCAATGTATTGTTGCATACTTCACCATTGTATTAACTTGTTGATCATCATCAAAAAGATCCAGGTTAAAAGTAGGTGGTCTATTTTTCTCCACGACTTTTGTATATGCAATTTCTTTCTCATTCTGTTGTTGTTGAAGTTTGGCTGATGGTGGTGGAACATTCAAGCTTGTCATAACCATTGTCAACATACTTTTTATTTCTTTTATTCCTTGTCTTAATAATATTTGTTCTATTTCTATTTTTTCTTGATTTTTTCTGATTTCTCTTATTTCATTTAAGATTTTATTTGTTTCATTGTTTTTTTTTCCATTTCTTTCTCTTTTTCTTTTCCTATTGCTTTGCTTTTTTTTTTCTTTCCTGCTTCTCAATATTTTTGAAATATCTCAAAATTGTTTGAGACTCTTCTTCTGATGAGTCTAGAGGTGTCATGGAGAACTACAAATAAAATAATATTAGATTATTAGTGAAAAAGTAGCAAAGGTATTGATAAACAGTGATAGATTTATATCATCATCTATTCAAGAATGACATGGATAGAAAATCTTTCATTGTCTATCTAGATAGACATATATAAAGCATGCTCTAAGTTTACTTACATTCTCAAATTCAAAAATGTCGATATTTAGAGTCCTCCAGTCACTTGTTTCCAAACATTCACATGTTACAATTGGTGGTCTTTCTGTTGCAAGCTTTCTTCCAAATCCAACATCTAAATTGGAAAGTCTTGGTATTTTCTCAAAAGCCCAATAGACTAAAGCTAGGGGAAACCCTTGAAGGTATACAACATCTTTGTCACTATAGGATGCTTTTTTCAAGAATTGATATGTTAGGATGTATAATAACCTTCCCTATGGATAGCCTTTGAAGATTTCTTCATTATCCAATATGTCTAGATGTAGGAGATTTATGTGGTTGTGTTGCTGTTTGGGAATTAAAAATGCTTCTAAGATATAGAGGTTAACTAGTTTTTCTTTCAATGAGTCTTCCTCGTTGCACAACACTTTGAAAGTTCTTTCTATATTTCTTCTTGTTATAAAGCCATTATGACGGAAAAAGGGCATTTTTTAGACCATTTTCTTTTCTTTCTCCTAGATTTAACTCAGGGAATTTGTGACCTTTTAGTCCAGTCACAAAACAAAAGTCTTTCAGCCCAAATTCTGCTATATGTTCATTGAAGTTGAAAGCAAGGACATTAGTTTTTTTTTCGTATGACATTGTTTTATTAATAGAAAATTCAGGAATTGTGTTGGTATTTTGGCCATTTTAATGTTAAAAAACTGGCCAAAATGACTGTTTGTCAAAACTCGAAAAAGAATTCTTTACTTGATCTGATTTAATGTTTCTAAACTACAATAATTCTAAGGTTTTTTGTTCATCTTCCATAATAATGTCATTTGGACAGTGTTTTACCTGTTGAATGACATAATAAATAGTATGTTTCAAACAAGAGTAAGTTTTAACAAATTTACAAATGTAGAGCGCTATAAATAAAAAGATACACAAATATACAACTTATTGTTTGTTACCTTTATTCCTTTTTCTTTCTTCTGTCTTTGCTTTACACCTTACTGATTTGCTACACGATGCTTATTGATTCTTTCTCACCATCTATCTGTAAAAAAGAAGACTAATATAAATTATATTCAATGAAATATATACAATCAGTATAGAAACAGACGCCTTTGTATGTGGGATGGATCGTGATAGATATAAATTGATCGAAATTAATATAGATTAAGACCTCTTTGTATGTGATATAGATCGTGGTAGATATATGTAGATGATAGAGATAGATCGAAATGAATATAGACTCAGACCTTTTTGTATGCGATATAGATCGTGGTAGATATATGTAGATGATAGAGATAGATCGAAAGATAGATTCAGACCTTTTTGTATGCAAGTCAGATCATCGACCGCGACAGTTCTATTGAAGTAGTTACCAAGATATAAACGATTGACGAGGAAGATGATGAACGAAAAAGTCTGAGCAAGTTCCTTCACCTTTTTATAGCCCCTTCATTTTGATGGTATTTTTGTAATTACAAGTTAGTGGAGTTTCTATAAATGTTCGTTTATACTTATATAAATGATCGTTGAAATTTCTCTACATGATCGTGTATACTTAAACTTTTTCATAATCTTTTACTGTTTATTACCTTATCGTTTATATATATGATTATCGTTTATATAATGTATAAAATTGTGTATGATTATCATTCATATTTTCAAACGTGATCAGACGCACATATGAGATAATCGTTAAAGATAACTTACACGATTGTTAAAGATAATCGTTGAAGTATTTTGTTATCGTTTAGCGTTTATTTTTTATCGTTTATGTATTTGGTAATTTACAAGATCGTGTATCAACATGATGTCGTCTAATAATCATTTATTAACATTAGTCGGACACTCGTAGACGATTAATCGTGCGTTTATTGAGGTATTTTTGGTATTTCGCATTGTGGACCTATGAGCTTTCTCCGTTTTTGAAATTATTTTATAAAGTGTAAATAACTTACCGCTTTGTTATATTATTGAAAAGACCCTTATCTTAAATACAACTATATTATTTAAATAGTTGTTAAACTAAATTATTGAAATAAAATTTAAAATAGAAAAATGTGGCAATACACTAATATATATAAGGGATAAGAATAAATTCCTTTATTGGACAATTCAATTTCAATGTAAATCGTCTATAAAGTTAAGTCGGTATATAAAGTTTACGAAGAGATTTCTTGATTTTTCTTTGTTCTTTTTTTTAAACGAATTTCCTAATAGATCTTGAAAATCAGATTTTTAAATATATTATATATATGTAACTAATTTGTCTTTACTTTCCAAAACAATATTCATTTTCACATTCCCATTTATATTTATTTTATCATGCGTCAATCTTTTCCGAATAATAGAGCAAATCTTTTCCAAACTTGATAGGTAGCTTAAAAACACTCTTTTATCTCCAAATATTTAGGAGAATGAAAAGATTTATCCCTAGGTAACGATTTGGAGCCTGTACTTTCAATATTTATCAAAAATTAAATGGGTGTAATTACCAATGAATCAATCTTAATTAGTTTCAATTGCAAACGTAATTTGATTGTTTTTTTAGACATTTTGCAATGTAATTTGGTTGTGATTGATGGTATTTACTTTGTTTCGTCTTCTTACTATTACTGTTATCTTTGTCTTTACGTCGGTAAAGTAAAAGTAATAATAACGGTGGGAGATTCATAACTCTCCCACTCTGATAATAATTCACACAAAATCAGATTGAACATCCTAATTTTCTCAATTGTATACCATATTTTGATTATAAATCATTATGAAACACAAGTAAATAACAACAAACACACAATAAAAAATTGGACCCACTTTTCAAATTACTATTGATGGATCATGTTAAGAAGTGAAATTTTATACAATTGTAATAGAATTTCATTGATAGATCAATTGCAATGGATCACATTCATATATATATTTGAATTGGTTTTGATCCCATTTACTTAGAATTATGAATTTGTCATATTCATTTGTTTACGTTACGGCTATATGCATGTTGCCATAATTAAGGTTTGTCGGTTCCATGAAATAAATAGGTAAATTAGGGATGCAAATATATCTATATTTTCAGATCCAATATGACTTTGAGATTAAAAAAAAAATCTGAGATTAAAAAAAAAATCTCTTTTAAAGCTTGAAAATTGCCCCTCTTCACCGTACATTAGGACATTAGCTTGGAAGAAAGTATTCAATCCTCCTTAAATCTTTTAATTTAGTTATAAGTTTTGTTATTCTTTGGTCACAAATTTTTATATTAATCCTCTATGGAATAACAAATATCTCATATTTGGGTTATCTTGGAGTGATTTTCTATTGATTTCGAGTACATAAATTATCTTAGTATTTTAAACATTTTGATATGGTTTTTTAAGTACAACTAAAGTATATAAGGTTTGTTGATTAGTTGGAAGGTATTAAAGCATTCGAGTTTGAGTGGTAGGAAGATAATCCACCAATCAAAGTCTAGTACGATGCTTTAGATGCTACGAAAAAAACTTGATTTTAGGGATGAGTTATTCCTTTTAAATATTAGGGTTCTTATCGAGGACATTATTTTTGTGGGGAACTATGAATATTGTTCATTGTCATGTTCATTCTCAACAACCTGGAGAATAGGGTGATCACTCATGTATTTGCCGCTTTGACTTCCTCTCAAGATTGTTAATTTGATGTGAAAAGAATGTTCTTCTAAGTAATATTTTCCATTCTATCATATTTAACAAAAATACAATGGTGTGTATTTTGTATTGGTTGTAGTTTTTCGTTAGGGACTTTTTAGAAAACAAACTTATATTATAACGTTTTTATGTATAAAAAATAGGCTACTCATTATAAACCAATACTAAGTAGTTTTTTCTTTTCTTTTTTTTTTTTAGTACCAACAATTACTATTTTGAATGAATACATTACCATAATCTCATACGGTTTTTTTTTTTAAAAAAAGACCTACAATGATTTTGTAACTATAAACAATATAGTGTTTATATTTTGGTACCGGATAGGTCGACAGTAATTATACTAAATAATATTTTAGATATACTAGTTCATAACACATACTTTATAGGTTATTTTAATATATACACAGATAAAATAATTATAATTAATATAAAAGAGGGTCGCTATTTTAAATGATAAAATTTTACAATTTATTTGTAAACACCGATAGACAATAAGATTTTGCTATGTTGGTAAATTACTATTTTTGTTTGTTTTACTATTTTAAAAACAAGCTCCTATAAAAGATATGTATATTTTTATCTTGTTTGATCCAAATAATTGTATCTATTTTAATTGAAAAGAC
The DNA here is from genome assembly GCF_025177605.1 of Cucumis melo. Classification (NCBI taxonomy): domain Eukaryota; kingdom Viridiplantae; phylum Streptophyta; class Magnoliopsida; order Cucurbitales; family Cucurbitaceae; genus Cucumis; species Cucumis melo. The sequence continues at coordinate 2,659,393 of NC_066868.1, read as the reverse complement.
ATAAAAGAAATTTATAGGATTTTAAAAGGTAAAAATATATGGTTGTCCGTTTAAGCACATCTCCATGGTTAGACATCAATGTTTCAAATCACTCACATATATATTACTTCGACTTGTCAAAAAGAGAAAAAAAATCAACTTGAATATTTATAGCACAATAAATGATGTGGCCATTTGTTAAAATACTCTCCACCTTTAGATCGTGATTTTTCATTATGGTATGTATCTCACACCTAGAATAGATATACAACTTCAATTTGAATATCTGTAACTGAAAAATGACGTGATTCTTTGTTCAAATATACTCAATTACTAGATTGTGGTTTTTTTAAATACTTTTTAGTATCATATATTTTTAAATTTAAATTTTAAAACATGTATGTAATGATAACATAAGAATTCTATTTTAAATATCTACAATGTTTGAATCACGTAATTATAGTTCTTACAAAAGTTGTTTGCTAAACACATTTTCTTAACGATTTTTTACACTTATAACTTAAATAAATATGTTTAATTACACAATTATCTTTAACTTTTCTATTTTTTTACGTGAATAACCTAATCAACTATAATTTTACTTAGAAGTACAATGCAATTTACCTTTCCAACCCTCGTTGCCACTCACTTTGAATGATGATCATATTAATAATAAAACCAATAAAAGCACTTAAAGGATGTTTTCTTTTTGTATGGTTACCAACTTTGTAGAATAGTTTATTTTCAAGACCCATACAATTAATTAAAAAAATTTAAAGAAAAATTTCGAACATATATTTGACATATACATCATTTATGTATTTGAATTTTCTAAAAAATAAACTAAGATATAATAAGTGTATAAACAAAACACAATTTGTATTGTATTATATACCAAACATTATATGTAATGTATAATATATATTTTTAGTATGTTTGCAAACACACTAAAAAAAGAAGACATGGTCTCTACGATATATATTACATTTTTTAATATATTATCCGTATTTGATTTATACTCGAACTTAATAAAATAAATTTAGCTACGAGCATAGAATAAAATAAAGAAAATCTCCTAAAAAAAAGAAAAAAATTGAAATACCTACTTTAAATGAATATCAAACAAAACTAATAAATGATGAAAAAAAATAGAATTCTAAAATTGTATTACGAAAGAAATAATAAAATATTTCAAACTTTAATTGATGGGAGATAATAATAAATCATGTTGTAACAATTTTGGAAAATTATCGCATTAAGATTTTGTGTCACAAAAGTAGTATTTTTTTTGATAGATCATTAAAACATTTGGTCCATGTCGGATGAGATTGACCACCAACATTTCATTAAAATATTAAAATTTTCCAAACGGTGCATTATTTTCGAGTTTATAGAGAATTTTTAAATCTTTCCGAATCTTAACTAATTATTTTTAATAATATTTGAAAAAAAATTTAAAACTATTTTTCCCTCTAAATTTGATTATCTTTTAAGTGGCCATTTGGAGGAAGGGTTGGGTTATGGAAGGTTAGGGTTATGATAAACCTAAGATTATGATAAGATGTGTTTGGGGAAAGAGTTATGGAGGAAGTGTTATGATAAAATGTGTTTGGGGGAAGGGTTATGAAGGAAGTGTTATGATAATGTTTTGATAAGATGTGTTTGGGAGAAGGGTTATGTGGGTAGGGTTATGATAGATTAAGGAAGAGTTGAAGAAGAGTTAAGGAAAAGTTGAAGAAGAGTTAAGGAAAAGTTGAAGAAGGGTTAAGAAGTGTTGAAGAATGATTGAGGAAAAGTTGAAGAAGGGTTTGAAGAAGAGTTAAGGGGCTAAAACTAGAGTTACATAACCTTCCCCCAAACGAGGGTTGGATTACATAATTCTAACCCCCCATAACCCAACCCTTCTATCTTACACTAAACCTTAACTAGTTGTATATGAATCTTTGATCAATTTTTTTAGAGATAGTTCATAATTTGTTAAAAACACATAAAATAAGAAACTATTTATCCTCCATAAAAAACACAAAGTTCCTTATGCCTATTATTTCCTACTTTGTCACTTTTTCCTTTACAATTTTTCAATAATTATCCTTTACAATTTTTCAATATTTTATCATAATTCACGCCTTTCATAAATTAGGATAAAATATTTACAATAGTTGATCTCGTTTCATAAAAATAAAATTCAACTCGGGAAGTCCAAAATGAACATTTTCTTAAGCTTTTCCGAAACAATTTTGATGTATGAGATTCATAATTTTTTTTGGTATCTACCTGTGTATCAATTATTTTTCAATATTTGATAACAATTCTAAAATTTTGAAAAAAAAGAGAGTTAAGATCGGCGGTAAGATTTGAGAAATGATGGAATATCCACAAACCCAAAACACCGTTTCGGACAATTTCGCAAAAAAAACAATGTTAGATACATAAATACCCTAAATTATATTTAGCTATTTGTTTAGAACTTGGAACTTTTAAGAACATGCAGTGCAAGATGAATTTGATTTTAAACCAATAACTCCCACCCCAGAGGATTCGTCGATCCCACCCTCGTCGTCTACGCGAGCTTCCCTCTCTCAGGCTGCTATTTCAAAAGCTCCAAGCTACATCTCTAGCTCGGTATCTCTCTCTCTCTCTCTCTCTCTCGAAAATGTTTAATGGATCGAAATTATTCGGTGCAATTTCTGTACTTTTGACTTCTAGTTATGCATCTTTCTTCAACTTTTCAACTTCACCCCGGAGAAGATATGAAGTTGCAAATGCATACAAAGTACTCCTTTTTCCTCCACTTCTTACCTAAACAAACTAACCCTTCTTGGGGTGAATGAAATTGGATTTATTAACATGCTCAAAGAAACGTTATGGGGTATTGGGTTTTTCTGTTTTATAACAATTCTAATTGTGGAAGTTCATCTGAATTACTCTGTTTTTTTTTTTTGTTGGGTTTAAGTTCAATTTTCAAACAGGCATTGTATTCTGCAAGCATGTCTAAGCTTACATCTCCAATGCAATTAGATGTCCCGATTCAGCAATTGATGTTGGAACATAGGGCATTCTTATTGATCTTGCCTAATATTTTGTTTTCTTTGGCCACTCTTGTGTATCTTCAGCCAATCTTGACTCTTCTTGTTTTATTTTGAGTCTTGGCTATTATGTTTCTTGTTAGGGCTTGTACTGTGTTGGTTGTTAGTTAAATTCCCAAACGACTGCTTTTGCTAGTTTTTTATTGCAAGTGTGGTTAGTTAGCATTTTACTCCTTAGTTACTTACTGGTGTTTTTCTTTAGTTGATGCCTTCATCTCTATAAACATGAAGGTAAATTGACATTTTGTTGGCTGATATTGAATTTTGAGGTATTCTTTGAACCCTTGTGTGCATCAGTAGTATATTGATCAACTTGCTTTATTTTAGTTTCTCTCTGTATACTAAATTGTGCAAGGTCTAAATTGGAGTGAAGGGTTTAACTGTTGGTGAGAAGTTAGATTGCCCTGCCATGAAGTCACGTCTTGACATGTTTTATATTAGTTCCAATTTTCTTAAAAATATATTAGTTCCAACTTTCTTATCCAAAAAATTATATTAGTTCCAATTTTCTTATCCAAAAAAAAAAAAAAAGAAAAAAGAAAAAATAATTCCAACTTGTGATAGAACTCAATTATCCCTTAAAATATATTTTATTAAATGATCCAAAAATGAAGATACAAGCAGCTTCAATAGGCAGCCACCGGAAAACGATTTGCAACTAACCAAGGACAAGAACTAAAGAACTTCCAAGAGTTGAATACAAATTGTTCTCTAACTGCTTTTATTTTCATTCTCGTGCTTCCCAGATCTAAAATTTGAAGGATGAGGCAATTTAAGGAGGAAGTATACTACAATGTCACTCAAGTAAGCATCCTGACTAGATTTTTAACTTCAGTGATTTTCTTTAATTAATTTACCTTTCCTTTAGTTAGAGATGGGGTTGACCTTTAACTAACTTCTGCAAATTGATTTGAAGTTGCACTTTATCCATGAACAGGCCATTGACTTAATGTCAGCGGTAAAGGAATTAAATAAATTTAGTTCTCAAGAACTTGGTAAACTGTTGAGGGACTCTGAGAATTTTGTAATACACTACACTTCTGAAAACAACATGCAGATGACGGTGAGATATTCTCTTATTTGTCTTAAACTACTAATTAGTTAAACCATTTCTTATCAATGTGCTATATTGTGCATCACATTGGTTTCAGATCGACGTAGAAAAGCTTGCATGCTTCCTTCCTTTGCACCTCATGGCTGTTCTTATATCATCTAACAGAGATGAGGCATTGTACAAATATCTGCTATGTGGTGTGCGGCTCTTGTATTCCCTATGTGATTTAGCACCCCGACATGCTAGACTTGAGCAGGTTGGTTATGGTTTGAAACTGTCACATAATCTGTGGTAGTTATTTGTGGGAGTTTATCGTTCTGTTTTCTCTAAAAAGATGTGCACACTAACTCCAATCTTCTTGGAGATTCAAAATGAATTGGACTGCTTAGCCCTACAATAGGCGTGTGACACATTCACTTATTTATTTGGTTTTTGACGTGCTAATACTAGTGAACAACAGAAAGATGACTAAAGTAGTAGGGTCCATATCGGGTCATATGGCAACTCTTTGACTTTCAATTCAAAAGACAAAGGAGTGAGATCATCTTGAATCTTTTGATTGGAATTTAACCCCTGTGATGTACAAAAATGGGGACATGCCTTCTTAAAACCTTCAAAGATTGTCTGACGGATTGTTCATTGAAATGTTTTGGGTATATTACCTCCGTGTAATAGTTTTATAATGTTATAGGCATAAAGTGATGCACAGACGTCATGGCTTCATATAAATTTTTTAAACTTATTTATTAAATATGAATTATTTACCTCCATGTAATGGTTTCCCTATACAATCTCTTGCAAAAGGTTTAATTTGAAAACTTCAATTATCTTATTATTAACAATACTGTATCTTTTTCCATTCATACAAATTATTTTTATTTTATATTTTCGAATTGTAAACAAGAGGAAGGAGTTGCTTAGAGAAACAAAATGTGAACAACTCAAACGTACTTGATGCCCCCGGGATTAGGGTCATTGTGAACAAGTATGATTCCCATCCTTTAGTGTGTTACTGGTGGTGGATCAAAAGGCACATATATAGGAACCCTGGATAGCTATCTTGTTTGGTTTTCTTTCTTCTCTTAGTTTGCCAGCTACATGATCAAGAATTGCTAGTAACTTCTAGGAGGATTATTGATTGGGTAGGAATCATTTGTGTAACCTTATGTCTTGCTTATATCGTTCATCCTCAATGAAATTAAGAATAGGAAAAGAGGGGAAGTGTTTCTTAGATTTGGAGATGTTGGTACTTTGGATTCTCCAAACATCTTCAACGGAGTTATTTCTTTGAATGTTTTTTCAAATACGTTGGCCTTCATTGGTATTACCAAGTCAATGAAGTTGATGAAGTTTTTAACGTGAATGATGAAATTGTCCAACTACCCACTTTATTACCAGAGACAAGGGCTGTAGTTTTCTAGGGTTTGGAATTTTTAATATACCTCCACCCTTTAATCTTCCTACGGTTTCTAATTAGGTGGCTTTTGAAGTTTCATCTTCCGGCCAACTCTCGTTTCCTCGTTTACTACCAAAGTGTCTTCTCAGCCCTTCATTTATATGAAATTTCTTGAACATGCGTTCCTTAATAAAGTTTCAACTGTCTGCTCATTTTTAAATGCCTCCCTTCTATTTATCATTAATGGAATACATGAACAGCATTGTTTATAACAGCTAGAACTTGGTGGACCGGTTGTATTTAATAATTCTTTTTGTGAACCACTTGCTTATACTAGCGGGCTTTTTAATGCTGATTTGATTCCCCGTTTGGCCTTCAATCCTCCCCTTGCAGTGATGTTGTCATCCACCATCTTGTTGGAAATGTAGCTTCCACATTATTTGATCAATCTTGGGATGTCTAGCCCTCCTTTAGCCACTCGATATCGTCTATTCAGTCCATCTCATTGTAAAGAGGCTACAATCAAAGAAGTGTAGAATGATTTATACATTTTTTGAGACCTCAATCCTTATAGGAACTTAAAGCATGTTGAAGCTTTAGACCTGATGAAGGAAAATTTAATATTATATCATCAAACGCTTTCCCTTACTTGTGGGCTTAAAATATTAAAAAAACTTAACAAGAGGAAATCAATTTTAATTGGGTAGGAAATAACATGGCAGGGACTTGAACATAGGACGTTCCTAGACCACAGTGCTATCTTAAATCGCCAATTGACCCAAAAGCTTAAGCTATTGAGTGAAGACAAATTTAATATTATATCATTTAACAGACCCCACAAATGTTTTAGAGCCATCTTCACTAAAGGTATTTGGAAAGATAAATAAGCAAAAAAGACGATTTTTCCTATGGGAAGTTGTGCATAGAGCTATCAAATAAAGACGTTCTTCAAGGGAGAATGCCCCATTTGGCCATATCCTCTGGATGGTTTTCACGGTGTAAATCAAATGAGACAAATGATGAATCTCAGGGTTGATTTTCTTATCATTGCTTTATTGGGACATGTTAGGATACCTCCTTGCAAGAACACGAAGAACACTAAAGATAGAAATCGATACTATAATTATTGCAATTAAGAAACTACAATATGACATAACCTTTCAAGAGGGCTATTTAATTACTTATATGCCCCTTCTAATACAGATACTAATATTATACTAATAGTCCTACTATTTCCATAACTAGGGATCTTACCGGCCACCCCTTCAATAAAGGTTGCATATTACTTGTGATTTCTTGTGGATTCTTTGGAAGTAGAGGAATCAAAAGAGATTTTATGGACATAGAATAGCCATTCAACGTGTTATTCGATCATGTTATTTATTACTCTATTTCTTGGTGTAAAGTTTCAAATCTTTTTGTGTCATATACTTACACAGTTATGCTTCTCTTATTATCAATTGGGAATGCTTTTTGTAAACATCGTGGATTTTGTCCTTTTTGTAATTTTGTACATCTATGAGTTTTTTACTTATTAAAAAAAAAAATCCATTCTGATTTGAAATCCCTCCAAATCATGAGGTTCCAAGGCGAGCATAAATATGGTTGGAGTGCTACTCAAATATCTTCATAGATAAGGAACAAGATGTTCGGTTTTTTCTTACATTTATCGCCCCCTACTTATTGCTAACTTGGTGGAAATTGAAATCTCTCTTTGGTAAATTGGAGATGTGTTTTTGTAATTCATTGAATAGTATCTCATTATTTCGTAATTTCATTTAATCAATTTAATGTCATTGTTTCTGTTAGAATTTAGGGGCTTATTGTTTGTTAAAAGCCCCAAGGGTGTTTATATAAATTATTATTCCCTAGTTTTCTTTCCTTTTCTGTTAAGGTTCATATTGCCTATTTACACTTCCCCTTTGTATTTTTTCGATTCATAAGAAAATAATAAGAAAAACTCTCTATCGTGGTTCTCCATGTACTAGGGTTTCCATGCATCTTGGTGTGTTCTCTTTTTTTTCCTCCTTTCTAGTTTCCTGTGTAAAAGAAAAAAATCACTTATGTATAGTTGCAAGTTTTTTACCAGGAGTAAACCTTGGGTGTGTTTATCTTTGACTATGAAAGTCAAAATATACAATTATGTTAATATCTCTTTGATCTTTAAATTTGTTCTTCACATCAAACCTTTTGGTTCCTAGATCAGCACATTCTCATTATAAATTTGAGTTATTTGCAGATTTTGCTAGATGATGTGAAAATGTCAGAGCAGCTGCTTGACCTGGTCTTTTATATGCTAATTGTTCTTGGAGGTTTCAAAGAGGTTAATCTAGATTTTTTTCATTTGAAGTTGGCACGTCTTTATACTTTATTTTTACTGATTTGTTCTTCAACAGGAAAATTATCAATCTGATAGCATTTCTGTTGCTCATTCGTCGCTGGTTGCATGTAGTCTCTATCTATTAACAGGATGTATCTCATCACAGTGGCAAGATCTTGTTCATGTATTGATTGCACATCCTAAGGTACAAATATTTTACACTTTTTAGTTTGGGTGTATACAGGATTTAGTTATGTTGTGAAGCAGTCTCTAAATTGTCTCCCCGGCAGGAAATTAATTCTACAATTCATATTTATGGATTCTTTGAAGTGGATTTTATTTTACAATCCTTATAAATCTGTCTACTATCTGACACCTCTTCTTTGGTCAACTTGGGGTTTACTCTCCCCCTTCTTTGGTAGTTTACATTTCATCAATGAAATATTTGTTTCCTCCTAAAAGGAGAGGAAAAAGAAAAAAGGAAATTAGAGGCTGACTATTATTGCCTTGAGCTGATCTTCAAGCTTCTTAACAGGTAGACATTTTTATGGAGGCAGCTTTTGCTTCAGTTTTCCAGAGTGTTAAAGTTTTGGACCTCCGGCTGTCAACTAAGAATTCTGATTCAACTTGCACGGTTCCCGTCGCAGAACTAATCAACTATCTATGTCTTCAGTGTGAAGCTTCTTTACAGTTTCTCCAAACACTTTGCCAACAAAAAGCATTCCGTGAGCGTCTATTGAGGAATAAGGTTCCTTATACTTACAGTAATTTCAATAAATGTGTTGCACGTTACATGCTTCAGTTTAAGAACATGAGTATATGCTAATTGCCATAAATGTTAATAAGTAAATTACTCATATCGCTGCTATTTCATATTTGGACCTTTGGTGGATAAAGATAGTAGCAAGTAGGTTAGCCTTTTGGAAAATAGTCTTCTTTTTTAAAGCTAGAAGCCTTACCTTGATCATATTTGTTTTGAGTGCCCTTCCTGTTTGTTCATTTTCTCTTTTTCAGAGCCCCATGCTAGGTGTGTAAGAGTCCGAAGAGGTCAATGCATGTTTTTCTGTGTGAAGGGTTTGAAGAAGGGTAAAGAATGGGGTCACACTTGATTAGCTGGGAGGTTATTGAAAGGTCAACCCTTTTCCTTTGGGGACTAGAAATTGGGAATCTTAGGATGTGCAACAGAGCTCTATTAGCCAAATGGGTGTCACGTTTCTTCTCTGAGCCCAACTTCTTGTAGTGTAGGATCATTGCTAGTAAACATGGCTCCCATCCTTTCGAGTGGTTGTTAAAGGGGGTCAAAGGTACTCACGGGAACTTGTGGTAGGATATTTTGAAAGAGCTCTCGCCTTTTGTTTACTTAGTTCGTTGTGTGGTGGGGGAAGGGAGGGGCACATACTTTTGGTAAGATCACTGGGTGGGGGAGAAACCTCTTTGCACTTTGTTTTTTTGTCTTTATCGTCTTTCCTAAAAAATCGTGTTGTTGTCGACATTCTTATGTAGTCTGGAGTTTATTTTCCTCTCGAGTTTTGTTGCTTTCTTTCCAATGGGAAAGAGACTGAAGTGACTGGTCTTTTTTGTTTACTCGAGAGTCACCCCTTTAGGCACGTGAGAAGGGAAGTAAAGACTTGGAGCTCCAATCCTTTGGAGGGGTTCTTGTGTAAGTCTTTCTTTGGAACAATGTGAGCGAAAGTTCTGTCATTCACGGAGCAATTTAGTTGAACCTCTTCCATAGAAGTTATTGTATGATTGCTGGTCTTTTCCTTTGCTTTGGAGGAATAAGATCCTTGGAAAGTGAGGTTTTTTACTTAGCAAGTTATATATAGCTATGCTAACATGATGGATTGGTTCGTGAGGACGATGCTCTCACTTGTTGGTCCTTTCTGTTGTATTCTTCATCGGAAGGTGGAGGTAGACTTGGACCATGTTCTCTGATGTTGTGAGTTTGAACGGTATTATGCATGCTCGTCATAGAGACACTAGTGCTATTATCGAGGAGCTCCTTCTCAATCTGCCTTATAGGGCAAACGGCTGCTTTTTATGGCTTGTTGGGGTGTGCAATCTAAAATTTGGTGGGGTGAGCGGAGTATTAGTGTTTAGAGGAGTGAATAGGGACCCTAGTGACATTTGGTCCTTTGTTCTCTTCCATGTTTCCTGCGTGTTTCGATTTGGAAGACTTTTTGTAACTATTCTATAGACATTAGCATAGTTGAAGCCCCTCCTTGTAGGGGGAAATCCCTTATTTTATGAGCTTGTTTTTTTGTATGCTCTTATATTCTTTCATTTTTTTTTCTAATGAAAGTTATTTTATTAAGAAAAAATAGAAAGATCGAAAAGTTTGATGCATGTATACACACACACTAACAGAAAAACGTTTTCTTAGTAATAGAGGGAAAATGAATAAGTTTTTATTGACATGTTATTTGTCTCTCACATGTATACTAATTAAACTTAAAATCTAAGTACATGTCACGGATATGATATATAAATTTTTAGAACAAAGGATAACTGTTGCAACTTTCTCTTTCGTCCTTGTATGAGGATTTCTTTTGTTAGTTTAGGGAGGGGAGATGCTTGTTTATGGGGCCGGTCCTTCTGAAGAACTTTCTTATAGTCACTTCTTTAGGTGTTTGGTTAACCCCTTTCCATCCAGTTGTTAGAACCATACAATTCATGAAAAACAAAAGGAAAAAAGAGAAAGATTTAACATCCTAATTTTATTGCCACAAGTAGGTTTCATCTTCAGTGGTCATTTTGGAATAAGTTTCAGTACGACTAGATGATGATTCCACGATCTTAATTTTAAATAAAAAATGTAACTACTTTAAGACAAAAAGAAGGGAAAAAACAGAAATGGAGACAAACAAGATAAAAGAAAAACAAAACAGAAATGAAAAAAAAGAAGGATAAAATTGAAGGTATGAAAAACATAGATGGGAAAAAAAAAGGAAAAAAGAAACACAAAAGTGGAGGAGAAAAAGAAATGGAAGTTTCTGGCAGGAGGAGATGATGAAATTAGGGTTTAAAATATTGCTTTTATGGTTTCCCTCTTCTGCCCTTCCAATCCGGTACTTCTAAGTTTTAATGGGCTTAAAAAGCCCCAAATGAGCTGCGGAAGGTTTCTCATTTATTTATTTTTTATTTTTAATTTTGTAGCTCACGTGTCTGTGGTGTATCCTTGCGAGTTCCCGTGTTGGAAATAAAAAAAGTAACAATAAAATAATGAACATGCTAGCTGGTGTGTCCAACACGTGTCAGGGGCATGTCAGTGTCCGACACATATCGGACACAACTTGGCCACTTTAGGAGTGTTTGTCCATTATAGATTGTGCGAATTCTGTTTGGAACCCTTCCTTCTTAACATTTGGCTTGAGTCATGCCTATCTTAGGGGCACCTGAGATGTGATTGGGGTGTTCCTCCTCCATCTGTGCTTTCGAGAGAAGGGTCGTTTCTTATGGGTGATTGGAGTGTGTGTTATGATGTGGAATCTTTGGGAAAAAAAACAATAGAGTAATCAGTGGGCTGGAAAGGGATCTTAGTGATGTTTGAGCTCTTCTTAGGTTTCCATTTATCTTTCTGGGCTTCAAATTCAAAGTTTTTTTTTTTTTTTTTTAATACTATTTTGTAGGCACTAGTTTGCTCTTTTAGTCCTCTTTTATTTTGTTAAGTCCTACTAAGAAATCAGTATTTGGCTGCTTTGGAGCCATTGCCTTCTCGTATGGAGCTGAACCAAATGATCGGAGGCGAGGGAAGCGGTCCTCTTTTATTTAGAATGATCTTTCTTTTGTGGACTTGTATTTTTTCATTTTTTTCTCCATGAAAGTGGGCTATTTCATTAAAAGAGAAAAAAGAAAGAAAATTTTTGCCAATATGAAATTCTATTTTATTAATCAATTTTATATATAGCTAAGGAACTTCTATGCTTAAATTAACATTTAATATACTGCTAACGTTTATCCATTACTCTTCATTTTTAATATCTACTTTTTTTAAGAGAAGAAACATTCACTGATTAAATGAAATAAAGGGGGAACACCAAAAGGTGATTACAATAAAGATTCCCAATTGGAAACTAAAAAAGAAAGGCGGGAAGAGAAGAATCAATAGAATGATTATTTTTTTTGTAACGGAAACAAGCCTCTTTATCATTAAAGATAATAAAAGAGACTAAAGCTCAAAGTACAAGAGTATTATACTAAGAGAAAAAGAAACTAAGAGAAAATATAGACTAAAACTAAAACAAAGACTACACTCGGGCAACATAAATATGAAGGCAACCTAAAACGAACCCAAACAGAAAAATAACGATCTAAACGAAGCCACTCAAAGACAATACGGCAGCAGAAATCAATGTAATGATTAATATAATTTCCAAAGGGAACATTTAATATAATGATTAAAAGGAGGCTTAGATTTGCACCAGTACAACGCAATAAAAAGAGAAGAATCAATACAGAAAATCATAACTGGAAGGAAGAGTACTGAAAAGACGTTTATTGCGCTTGCCCCGCAAGGTAAAAGAAAGGCTCCAACAATGGCTAACCAGAGTCTTTTTCGTACAATGGAAAGGATGACCAACCAGTGAGGAAGCAATATTGTCAAGCACATTACAAGAAAAAGCAGTCAACCAACCAAAAGCCTGCAACATGGTATGCCAAATGTGCAAAGCATAAAGGCAATGAATGGACAGATGCACAATACTTTCAGAGTGACTGTGGCTCCATGAAGGAGAGATGGACATATAGGGCATACGTTGTTGAAGCCGATCAGCAGTATTAATAGCATCAAGACTGAATGGAGAGTTACTTTTGAAGATCAGCGTGTGCTCATGGGATGTTAGTTTTATTAATAGCACCAAGACTGACCAAAACATATTATATATATCCCATTTAGCTAGAAGTTTAATACCAGCCAAACTGACTGAAACATATTGTTCTTACCACACCCATTTATCTAGAAGTTACATTTATTTATTTAGTTTTAGAACCGCTTAAATCACTATTGCTAAAATCACTCCAATGAGTGGCTTTAATGGCACCAAAATCAGCAGAATTATTTATGTTAATCTAGAACTTACCACAAAGTTGTGTTATATTATTGTTCAAAAAGAAGTTTTCATTGTCTACTTGATAGATTTATTTTGTATGCTGGAGAGATGTAGATTGAGATGATAGCTCCTTGACTGTTTATGCCTTATAGTTCAAATCAGATGCAGTCATTTAGAAGTTTGATGAAGAAAAAAAATATCATAACAAGAAATTAGCTGCTCCACTATCATGCCGATTAACTGCCACATTTCTGTAGCTTAATATGTTTCGGTGCTAGTCTAGGGCATTTTAGTGGTTAAGCCTACAAGCTTAGTCATTGAAGTTCAAAATATTTTACAGGCGCAAGTTGGCTTAATTGCAAATATTATACTAATTGTTTGCTACTGTCAAGCAGCATAGTTGGTTTAGTTACTTACATCCTGCTTACCGCATGCTTTCTTTTTTATTTCAGGAACTTTGCTGTAAAGGTGGTGTATTGTTTCTTGCTAGAGCCATCTTGAAGTTGAATGTTGCGCATCCTCATCTCCAGTCCTCTAGAGTTGGTGCTACCTTATCTAGACTGAAAGCAAAAGTTCTTTCTATTGTAAGTTCTGTTCACGAAATAAAGCATCTAGATTTTGACATCTCAAAATCACAATTACTTTAGTATCTATTAGAGCTTCCTTTTTATTCTTGATGATAATGATGGGTTTTTGGATAAGTATGGATTAATCCTGTTTAGTTTTCTTTTGTAGCTTCTGAGTCTATGTGAAGCAGAAAGCATTTCTTATCTGGATGAAGTTGCCAGCACTCCGAGAAGCTTGGATTTTGCGAAGTCTGTTGCATTACAGGTTGATCCCTTTTGAATGCTTTGAGGTGGTGTTTATTTACTGAGGGAGAGTTGACTCTCTCTCTGACTTCATACTTCAGTTGTGACCAATCCACTCTGTAAACCAGCCTAAACTGTAGTAAAAGAGTCAGAATGATGTTTCTGTTAACTTTTTTTGGTGAAGAAGTCCTGCTTGTTGTCAGTTTGTACAAAAATTCATTCTACATCTGATTTTGTGAATTTCATTTTTCTAAAGGATGCATTATCCTGTAGATGACTGTTGTCCTTATAAATTTTACATGATTTATGCCTTCAAGACATCTCCCTCAATGGTACAGTTATCTTACAATTCTATTCTCATCTTGCAGATTCTTGAGCTATTGAAGAATGCACTTAGCAGGGATTCCAAAAGTATATTTTCTTGTTCAGAAAAGAGGTATCCAACAGGCTTTTTGCAACTCAATGCTATGCGCCTGGCTGATATCTTCTCAGATGATTCCAATTTTCGATCTTACATCACAGTTAACTTTGTAAGCCCTTGGTCATAAACTGGATATTCCATCTTCAGTTCTATAACCCTGTTGAATGATCATTAAAGCTTCCTGGTTTCAAATTGATACTTGAACTAACTAAATGATCTGCAAAAATCATATAAAATTGAAAGTTATTGCTTTTTTCTGTTATTTGTAAACGTTTTAGAACTTTTCTATGAACAACTGAGTGTGCTTAGGTGCAGATCATATGTATGCCTGGAAGCATGTCTTTTGAACAGTTGGTAACTGTGGGTTTGGCATTTTGCTCCAGACTAAGGTTTTGACAGCAGTGTTTTCACTCTCCCATGGAGATTTTCTATCCAGCTGGTGTTCTTCTGATCTCCCTGTTAAGGAAGAGGATGCAACTCTAGAGTATGATTCTTTTGCAGCAGCTGGTTGGGTTTTGGACAATTTTTTTTCGTCGGGCATTTTACATCCAAAAAATTTGGACTTTACCTTGATTCCAAGTGTTATGGCTCCAGCTTCATATGCACATCAGAGAACATCGTTATTTGTCAAAGTAATTGCAAATCTCCACTGTTTTGTTCCAAGCATATGTGAAGGTTAATCCTTTATCATTTCTTCATTGCTGATGATGTATTCTCCGAAATGACTGTTTATTACTCTTATATTCTTATTTTATCCACAGAACAGGAAAGAAATCTCTTCCTTCATGGATTTGTTGATTGTTTAAAAATGGATATTGTCAAAGCATTACCTGGATCTGATGGTTCAAAAGCTACCAATGTTTGCAGGAATCTGCGTAAGTAATACTCTAGTGATTTTTGTTCTATTTATTGTCTACTCTAAGGCAACCCAAACAATGGCCACATTCATGCGTACAAGTGTCTTATATGTGTACAGGTTCACTGTTGAGCCAGGCAGAATCTTTAATTCCTAATTTTTTAAATGAAGAGGATGTACAGCTCTTAAGGTGATTTAATCTCGTCTGCACTCTTTTCATACATGGCATGTTGGACAAACTTCTGGTAAATTAGATTACTTCTTGAGAGATTTTGGGAATGTTTGCCTAATTACTTCTGAATGTTACATGAACAAGTTAATGCCTCGGTATACATATAGAAGTTAATACTTTGGCATACAATAGCAAGCATTTGTTGAGATCCAAACTTTAGATAATAAACTGAAATTGTATTGCGATATAAAGAAGAAATTGGTAGTAGCCTTTCGCCACAAGCTTTCATGATATTGATTCCCCAAAATAACGCCCAACTCCCAAACCCAGAACTTCCTTTTTCTAACCGTCCACATTGACAAACTTCCTACATAATTACAATTGTTCATTGGACTTTAGTTATGAACTTCTTGTTGGGAATGTATATGAGATATAAATGAAAGTAGAATAAACTCAATTATATCTCAAACTGGCACCTCACAGGTTAGAGGCAAAAGACACACAACCCTCTGCCTTCTTTTCTTTCTTCCAATTTTTTGCTTTATAAGAAGATTTCCGCTGCCACAAATTTCCTTCTTTTGATAAACCCCCACATTAACTAATAACAAATACTTATTTATGGGTTAATATTCAATAGGTTGCAAGTTGGTTACAAAGATTGGGTCTAAACTGGAAACTTGAACCCTACTTTCTGCTTGGACATCCCTTCGGCATACCGGTCTTACAGGCCTGTGACTACAGTCTTCTTACCGCTACGTGGGGAACCGATTAGGTTCAAGGGTTCTGTAAAGTTTCTTTGTTGGCAAGAGGGGCTCAATCAGTCGCTGTCTGATATAATCTACGGAGGAGGGAGGAACCATAACCCCAAAGGTGATTACACACCGCGAAAGCTAAGATCCCAAGGATTTGCTCTACCTCCTCTCTCGAGAAGGGGACTGAAAGCGGTCCACAACCGGGTGAGGCATAGGGTGGTCATATGATAGTTATACCAAAAAAAGGATTGGTTCAAGGTCTCTCCTCTTAATTGTGAAAAAAGACAGTTACTATTGGGGCAAAAAAACAAACGAAGACGGGTCATTTTCTGGGAAATGATATGATATTGTTGATGGAAATTTGGAGAAATTGAAAAAGCTTGTGAAGAGATTATGTTACAAGATTGTTTTGAAAATGGTATGGACATGCAATCTTTTGCATTAAGGATGAATACAAGGAGTCTTCCAATAATTATGACGGAAATAGGAGGATATAAAAGGAGTATTGGGTAAGAAGGATAAAGATATTTGGCGGAAATGGAATGGGATTGCACTATTATTATTTGTAGATATAATTGACACGATGAACTATGCCCATTTTGACAGACTCTATTTCTACTTTTTTTTTTCCTTTCATGTTTTGGTTTTTGTTTGCTAGGAAAAGAAAAAAGACGATTTTCATTAATGTAATGAAATTACAAAATGCTAATTGGACCACCAAACACCCTTCCAATTAGCGTTAATGTCACTGTCGGAATAATTACAAAAATACTTATCTAGCTTGCACCACGTGGCTACTGTGTACAAAAGTAGATCATGTATGTAATATAAGTTGTTTTCCTTTTCAACGAAGTTTCTGTTATTTCTTTCATACCAATTTATTCAGAGGAAGCTCTTTTGAGTATATTCTGCCATAGGATCTTGGTTGCCTTTAGAAGGGGTGCGCCATAGGAGTGGTGGACAGATTGGTCACTATAGATCTGTGTAGAGGCCTAGAGGGTGGACCAACCAAATATTTTTACTGAGATGTTTGAAAAAGTGGAGGGCAGTTGGCAACTAATCAAAAGATTTGATCATGTGTTTCAATTGTCCTTTCATAAATATGGAGCAAAACATTTGGAGAAAGGGCCATGGATGATGGATTCCTTTTTGGAACTTGATCTTATAGTATGGGACTTTTCATTTTTTCCCATAAAAACCTCCTAAATAAAAGATATTGACATTTTCCTGGGAGCTTTGCCTTATCATCAATCGCTCCATCAAGGCCATTAATCCCCACTCATTGCAGCCATAAAGCATCCCCTTCGGATCGTCGAATTTTGATACAGGACATCATCCATTTGATGAAAGACTATATATCTCTTTCTCTCTTGTTATGATGATTTTAATGCTCAATCTGAAGTTAGCCTAAGCAGTATGGAAGCACTTGTGGAGTCTATGGATAATCACTTTGATGACATTGTATCTGAAGACTCCCTAAAACTTTTGATTTTTGATTTTGAAAAGGAGACAACCTGTTTATTTAATACAATAATAATGAGACAAAAGCTCATAGTATAAGAGAATTATACAATGAGCATGTAACCATAGATCAGGAGGTGCTAGGTTGACACCTCATAGCACCCTCATCATATCCAAACAAGCTAAAAACCAAAACTAAAGAGTAATGTCCTCTGTTGACTTCTTAAGGATCACTGATGAGTTTTCTTTTGAGAGTTTCCTGGTGCTTTGGGGTGGTTGATTACTTTTTCGGCCTTCTGTACAGACTCTGGAGGGATGATTTCTTTGGTTCCTCTGCCATTTGTGCGACCTCCTGAGTGATGGCATCTTTGGAGTTCTCTTTGTTATTGGCAATGTCTCGCAGAAACGGAGTGTTTAATAAAATGAGAAAATTTAGTAGTTAAATGACTCAAATCACGAGTTTCACGCGATATTGGTTGAAATGAAATTTGGAGGAGGGTGTATGTAAATTGATACACTTCGAAAGTTTAGGGTTTAAATCAATATTATTATTACTTAAAAATTTTAATTGATACCACCCACTAGTTTAGTGGTATAAATTGATATTTGTCCAATTATTGTTGATGGAAGTTTTTGTATTTTCTTGCTTCTCACCTTGCATTTTTGCTTGAATGTCAATGTGATGTGCTGATTTCTCTTGCAGAGTGTTCTATGACCAATTACAGAAGGCTATTACTTTTTCTGAATCGGAAGGAAATAGAGTTCAGGTAAAGCTGTTTAATTATTACTTTTTCTGATTCATATTGCTCGTTCAATTGTGTGGAAGTTAATAATTAATCTTTTTTCGGCTCTTTTTTTTATCTATTAGTTCTATATTTTCCTCTATTTAACTGTTTTTGATCTATTTGACTTGTGGTTGTGGTACAAATACCGAAGATAATACATTAGAAGAGTCAATGTCATGGGATAAGTCCCTAAACATCATATTAGAAAAATTAATTAGGTGAATCAAAATGCAAGGAATTAGTTAATATCAGAAAATTCAATCAGGTAAATATGATAAATTAGTTTTGTATTCCTAATGAGATAAGAGGATCTGGATTAGTGGTTGCATCTTTACACATGCTTGTAGACTTTCTCCATTCTCTTGATTTCTCCTCATTTTCCCTTCATTTTATACGGTCTACTCTTTTTTTCCTTCTCTCCTCATTCCTTTTCAATATTTTTCATTTGTTCATTTTATGCTAAAAAGAGCTCTGTTTTCATTAGATTCAAGTCAAAGATCTCAAAAGAAGCTGATGGAACTCTAACTTTCTTACTGTATTTCTCTTTATTGATCAATGATTGATTTACAATATAGAATTGATTGAATCTCAATTCTTCTCTCAACTCTCCAATGTACTCCTCTCTCTCAAGAAGTTACAATGGCCTAACCACTCTAACAAACTTTTCATAAAACTTTCCCGCCTACAGGACCACTATTTATACTACCCCTGTTGCCAACTTTAGTCTATTTCCCACGTGCAAAATAATGTGGTACATACATTTATTATTTCTTTCTTCTACTATAGACATGCCTAATAGGAGGTCTAACATTACTCCTCCCTTCCAAATTCACTTGTCTTCAAGGTGAAGAGCTGGATATAGACGTCGCACTTCCTCATAATACTCCCACGTAGCTTCATGCGATGGTAGGCCTTCCCAGCAAATTAGAACCTCCCACTGAGCCGCCTTATTCTTCTGGTATCTGATAACTTTTTCAGGAACTGACTTTCACTCATAATTCTCAGTCACTAACTGTATAGTGTGCTGTACCTCCTCATGCTGTCCAATTAGTTTCTTCAACTGTGATACATGAAACACAGGATGAATCGTCGTTTCAGCGGGTAATTCAAGTTTGTAAGTTACAGGTTCCACTCTCTCCACAATTTTATAAGGATCGAAAAATTTAGGAGAAAGTTTCTCGTTCCGTTTTTTCCGTAATGACCATTCTACATCTCGCCGTTTACGATCAGCATAGTTCTTCATCTGTTCCTGTGCGAGACGTAAGTGGTCACGTAACCCACACAAAACCTCATCCCTTTCCTTTAACATCTCCTCCACTGTCGAATTTTGGACCGTATACTGCCATAGGACAAAAGAGCCGGGGGTTTCCTTCCATAGACAACCTAAAAGGGTGACATCCCAAGAGCTCTATTGAATGTGGTATTATACCAGTATTCTGTCCAAGGCAGCCATCTAACCCATTCTTTTGGTCTTTCAGCACAAAAACACCTTAAGTAAGTTTCGACACCCCTGTTCATAACCTCTATTTGGCCATCAGATTGGGGGTGATAAGCAGTACTTTTGTTCAACTTGGTGCCGGATAATCGAAAAAGTTCATTCCAAAAATGACTAAGAAAGACTTTATCCCTATCTGACACTATTGAAAAAGGAAAACCGTGCTTACCACTTCCTTCACAAACAAATCTACTACTAGCTTAGCTGTAAAAGGATGTTTAAGAGGAAGAAAATGACCATACTTACTCAGGCGATCCACCACTACTAATATAACTTCAAATCCATTGGCTTTTGGTAATCCTTCCACAAAATCCATAGAGATATCGCTCCATATAGCTTGTGGGATTTCCAACGGTACCAGCAACCCAGCAGGTGATAGAGCCAACAATTTATTTCTTTGGCATATGAGGCATTCTTCACAGTGTTTTCTAATCCCTGCTTTCATTCCTTCCCAATATAGGTCACTGGAAATTCTTTTATAGGTTCGTAAAAACCCTGAATGTCCTCCCACCACAGAGTTATGATAGGTATTCAAAATTGCTGGAATTAAAGAGGAATTTCTAGTAATAACGAACCTGCCTTTGTACTGTAGGAACCCATTCTGCAGTGTATTTATTTTCAGACTGGTCGTCCTGCTCACTTACTTTCTCTATTATCTTCTGTAGCTTCGGGTCTTGAGGTACTTCCCTCCTAATTACTTCCAAGTCCTTTGTCACGGGTATTGATAAGGCCCATAACCGTATTTCAGCTGGCTTTCTTGATAGAGCATCAGCTGCGCTGTTCTCTACACCCGGCTTATAAACTACCTCGAATGAATAACCCAAGAGTTTCGCTATCCATATCTGGTATTGAGGCTGAATAACTCTCTGTTCCAATAGAAATTTCAGGGATTTTTGATCAGTTTTTACCTTAAATTTCCCTACCAATAAGTAAGGTCTACAACGTTGGCAGCCAACACCACAACCATTAATTCTCTTTCATAATCAGGGCGGGCCCTATCTCTCAATGCTAATCTGTGACTGTAGTAAGCAGTTGGTCTGCTTGCTTGAATTAGCATTGCCCCAACTCCATATCCCGAAGCATCAGTTTCAATTTCAAACGGCTGGGTAAAATTTGGTAGTGCTAACACTGGCAAAGACATCATTGCCTTTTTTAATTGATCAAATGCTACCATTGCTTCATCACTCCACTTGTACCCTCCTTTCTTTAATAACTGAGTTAAGGGTGCGGCAATGGTTCCATAGTTCTGCACAAAACGTCTATAATACCCAGTCAATCCCAAGAATCCTCTAACTTCTTTGATATTAGTGGGAACTGGCCATTCAACTATTGATTTAATCTTCTCAGGGTCAACTTCAACACCCTCCCCTGATATAACATGGCCCAAATACTCTATTTTATGCTGGGCAAAGCTACATTTCTTCCGATTTGCATACAACTTATGCTTCCTCAATATCGATAATACCTTTCCCAAGTGCACCAAATGATCATTCTCATTCTTACTGTAAACTAGTATGTCATCAAAAAATACCAACACCAATTTTCGTAAAAATGGTTTAAAAATTGCATTCATCAACGCTTGGAAGGTAGCCGGAGCATTAGTTAGCCCAAACAGCATCACTAAGAACTCGTAGTGGCCCTCATGAGTTCAAAAGGTTGTCTTTTCAATATCCTCGTCAGCCATTCTTATTTGGTGGTACCTTGACTTTAAATCGATTTTAGAGAACAATGATGCTCCACACAGCTCGTCAAACAGTTCTTCAACTATTGGAATCGGAAACTTGTCTGGAATAGTGGCATTGTTCACAGCCCGATAATCCACACAGAATCGCCAACTGCCATCCTTTTTCTTAACCAGCAAAACAGGGCTAGAAAAAGGACTAGTACTGGGCCTTATAACTTCTGACTCAAGCATTTCTTTCACCAAATTCTCCATCTCTTCCTTTTG
The DNA here is from genome assembly GCF_025177605.1 of Cucumis melo. NCBI lineage: Eukaryota > Viridiplantae > Streptophyta > Magnoliopsida > Cucurbitales > Cucurbitaceae > Cucumis > Cucumis melo. The sequence continues at coordinate 2,637,811 of NC_066868.1, read as the reverse complement.
ATGAAATCCATAGCGGTAAGGACGAACATTTATAGGATTAGTACCCTCTTTCAAGTGTATCTGATGTTCTATTTCTCTTCTTGGAGGTAATTGTTTTGGCCACTCAAACACATCGACATACTGTTTCATAACCATGCTAATCGAACTGTCTTCCTCTGCTTTTGATGTCGCTACACTGTCAACATTATTGTTTAATATCCCAGCCTCTATTGCTTGACACTCAATGAGGAATCCTTCATCTTTATCTTCCCAGCCTTTAATCATATTCTTGAGACTGACCTTGCTTTAGTTAAGCTAGGATCTCCCTTGATATTTATAGACTTTCCCTCGAAAGAAAAAGTCAATGATAAATTCTTTTAATCTACTGTGGTTACTCCCAGAGAATACAGCGAGCCACTGCATACCCAATATAACATCTACACCGCCGAGCTCTAAAGGTAGAAAATCTTCCTTCACTGACCAATTCTTCAGCTGTACTTCTAGTTTTTCACAAATGCCTTTGCCTTGTACAGCAGCTCCCGAACCCAAAATTACACCATAATGTGATGTCTCTTTAATTGGTATATGCAACGTTTCAACCAATTTTTCTGAGACAAAGTTATTGGTTGCTCCACAATCAATTACAATGACTACATTCTCATTTTGGAGTTTACCCCTTACCTTTATAGTTCCAGGGTGATTCAATCCTACCACTGAGTTTTGAGAGTTCAACATAAGTGGTAATGTCTCTTTTTTCCACTTCTTCTCCTTCAATTATTTCGAACTCTTCCTTGTCATTCACCACTAGAAACATTCTCAATTCACGATGCTCCTTCATCTTGCATTTATGATTTGTAGAGTACTTCTCATTGCATCGGAAACACAAGCCTTTTTCCTTTCGAGCTTGAAACTCTGCATCTGGTAAACGCTTATATGTTCCTTCTTTTCGATTTTCATTTGGACTGGAGCTCCTCGAAGTAACAGTTTTAATAGGAATTATGGTATTCCCTTTAGTATCATTCAACATATATTTAGAACCGGTCTTAGTATTCCCAGTGGCTGGAACAGACATTTTCCCGCCAGAATAACCATTTAAATTGGCCTCGTTTCTGAGAATTTCTCTGTTTTCTACTAACTGCACCACCTCCATCATTTCGGCCAGTCCTTTTGGTCTACAGAAGGCCACTTCCGCCCTAATCCATGGCAATAAGCCATTCATAAAGGTATCTTCGATCACTCTCTCCTGTAAATCAAATAGTGGAGCTACCAATTTATCGAACAAGTTCCTGTATTCTTCTACTGTGGACTCTTGCCTAATTCTTAAAAACTGTCCACAAATTGTTCCATCCTTGCTTGATCTAAATCGCACTAACATTCTTTCTTTCAAATTTGTCCGGCTAGTGAATTTATCTTTTTCTTCTTGAGATCTATACCAGTTCAACGTAGGACCATCGAAACTAACGGCAGACACTAGCATTTTTTCAGACTCGGACAATTTATGGATTTGGAAATACCTTTCGGCTCGAAACAACCACGAATCCGGGTCTTCTCCAGTGAACACCGGCATCTCTACCTTCTTGAACTTATTCCGATCACCATAGCTTTCATTGCTTTCGTTTCTTTTATCGTTTTGGTCATTTCCGAAATTTCGGTCCGATTCCATAGCTTTGCTTGACGAGGCTTCATTTTCTTTTCCTCTACTCTTCTTGGATTCACGTACGACAGACTCTGTTAACTGATCACTCACCGCGGATCGCTCTTTCGCACTCGTTTCCATGATCGTCAGCAGTAGTTGCTGTTGTTTCTCGAATTGTAGACGCATCAACTCGAGATTCTTCGCGATTTCGCTCAAGCTTAACTCGATCACCGGCATTTTATTGATTTCCTTCTTCATTCCGGCAATCTCTTGATCGATCAGTTCCAGGTGTTCTTCAATGCGAGTTTGCACCATTTCGCCCGCACGGATTTGGATCTTGGCCCTGATACCAAAATGATGGAACTCTAACTTTACTGTATTTCTCTTTATCAATGATTGATTTACAATATAGAATTGATTGAATCTCAATTCTTCTATCAACTCTCCAATGTACTCCTCTCTCTCAAGAAGTTACAATGGCCTAACCACTCTAACAAACTTTTCATAAAACTTTCCCGCCTACGGGACCACTATTTATACTACCCCTGTTGCCGACTTTAGTCTATTTCCCACGTTCAAAATAATGTGGTACATACATTTATTATTTCTTTCTTCTACTATAGACATGCCTAATAGGAGGTCTAACATTACTCCCCCTTCCAAATTCACCTCGTCCTCAAGGTGAAGAGTTGGATATAGACGTCGCACTTTCTCATAAGACTCCCACGTAGCTTCATGCGATGGTAGGTGGAGAGAAGGGGGAAGAGAGTTCTATTATTCCGAAGCGCTCTTTGGTGGCTTTTGGGATCAGGTGTGGAGTTGCAAGCTCCAAAGAGTTACGAAGTCTCTGAGTTGTACTCCCAGGATCCACAATATAAGAAGCCAGTAAGGTATAAAAATTGAATTTTTTAGTCGATTGATCCCTCCACTCCCGACATCCCAACAATTCCAAATACCAACGAAACTTACTACCATTTCCAGTACCCATTTCTCCTTGGCCATTCAAGAAGCCTTCTCCTTACAAACTCCTTGGATCAATTAAGTAGTAGAGTTCACAATTCAGCACTTTCCAACTTCCTATTCTAATTATTGGCCCTAACACTCCCTTAAAAGAATACAAAAATGTGCCTCAATATAATGAGAGCTTAAGGGGGTAAAACAGAATAAGTGATATAACAAACAGATGCACTTGATACTTTCAAGACAGTGGGTAAACTGTCTTGGCATTGTCTTGGCCCCTTCAGCATGGGTTCGAATTCTTTTTGGTCAAGTGAAGTTCATAGGTAGAGGAAGAAATCTGATAGACCTCCAATGTTATTTACATATAGTAGGAGAAAGAAGAAGGAGAAGTCAATAGTTTTGTATAGTTAATTCCAGTTAATGTATCTTTACTGTTTATGTAATTTAATGTTATCTTTACCGTTGTTGAGTCTTACAGTTATTTAGGAAGGACGGGGTAGTTTTTAGGGGTTGAGAGGAATCTGTGAGAGGGGGTGATAAGTTATTTTGGTGTGTAGGCTGTGCATCCTTGAGAGGAGGAGTACAGAGTGGATTGTTCTAGCTTTCTTACTGTATTTTGTGTGTGTAATTTCCAGATTGATGAACTGTCAATCTTACTTTTAATCTGTAACTTCTTTTACCAAATTGAATAAAGAACAACTATACCAGTGTTCTATCAAAATCCTGTTGATCAAGACTGTTTTTTTCTTTTGACAATTTTTCAATAGCTAATTTGGTTTCAAGTCACTCTTTCATACAACAAAAAATGACACTTTTCAACTCATAAAGAAATATAAACATAGCTGGTCAATAGCTAATTTGGTTTCTAGCCGCTCTTTCATACAACAAAAAAGTGACACTGTTCAACTCATGAAGAAATATAAACACAGTATCAGAGTGTTATAAAGTTTTAACCTTTATTTATTTAACTTTAAAATATGGACCTAAACATGTACAAGAAAAAATAATTAATGTTGAGTATCAAGCATAAGCGCACAAGCACCATCAACTTCTTGTGAAGGTGTTAAATCATTTAGAAAAAAATGTTAGGTGTCATCTCGAATATGTTGACATAAGATATTGTGCTATTAATGTTGAAATACTATTTTGGTTTGTGTAGTTTGAGGTTTGTTAAATTTTAGTCCATCTACTTTCAAAGGTTCACTTTAGTCCTTGTATTTCTAGAAAAATTGAAATTCATTCCCTGGAGTTAATTTTTATCAGAATGAACTAAATAATTACAATAATTTTCATTATGCTAATATCTTTTTAAAATTTATAGTGAAAATGTTTATAGATAACAAATTTTCTTTTTAATATTGAAAAATCGAGAACAAACAAGCTGGAGGGACTAAATTTAAGATTTATTTGAAATATAGGCACTGAAATCCACAGATATGTGCATGGATTAAAAATGGATTAAAAATGAATGAAATTCAAAGGAGGGGACCAAAATGATATTTTAACCCATTATTAATATGGAAACATAAAACAATAGAAATAAATTCTTAGTATGAGAATCATTGATCGAATGTGTGTTATAAGAAATGTGTTCTCATATATGTTTCCTGAGATTAACGTGTCACTATATATATATATATATGTTAGAATTAGTGGGCTTGATCCATAGGGATATTATGGGAGATTTGCCCTAAATATTGTTTCCTTTTTTATCTCTTTGTACTATTGTATTTGTTTTCGCCTCTTGTATCTATAGCATTCATAAGAAAATAATAACAAAAGTATCATGGTTTTTCTCCTGGTACCTGGTTTTCTGCGTAAGTCGGTGTTTCGTTCTTTTATTACTTTCAATAATATATATCCTAAAATGTGTACTATGAGAAATGTCTGCTAACCATATATGTTAGGTGTCATGGGTAGGAGAGGAGAGACAAGGAGTGAGCTAGGGAGAGGGTAGCTTAAAACCTCCCTTTTTGAGTGGGGGAGCACATCTAAGATTCCAAAGCAAAATGTGGCTGTTCGACTCATACTTTGAAAGAATGAAAAGAAAAAATTGGTAGCAATTTCAAAAATTCATGTTAGTAGAAGGAAAAATGTAAAATAAAAAATTAATCTCAGTTATTAAGCTTGACACAAAATCTCAGATGATTTCGAGGATTCATATGCAATGATGGTTTGTTAATTTTGGGAGTGATTTTATATATAAAACTTTTTCTTACATGAGATATTTGGTCTTTTTTTTTTCTTTATATTCCAAAAGGTGCACTGATCTTAATCATGAGACATTTGCTGATTTCTCCAGATACTTTTGAAATGGTATTGTTCAGATTAGAAGATATGTTCTGATTTTAGCTGTTATATTTCCAAATCTATATTTGATGATTTTCCATCCATAATTTCAAATAATAGGGAACATTTGTATTACTTGATAAATTATAAAAATTTGATCAATGGTAGGATGCCCAAAGTGTAGAAGGCGGCGTGTCACCTTTAGTGAAAGAACTTTCACATCTTGATAATGGAAATGGTAATTTGAAGGAAGAAGGAATGTCCGAGACTTCTGCTTTTCAAGAAATGGAAAATTGTGTTGAGACCGAACGAGGTGGTCAAGGTGATACTGTATTGAAGGAGCCTAAAAGCAAGGATGAAGATGAATCTGAAAGAAATGCATCCGGGATTCCAAAAGGGGATGAGGGAGATATACAGAATGTTGAAACTAGTGGATCTGACACAAACTCTACTAGAGGAAGGAATGACATTAAGCAAACAGACATTGTCGATTCTTCCAAGTCCAATGAGAATGCCAAAGAAACTGAACAAGCTGGAAGCCTAGAGGAAGAGAAGATTGAAAATGTTCACAGTGAAGAGAAGATTAGAAGAAAACGAAAACGTACTGTAATGAACGAGAAGCAGATCTCAGTTATTGAGAGAGCTCTCTTGGATGAACCCGAAATGCAGAGAAATCCAGCTTCAATCCAATTTTGGGCCGATGAATTAATTCGTTATGTATGTCAAACTAACCAAAAAGTCTAAACTTGACAATTTTTTATTCTCTTATTGCCATTAACGATTTCCTAGTTTAAGTGATTTACATGTATTTTCCAGGGTTCTGAGGTGGCATCATCTCAACTTAAAAATTGGTGAGCAGCCTCTCTTGTGCATTTCAGGATCTTGGCTGGCCTATGTTTTTAAATGTTTGTGCTTATGGAATGAACAGGCTGAACAATAGGAAAGCGAGGCTAGCACGCACAGCTAGGGATAGCCGTGCAACCTTAGAAGCTGACAATGCAATTCCAGATAAGCAAGGGGGCATTGCTGCTGGATCCTGTGACTCACCTGATAGCCCATGTGAAGATAAACATGTACCTAATACAGGAAGGGATCGAAGAACTGCATCAAGAACTAACACAGCTAATAATCCTAAGAATTCAACAACAGAGTTCAATGACAGTGGCCCAACGGAATTTGTTCACTTCAAGCCAGGGCAGTATGTCATTCTTGTAGACGTGCTCGGAGAGGAGATTGCAAAAGGAAAAGTGCATCAGGTACATGGTAAATGGTATGGGAGAAACCTAGAGGAACTTGAAACATTGGTTATTGATATTGATGAATTGAAGGCCGATAAAAACACGGTGCTTCCATACCCATACGAGGCCACAGGCACCTCATTTCATGAGGCAGAAACTAAAATTGGTGTCATGAGAGTTTTGTGGGATTTTAACAAAATCTTCATGTTGCAGTCACAATGAAGGGGCAGCGATGCAATTATTTTTGTTTTACTAGATAACTTAAATTCAATTGATGTTGGTTTTAGTTTAGGATTTTGAGTTGTGAATAATATTTGTAGTTCTGTGTAATAAATATTAATCTCTCCTTTGGCACATCCTTCAAACATTGGCCATTCTTAACAAGCCTCCACAATATTGTTTTTGTTAGTGCTTGCTTCACTGTTATGATCAATTGTGCATACCAACAAAATGTTTGATATCTAAATTTTATTCTTCTTTTGTACGAACTCAAACAAAAGAACTTTCTCCTCTAAGTATAGACATACATGAATACTTCAGATATATCAATTCAAGTAACATATGAACTCAAGATATAATATCTCAACATCCTAGAGAAACCCCTAATTTATAATGAAAAATGGTTTAACCCCCTTTGGTTTATTTTGTTATTTTGAAAACAACCTTTTAAAACTATTTAAAGATTTTTTTTAAAAAAATAATATCATTAAAATAAATAAAGAAAAAATTAGTGGAGAAGAAAAAGATTTAACAAAGATAAGTATCAAAATCGTGGATCTAGTTCACGAGTTCCAAAAAAAATAGATCAGGTCCACGAAGAATCTCCACGATTTTCGTATAGGATTTATAAATTTCGTTACCTAATAAATTCTAAATGTATCGATTATTGACTTAGTAGCTTTTTGCCATCAACATGGTAAGTATCCATCTTCATCTTGGATTCAATTTCTCATTAGCCGTCTATTTTTTTTCCCTCTCTTTTTGCAACTTATGTAGTTTTCACTATCATACGTATGTATATAATGTTTGATTAATAATTCTTTTTTTCTTTTGTAAAAGATACTATGGGTCAGTTGGGTATACTTGGACATCTCCACTAGGTGGATACCTTCTTAGCACCCTCATCACTCCCACTTCATTAATATATAGCAAAGAGTACAGGAAGCAAGGAGAAAATGGCTAGAGAAAAGCCCAAATCAAACAAAAGCATTAATGTTTAAAGCAACAGTACTAGCATTGTAATCTAAAAAGAGTTATGCTCAGCTACTCCAAAAGCCAATAAGAGCCCCAGTGTCATCCCACAACATGTTTGCTTCTTTTTCAGCGCTGTTGAAAATGCGACTATTTCTTTCTAGCCAAATCTTCCATAGGACCACAACAGTCATGATGAAAGTAATAGAGCGGTTCTTTATATTAATGTCACACATATCCTTGTAGAGAGAGCTGACAGTGATCGAACTTTGGTTCTAATTCAAAAGAGACTTAGTCTTATTCCATATACACTGTGCATATGGGTAGGTGATAAAGAGGTGGTTTATATCCTTACCGTTTGATTTACACATGGAACACCAGTAAGGACTTAGATGCCAGTTGGGAAGTCTTTTTTGAATTTTCTTCGTCGTATTAATGCACTCATGAATAAGAGACCAAATAAAGAACTTGCACTTATTTGGTATATCAGACTCCCAAAGATTATAAAAAATACTAGGAGTACTGTCATTGTTTGTTGAAAAATTCAAAGCGCTTTTAATAGAGGCTATATCGAAACCACCATTTGTGTTCAACTTTCAGAGAGGAGTAGAAGCACCTCTATTCTAATTAGGTGCTGTAAGCTGGGCTAATCTCATTCTAGATTTTTAATTCACGATCGTGAAGGGGGCGATGTATCTAAATGTCCCAGTCCATTGAATTTGTACTCCGCATGTCTTTGAATGAACCACCTTTCATATTTGAGAGTGCATATAGTCTAGGAGCAGAAAGCGCAAGGGGAGCTTTGGTGTTCTAATGATCATGCCGAAAAGAAATCGACCCCCCATGATTTACATTCCAGCCATAATGATTAGAGAACCAGTCTACAGATTTGATGATAGAGCTCCAGGGACCTTTGTTGATGTTATACTTTCCTTTGAAAGGGAATTTTCCTATACAACCTTGATCTTATTTAACAATAATCAATTTTTTTCAGAGAGGTTGGTTTTCATTGATGAATCTTCAAAGCCACTTAGATAACAAAGCAAAATTTGCATTATTTGCTTTGGTACTACCGAGACCTCTCATACTATTAGGTGAAGATATTTTGGACCATTTTATACAATTTACATTTCGACCATCCCCTGTACCTTTCCATAAAAAGTCTCTCCAGCTTTTCTCATTTTTTTTAAACTTCTTTAAAAGCCTTGAACACATACATATGATATGTAGGGAGGCTTTCCAATGATGAGTTAATGAGAGTGATTCTTCCGCCTTTAGAGATGTATGAGAATTTCCAGCTACTAAGTTTCTTTTGGATCTTCTCAACAATGTTGTCCCAGAACTTTAGAGAAGGAGGTTTTCCCCCCAAAGGAACTCCAAGGTAATTGATAGACAGATATTCCTTCTTAATCCCGCAATTTTCAACAATAAAATCAGCTCTGTTTGTGTCCACATTTATTGGAGTGATTGTAGATTTGTTGAGGTTTAAATTCAGGTCCCATGCAGACTCAAATAGGTGAAGGATGAATTTCAAAGAAGATATATATTTGCCTCTGTCTTCAATAAAGATTATAATATTGTCTGCGAAAAGAATGTGAGTTAAATTGATTTGTTTCCTGAAATTGACCCCTTTTATTTTTCTTTTACTTTCCAAATCAGTAAGAAGTCTACTCAGGTAATCCATGGCTAAAACAAAGATAGAGGGAGAAATAGGGTCGCCTTGACAAATACCTCTGCTTGGGCTAATTTGACCTCGTGGCTTTCCATTGATCAAGACTGAATACTGAACACTTGATATACAAGCTTTGATCATTTTTCTCCACTGATCGGAAAAGTTTTTTTCATCAGTATAAAATCAATAAATTTTCAGCTTACTTTATTAAAAGCTTTTTCTATGTCAAACTTGATCACATATCCTTTTACTTTTTTTGCTCTCCAATAGTCAATGGCCTCGTTGGCAATAAGAATAGCATCACCAATTTGTCTTCCTTTTACAAATGCCATTTGGAATTCTGAAATAGTGTCAGGTAAGGTGGCCTTTAGTCTTTCCTCAAGCACTTTTGCAATTAACTTATAAACAGCAGTGGTAAGACTTAGAGGCCATTAATCTGAAGGGCTTTCACATTTCACTTTTTTTGCAATCAAGGCAATATAAGTTTCGTTAACCACCTTATTGATAACTTTATTTGTATAGAGATCACGAAGAATGTCTATAATATTAGTCTTCATGTAGGTCCAGGCTTTTTTTTAAGAATTTCATGGTGAACCCATCTGACCCAGGGGCTTCGTTGTTATCAAAAGACTTCAAGGCATTCCAAACTTCCAATTCATCAAAGGATTTATCAAGCAATAATCTATTCATATCTGAGATTGGTTCCCAATCGATGTTGTCAACAAAATTTCGTTCTTTCCTGGTAGCTTAATAAATATTTTTTAAGTGATGTAAAAAATCAACTTCAATATCACCATCTTTAGTACAAGCTTGCCCTAATATATCAATCACGTTGGAGATTATATTTCTTCTCTGCGTTGCTACACATATTTTATGGAAGAATGCAGAATTTTCGTCTCCTTCTAGATTCCATAGCCTTTTAGATTTTTGAGCCTATATCTGTGTTTCCAAAAAAATAGTTTGACATAGATCAGCCTTAAGGACTGTTTTCCTAGCACATTGAATTTCAGAAACATCTCATTCGACTTCTGTTTTATCAATCATGCCTATCTCTTTGATCCAAGAGATTTTATTCTCTTCAGCTTTCCCCTTTTTAATTTTGTCCCACTGCTTAATGGTGAAAGACAATTGCTTAAGCCTTCTCATGAAAGAATAACTCGAGTGCCCTGGCTTATTTGTGTTATTCCACCAAAACTCTAGATTTTTCTTGAAATCATATTCATTTAGATCTGAAAGGAGTTGGTCCCCATTTTATGTTGGTAGATTCAAGAACTATAGGAAAATGATCAGAAATGATTTTGGAGAGTGTTCTGGAGTGGTGCAAAGAGAAAGAAGTCTCCCAATCTAGTGTGTATAAGAATCTATCCAATCTGGATAGAGTGGGATGATCTCGAAGGTTAGACCAGTATACTGGGCATTTGTAAGCGGGGGTCTATAAGGTTGCATTTATCAATGAGAAAATTGAACTTTTTAATGCTATGTGTTGCTGGATTGATTGCTGAAGTTTCCTCATTCCATCTTATCACATTGAAGTCACCCCCCAAGAGCCAATTTGGTAAACACTTAGACTTCAAATCACTGAGCTCATTTCAAAATAGATTTCTGTTTTTTCTTTTTGCAGACCCATATATTGTAGTCAACCACCAATTCGATCCATTTATGTAGCAAATGTTTGCTGAAATAGAGAATGTACCCTCAATGACATTTTGTATAGAATGTCGTAATTCATCCCACATTAATATAATAGCTCCTGATCGACCATTTGCTTTAATGAATATCCAGTTTATACTATTTGAGCTCCATAACGACTTTATGATTTTTTGGTAACTAAGCACAGTTTAGTTTCAGCCAGAATAAAAAAGTCAAGGCAGTAAGCAAACATAACAGATTTTATTTGAGCTCTTTTTTTGGGCGAGCTTAGCCCTCTAACATTCCAAGTAATAATCTTCATGGGGAAATAGGCTTTCCCATTACAATATGACCCTCCCTACATTTTCATCATCAATTTCATTTCCCTGTTCAACATTTAGATCAACAAAGGTTTTGGAGTTAATAGTAACAGCAACATCATTAACATCTATAAATTCTGAATTGAAATCCGAAGTCATGTTTAAATTGTTTTTTTTTTAGCCAGGCCACCAGATTCTGTTTGAATCTTCTTTCCTTTTCTGTATTATCATCTTGCTTCTCTGAGTTTGTTTTTTCAAATCCTATTGGTCACTCATGACCAGATTCCCCAAGCTATCCTTAATGATTTTGGAGCCGGTATTAGAACGGGGAGAGGGTGTATACATCGATTCTTCTAAGCTTGAGATATTTACCTAGGATAATGGCAAAATATCTCTAAGGTGTACCAGGTTGATTTCCTTTAGATCCCTACTTTTCTTTTTTTTCTCTTCACCATCTATGGAGCTCTCAGGTTTAGTACAATTTTTTTTTAACTCGGTATACCTTTTTTAATTTTCTCTGTTCAAAGCTTCTGATTTTTGCTTCTCGACATTTTTTGGAGTGTTCTTTTGGACTGCCTATCTTCAAAGACTTGGTGGGGGCATTCTGGGGATAAAAGAAAAAAGTTTCATTTTTGAGACAGTGGAATGAAACTTTTCCTTTTGTAATTAGGAAATAATTTTGGTGGAGAGTCTTCAACACAAATCTGCTTTCCTTTTTTCTTTTTAGATAATCTATCAGTCAAACGGTCTTTTTTTCCTCTGCTTTGTTACTATTGTCATTGTCACCATCGTAACTCAAATTCAAAAAATTTGTGGTTGGCTTGTATATTTTATTATTTTTTTGTGGGCCCAAAGTTCCGGTGAGTAGCTACCTTCTTTTTCCTATTCAAGAAGGTTTCCGACAAAGATTTTTCATCAACCACGGCTTAGTGTGCCTTAAAAGTGTGTTGCTCAGCATCGAGATTGAATATATTCGTCAAATTTTACAACAGCTTTTCTAGTAAAAGACCCATGAACTTTTATGTTTCTTTCCCTCAACCATTTGTCTTCTACATGTGTAACTGAATGAACAATGAACTCACATCCTTCTTCATCAATTATTTTAATGTTGGCCAAAATGAATCCAGTATAATTTTCTTCGATTTTGATTAGTGCTTCAATCAGTTCTGACTTTTCAATCGTTTCTTTGGCTACTTCAATAAAGCCACCACATGCTTCCTCAATTTGTTTGAGTGTATTTAAGTTTCGAGCATGTAGGGGGATATCTCTGAATCTATTCCATCTGCAATAACTCAGAATGAATTTTGGCTTAGCATACAGATCCTTAGACCATGATTCGAACTTGACATAGAAAGTATCCATAGTACTCCAACCCTTATTTTTACAAAGCATTTTGGCTAAGCTTGGATCTTTAAAGAATAGCGGAGCTTTTTCAGTATAGAAAGGCTTGAAAAGAACCTCTGATTCAATTTGTTCTTTGAACTTGTCATTAATTTTGTCCCAGTCATCATGGAAGTTTCACCCTGTTAGAACTACAACTTTGTTCCATTCGAAAGTCTCCTTTTTAGTAGTACATGTATCAGCTAAAAGATTCTTCATCTGTCTGCCTTTTTTGGTGGATGTTTGGTTGTCTCAATCGGATGTTGCAGTATTGGATACAACTTCTGCATATGACCTTTTAGACGAGCCTGAATCAGATGAAGAAGAGTACTGACCTTTGATAGTTTCATGGTTTGAAGCAATAGTCAAAAGCGGCCTTCTCCTTTCTGTATCTTTTATGAGTGGCAATATCTCTGTGAAATGGGCCCAACCAGCTTTGTCTAAACCTTCAGGGACCAAGATACAGCCTTTTCGACTCCTGTCATCTACCCTGAAGATTTTCGCTATATACATTTTCCTGTTATATGATTTTTTGACCCACAAGTAGAAGTCAATGTACCTTTTTTCTTAAAAGAATCTAGTTGTTCGAAGGGTGTTCAGAAGAGCTTTGCAAGTATTTTTCAGCCATTCAAGCGATTCCATTGTGATAGGCTATGGAAAACGACTTGTAGGGTCCTACTTCAATGATGAACAGATTTACATCTATTCTGATAGCTACGGATTAATAATTATTCTTCTCACGTGTTTTAACATAAATAAAAATAAATAAATAAATAAATAAAGTACTCACTTTAAATTATTAAAAAAAAGGTTATTCTTAACATTTAAAAACATATAGTTTAAACTTAAAAATTATATAAGCTTTATATTAAAATAGAAAAAACTTTAAGTTCAAATTTTTAAGTTTATAAAACATTGAAAACACGTAATAAAGCACATAATAAAAAAATTATTAATCAAACTATATATTTTTTAATATATATATATATATAGTGAAAACTAGATTATTTTTACTTTTAACGTTGTTTTAATATATTTTTAATTTTCCATTTTTATCTAAAATATTTGTTTTTAGTATATAACTTATATTTTTGTTACGTTTAGACTCTATGTTTTAAAATGGTTAACAATAATTTTCTTAATAATCTAAAATTTTAAGTATTGCTTATGGAGTACTTTAATTTTTTTTATCTTTATGTTTATAAAACATTAAAAACATGTAATAAAATGCATAATAAGAAAAATTATCGATCAAACTATATTTTTAAAACTACGTCAATTGCAAAAAAATGAAAAAAAAAACGAGAAATTAAACCTAAGATGTAAGACAAAGCACACTCATTATATTGATTGCAAAAAACCACTAAGCTAATGACACATCTAAAATTTATTAGATAATAGAATTCATAAATCTTATAGAAAATCATAGACCTTGTCCACGAGTTATAAATCGTGAATCTAATCCACAAGTTCTTTCTCTGATGTGACAGTAGCACTGAGACGTGGCGCCATGTAGGGTGAAACTTGTGGACCTGATCCACAATTTCCACACCTATTTTTATAAATAGTTCCACTTTGTCATATATTTGTCATTTATGTATATTTTCACGGTATTTTCAAAGTAAATTTGCTAATGACATTGCATTTTTTTTCATTTTGCAAACAACTTATTTCCATAATTAACCCTTATTTAATACATAAACCATAGAAAAAATTAAAAATAGATTCACCAAATAAATATTGAAACAAGAAACTAATTGAAATAACTTTCTTTCATACATACATACATATACATATACATACATATACATACATATACATATACATACATATACATATATATATATATATACATATACATACATATACATACATACATACATACACACACACACACACACACATATATATATATATAAACACTCTCCCCAAATTAACTAAGGGAATTCAATTTCTTCACATCTTCTTTTCTTTTCCCTTCTATTTATTTATTTATTTATTTATGGATATCTTTTATCTTGAACAGATAAATATTACCTTAGTAAAACTTCAACCAATAGCATCAACATGTGACACCTTTTTCTACTATTCATAAATTAATCAAGTGCATAGCATGCATGGGATTTGCTTACATAATCTTCAATAATTCTTCTTTTCCAAGTGGCTAATGTACTATATTTCATATATATAGTAATAGAATTATCATATATCATTAGTAGTTAATTAATGTTTGTTACACTAAAAAGGAAAAAATATAACAATATTTTATCAAAGATAAACCTTACCTTATAATTTGAATTGATTTAATGTTACATAATATAAGTAAAGAAAAGGAAGTGTCGTCAAAGTATATTAGGTCTCTTTAGACTTTTTTTCCTCTTCCTTTTTTTCTTTTTCTGTTCCCACAATGGATTAAAATATAGTCATATGTACATTGTAAAATCCATTACACTTTGTGATTTAGTGCTATTAAAATTGCTCTTTAATCTTAGAAATTAGGTCAACCTTATCATTAATTTGCCTTTTGCCAATTTTTCTAAGTCTTAGTTTCTTTTTATTTCATTTTTGTTTTTTACTTTATTTCTATTGATATTTTTTTATTATTTTTAGCCACTAAAGATATGGTTGAGATATGACATTATATTGATCAACTTTAATTTCTCAAGTTGTTTTTAGGTATAAAATATGTGTGTGTTTGAGGGTGATGGTGTGGATGTATTTGGATGGGAATATAATTATGATTCACTTTGAATATTTGCTATAAAGTTCCATATTAAAAAAAAAAAAACATTAATTTCATAACTTAAATTATTTCATGAAGACTTACACTTTGGTGTATTACAAAAATCAAGATAAGACAAATACTTTAGTAGGAAAATAAAATTACGTAGTTTAAGTAAAAGTTGTTCTAAAAACCAATTGTTGCTGTCAAAATTGAACATTATCGATTTAATTGAAGTTGAATACTCAAATCTTCGTATTCTTTTTCTTTTTTTTCACAAACTAAAAATATAGTCAATGTTAACTCTTTCTTAATGGATAATTTACACAAAGTAACAAGAAAATCTTTACAAAAAAAAATTTAATTAAAGTCAATAAAATCACATTTGTTTTTTCATAAATTTCAAATTTGCCCTTTCTTGTTTTTTAATATTGAAAGATCATTCTTCACTTCATTTTTTCTTCTTCTTTGCAATTTATTCTTCTTGTTTGTGATTTCTTCAATTCCTCTTCCCGATTCTTTTTGTTTGTGATTTCTTCATTTCTTCTTGTAGAATTTCTTCCTTCTTCTTCATCTGTCATCTTCTTTTTTTTTCTTCTTTGTATACAATATTTAAACGATATTGGTACAAGACCTAAACGATCGTGTACCGATATCTAAACTATCAGTTGTTTATTCTAGATAGACAAAGATAGATCATTATCATTAATAGATCGTTTGGACTGGGGTACAAGATCGTGCAGTAAGATCGTTTAGATTTGATACAAGATCGTATAGATTGGGTACAAAATTATTTAGGCTAGGTACAAGGGTACAAGATCGTGTACCAAAATCGTTTAGATTTGGTACAAGATCGTTTAAACTAGGTACAATATTGTTTAATTAGATTAGGTATGAGGGTACAAGATCGTTGGGGTACAAGATCATTTTGACTAGGTACAAAAGTCATTTCTTTCACGCGTGTCTGATTAATCACGGGATATTTTTGTTATTTCACGTTGTAGGTTTGTGTATTTTTTCTTTTTTTTTTAAATTATTTTATACAGTGTTAATATTTTAGTGTTTTATTCTATTTTTAAAAAAGATCCCTTTTCTAATTTGAATTAAATGGTAAAATCTAAAAAGAAAAAGGTTAAATATATATACTAAATTAAATATTACATGCCTCCATTTTAAGCTTAGAGAAACTATGTTATATAATTTAGCTCATCATTTTGTTTGAGCAAAGTTTAACCTCTTCAAAGCAACTTCAATCTAACTCATACATTAAGCAACTTCAATCCAAGATAAATATCACATTCTAAATTCAATATAAAATAGCTAAAATTATATAAACCACAATAAATACAATAAATTGATATAAAGAAACCAATACTAAGAAAAACCTAACATAAAATAACTTTAAAAATTAAATCCAGCAAGATCAAAGTTAAATGTAGCAAAATCAAAATTAAATCAAAGCAACTAGAATCAACCCAATCACACATTAAACTAACTTCAATCCAACATATATATCACAATAAAAATCATCACACAACCACAATTATATTTATCTCAAATCACATCATAATTCGTTGTAAAACAAGGATAAAACGAGAGCAAAGATTTTTACTCATCAAAAGAGAAAAAGATCCGCAAAATGGAGAGGAAGGTGGCAATTTTTTTACTGAAAGAGATGGTTGCCGATGGCGTTGGAGAGCGAGAGGAGTGGATGTTAGAGGAGTTGCAGAAACTTTTTTGGACCAGTCTTTTTTGTGTGGCGAACGAAGGTCAAAATCCCTCTTTATATTTGTGAAATTGCAAATCTAGGTTTCTAAAAAAAAAACCCTGACGCTGCAAGAAAGGTGTCCAGAGTTCCCTTTTAACGCCCGATGACTTAATTAGTTGTCAGGCATTACCCCCGAAATTAAGGCGTTAAGAGTTTTTCTCGGTTTTTAACTTCCATTTCCTAGTTTTTGACACCTATGTACTGCGTCAGGAGTTGTAGATTACTCCAAACACAGTATTGTGTTCATGGGGAGATACCATCTCTTCCAGCTCCCTCATCTTCCGGCAACTATTTTAAACATCGAGAGATCCTCAAATGCCTATAGTGTTGAGAATATGTTATTAACACATGAAGTCTTGTATTCAAACTACTACAATGTCTCGAATCAATCAATAATTTAACCGTTTTTAATTACAATAAAATATAGAGAATATAAAATGGTAAAGGATTAATTCGTTACAAATTATGAAAGATCAATAAAATGTATATAACTAGCTTCTAAGTTCTAACAATTTTATTTTTTTTTCAAAATTGAATTTAGAAAGAAAATGGAAGGTTGGCTAATTAGTAATTAGAGTCTAATAATTGGTGTTCAGTAATTATATTATAAACCCAACATATGATGGTTCAAATAAGGATAATATTTAGGAAAAGGTGGAAACCCAAAAATAGCAATGTTTCCAAACTCCAAATCCATAACGCACGCTTTACTTCAGTGGTTGGATAAAGGCATATGGTTTCTTTTTCTTTTTCTTTTTTCTTTTTTCTTTTCTTTTTCTTTTTCTTTTTTTTTTAATAATAATTTCCCCTAAACTTTTAAGTTTAATTTCTATCTCATCTCCAAATTGTCATTTCATAGTCATCAACCATTTTTTTCCTTACTTCAATTAGTTTTTATATTTTTAAAATATTAAGGTTTAAATGTTGATTTCGACTCACATTTACGCTTTTAAACTCCATTCTTTTTTATAAATATTCACTCTGATGGTTAATGTTTAATTAATTAAACTTAAAGTTATTATGAAATGATATTTTAGAATTAATTTTAATAGCAATGTAAGAAATTAGTGAAACTTATATTCTTTTTTTTTTTAAAAAAAGGGGGGGAAACAACAGGACCTAGCCAGTAACATGGTAGAAAGAAGTATCAGCTATATGCTATATATGCCCCAAGTTTATTTATATAAAGTATTATGGTAGAAAGGTATATTCATTGTGATTCCTTCACCATTATTTTAAAATTAATTAATACATTAACTTTAAATGTTAAAAGTGAATATCTATCGAACTAAAGAGTAAAATCTGTAAATCTTGAAATCTAAAGATTAAATTGAAACAAAATTCAAACTTTAAAGATAGCATTATGATATGTTGAAACCTAGAAACTAAATTGAAATCAAACGCAAAGTTTAGGATTAAAAATAACATTTTAAAATTTATGGATTAAAAGAAAACTAAATTACCTCAGATTAAGACTAAAGTCTTTTTACAAGGAAGAAAAGATTATAAAGTTTAGATCAAGATCTCTATTTTACGTAAATATTTTCATAAAAGTATTGATAGCACGAGATCTATCTAAAAAATCAAAAAACTAAAGAAAATTTTAGTTAAACTAATAAAAAATGTTTTATAAATTTTAAACAAGTTAAGATGTTTACTACTTCCCAATATAAATGACATTTTTCAATGTTTCGTAGACTTTTTAACAGTATAATAAAAATATCACCAATTAAAAGTTAATATGTGAACGAAAATTTAATACGATAGATGATGGCAATGAAATGAAACGTGTAGTTGGGTATACAGTGGGATGGGATCCCTTTAGGTCTCCACTGACCCTTGTTTTTTTGGTATAATTTGTTGATCTTTTGGACACCGGCGGCCTACTCTAAATGGGTCACCAATATTCAATTTAAAAAACCATTTAACACATACATGTATTTTTATTTTTCTAAAGTATACACATGTATTTTTATTGTTTAAAGAGTATACATGTATTTTTTAGTAGTCGTGTCATTGTGTGTTTTTTCTTTGCTTTTTTCTTTATTTCAACCTTTCTACTAAGCCAATACGTCACCTCCTCCTAATTAATTAGGAAACACAATCCTAGATAAAGTCACTAACATCTAAAATGACTAAGTCAATTACTTGCAAATTAAGTATTGGATTTGTCACGGTATAATTTCATCTCTAATGTTTGATCATGTTTCTGTCTCTTGAATATGTATTTCAATTGAGTGACACATGCTCTTCAAGGTGAAATGCTAATGTTTTTAACTTGTGCAATCTTTGAAGTTCTGATCCGACGAGTTTAGAGTCTTCTATGCTTTTCAATGTGAAATTCTTGTGATTTTAACTTGTGCGATCTTTGAAATTCTGATTTGAAGAGTTTTAGTCTTCTAAGATTATCAACTTCCGAAAGTCCAAAAATAAAGGATTTGTCTATTTATAAAGTCCCGTATGTAGTCTAAATTTGAATTTGGTTGTCTTATGATCCATAGATTCAGTCCACTGGTTTGGAGTTTTATAGATTTGGAGTTTCATGTGACAAGAAACTTGGAATATTTGCCTGAAGGAAGATATACCTCCGTATTTTTCCTTAAAGATTCGTGAACCAAACAATAACGCCAAAAGGTGCTTCTACCACAAAAATAATAAAGACAAACATTTTGAACCAAAAGGTGCTTCTACCACAAAAATAATAAAGACAACATTTTTGCATTAAACAATAACCATCCCAACACCACATCAACGAAGTTCACATTTAAGAAAACCCCTAACATAGACATACCTGTGCTTGGGGTGCAAAGTTGAATTTATATTTTAGAGATATTTTCTATTCGGTATAGCAAAATTGATCAAACTCCTATATCTTATTTAAGTTTTTTTTTTGTTATGTTGTAAATGGTTTCAATATTTTGTTATTTATAACAATTTCTTATTCAACAATTCTCTCATCTTTATTTGAATTAAATAAAGATTTCACTCTCTTTTCTTTTCATTTTTTAAAATTTTTATTTTTTCTATCAATTAACCTACTACACTTTCTTCCACAAACATGGATAAATAAAATGGAAATAAAGAAGAAATTAAGACTTTTGGTGCTTAATTATTCTCCATAAATGTTGTCATCACTCCCTTCTTTTTTCTTCTTTATATGGTTGCTCTATATTTTTCCTTTGTCAAATTTTTTTTTTTAATTGAATCTTTTGCATAATACTAGAAGCTAATGGAATGCGCCACCACATTTTTTCTACCAGTTTTGCATTAGAATCCACCAAATTTAATTTGGAGATCATCAGAGAACATATCTCTATCTTTCACTATTGAGTAATGTAATGGCCAACAATAAGCCAATTCATTATCTGCGTAAAAATAATGTTGCTCGTTAAATTAGTTAAGCTAGTTAGTCAGACCAAGTAGATGCAAACAATATCTCTCCCTCGATTGTGGTGGGTTGTTAAGAATCAATTAGTCTTTTGTAAAGTTGCTAAGGATGAATCGTTTATTCTTAGACAATCTCTCAATATCAAATTACTATAAAACGCAATTTCGCTAAATGTGATCGTCGTTGACATTGATAGTTACAGGTGATTTTCGTTGATGTTAGTTGCCTGATGTAAAGGTTGGTATTAATTGTTAGAGGTGATTGCCTCTGGGCCAATAGATCATCTCAAATGCCATTTTCGTTGGAGTTTATTGTTGGAGGTGGTTATTGGAGCTCAAAGTTGCAGGTGGTTGTCAAAGTTGTTATGATCAAATTAAATTAAAGGTTATTTTTTGTTAGAGTTAATTACATGAGGTGGTCGTTGAAGATAATCGTCGAAGGTGTGATACGATAGATTTTGTTGTCAGAAATGGTTATAGAAGTTCATAATTTGGTCATTGGAGTTTTGTCATTTGAGGTGGTTGCTGGAGCCTAGAGTTAATCATCAGAGTTGACCATGTGAAAGTGTTCGCTGAAGTTGATCATCAAAGTTTGTTGTCCAAGGGGTTATTAGATCCCAAAATTGGTCACCAAATTTTATCGGAGCCTAAAGTTGGTTAACAGAGTTGGTTGTGTGAAATTGAAGTGATCAAGGAAATTAATGCTCGGACTGTGGTAATGGTAGTCGTTGACTGTGGGGAATGAGTAGACCCCTTTGAAAACATTGGAAGAAGGGAGAATTGGTATAATTAATATACCAATTCAATTTGTCAAACATTTGAAGTTGGTGGGCCAAACATACGATGCTAGTTGATATATATTATACCAATGAAAAAACTTGGGTGCATCCTGTCATGTACTACCCATCTTTCCACCACACAAAAAATAAAGTTAAAATTTACGCTTATTTAAAAAAATTACTTAAGAATAAAATAAAATAAAATTTGTGTACATGAAGAAATAAAAAAATCAGCGCATAAGATAGATGTATCATAGGATGCACCTAATCATTATCCATAAAATTCAAACTCATCCAATCCTTATTTGAGCCAAACACCGTTTAAAACTTTCTCTAAAATTTTTATTCCGATTAGAAAGTGAAATAGTTATTGATTTAGTCTATTATATAACAAAGATTATAATGTTTTTAAATTTAATAATTACAAAGTTATTAAGAAAAATATATTTTTAACAAAAAAATGAGTGCACACATGCTATGTTAAAAGAATTAACACAAAATCCAATTAAAGGAGAAGAGAAGGCAACCAAAATCAAACTTTGAAGCATATAAAATTCTTAAATTTAAATATTTGAGTCCCAAAAATACGACCTAAACCCAACCGTAGAGACTACAAATTGATTTTTTAAACGTATTATAATTTAGTTTTCAAATCTCTTTATTATTATTACTTCATAAAAAGAGACCATGTTTCCAACCATGCATTCCATTTAATTTTGCCAGTAAACTTATTCCACTAGTATACTTCTATACTCTGGTCACAAAGATCACTTTGTATGATAACACATCTATTAACTCTCTCTATATATACTTTTATATATAAAAGTATAACAATTGGACACTATAAAAAAAATATGAATCTCCTAATACAAATTTACAAAGTCGGGAGAGATCGCGTCAGGAGATAAGACATCTCCCGAAGCATCCATTTGAAGAGGGGAGATGTGAGAGAACTTTCGACGCATTACTTAATGTGTCGGGAAATAGAGGAAAACTGCCGACACATTACTTAATGCATCAGGAGATAAAGGGGACCTGCTGACGCACTATTAAGCGGTGTCGGGAATTATCCTTTAAAATCTCAAGAATGTCAAATATTCTCTCCCTTCTTTCTTTTCTTCTCTTTTTTGCTCGGGTGTCTCTCTCCCTTCCCTTTTCTTTTTTTCTTTGCTTTCCTTCTCCTTCTCCTGTAAACTTTAGTTTCATGATTATATAATAAAACCCTAACATTGTATATAACGATAAATGTCAAGATCTTTGAACTAGATAATTTTACAAATTAAAATTAGTTAAGGAACAACATACCTTGATCCATGATAATCTTGTTGAAGAATTGTGTTTCTCTCACTTGCCTTTTTTAGGACTTAATTTAGATTTCTTGATGGCAAGAATAAGTTACTTAATTAGGCAGTGAGATGACCAATCCCTAAGGTTCTATTTTTAGATACTACCCATCATGGTGTTAAATTAGGGCATTATCTTTTAACATAATGGTCCTAATAAAATAATAAGCCCAAAAGAGATAAATAATATATAATGCAATTGGACCACATTAACAATAATATTACATTTAAAAATAAATCTAACATTCTCCCACTTGACCCATTGACATTATTTACCTTATACGTTCATTGACTTGCGCAAAATTAAACTTCATAACATATCATGTTAAGTCAAAGAAACTACTAAAAGATCATGACAGTCATACATTATTGCATTAACATACTCCCTTCCATGTATCACTGAAATAGTTCTTCTATTAACATGATCTGTAATAAAGATAATCAATAATGGTCCAACAATAAGTGTTTTTATCAAAGACGATGTCTTGTTTGGTTTACATAATTCATTTATGTATATACTAATCATAAGAACAGAACCATAAGATAAAATAAAAACAATTAATAAATGAGCTCAAAGTGTCAAATAACACAATCTTGATTTCAATAATGATATCTACTGATGTCCATATGTTCAACGTGATCATTGAACGTCTTTGGTGGCAATCCTTTAGTTAGCGGATCTACAATCATAAGTTTAGTGCTAATGTGTTTAATTGACACCCTCTGTTTCTGAACTTCTTCTTTAACGCAAAGTATTTTAATTCCATATGTTTAACACCTTTAGAATACTTGTCATTTTTTTAGAAGAAAAATGCTACAAAATTATTACAATAAATTCTTAGCGGCTTGGCAATACTGTCGACAATTCCAAGTCCTGAGATAAAGTTCGGCAGCCATGAACCATGAACTATAGTCTTAAAGCATGCTACAAATTCAGCTTCCATAGTGGATGCAGCGACAATAGACTGCTTTGCACTTTTCCATGAAATTGCTCCTTCAGCTAACAGGAACAAATAGACAAAAGTGGACTTTCTTGTATCTACACATTCGGAAAAATTTGAATTTGACTATCTAATCACCTCAAGATGATCAGCTCTCTTTTAAGTAAGCATATAATTCTTTGTTCCTTGCAGATACCTTAAAACTTTATTTGTAGCTTTCCAATGATCCATTCCCGGATTACTTTGATACCTGCTTAGCATACCCACAACAAAACTGATTCTGGTCTAGTGCAAGTCCATGCATGCAATAAGCTTCCAACAATAGATGTATAAGGAATAGTTTCCATCTGATTTCGTTCCAATTTATTTTTGGACATTGCACGAGACTAAACTTATCTCCCTTCTGAATTGGAACTACACTTGAAGAGCATTTGTTCATCTTAAATTTCTCTAAAACTTTATTAATATAGCCTTTTTGAGACAATCCTAACAATCCATGTGTTCGGTCATGGAATATTTCAATTCCAATCACACAGGAAACCTCACCCATATCTTTCATTTCAAAGTTTTTAGAAAGAAATTCTTTGGTTTGAAATAACAAACCAAAGTCATTTGTAGCAAGCAAGATGTCATCAACATATAGAACAAGAACTATAAACTTACTCCCACTAATCTTTAGGTATATACATCGATCAACGATATTTTCTTTAAAACCAAAAGATGTGATGGTATCATTAAACTTAAAATACCACTATCTGGAAGCTTGTTTAATTCCATATATTGACCTCTTTAATTTACACACCATATATTTCTTTCCTTCAACCATAAAACCTCCTGGTTGATCCATGAACACTTATTCATCTAAATTTCCATTTAGAAAGGCACTTTTCACATCCATTTGATGAAGCTCTAAATCATAATGAGCTAACAAAGGCATAATAATTCTTAATGAATCCTTTTTTGAGACAGGAGAAAATGTCTCTTTGTAGTCAATGCCATCTTTCTGAGTATAACCTTTGCTAACAAGTCTAGCCTTATATCGTTCGGTATTGCCATTTGAGTCACGTTTGGTCTTAAAGATCCATTTACACCCAACTCTTTCACTTTCTTTAGGGAATCCTACAAGATCTCAGACTTCATTATCATCCATAGATTTTAACTCTTCTTTCATGACATCTAACCATTTGGTAGAATTATCTCCTTTAATGGCTTGTGAAAACGAAACCGGATCATTATCAATGCTTAAGTCAAATTTTGACTCATGCAAATAAACCAAATAGTCATCAGAAATAGCTAATCTTCATAACTTTATTTCTTGTGGTCCTTCAGTTACAGGTTCATTTGTTACAACATCATTTTGTGGTGTTTGACCATTAATTTGTTGTTCTTATGGATTGTTAACAGAGTCAACAACTACTGGAACAACAACTTGAGAAGAAGTTATAGATGAAGGAATTTCCACCCTAACTTATTGAATTTCCACTTTTCGTGGTCCCAAACTTCCACTAATTATGTCATTCTCAATGAACCTTACATTTCCAACTTCAACAATTCTCGTACTGTGGTTAGGACAATAAAATCTATATATTTTTTATTTTTCTGGATAACCAATGAAGAAACCACTGGTTGTTCTTGAATCCAGTTTCTTTCCATGTGGATTATATATTCTTACATCCGTTTGACAACCCCAAACATAGGTGTCTTAAACTAGGTTTCCTTCCTGTCCACAGTTCAAAAGATATCTTTAGAACTAACTTACTAGGAACCCTGTTTAATAAATATTGAGCAGTTATTAATGCATACATCCACAAAGACACAGGTAAAGAAGAATTAATTAACATGCTTTTAACCATATTTATTAACGTACGATCTCGCCTTTCTGCAACACCATTTTGTTGTGGTGTTCCTGGCATTGTGTATTGAGCACATATGTCATGGCTTTCTAGGAATTTAGCAAATGGACTGGGGCATTGTCCATTCTCATCATATTTTTCATAATACTCACCACCTCTATCAGATCTTAAGATTTTCACCTTTCTATCAAATTGCCTTTCAACTTCATTTATAAATACCTTTAAGGCATCTATTACTTGAGATTTTTCATGCAATAAATAGATATAACCATAACGTGAGAAATCATCAATAAATGTGATAAAATACTTTTATCCACCAAAAGATGAAACATCAAAAGGCCTACAAATATCAGTGTGTATAATTTCAAGAAGTTGTGAGCTCCTTGTGGCTTCTTTATTAACTGTGTGTTTTGTTTGTTTTCCTTTAATACAATCCACACAATTCTAAGGTCAGTAAAATCTAAATTTGAAAGAATTTCATTCTTTATCAATCTTTTAATTCTTTCTTTGGATATATGACCTAAACGTTTGTCCCACAAGTGAGCTGATGATTCATTAGTTTGACCACGTTTAGTACCAACATTATGATGTAGGATTAATAAACTCTCAACAAAAACATTATCAAGCTTTAATTTATATAAGCCATGACAAAGAATATCAAAACCAATAAGAATGTTCTGTTTGAATAAACTAACACTCATTCCCAAATTTAAAGTAGTAACATGAAGTATCAAGTTTTGACAAGGAAATCAAATTAAAAGAAATAGAAGGGACATAAAAGGTATCAGAAAGGTCTAAATGATGTCCAGTGTCTAAAGTTAAATGACAGGTTCCCACAGCTTCAACTAGAACTTTGACTCTGTTTCCCATAAAAATGAATCTCTCATTTAGGTTTGTGATTCGGGTCGTAAGGAATCCCTGCATCGTATTGGAAACATGAATGGTACAACTAGAATCAATCCACCATGTATTATAAGGAACTTCAGTTAAGTTTGATTTCGAAACATACTAAAGCATTATGCTTACCTTTATTCTCGAACCATGCCTTACGTTTTAGACAATCTTTCTAATAGTGTCCAGGTTTGTTGCAAAAACGACACTTATCCTTAGTTTGTCCCTTTTTGTGGATTGGGGCAGATGACTGTTTTACCTTTAATTGTCCATGATTGTCCTTTCCATTCTTTTTTCCAGATTTCTTTCCAGCTCCTTTGTGACCCATGAGATTGGCATAGTGAATTACTTGTTTCTTCAGCCTCGCTTCCTCTTGAATGAGCATGCTTTTATACAATTCATGCACATTCCATTTATCTTTCAGAGTGTTATAGTTCATGTAAAATGGATCATACTATGAAGGTAAGGAATTAAGGATGAAGGTTACCAAAAAATTCTCATTAACTTCCATTCCCATGGTCTTTAACCTTGCTGCCAAGTTCGTGATTTCAAGGATATGCTCATGTATAATACAAGAATCATCAAACTTGATGTTGGTTAAAGTACTTATAAGTGTTCCAGCAAGTGACTTATCAGCCGACTTTGACTGAGAACATTTTTCCACAGATTTCATAAATTCCTTAGAATCTTCAGTTTTCTTAATTGTGGACTTAATATTGTTTACTACAGTCATTCGCATAAACATTAAGCTCAATCTATTTGATCTTTCTCAAGCTTTATAGAAAGATCTATTCTCATCACTACTAGCAGAAGTAATTGCAGCAAGTTTCTCACTTAAAAGTGCTAAATCAAGATCCAAAACTCCAAGATGGAATCGAATTTATTCGCACCAATCAGAGAAATTGAGTCCAATAAACTTTATTATAGATGTAGCATGCGAATAAAGAGAAACAGGAGCAAATGCTGCAATTACAAAATAAATATGCTTATACATAATTGCTTTGAGAAATAAACTTAAAGATATTAACATATTTTTAGATAATATTAAATAATCATTAATTTATACATTGAAGTTCTTCTTTGGAAGGCACAACAATGTACAACATTTACACTTAACTGATGCTAGATTTAGTTTCATATAATTGGTAATTTAAATACTCAAATTAGATACATTAATTATCTTTGAATATACTAATAATATTTAACCAAACACTTCGATTAACCACAATAAGATTCAAAATTATAAAACTGCTAATTACCTTTGGGCAAATTAAATAATGTTCTATAATAATGAAAATCAATATACTCATCACAAATCATTAATGTTTCATAATATTATCTCATTCATTAGCATCAAATGGACATGAGTAATTGAATCAATCTTAATTTGATGTCTAAAGATCTACCAATTTAGTCACTTTGGTGACTAACAAATTATTCATAACATAGGCTATGATAAAAGAATTCCAATTAACCACAATAAGTTTCAAAATTATAAAACTACTAATTACCTTTGGACAATTTAAATGTTTTATAATAATAAAAATCAATATACTCATAATAACAATTTTATGTTTCATAATATAATATAATTCACCATCATCACATAAATATGAGTAATTGCATGAGTTTAACCTTAATTTGATATCTATTGAACTTACTAATTTGACCACTTTGGTGACTAACAAATTATTCAGAATATAGATATCATATTAAAATAAACATAAATAATTATTTCCTTAATTTGCAAAACATTATCAATGGAATATTTATAAAACTAACTAATTTGGTCATTTTGGTGACTAAGAAATTATTCCTAACATATAGATATTGAATAACATAATTCCAAGTGATTTACCTCATAATTTGAGGTTAGATAAAATAATTTTATCAAAACTTCATACATTCATACATTATCCTCCAAAATTTAATTGTTTAATTTAAATTTTAAAGATAAGTGGGTACTTTAAACATAACACATAAAATATAATTAACACATGATCATCAATTCCAACATAAACTAAATATATGCATACTAAATATAGCAATTTTCGAAAATCATCAAAATCTAAAATTTAATTAAATTTAGGATGAATTAGATTTTCAAGAATATCCTAACCATCATTAGATTTTCGAGAATATCCTAACCATTATTAAATTTTAATTCCTCTAATTATGGATTAGAAAATTGATTTAAATTACTTATGCCTTCAAAAAATAATTGAAATTTGTATTAAAATTCAATATCTTAATTCTTTAAATTATTAATTTTAATAAAAAACTTTAACCATTAATAATTAACATTCCATAAACTTTATGGCCGGCGGTGGATCAACTAAGACTTGAAGAAAAAACAAAGGTGAATTTAAAACCTCACCGGAGGTGGATTTAAAAGCTTGTTGACAGTGGATTTAAACTTTTCAAAATTTTCTTTCCTTCTTCCGCGGCTTTCGATGAAATCAAATTCCCAAATTCATAATCTTTAATCAAAGAATTTTTAATTCAAATGATAATCGATAATTAAAGAATCTTGATTTGAATTTTAAAAGAATAAATGCAGCGAAAACATAAAAACAAATTATTAATCATCCATGTAAAATTAGAATTTCTCAATCAAGGCTCTGAAACCACGTGTAAACTTTAGTTTCATGATTATACAATAAAACCTTAACACTGTATATAACGATAAATGTCAAGATCTTTGAACTAAATAATTTTACAAATTAAAATTAGTTAAGGAACAACATACCTTGATCTATGATAATCTTGTTGAGGAATTGTGTTTCTCTCACTTGCTTCTTTGGGACTTAATTTAGATTTCTTGATGGCAAGAATAAGTTAGAGCAGTGAGGCAAGAATAAGTTACTTAATGAGCCGTGGACCAATCCCTAAAGTTCTATTCATAGACACCACCCAGCCGTGGACCAATCCCTAAAGTTCTATTCATAGACACCACCCATCTGATGTGAAATTATGGTATTATCTTTTAATCTAATAAACCTAATAAAACAATAAGCCCAAGAGAGATAAATAATATATAATACAATTGGGTCATATTAATAATAATATTATATTTAAGAATAAATTTAACATCTCCTTCTCCTTCTCTTCTCTTTTCTTCATTTTTTCTCTTCTTCTTCCTCCTTCCCTTTTTACCCTTGTTTTTCTTCTTTTGATCTCTTTTTCTTCACAGATTTGAGAATAAGGGAAAAAGGACACCACGTGCTACCGTTAGGGATGTTGTAGTGCTCACCGATCGTAGCCAAACCGCGACGGCTAACCAGGCGGGTACATTTTTTATTTGTTTATTTTTCATTTAACTCTGTATTGTTTGTTCTTTATTTTTATGATTTGATCATGATGAAAGTTTTATGATGAATCTGTATTTTGGCCCCTGTTTTGTTCTGTTATGCTTTAGCTTACGGGTAAAAATGGTGAGGCTTTTTGCAATTTTTAACTTTGAATGAAATTTTGAGAGTAATACTAATTCCGATTTTCTTTCTTTCTTTTTTTTTTTTTTTTTTGGTAAGGCTCTTTCGGGATACGTATTACCTTCCATTTAATAACGAAATGTATTTTTTCTAAAAAAAATATAGGATCTCTTGACACACAAGATTAAGTGTCGAGATATCCTACATACATCTCCCGACGCCGTAATCTTGTGATTTGGGAGATCCACTCCCGATACATTTCGTCTGACTTCGATCCCGACGAACGTTTATGCATCGAGAGATCCTTTTCCAACGCTTTTTCGTTTATCTCCCGACGGTTTTGTGCGTTGGGAGATACCTCTTTTCTTGTAGTAGGAGGTCAGGAGATTCAAACTTCTGGAATATATGAAAGGTCATGCAAAATATATTTGAACTAAGCTCGCTTTGACATGCAACGTTTTCACAAAAATCTTACCAAATTTCACTTTTCTTTTATTATTTTTTTTACCTTTCAATTTTCTAAAAGAATAAATAATAATATTAATATCAAAAGAAGGATGTGATTGAAAGTTTTATGCGACAATGAAACTTTCCAAAATGGTCATTCTTTACAAAATCTACACAAGTAAAAAAACTTCTCCAAAAATAAAAAAATTGTTGCCTTATAAATGAAAGTAATAATTGACAAAAAGCTTCAAAGGAGAAAACCATGGTGTACTTGATAAATGCATGAAAAAGATACTTTGTACAATATAAAGGATTGTGTCTAAACAATATATATGCGAGGTAAAGTTACATTTTCTCGGTATATTTGGTTATAAGAATGAAACATCGGCCACATAAGGAGTATGAGAACTTTATTCGACACAGGGAATAGTTTAAGAACAAAGTTTAGAACAAGGAGAAATTTCTTTGCTTTGACATGAGCATTAACAGCCACCATTTGGACAAACGAATTTCAAAAGTTTCTCCTTTTTCTTTTTTAACCCAAAGGGTATGAAATTTCTCTTGTTTAACCATAATTACACCTATATCACCTTTGTGAAAGGCGTTTCAAGTTTTAAGCACCACTAACTTCCTTTAATATTTACCTAACATGTGGAGATGTGAATATTTCAACATTTACACTTTCCATCTAAATGTATATCATAACTATTCTTATTATATTCTTGATTTTTTCAACAAATATGTGTGAAGCGATCAAGAAATTATCAAACTTCTAACTTTAAAGTTTGATCATAATACAATTTTATATTTTATGTGAGGTGATCAAACGTATAACTTAAGTTAATAGTTTAAATTGATGTCAATTAAACTAGGTCGAAGTTGATATAAGTAGAATTGGATTCTACTTATGGAAAATTGATTTATCTTATTTGTTAGGTTAGGTAAAGAAGATAAAATGTGTAAAATTAATGGCATGCAATACTGATAGCCACCTCAAGCACAAGGCTTTGTTATGGGAAACAAAAATATGTAGGGCCACATGCGTTCCCACTTCCACTCTCAAAGTTCCAAAAGTTCAACTTTTCAAAACCAATATATAAACACCCTTCATTACTCACCCCCACCCTCAACCTACTCTCCTCATCTTCACCCTCCAAAAAGAATGGCTGCCACCACCACCACCAACACCTACCAAGATGGCCGAGCCGTGTGGTTCACACGACTCGCCTCTGCCTCCCGAGCAGCTCTTGCTTGCTCCATAGTGGCCTACACCACCTTGTACGGTCCGGCTACTCTTCGTCGCCTTGTGGCCTTTCCCGCTTTCTCCTATCTCACAGCTACTCTCATAGTCACTAACGCCGCTCTTGGTGATGCCGTGCGTGGTTGTTGCCTAGTCGTCTTCGCTACCATCCAAACCGTTTGCCCCGCCATGTTCCTATTTTGGTTCATTGGTCCGGCCAAATTCTCCCTCATCACGACCGCCGTGACGGTGGCGTTGGCTTCTGTGGTGGTGGTGCTTCCGAGCTCAACCCATTTGCTGGCTAAGAAGATCGCTTTGGGTCAGATTGTGATCATTTACGTTGTGGGTTTCATCGGCGGCGCCCAAACTGACCCTCTCATGCACCCACTCCACGTCGCCGCCACCACCGCCTTGGGCGCGGCCGCCAGTCTCATTGCTACACTCCTCCCTTTCCCACGCCTTGCTTCTCTTCAGGTATAATAATATTCATACATATATGAATATGAATACTTCATTTTAATAATTATGATCATAACGACAATTTAACTTTTTTCGACAAAAAGAACCTTTTTGATGAATAGAACTTTTATAGTAGGAAAAAAAAAAGTAACAAATAGTAACCCTTTGAACAGGAGTGTATCAAATTTTACACTATTATTTAGTTAAATTGACCCTTATATTTTTATTAATTAAATTCCTAAACTTTCATATTAAAAATTTATCTAAAAAGTGTCTATGCATTAGTTCTTATAGTATAGTACTTTTATTAATATGACGTGTGGAAACGTCTATGGTGTATAAGAATAGTTAATCGATACGTAGACAATATTCAAATGTTATAAATGGTTTAGAAGCTTTATTGAAATAATTATATGTTTTTCACTATACTCTTTGAATTAATTCCTAAAAAAGGCATTAAATTCTTACATGTATAAAAATTACCAGTTTAAATTGAAACAATTATTTGTTTAAATTTTAATCAAATATAACTCCAAAATTTAGAGATATAAATTAAAATATTTTCAATAACTATTAAATGGGGATTGTGGTTGTAAGGTAATAGTCTAAAAAGCAGCTTGATTAGGCTCAAAGAATTTGTATGTAAATATAAAACAACCTAAAAGAGTTTGTAAATATTAAAAAATTATTTCAGTTCTAAAGTTTATTAATTAGTGATAGCTTATATCACAAGTAGTTGAGGTTTAATAAATTTAGATATATTCATGTAGTTATTTATAAATGTTATTAATATACTTTATTATTATCCCTCCAAGTACTATTACTCTAAGGGTTGAATCTAAATTTTATTTGCATATGTTTGACTACTAAATACAAATTTGAGGTACTTTTGTATAGTTTTCTCTCGTACATTTAGCGATCCAAAAGTTTCAACTATATTTATGATTATAATAACTTCACGTCTTAATGCGGGTACAATAAAACTAAAATTTTATGGAAGAATACGTAATATATAACTTACACTAGAGATAATGTTAATGCTGACTTCTATATAACGTTACTGTTAACACTTATCTCTATAATTGCCTTTCACAAAAATATAAAAAGTGACCTTTGGAAAAAAAATCATTGAACCCTTTTGGAATGAGTCCATTATTCTCTCTTGATTGATATAACTAACTACTAAAAATATAGATCGTTTATTGAAACAATAATCAGTAGAAATCTATATATAAAGGGAAAAGAGCATGAATTATATGAAGGAAAAAAGAGTTTACATTGAAAAAGAAATTGTTAAATAATGGTGAAGGTGAAAACGAAGAGCAAAAGTGTGGTGGAGAACATGACAGAAAGGTTAAGTTTAATGGTGAAGGCAATCCTTGCAGAAGATAGAACAATGGCGGCTGCTTCCATATCAAGAGCTCACTTCTTGTCTTCTTCAGCTACTAAACTTCTCCACTCCATTAAACTTTACCAAGTAAATATTTTACCTTCTTAATTCTCTTTAATACCAAGTAAATAGTCTTTATATCTTCATGTAATTTATAGCCTTGTTTTGGGCAACTACAGAAACAAAGAAAAATAATAATTAAATATTGTGCGAAACTTTCGTAACATATAGGTATTTTAATTTTTAATCTTGTATTTAGCAAGTGCTAAACTTTTGAAAAGATCGTACAAATCATCCTTGAAAACAAACCATAAAACTCATATATAACATGCATACTTCTGATCAATATATCAAATATATAACCAATACTAGATAAAGAATAACTCAAAGTTAAACATATTTCTTCTTCATAATTGTTGTTTGTATAGTAAAGAAAAAGTTGGGACCTAGTTGGTTCTTGTTCTTTCATTTCCATTGAAAATTAAAAATAAATATGTTTATTATTATTCTTTTCCTCTAAAAAAATTTACCGAAATAAGTAAGATTTTAAATATAAATATTGAAGGTTTATGTTGCATTCAAATTTAGATATTGATAATGCTTTTTATATAAGTGAAAACAAAAAAAGGGGTAATACATTTATTTATGTTTTAAAAGAAAATTAGAAAGTTGAATAAGCAAGAAGCTTGATTTTCTAATTTCTATAATTTCTACAAAATCTTAAAACTAATTTTCATATTAAAAAATAATAATGTTACCCAAACCCTTTTGTTTCCTAAAAATGGAAATAAAAAGTAGAAAACAATGAAACAAAAAAATTCTCAAAAAGTGTCCAATGTTAACATTTTTTATGTTATATTTCTATTGGTCTTTTAGAACTTAATATAAGTACGATGTCGCAATGTATCATACATGTTGATATCAAACTCATAGTAATGAAAAGAACGTAAAAATGACAACATCAAAATTTATAGATGCATGTAATCTAAAAAATCAAATTAAACATTTGTTTGTATGAGAGAGTAAAGATATAATAATAACATTATAACCTTTTTCTTTATTTGTGTATTTCATTTGACAGGAGAGCAAGAAATGGGAAAAGTTTCCATTCAAAATATGCAAAATGGGATGGTTGAGCAACAGTGAGAAATTAGAAGATCTAGAAATGGCCTTAAATGGAATGGAATTAGCTTTGTCCAAAATCCCTTCATATCCTATTCAAAATAATCCTCAAAATTACCAAACCCTAAAACATGATCTAAATAATTTAGAGAACCAAATTAACCTTTCTTTAAAACAAGCCAATACTTATTTTTCACCGTCCGATTCATTGACTTTTCCCGAAGTCAACGTAGATGATGATAAAACAACAATAATCAACACCCTCAAATCCATTCAAATTATTCCCACAAACCACCAAGATTTACCTCATTTTTTCTTCATATTTTGCATGAAACTCCTCTACAAGAAAACCCAAATCAAAATTCCAACAAAGTTTAAAGAGGAATCAAAGGAAACAGAAATTAAAAATTCTACCAACAAAGAAAAAAACAGAACATGGGTTTCCTCCATGAACAAACAAAGGGTAGTTCCAGCTTTGAAATGTGCAATTTCATTGGGAATTTCTGTGATTTTGGGATTGATTTACAATAAAAAAAATGGATTTTGGGGGAGTTTAGCAGTGGCCGTAAGTATTGCTTCAAATAGAGAACCAACATTTAAAGTTGCAAACATTAAGGTTCATGGAACAATGTTGGGATCTGTTTTTGGAATTTTGAGTTTTGTTCTTTTTGAAAAGTTTTTAATTGGAAGGCTTCTCTGCCTTCTTCCTTGGTTTATTTTCACAAGCTTTTTACAACACAGTACAATGTATGGTTCGGCTGGTGGAATTTCGGCCATTGTTGGAGCTTTAGTAGTTTTAGGAAGAACAAATTATGGTTCACCAAAAGAATTCGCTTTTGAAAGAATGATTGAAACTTTTATTGGGATTTTTATATCAATTCTAGTTGACATCATCTTTCAACCAAAAAGAGCTTCTAAATTGGTAAAAATTCAATTCATTTTGAGTTTACAATTGCTACAAAAATGTATCAATGATTCATTTAGTTATGAATCAAGCACAATAATGGAGAAGGACTTGCAAGGCTTAAGAACTCAAGTTATTGAGGTGAAGCAATTGATTGATGAGGCTGAGGTTGAACCAAATTTCTTGTTTCTGCATCCATTTCATGGGGATAGCCACTTGAAGATGTTTAATTCCTTGTCAAAAATGGTTGGTTTATTAGCTTTGAATGGTGAAGCAATGAATAACCTTAAAGAGAGCTTGAGAGAGGATTTGTGGAGAAAGGTTGGGGAGAAATTAGAGGGGGATTTTGAGAAGTATAAGGAAATTATGACCAGTGGTTTTGTGACATTTTATGAGGATTTTAGATCTTCTTCATTGAAGTTTTTGAAAGGGAATGAAAATAAGGAAGATAATTGTGGTGATATTGAGACGGGAGAGGCACAAAGGATTGAAGTAATGGATGAAATTGAGAAGGAAAAGTTGATTAATTCATTTTTGCAGCACTTGGGAGAGATTGTTGAAAGTAAAGATGGTACAAGTGAAGAAATAATTTTGAGTTTGAGTGCTATGGCTTTTTGCTTTAATAGTTTGATAAAAGAGATGGAAGAGGTTGGAGAGGCAATTAGAGAACTCATTGAATGGGAGAAATCCTTTTTCTAATTATGTAATCAACACTTCCAATGAAATTATTACATATCTAACATATACTCATGTTGTTCAAAAGTAAAATGAATTGTGACATTTCCAAAATGTTTGTAACTATGTCAAGACATTTATTTTCAATAATAATAAAAGAAAAAAAGAAAAGAAAAGAAAAGGTGGGGTTTATGATCCATTTTTGTTTAATAATTTCTCTTTCCTCTCTAATATTTCATCTTTGAGATTTTTCGTAGAAATGAAAATTCACATTGTTTTTCCTAAAATAATTACACTTGCACTTAAGTGTTTGAGTTTGAACACTAATTATTGTCTTCCAAAATAAAATAAATTACCTTCTTATGAATTAATAACTCTTTTTCCACGAAGTAAAAACTGAACTACATAACATTTATATTTCCAACATAGATGGTAAATTATTGAGAGTTTTAAGATAAAAAGGAATTAGAGAAATTGTTCGATTTTTTCTAGTAAAAATCAGAAAAGGCAGCAGAGTTTTTTAACTTTTCCTAGTGAATATCAATTAAGTTTACTTAGTTTAACTAATTGAACTTGATACTTTAAACTATTAATCATTCCAAAGTAAAACTAAATCCATAGAAGTTATACAATTATTCCTCATATTAACAAAGTTTGTTCCCGTAATTACCTTCATTTTAGCCTTAAACACCTCTAGTCTCTCATGGATGTTTTGAAAATTTTGTCTTAAAAATTCTCATAAAAGTGACCCACTCACCCATAGCTTGTTTCCTATACAAATAACATTATATATATATATATATATATATATATATATATATATATATATATATATATATATATATATATATATATGGTGTGTCCTTTTCATAAACAATTATTTAGTCACTTGTAGGGACCATTAAAAAACATAGTGCATGCTTACACTAACACAAAAACTTTAATGTCTCATTTATCTTTAGAATGGATCGGATAAGAGAAATTTTCAACGTAGTGTTGATCAGGTTACCTAGAAATTTAACATTTAAATTATAGGTTTTATTTGCATTCTTATCAATGAAGTTTTAACGACTCTCTAATTAGATTTTTCTTTTTATTATTTAAGTTGGCTAAACAATTATCTTTTGATGTTACAAATGAAGGAATGGAATTCCTAAAGCGAAAGCTTATGAACGCCCGTGCGAGTGAAATTCAATTTATGAAACTAATAAATTCAAAGAAAAATAATAAACACGCTTTTCATGGAAAAGGTGAAAATAAACTGACCTTTGTAGAACCAATTCAATTCTTCTTCCAAGCTTGGCACCACAAAATCTTCCTCTTATTCTCCAAGTAAAGAATCACAGAGAGTTGTGGGCTTCTGTAATTTTGGTGAGGGAAGAAGCTTTTGAGAGAATTTTCTTTTGTTGGGATACAGAGAGATCGTAAGATTGTTTTTGCTGTTAAAAAAAAAACCTTTCTTTTTATTTTCTTTTAAAACAAATCTCAACAATGGAGGGGGAAGTTATCAAATAACTTCCCCATCCTTCCCACGTAGAATAACTCCCAAGGGAGTTATTCTATTTTATTTAAATATATTAATATATATATATATTAATTAAATTAAATAAAATCAATATAAATTTAATTAATATATATTATATCTCATATAACATAAAATTAATATAAATTTAATTACAAATATATTATATCTCATATAATATAAACTTTATATTATATCATATATAATATAACCAATGATTTAGATCTCTCATATAATCTATAGTTCTAATATGAATCGAATTCAATTTTAACCTATAGTTTATTTATGAATCTCATTCATATTATTATTATTATTTGAATCATATTCAAATATTAACTTTTCTCATAAAAAACTTTACATTATAATGTATCAAATAAATTATATTAATTGTATCATATACAATTTATTCCCTTTAATCAATTTGAACAATTCAAATTAAACCAAAATAAATTTGATTCTCATTTATCCTTATTGAGCTAACAAGGGGACCTTATGGACCTACAGATTGAAGCTCTAATGAAATGAGATTAATTAATTAAACTCTTTAATTAAATTTAATCTCTATTCATTAACTATTAGTCATTCCACTAAAGACTAATAGTTGCACTCTTCTAACTGTAGATATATTTTTGTGTCCATTAGATATAACCAATCAACAGTGCAATGACCCTTCACAAATTGCTCGTAAGTACAGCTAGGCCAAAAATTACCGTTTTGCCCCTGTAGTTACATCTAACTCCTTAAGTACCTTTGATTCCTCTAATGAACAATAATTATAGTCCTACTATAACTGAACTCCTCTCAGGCCAAGAGAGGGTGTGACGCCACATTGTTCAAGCCCTGAAATCAACCTTTAAGAGAGCAAATTCTCTACTTACTCCATCTATAGAGAAGGAGTGAATTCCTTCTTGTGTAGCTGCGTTCCCAGCTCCCCAATCAGACGAATCCCCAAAATGGTAGGCATATTGAGTCGGCTACATAGGCCACTCTCACCCATACAAATCAAAGGATCGCCTACATAGGCAGGAGTTCACAACTCACTCAAGATTCAGGTCAAGTCACCTATAGTCATCCTGGTGAAATGTAGTCTCAACTAGTAACGGTGTTAATAAGAGAGACTATTCATTTCATGGTCCGGTCTTATACAAACTCTTTGTATAGAATACCCCCGCTCTAATGTCTCGACATAAATGATTAGGATCAAATCATTTGTAGCACTTTAGAACAATTGTAACAACTACAAAGCAGACCGTATTCGTAGTGTCACCAGGATAAGGTATCCAGCCTTATCCATTTACTACAGACCATTTAGGTTATCACTTAAACATGATCCACTTGTATGTCTCTACATACATGTTTAGGTTACAGAAGATAACCTTGGATGTTAGTTTATTGGTTTTGTGAGTTAATGCAACTAAATATCAAATAAAATAAAACACTTTATTTTATTAGATAAATAAAAAGTTTGTATTATATATACAATTACAAACTACAAGACCACGAGATTTAGGGCATCAACCCCAACAACAAATTCTCCGAGTAGCTTTTTTTAATGTTGTATTATGTTTGAGTTGATCTAATTTGTCACAATATGATTGCAATGTGGAGCGGTCAACGTCTTTGTTATTTAATTTTAAAATATAAATAGGTTCGAAGTCGCTACTAATCATATTAAAGTGTGATTGGTCACTCAAAAAATTAAAAAAAATCATTAGTCTATGTAAATTTAAATTTAGGTTAAGGAGTCAATTGTGTGTGAAGACAAGTATATTAATACCCTACAACATCCATACAAATGATTAGCAAATTTTATTTTCTAAACTAAATTACAAAATTTCACAAAACAAAGTTTTGGTTTGATTTTTTTTTTTAAATGTTTCATGGTTATCAATTTACATCTAAAAAACAATTAAAAAATAAATTTTATTTTGATTTTGAGGAGGATTTCAATTGAGATTAAAATATTAAACTTTGATATTTTAATTTCTATCATAAGAGTTTAATAGAAAATTTCATATATTTAAAAATTTAATAAACTCGAGAGCAAACTTCCTTTTAATTGTTGATATTTTCTTTAGAGACAATTTATTAAAACATTACTTCTTCCACAACTTAAATGAAATTTTTTGTTATGCATTTTATACTTATACAAATTGGAAAATAAATAAATAATGATAATAATAACAAAAAATTAACAACATCCTAAACTAAATATTTGCTTTTACTCCTTTTTTTTTTTTTTTGACGTTTTAAACTACAAATATACATTAAAATTAAATCAAAATTCAAAGTTATATGAAAGGTAGGTAATTAAATATAAATGATAACTTGAAATTTGAAATAATAATTGATTATGTTAATAAAATTGAAAGAAAAAAAAGAGAGAAGGGAAAATTAGCAAAAACGTGTTAGGTGAAACATAGACGTCTAATTTAACAAAATCAATTAATTAACGTAACAGTAGCCAATTAATATCAAATTCAACATATTCAATTAATATGTCGTTCATAATAACACAACACAAATTTAATAAATACAACACTACAAGAGACAGGAGATACACAAAAACGTCGGAAGAAGTGATAAACACGTCGGAAAAGGATATGTCAATGTTCTTAACGGCGTCGAGAGAGGTATTCCCTACGCGTGACCAACACGACATCGAGAATACCTCTACCGACGTAGTTTTTGTCGACAAATTCCACGGCGTCGGTACAACCTATCCTGACGGCCTTATGCCGACGCATATCTTGACGTCGGGAATAAGTTCTTCCAACGTTCCTTATCCGACGTCGTACATGTGTCGGGAAAACCTTCCCCGACATTTCTTGTGCATCCTACTCCCGATGTTTCGTTGCGTCGGGAATTTCTTTTTATATGTATTTTTTAAAAATATATAATTTTTAATTTTTTTTCCTAAAATATTTTGCTCTTTATTTTCGTGAAATAACGACATTTGTTTTGAATTAAATTAAAACAAATTCAATATAAATTAACAAATTACGAAATACAAACAAAAATTAAAAAAAAAAGATTTAATATTCATAATACGAATAAGTTCAAAAAAACATAATAAATAGCGTTCATAATACAAAAAAGCGCAAACAAAGTCATACGTCTCCTAACGAGGCTCGTCCGCACCATTCTACACTTTGGGTCCTACAATGTGATACAAAAGTAGCTAAGTTTAGTACATATATCCATATGTTCATTGTATACTATCATTGCAAAAACTTAAGAATAATGGAGACATATACGTACCACAAAGCTAGGGATCATATGGTGGTCCTTGCTGTGCCCGAGTCAAGTCTTCTATCAGCTTTTGCATTGTTCCACTTGTGAAGCTAACACTTGTCCATCGTATAAATCCCTAAAACATAAATAGGTTTGATAGAAACATATTTCTTTCCCTCTCTAACATCCATAACTTACTCCCCTGAATTTTCACTGAAACTAACTTCAAACTACAGAGGCTACCATAACTGCGGGATAGCCAACACAACCTAATTATTAACAAAAAAATACTTCAAAATCTTTGCATCCTACCCACCCCTTCCAACAACGCTACCTTACAAGCTATCCTACTACCACCATTGAAACCATCTCAAACAGAAACAAATTCAAAACAAACAAAGCTACCATAACTTATTTAAACTTACCTGTATGGTGGCAGACGATGGCGGATGACGACGGACAGTGGCAATGAAGGGCAATGGCGGATGGCGGCGGCAAGGCAACAACGGCAACTCCTTCTCCCTTTCTTTTCTCTATTCCTTCCCTTTCTTTTCTTTCTTCGTTTCGGTTCTGTTTGACACAGAACTGAAATGAATTTATAGGGGATCTCCCGACGCAGCACGAAAACGTCGGGAGATCCCACTTATGGCGTCGGAAAAACGTCTTATTCCCGATGCCTTCCCGGACGCGTTTGTTGTGTGTCGGGAATACTCCTTATTTTCGACGTCGTCCCTGACGCATAAAGCATGACATCAGAGATACATGTCGCCATAATTAATTTACCATAATTTTCCGATGGGGCTTTGCTGACGCATGAGGGATGCGTCGGAAATTACGGGTTATTCCTGATGCACTATGCATGGCGTCGAGCATGCCTGTGGCCTTATTTTCGACGGTTTTTTCCCGATGCTTGCAGTGCGCGTCGGGATAACCTGCCTTTCCCGACGCATTAGGCTTAACGTCGGGAATATCTTTTTTCTCCGATGTCTTACCCTTTGCGTCGAGAGAGCCTATTATGTCCAACGTCGTTTCTGCCGACGTCTTTGGCTGCGTTGAGAGAATCCCGATTTCTTGTAGTACAATCAACAACAAATTTAATAAAAAGCCAAATTAAACCAAAATCAACCAAAAATTCAACTAAAATAAATCTGATGCCTACACAGTAAACCATAGATTTAATAAATTTAAAACCAAATTAAACTGGAGTCAACGCCAAATTGAATGAAATCAACGAGAATCACATTAAATTGAGAAAAGAAAAGAAAACAATTTATAAGAAGGAAAAAAAAAAACCTTAAAAGACCTTAATTAATTTAATTTGTGGAAAAGTTCCATTGCTTTTTTTCCTAACCCTTCCAAGCAAGTTGAGCAACCGATAAAAATTTTAATTTTACATTGAAAAAGAAAATCTAACATACTTTCTCTTAATCCCTCTTAATCTTTATTTATAAGGTAATGAGTTAGGTTTTTAAGAGTGGATATAAAGCAGAAAAGATCGTTCTGAAAATGTGGAGAAAGTGGGAGAACGATGAGGGAAAGCAAAAAAATTGTGGGAGAGTAAGTGGAGAGATTTGGAGGAAGTAGTTGAAGAAAACTACAAAAGGGAACTGCGAGACTAGACTTTTTCTTTTTATTTTGTTTTTTTTTAAAAAAAAGTTAAATTCAAATCCAATTTCCTTTTATAAAAATAAAATAAATCAAAACAAACAAACAAATATATAAATAATTGAAAATAAATAAATAAATAAAGGACAAAATATGGTATCTTGGTAATTAAACTATTATTTTGAAATGTTTAATTTCCTGTCTACTTGTAAATCTCTCAAATGTTTAACATTTTATAAAGATATTTTTTTTAAATAGAAAATTTTACAAACTATTTACGGAACAAAACAACTAAAATACAAAATTCATTTTACACCTATTTTTTCTATGAAGGGTAAAATATTTTGTCAAATATTTAATTTTGACTATTTATTTTTCTATAAAGTGTTAAATATTTTATTTCTAACCATTTCTTTAATAATTATTCAGCTTATTATAAATAAAATGGATATTAATATCTCTCTAAACTTTTAATATCTTCACCTAACACACATATTCAAACAAAAACCAAACTTTAAATATATTAAATATAAAATTAATTTAGTGATGGATTAGATATGAGCAAACACAAAATTTTTATTTAGTGACATTTTAGATACATTTCCAAATTTGAAAACCTTTCACATATGCTCTAAAAAAACTGTTATATAAAATATTTAAATTTTCAAGAAAACTAAAGTTTATAGTTACTTACCCTTAACATTTGGAAATTGCTGCAAAAATGTTACAAATAAGCTTTAGAACTTAAAAAAAAATAAAAGAAATAAAGGAAAGACATTTGGTTTAGAGATGATTGGAAGACCATTTTGCCACTATGTTAGTTTTGATATTATTATGATGTTAGTTTATATATATATATATATATATATATATATATATGAAACAAAGAGCAAAAAGTTGAAATAGCTCTAACTCCTGCACCGATACTAAATCCGTTGGTGGTTATGAGGTTAAAAAGATAATTATAAGGATGATACTCGGATATATCTCGAGCATCTTTCCATCCTTTCTCACTACTCTCATAACAAGAAAGTATACATTAAAATATGCTTAGAAAAGATAAAACAAAACAAAATTTGTGGCATGAAAGTTATGATTGAATAAGTTGGTGTATCCATTTATTACTTTGTAAAGTTCATAAAACCCGTACGATGAGTTCGTTGTTCTCTTGATATATTGATTCGTGTTGGTCTTGGAGAATTCTCTTCAGCAAGAATTAATTATATATTCATTGTGGGTGGGAGTAGGAAAGATTTTCTTCCAGGGCTCATTGCATAATGGTACGTATTATCATTAATTCAATGTGGGTGGGAGTTGGAAAGTCTTTCTCTCAGGCCTCATTGCATATGGTACGTATTATCATTATGAAGCCCATGAATATCGTTTTCAATATTGTTTCTCTTTAATCATTTGACAAAGAATATCACT
This sequence comes from Cucumis melo, assembly GCF_025177605.1. NCBI lineage: Eukaryota > Viridiplantae > Streptophyta > Magnoliopsida > Cucurbitales > Cucurbitaceae > Cucumis > Cucumis melo. Next base: position 2,594,376 of record NC_066868.1, on the reverse strand, counting down.
ATAATTTTGCCAATAAAAAAAAAATAGCGTGTTGTTGAAATTTTTTCATCCCTTGCCTATAGAGGTGTTCAAAAAAATCGATAACCCGAATAATCAAGATTACCCAACCCAAACGATAAGAGCTGAGTTAGGTTAAATTTTATGTTGGGTTGGATCATAGGTTGGAAAATTGGAGGGAAAAAAGGTTGAACTGGGTAGTCGAGTCGTGGAAGTAAGGAGTCGGCTGGGTTAACTCGACCCAATCGATTATATACATAATATATATACACCTAAAACCTAGAAGTAAATCTCCTTTTGAATGAATATTATAGACTTAGAATTTGAATTTATAACATATATATATATATATATATATATATATATATATATATATATATATATATATATATATATATATATATATGTCACACTCTACACCTTGAACGACGATTTATTAAGCACCTTGTATGTTGAAAAACAATATAAAAAAATTTGTCTAAATTATGGAGAAAAGAAAAAAAAACTAACCCACCAACCCAACCGGAATTTTTTGGGTTGAGTTGGGTTGGGTTCACCATTGCATCTTGAACTGATAGGCTTCATTTTTTTTTTATCTTTCTCTATTTTTTATATTTGTCTAAAAATAAACTTTTTTTTTTCTTTCTTCATCTTCACTTTCTTTCTTCCAGCTCCTCTCCCAGAATATCGAGATCATTTAAATATTACTTTAATATGATGATCTAAACAATCACTTATACCATGTCAACTCCATCTTTTAGCATAGTCAAGACGATCGTTTAGATCTGAGGCTCTTTTCCCGTTGTTTAAAAAGAACTACATCATCATGTGTATAAGCTCTAATTAAATGATCGCGTACCATAGTCAACCCAATCGTTTAGTGTGGTGAACTCGATCTTTAGATATAAAGTTTTTTGTTTTCTCATCGCTAAAGAAAACTACACAATCTTGTACCATTTCCTATATAAGTGCGTATCACATGATCGTTTAAAAAAAGAATTACATGCGCGTTTGTGGTCAATTAATTGCATGTTGACTAGGACACTTTCGGTATTTTCCATTGTGGATTTTTCCTATTTTCAAAATTATTCTACAGGTTGTAAATATTTTGCCTGTTTGTTACATTTTTTAAAAAACTTATTTTCTTTTTCGATTTTTTAACGATATTGAATTTAATTAACCATTTTATTTGTAAGCATATAAATCATTAAATATAAATAAAAAACTCAATACAAAATATTAATTTGATAGACAAAATACTAGTTTAATGCGATTAAGAATCCTCATTAAATAATAATTACGCTTAGGTTTCATTTCATTAAATAATTTTTCTACTTTCGTTTGAGAAAGAGACAACACCAATAAACAAGGAACTCAATTATTTTATCTTCATTCTCATCTCCTCTCTTTTTCAACAGAAAAAAAAAAAGGAGAAAAATAATTAAGAGGTTCCTACATTGCTAACTTCTTATTCTCCTCCTACCATTTCACTCTTCTTTCATCTCGGAGTTCAAGTTCAGTTAGGACTTTTCCTCTCTTGGATGAGCGGAGAATAGCATGATGATATGATTTCTGAATCAAATCTCAGTGGGACGCGTGCTCCAACCATAATCCAAGCGGGCCCAATGAGAGAAGACCGTAGGCTTTCTTTCTTCTATCTTACCATCTCATTTATTCAGCAACGGGATAGCTAATCTACCTTTTCATCTTTTCTGGGGGATCACTCAATTTAAGAAACAGTCATCGACTCAAACTGTGCTCATATTTTGACACTTTAGATCCCATAGATCCCTAAATGCTTCCTCTTGCTACAATTGATTTATCAAAATTTGGTTGCAAAGAAAGAAATGAAATTCAAACGAGAGATATATTGTATGATCATAAAAGCTTTTGTTCTTTCCATTGCCTCTCGTTGATTTCTCCGTAAATTTTTTGGAGTCACACCAATAAGAGAAGAAGAAGAAGAGGAAGAAGAAGAAGAGTACATGACTAAAGAGCTGATAGAATAACGAAGACGACTATGTTTGCTCTTTATAGTCACCCAAATTTAATCTAAAGAGCTGATTGTAACAGTTTACAAAGTGTATGAGGTGTAATCGGTGTCATTGATCGTAACAAACCTCATAGTTTAGAGTTACCAGTTTTCCTTAATTATTATTCAACCACTAATCAATTAATTAAATTTTGTTTTTATTTGGATATAAGTTTTGGTAATTGAGAAGGAAATGAGATGAGTTATATATGTGTGTGAGTTGTGTCGGTATGATAATTAGAAACAAAAATAATGCATGTCTCTCACTAAAGTCATTTCATTCTTATTTTCTCTCTCTCCTTCATCATGTTTTAGAAGCTTAAAATTGATCACCTCTGTGTACCCAAAATCTACGACATAACTACTTTATATCTATACGGAAAAGATTAATCTTATTTAAATCTATACTAATAATAATTAACTCTCTACCATCCTTCACAACAAGTTGGTAAGAACAAATAATATAGAATTCCATTCAAAGATCTAGCTTGTTCAAAGATTATGATTAATAATGGAGGGTGGTTATTAATGGCTATTGTCTTTTTCAACTAAAATCTGTCAGTATCAATCGAACTAGATTGAGTGCATATTAATTTTGGTATATCAAGGACCATAATTCAGAGATGTATTTTAACTTGTTGTTTAGCTAAATAATATCTTATTCATACCATTCATCCCTTCGTCGTTCTATATTTTACATTGTTTAACGTATGTTAGTTTACTCAACTTCACCTTGGAAAATTAATAAAGTAAATCAAAATGGAATCTTAATTTTTGTTGATTTCTCATTCTAATCTATTATTGGTTATTATTGGTTATCTAAGTTAAAAAGATTGTAATTTTACATTTAAATTATTAAATAAATTATTTTCTCTTTTCTTATTTATTTTGCCTTTCTTGTGAAATAGTGTTTGAAAGACAAAACCTTGTACATTGAAAAAGGTTAATTTTCAAAAATAGAACAAAACATCAAAACATTTACGGTTTGTAGAACAAAATCAAAGAGCCGTGAATGTTTTGGTATTTCATAAATTCTAGATTTGCTCTTGATATTACAGTTGATTTATCACTTCTCTTTCCTTTTTTTTTTTTTTTATGATTTATTGATTTTCTCTTCTAGATTTTTCAGCTCTTTCTTCTTCTACTTTTTTTTATTTTAGATTTCTTCAGTCGATCCTTCGTACTCATCTTTTTTCTTCTTTGTGATTTATTCATTTTCTCTTCCAGATTTCTTCAGCTCTTTTTTCTTCTATTTTTATTTTTATTTCAGATTTCTTCAGCTTCTCCCTTCATCTTCTTTTTCAGGTAAATAAAGTAAAAATTTCTTCCAAGATTTTCTTTTTTTCTATTTTTATTAATATTCTTTTTCTTTCTTTTTTTCTTCATCTTCTCTTTCTTTCTTACCGCTCACTCTTCCAAAATATCAAGATCATTTAAATATCATTTTGATATAAAGATCATTTAGATTTGTATCATTTTCTACACAATTACGTATCATGATCGGTTAGAAGAAGAATTACACGTAACATTTTTTTCCATCGTTAAGAACTACACGATTTTGTGTATCATGTCATATACGATTGCATATCATGATCGTTTAGAAGAAGAATTATACGCATGCGTATGACCGTTGTTGATACTACCTACACGATTGTGTATCATGATCATTTAGAAGAATAATTACACACACGCGTGTGATCATTTAATCGCGTGTTGACTATGGCTTTTTTATATTTCTCATCATTGAGTCTATGGATTTTTTCCATTTTCAAAATTGTTCTAAATATTTTATTAGTTTATTATATTTTTGAAAAAACCTCTATTGTTTTTCTCTTAAAATCTTATATAGATCTATTTTTATCTTTGAAATTATATATATATTTGAAAAGATTTTAAACAAATAATCCATACAACTAATAGAAAATAATTACAAAATTTTATTAGAAATCAGAGAGGTCTCACGTTTTTCTAAAATTAGGTTTTAAAATTTAAATTTAAAAATAATAAAAATTAAAATTAAAAGTTTCCTAATTACAGTAAAAATTAGACACAATCGGAATATTGATAAAATATAATAATATATAATATATAATATAAATAAAATAAAAAAAATAAAAAATATTAGGAAACTAAGAAATCTCAAATTTCTCCATTTATTCCCCATTACTCCCACCTTCTCCAATTTCTTTAGATTTCTCCCCAATGTTGGTGTTTCTTACAAACTCCATCAGATGTCATTATTTATAGACAACTTGGCAAGTAGGATGTGATATTACATGACCAATAAGAAGCTATGTTTGCTTGACACATGACTTGATTAGTCATCTATTTTCTAATATTTATAATACTAAGTCTGTTGTTCCTAATTTGATAGGTTTCAAAATTTTAATTAAGATTAGTTTTGGTTATTATATAATATATTTATTTGTATAATCATTTTTTTATTTTAATGAAAATAAATTTGATGTTTATATTTTATTTATTAATAAAGGAATTTTTAAAAATAGTAAAATATTTAAACGATCTACAAAATATAGCAAAAATCACAATAATTTTTATAGTTCATTTATTTTTATTTTTTATTTTTGTTATCTTTTGTAAATAGTTTTTTTTTTCTTTTTTGATGTTATCTCTAACTAACCTTGAATAAAGAAATTTTATTTAATAAAAAAGTCACATTTTTTTATATATTTGATATATCTCTTTACTTTTTTTTTAGAAATCTATGATATACACATGTTATAGCTAGGGGTCTTTTCAAAAATATAACAAAATGGAAAAATATTTACTGTATAGAACAATTTCGAAAATGGAAAAAGCACACAGGCCCACAATGGAAAATACCAAAAATACATGTCAACCATCCTGTCAACAACATGTGTAATATATTTGATAAACGATCGTTTAGATTTATTTATTGTTTGGTACACGATCGTTTAGATTTGGTCGTTTAGATTTGCTACTTCAATCTAAACGATTTTTTCCAAGATTTTTTATACACGATCTTTTAGATTTGGTTACCCTAATCTAAACGACCTAAAAAAAGGAAGAAAAGAAAAAAGACGATGGAAAGAAATCGCAACGAAAAAAAGAAGAGAAAAGGAAGAAATACAATAGAAAGATATCAGATTTGGTTATTTAACCAAATCTAAACGACGTAAAAAAACAAAAAGAAAAGGAAAAGAAAAAAAGATGATGATGAAATCACAGTGGAAAAAAAAAAAGAAGCAGAAAGAAAGAAAGACATAGAAAAAATCGCAGCGAAAGGCAAATAGGAGAAGAAGGACGAAAGCGTAAACCTGGAATATTTAAAAATAATTAATTTTATAGGTTTTGTTACACAGGCCATAAATATTTTAGTAGTTTGTTATATTTATGAAAATTTCTTTTAGAACTATGTACAAGAAAATATATATTTTTTTAAAGATCAATTTTTATCTTGAATTAATATCTTAAATAAAATATTTTCTTTTCTTAAAAGAATTACATTGTGTTTAACTAATATCTAATATCTACCTTACCTTAGATAAAAGAATTTTTCTAAAAGAAATTTATGTATAAGATTAAATTAAGATTTTAAATCTAAAACTTCTCAAAATAGCTGACTTATTTAGTTTCCATTGGTATCTCCATCCTTTCCTCTTTTTTGTTCTAATTCTCTTCAACTACTTACCCTCCTTATCAAAGTGTGTGTGTGTGTGTGTTTTTCCTTTTTTTTTTTTTTTTTTTTTTTTTTTTTTGTGATTGTGTATTTTTCTTTTTTTATATCTTTGCATGAAATTGAGATTTAGACTGACTAGTTTTAATTTTCTAACTTATTAATGTAAATATTTATGAAACACGTGCAATACAGGTAGTTCCTATTAGTACATATAAATTGATCAAATGAAGTTTATAGATTGCTAATTTTTGTTTTAAACCATTTTACATATTTAAAAAGAGGATTATTGACTGTCCTCCTAATACAAATAATAATAGTAATAATAATAATAAAATTTGCAATGTTCAAGTCATAAAGAAATATAAACATAGCAACAGAACTTTATAAGGTGAACTAACCTTTATTTATTTACTTTGAAAATATTGGACCTAAACAAGCCCAAGACAAAAAATTGGAGTATAACTAAAGTTTTATAAAGTGGTATGGTGTGACTTGAATTGAACTTTTATTATTAAGCCCAATATCAACTTAGGCTTGGTATATGTTTGTAATAAAAAAAAATTCTACTCTACTAATGTTGGAAAGAACCATTTTGATAATTGATATGATTTTGTTTTATACTATTTCAAGTTGAAATGGGGTTTGAGCTTCCAAGATAATGGTAAATTGGGTCTTAGATATAATATTAAAGTCAAACATCTAATTAAGCAAGATTAGCTGTGTGATTAGTCGAAGTGTGTAAACAGGCCTAAACAAAAACAGTAAAAATGTATTTTGAATGGATGTTAAGTTAAAATTAAGTCTTGAAATTTGTGAAGCAGTCATAATACAAGAAAATCCCAAATTTTAAGTTCTTGATAGAAAAAAAAAAGGAATAAGAAATAGTAAAAATAAGACTAGTTTGGTTCGTGATTTAAAAATTATTTTGAAAAATAAAAATGTTTAATGAAAAATAAAAGCAAATTCTTCTCTTTTTACTGTATTCGAAAACACATCGGTTCTAACTTAGAATTTTGAAATTCAAAATTTTTGTTTGGTTGTAAATTTGAAAATACATGTCATGTTCATAAATTTTGAAAATAAAATCTAAAAACAAAGAAAATGATAATTAATTGTTTTTGAAAATGGACTATTTCGAGTGTTGTTTTTTAATGTTGTTTTTAAAAACAAGTATACCAATCATATATATATATTGTATTTTTTGTATTTTTTTATAAAAGTATTAAAAAGGAAAATAAATCACCAACCAAAAGCAGCCTCATGGATTCAAATTAAAGTTGAAATATATATAAACAAATAAAATCCTAAAATATCTCATAACAAACATTATGGAAATAATATGCTCCAAGATATTTTTTTTGGGTGAAAGGTAACATTATGTATGAAAGTTTGGAAATACTCTTTTTTTTTTTTTTTAAGGAATATTTGAAATATCTTTTCTTCCCATCAACTAAAGTCACTCATTTTAAATAAAAAAAATAAGGTTTAAATATTGTTTTGGTTCCTGTATTTTTTATTTTATTTATTTTTATCCTCGTATTTTAAAATGTTTATTTTGATCTCCAGTCTTTTAACTTTAGCTTTTTTTATTCATTTACTTTAAATAATGTTCATTTTGGTATTTATACTTTTAAATTTGGTTCATTTTCATCGTTACACTTTTAAAATGTAGCCATTTTATCCCTTTATTATCATTTTAAGGGAACAAAATGATGACTTTGTGAAAATGCAAATACCCAAAAGTGAACCAAAGTTTAAGTATAAGGATCAAAATGAAACTTTAAAAGAGCCTTCGTGAACCAAAATAACAAAATAAAGATTTTAAAAGTATAGAAACAAAAATAAACCAAAGTTAAAAATATAAGAACTAAATGAATATTTAAAAAACATCCCGAACTAAAGTGAACCAAACTAAAAGTAAAAGGACCAAAATAGTATTTAAAAATATTAAACACCATATTGTTTTCTTCTCTTTTTTCTTTTTCTTTTTCTTTCTTTCTTTCTTTTTTAGCACAATAGTGTTAAAAGAAATACTATCGTACCCTTAGGACAAAGTTTAGAGAACATTGTTATTAAAGTTCTTTTGACTTTTCTCAGCTTTTTTCCAATGCTATCGGTAACGTACGGGTGAATTTGAACCCGACAAGATATGCAAAAATTCAAGAAAAGATCAAAGGAAGATAAATACAAGATGAAGTGGACTTGGTTCAAATAAGTACAAGTGTTTCTTATTCAATTGTCTAATCAAATATAATACTAACTTGTTAGAATTTTGAAAAGTTCATCTCATCCTTGCCATATGAGAAAAAAAAATAAACGTTATCTCATTTTCTCCCCATAAATACGTTATTGTAACTTCATATGAACTACTTTATAGTCTAAGATTTAGAACTTAAACTTCTGACTTCTTCTCAGTTACAGAGTCCTCATTCTAACTTTGGACATTTAAACCCTTTTTGTTCGTTTATAAGGTCTTATATTCTTCAAATTACAAATTTATCGTTATTATCATGTGAAGATCAAATGTGTTACCTCCTATTCAAATCTTTACATCAACGTTAACAAAGTTAAAATGTCTATTTTTTATCACATAATTTTAATGTTAAGAAAAAATTTCAATGTTTGTAAAATCGATTATAGTGTTGAAAAAATGTTTTATAGAAATCTTATCGTACTGTTTTTTGGCTCATTGTAGTATTGGATGTAATTAAAAATCCCTAATCTTTTGTAACAATTTTATTTATCATTATTAAAATTGCTATAAAAAAAGTATTTTTTAATATTCTTTAATTTTACTGCTATGAAAGCTTCTATTAACGATAGAAAAATATGTTGTAATTATTCTTTAATAGCGACTTTACAACAATAAACTTTGTTACAATGTTGGTTTTATAATATTATTAGGCCCTTTTTAACCTTTTTACATGTTTCCATAGCTTTTGTTAATGCTAAGGTGTAACATCCGAAAATTAAGATAAATTTTTGGAATTTATTATCTTAGTTTTGTATAATTAGGTTTAAAATAGTGAACGTTACTTTAACAATTTATTAATTATTTTTTAGAAATTGAAGTTTAATTAAATAATTTTGGGTGCTTGTTTAATTAAATTGGAGAAGTGGTTTTCTTATAAATTTGAAAATTTTTATGTATATATAGATTTGTATATATATAACTATTTTGGAAAATGAAAAGAATAATTATATTTGTTAAAATATAACTTGTGAAGGAAAAGATATGGTATTTTGGAAAGAAGAAGATTAAGATAATTATATTGTTGAGATATAATTATTTGAGGAAAGATATTGTATTGTTGAAAGGAGATAAAAGAGATTTATTTGAAGAGTAATATTTTGGAGAAAGATGTTGTGGAGAGCGAAAAAGAAGTTTAAAGTAATAATTATATAATAAAAAATATAATTATTATTTCATAAGAAATAATTAGGAGGAGAGAGAAAAAGTTTGATTGAATGGGAGTTTTAAACAAAGGGAGAGAAGGTTTAAATGTATATGGAAAAAGATTTATAGGTAGAAAAAAAGATGTTATTAATAATAATGATAATTATATTATTTATTATTAATTTTATTTAAACCCTCATATTGCATGCCATCTTCAACCTTTCTTCACAAGTAAACCCTAAACGCCGCCGCCGCCGCCTACTTCACCATTCTTCGCCGCCGACTCTCTCCTTCTCCGACCTTCTAGTTTTTCACAAGCGTTCGTCCGCCGTTGAGTTTCGATCAACGTTGCTCGACGTAGCTCCATCTCCGTCCGTTTCGCTCGAAGCCTATCGATCCATCTCGTCCTGTCGTTCACGTTTCATCGATCAAGTCTCCCAAGCTGCGTGCGTTGCTTGCCCCTCTTAGCTGCATGTCTTGTTTATGAGTCGGTCACCATACAACTGAGTCGGGCTTCTCCGTCAATCCAAGCCAAAACTATCGTCCGAGCCGCTTCTTCATGAATCGTGCAAATCGAGCCACACATACAGACGAGCAAGCTGAGTATCTGGTCAGCGAGCCACTCTCCGCATCCGAGCCGCGCCGTGAGCCGAACCCTCCTTGTAAGCCGCCGACCCGAGCCGCCACTCCCTTCAGCCGCGTGCGTCCAGCCAATTTTGCCTTTAGCCTAGCTGACCAGCAATTTTTTTTACACTTATTTTGACCTATTTGGACCTATTTTGGTTCAGTTGGATAACACTTTGGAAAAATAATCTGTGCAATTTTGCCAATAAGGTTTCAACCTTAACTTTGGGATTTGTTTATTGGAAAGCTTCGACAGTGCTAGATAGGGAATAAACATTTAACAAATCTTGAGGTAAAAGATTCTATTATTGGCCCTTGGAACTGAATTTAAGAGAGAGCATGTATTATGACTACACATTGAGGGTAGCTAAGATGCATAATGCAATGCTATAGATAATGATTAATGTTAAGTTAATGGCATTGACTAATGTTATGTTGTTAATGATGACTGTTATGTTTATGATTAGTATGATACATGATATATTAATCACATGCTTAAGGATGTTACGATTAATATTCATGTTATGTTATGATGCTTATGATATAATCACATGCTTTTGGTTTGTGGTGTGTCTGTTAACTTTATATGATAAGTTTCTTACCCCACCTGTATTATGATACTATCTATGAGGCCACTCGAACAACTAGAAGTGTTTCTACAGGATCACTCGCACGATTAGGGGTGTGCCTACGGATCACGTGCACGGTTATGGGACAGTTGTATTATGTATACAGGGTCGCTCGCACGACTAGAGGTGTTTCGACGGGACCACTCGCACGATTAGGGGCGTACCTACGTATTACATATATATTTATGGAGTGTGTACTTGCGATCACTCGCATGACTAGAGGTGTCCCCATGGGATCGCTCACACGATTTAGGGGTGTTCTTACAGTCTCACTCACTCAGGTGTGCTCCGTTGAACACACGATGCTAAGTTTATGTTTCTAATAAAAAGTTAACCGATCACCCAGTGGGACTAGTAGTGGGTCTCTTAATGAGTATATTTATATATTCACTCTTTCCTATGTTTAATATTTCAGGCTAAGGTAGAGAACTTAAGAAACTGGCGAGCGACAGAAAAGGATCCATGGCACACTATATGGGACATAGTTCAGCTTCCACACTTATTTTTATGTTTTTCAGTATTTTAAATTTTAACCATTTTACTTGAGATTTTGTCATATTTATTTTTTTTATTGTTAAAACCCGCGGATCACATTTTCAAATTACTTTTGTTGGTTTTGATAATCTTATATTTCATGTGAGTATTTTGGTTTTATAAAAATTTTAGACGTCTGTCTCTTCAAAGAAAGTGTATTTTGTTATTCGTCCTTTTGAGTAATGACCTTAACTTAGTTAAAAAAGAAAAAAATGGTTAGGTCATTACAAAAGGTAGATTTTTATAATCATTTCTTAGTGCTATGAATTATTAAATCGCTATAATCATTTTATACTTTATATTTTAGTGTCATATGTTATTTCATTTATTTACACTTTAAAATATATTTTATGATATTATTTAATCAATTTTACTTCCATGTGTTTACAATTAATATAAACATGAACTTTAAAGAAAGGAAGTAAGTAAATTATAAAAAAGTATCCAACAACTAAATAAATTCAACAAGTAAATTTAAAATCTAGTGGATAATGTAAAATACATAATTTTAAATCAAAATAATGTACGTATAATTATAAAATAAATAAAATTAAAAGTTAAAAGAATGGTTGAAAATATTTACAAAATATAATAAAATTTTAAATTTCATCAATGGACAATGATAAACACCAATAAACTTGGGAATTTTGAGAGCACTACAAAAAATCGAGATGTTCTCGACGCACAAAACGACATCGAAAGAAAACATACCGAGATAGACACTTTTCCCGGATGCCCTTTTGTATATGTTGGAAAACGGCGAATACATTATTTTATTATTAACTTTTCCCGATGCCGTGAATGGATTGTTGGGAAACAATAACCCATTTCCGACGTCTAAATGTAGGACGTCATAAATAGTGAGCAATTAAATAAAATATATATCTTCTCCTGACGCCCCATGCATGGTATCAGGAATGGACACACCCCCATTTCCGACGGCACTCGCTTTGCATTAGGAATAGTTAAATCCATTCTCGACGTTCTGCATGGACCATAAAAAATGTTTAAGCATTAATTATGTCAAATCACGATTCTTGACGCCCCATGCATGGCATCGAAAATGGATTTAGGGTTTCCTGACGACACTAGTGATTCGTCGAGAATTTTTTTGGCTATTCCCGATGAATCTCTAATTGCGTCAGAAATAGGAGGGATCTCCGACGTTTTCATGGTGCGTCGAGAGTTCCCTTATATAAACTCATTTTAGTTCTGTAATTCAGAGCACCGAAACAAAGAGAAAGAAACGAAGAGAAAGGGAGACCGTTGAAGCGTAAAAGTCATGAAGGAGAAGATTTTGTTGTCACCGTGCCCTTCGCCATCGTGCCTCCAACCCACTTATCCCTATTTTGGTAAGTTTAAAAATCCTCAAATGTTAGTTTTGCTTAGGTTAGATTAGGTTAATTAGTTTAGAGTTTTATTTTTTAAAATTAGTTTTAGATTTCAATAGTGAATTAGTTTTAGGATATTGTTTAGGAATAGATTTTGGTTTTTAAAGTTGAAATTTTAAATGTGGGTTGAAAATTTGAAAGGGGAGGGGGTTATTTGAGAAATTGAGTATGGAAATTGAAATTTTGAATGTGTGGGTTGAAAGTTTGAAAGTTTGAAGGAGAGGGGTTTAATTGAATATTTGAAAGGGGTGGGTTGAAAATTAGAGGGAGGGTTTGAATTGAAATTTTGAAGCGGGTGGGGGGGGGGGGGGGTTTAATTGGGTGGGGTGGGGTGGGTGGGGGTTGAATTGAAAATTTGAGGGGTTAGGTTTAAAAATTTGAGGGGGTGAAATTAAAATTTTGAGGGAGAGGTCGTATTGAAAACTTTATAGGGGTGAGGGCTATTATTGTTTTAAAAATTCTGTAATTTGTGGTTGAGATTTGTTTTAGCTATCATGTAGTTATGGTAGCTTTTAATTCAAAATTAGTTGTTTATTTCTTAGTAGTTTTGAAATCATTAGTTGTTGATTTGGGACGGCTATCCTACAGTGATGATAGCCTTTTTTGTGCCAACTTAGTTTTGAATTTGTTGGTATTTCTAAGGGTTTGAAGATGTGGTATGTAGCTTGTAAAGTAGTGTTGTTGGAAGGGATAGGTAGTATGCGAAGATTGATGTTGTTTATGGTTAATTAGGTTATGGTGGCTATCCTGTAGTTATGGTAGCCTCTGTGATTTAAAGTTAGCTTAAGTGAAAAGTTTGGGAGATTGTTATTGCTTATTCAGGGGAGTAAGTTTAGGGTGTGAAATGAGGAATATTTTTCTAATCAAACTTATTTATGTTTTAGGGGCTTTAATGATGGACAAGGGTTGGATGAAACTTAGGAATAGGTTTTCCATTGAGTATAGAGAGGGAGTGACCCAATTTTTATATGTTGTCAAGTTTCACGTCGATGATTACAAACGAATAAGGTGTCCATGAAAGAGATGTATGAACTCAAATTTAAACACATTAGAGGGTGTGGAACGGCATCCATTTACTATTGGAATATCCCTCTACTACATAGAATGGGTATATCATGGAGAGCCAGTTAGGTTGAATAGAGGTACATAAAACTTTGATGAAGGAACTAGTAGTAGCCACTTTCATGAAGAAGATGATTTGTTTGGTATGCTCAATGCTTTACAAGCTCCAAGTGAACAAGAAGAGGAAACAGAGGAAGATCGTTTGGAGGATGAAATGTCGAGGAATATTGGGGTAGATATAGAATAAGATACAACAAACATATTTCAGGACTTAGCTGTACCCCGGTTGTTCATAATTTTCCTCCTTTAATTTTTTGGTTAAGTTGATGCAAATCAAGGTTCTCAATGGTTGGAGTAATAAGACCTTTGACATGTTGTTAGAACTCTTAAAAACAGCGTTTTCAATGTGTAGTAGTACTATCCCTAGTTCATTTTATGAAGCCAAACGAAAACTTCATGACTTAGGATTGGGATACGAGACTATTCATGCATGCAAATATTATTGTGTATTATACTAGAAAGAGTTTGCCAATTTACAACATTGTCCTACATCTGGTGAGGTTCGGTACAAGGTTAATCATAATAGAGGAAAAAAATTCCACATAAGGTATTGCGCCACTTTCCGTTGGTATTGATATTACAGCGCTTGTTTGTCTTGCAAGAAGGGTCCGCTGACATGAGATAGCATAGGGATAAACGTGTTGAAATAGATGATGTGTTGAGACATCCAGCTGATGCGAAGGGATGGAAGCACTTTGATTGTGAATTTCCTGATTTTGCTTCTGATCCACAGAACGTGCGTTTGGGGTTAACTTCAAATGGGTTTAATCTATTTGGTCATATGATTACCTCGTACAGTATATGACCTATTATGCTAATTTCTTACAATTTGCCACCTTGGAAATGCATGAAAGAGACAGATTTCTTCATGTCATTGCTCATACTCGGTCTTGGTAGGGAAATCGATATTTATCTCCAATCATTAATTGAAGAATTAAAAGAGTTATGAAATTTTAGGGTGCGTACGTATGAGAGTTATGGAATTTTAGGGTGTGTACATATGATTCTTTTATCGGTCAATTCTTTCAGCTACATGCAGCCTTGTTGTGGACAATTAATGACTTCTTGGCGTATGGTGACCTATCAACGTGGAGTACAAAGTGTATCAGGCATGTCTCATATGTATGGGTGATAGATCATCGTTCAGGATTCAAGGTAGAATATCCTTCATGGGACATTTGTGCACTACAACAAATCTGGCCTTTAATGTCGGGTGGAAAAAATGAAAAATGGGCTTTAATGTCGGTTTTCAAAAGGCGGATGTTTAATGTCGGTTTTAAACCGACATTAAAGAAGGAGCTTTAATGTCGGTTTAAAACCGACATTAAACATCCGCCTTTTGAAAACCGACATTAAAGCCCCTTTGTAATTTTTTTTTAATTTTTTTAATTTGGTAAAAAATCAAGTTTTTCTCTCTTACTTTACCTTTTCTTTTTCCTTAAAATTTCTATATAAATTCTCCTCCTCTCTTCTTCCTCCTCCTCTCTTCTTTAACTTTGAAATCTTCTAACCCTAAATCCACCAATCAAATTTTCTTGCTTTCATTTTCTATCCTCGTAGGTTATTTTTTCCATCGACGATTTGAAGATTTACTATGGTCGGTAAAGGAGAAGGTCCGGCGATCGGAATCGATTTTGGAACCAAGTACTCTTGCGGAATGGAAATGGCCGAAATGGAAATGGAAATGGAGGAACGCTCCTTTGTTGTCTCTTCAGACCCTCACCAGGTTCATCCTCTTTCTCTCTTATCTCTATTTTTCTGATCCAAATCTCATTTGCGCCTCCCGAATCATCCTCTCAAAAATGGTATTTTCCTTTCCCTCCCTTCTTTGAGTTAATTCTTCGTCCTTACCCTTGATTTTTTTTCTCTCTAGGGTTTTCTATTTGAGCTATGATCGATGCTGATTTCGATTTGTGTGGGTTTATGATTTGATTGATGGGTTTTGTAGACGACATCGCGGCGTCTTGCGGATTGGAAGGTGGAGAGGTTTGAGAAGAACATTTTGAAGAGAGGGGCTGTGGCTGAGACTGCTACTAAGAAGGGAAAAGATTACCCTGTTGGCCCTATTCTTCTTGGATTCTTCGTTTTTGTCGTCATTGGATCATGTGAGTTTTACATTCTGGAATGCTAATTTCTTCCTTTTCTCTTTCGTATGTTTGTGCTTATATTTTGGCATATTGTGGATTTTTATTTTGCGGTTACGTTAATTTATCTAATAGGAACGTGATATCTAGCCCTTCTTTGTAAATTCTCATGAAGACCCAAACCCAAAGTTCGAGAATTGATGTACATGTATATATGCTATATATTTAATTGTATTTGTAACCTTTGTTTCTTATGATGGGTAGAAAGAATTCATCCATTTTTGTTGAAGGGAGTGCGGCACACGGTCTAAAATTGTTCAGGATTCGATTTTGTTGATAATTTTCTGACTCAACAGATGGCTCAGGAACAATTTGCATTTAAAATTTCTAAGAAGCACAAATGCTTTAGTTTTCTAGACTGGTTTTAGACACTTATTGGTGCAATAAATATGTTAAACATGCGTAGAACAGTTGTTGAAAGACATAGATGTCAATAATGGTAACTTTGAGAGTGAAATAGATGAAGCTAAGTTTTCTAAGTATACAATTGCATCAACACATTTAATTTGATTTTTCTTTTGTCTTTTGGTATAAAATAATATATATTTAAAACATTAAACGTGACCTTGTTGTGTCTGTGTTGTGTAGTATCTATGTCTTAGCTGTATACTTCATAGTAAAATCTTGAACGATTGTTGATGAGGTTCATTTTGATAAATGAAGTGGTTTTTGGTTGTGTATCTGTGGGCTGATCTTGTGTTCCATTGTTGGAATTGTGCAGCTCTGTTTCAGATAATCAGGACGGCAACAGGTGGAGGAATGGGATGAGAGCCATCTTCAATTCTGATGAGAGGGGTAGCAGGCAGGACATGAGGTTAAAACTAATTGAGTTAATTTGTTTGTACTATCTGTTCTCTGCCTATTTGTCCTATCCTCTAGGAGAAGTTTAGAAAGTAAAGAGTAAGTAAGACCATTTATGGTCATCCTGTGAATTACTCTTATTAAAAAAAAAAGTAATTTAAATAACAGTGCACATGCCTAAGTGCTATGCTATATGCTATGTGCTATATGCTATATCCTATATCTAATCGTTTTGTTCATTGTTCATGTCATGATCTCTCAACTCTTTAGATGCACTTCCTTTTACATGTGAGTTTGGAAACAAAATGCTTTCACTTTTGTAACCCTCTTTCAAGCACTTATTACCTGTCTCATTCCAAGCCCAACCCAAAGAATTTCATAGGAAAATTGCCATAAATACCATGCATTTGTAGAGCTTTCAATTCATTGTCAGTATAATTTTCATTTAAATAAAACGTTATAAAAATTTTCTAACATAAACAATAGTATTTGTTGCAAATATATAATTAAAATGTTAAGTTTTCATAATGCTTTTCTAATTTGAATATTACAACATTGAGTTTATGAGTTAGAGTGTTTATTTTAGAGCTATTTATGTATGAATAATTAAATGGGTATCCACTTAGTTCACAACTCCCTCCAGATTCCTGGTGTAATTGAAGATTATCTCTCTCGTTTGAGAAAGAATAAATGAAAAACAAAATCACCCTTAGGTTCCAACATGGATCGAATTTTGATCATATACACTTCTTTTTAACCGTTCATATGATTTGTTGTTCGTGCTTCAAACAGATTACTTCTCCTTCTCTTTCGAAGTAAAGAATACATGTAGGAATTGATTGAAACTCCATTGCCCAAGGTAAAGAAGGGGAAGATAAATTGCATTTAGAACACAAAGTTGATGAAGATTGTTATCTTGGGATAAATGATCATCAACTTATATCATTTTAATTCTTTAATTCCATATTTTGATGCAGTATGCTTATTATTTCTCTCCATAATCAGAAAAGTTGTTTGAACTTAATATGAAATTGTTATCTTGGGATCGTGGGAAGGTAATAGAAACTTCCATCATGTCTGTAACATTTACCTTGACTTGTAAGCTTTCCAGAAGTTTCCCTTTTGCTATATAGGATGCCTATAACCCAATTTTTTTTAACTTTTATGCCTTAGACAAACTTATTGTTTTGAAAGAAAAAAAACAGAGAAAAAAAAATCAATATGACCACTAATGTTACTTTCATTTTTTCCTTTTCACAGCCAAGGTTAAGTGGAAATCCTGGAATGACAATGGACTGGCAAGGTGCTCCTGCAAGCCCTAGTTCATTTACTGTAAAGAGGATTTTGCATTTGGAAATTCCAGTGGACACATATCCGAATGTAAATTCAATAAAGAAGTGTCTCTGTATGCGATTTCTGAAATCCTTTCAGAATGTGGATTATTTAACACTTTAATTTGTCTTGTTCCTTGGATGGCAGTTCAATTTGTTGGACGGCTTCTTGGACCGAGAGGCAATTCTCTGAAGCGGGTAGAAGCTACTACAGGATGTCGTGTGTATATCAGAGGAAAGGGGTCAATTAAAGATCCAGAGAAGGTATTTTAGGTGAAATTGCTTGGATAAATATGAATTTCATTGATTTGTTGGCGTGTGAAAAACATATTTATCTACATTGATCCAATGTCGGTCTATAGGACAATAATGTGACAATTAAATAAAAATAAATTTGTAAAAATGAATCCAAAAACTAGGCTTTAATGTCGGTTTTAAACCGACATCAAAGTTCAACCGACATTAAAGGGCTTCAATAACACTATCAAAGATGTCGGTTGAAAACTGACAAACCGACATTAAAGAGGCCTTTAATGTTGTTTTTAAACCGACATTAAAGCCCAACCGACATTAAAGGGCATCAATAACACCATCAAAGATGTCGGTTGAAAACTGACATTAAAGGCCTTTAATGTCGTTTTTAACCCGACATTAAAGAGGCCTTTAATGTCGTTTTTAAACCGACATTAAAGCCCAACTGACATTAAAGGCCTTTAATAACGCTCACAAAGATGTCGGTTGCCAAGTGACATTAAAGGCCTTTAAATGTCGGTTTTAAACCGACATTAAAGGCCAAAATTCTTCTAGTGGTGCTATCTTCTAAAGAACCATGTATGGTATAAAAGTAGGCTACACGATGGAAAAGTAGAGCATAGAGCTCCTCAAATGGTGATGAATGGGTATGAAATATTAGAACAACTAGATCTATTAGAGTTTCCAGTTATGAGTAAACATCATTCAGTAAAAGATAAGAAAAGAAAGAGAGCTCTTAATTGGACAAAGAGAAGTATTTTTTTCGAAGTTCCTTACTGGTCGAGACTATTATTACGTCACAAACTTGACGTCATGCTTATTGAGAAGAATGTTTATGAAAAATTTGGTTAGTACGTTGTTGAATATCGAAGGAAAAACCAAAGATACCACGAATACTTAGTTGGACTTACAAGATCTAAAGATAAGAAAGGATTTACACCTTATAGAAGTTGGTAACCAATTGGTCAAGCAACACGCGAGCTACACGTTGATTAGCAGCGAGCGAGTCCTTAAAATCAGTTAAGTTTCCTCGATGGATTTGTTTCCAATATTTCACGACGTGTGAACGGAAGAGATGAAAATATATCAAGACTCAAAACACACTGTCACCACGTATCCGAGACGATGTGAAGCGATTAACGTTCTTAAAAAGCATTTAATTTTAAAAACGAAAAAAGGAGTCGTCACCAATCTTTTTTACGATGTGATTGGACATCGAAATAAAGTAAATTATTTTAAATAAAATAAAAACTGGTCTACGAAAAAATTAGAGTTGAGTTCGGGAGTCATTTGTGTACGAAAAAGGCGTTAGCACCCCGTAACACCCGTTTAGAAAATGGTGGCCAAATTTAATATCTTGAATAAATTTTATTTTTTTAAAAAAATTATGTCTTACTTCATTGCTCACACTCCAATATTTGAAGTAATGATTCCATAAAATAAGTGGGATACACCCATTAATTAGAGTATATCGAGGAAAACTTCTTCACCTTAAGAGAATGAGAAATTATTACAATTTCTCAAATTCCATCATAGGCTAGTCTTCGAATAAAGTTTTTTTTTTTTTAAACATTGATTAAATTTATTTTTTCTTGGGATCAAATCTCGGACTCCCAAATATATTGATCCCTCACCTCAATAATCTAGAAATAACGGACTCTCAGAAATTTATAGATTTCCATCGTAGGATTTTTTTTTAGCGAAATCGACATGGGTTATTACAAAAAAAAAGTTAATTAGGAAATCTTATGAAATATATATATATTTAATTTTGAGTTTAAAATAAATAATTTTAAAGCAAAAAAAAATTCTAAATGGTTTAAAGAGAAAATTTTAAAAAAAATTTCAAAATTACATGCAATTATGGTTAAAAGTATTTTAAAATTTTCATAAAATTTTGAATGAAGGTCAAATAGAAATAACACATCATAAACTAAATCAAATATACCACACAATAAATTAGGCAAATAATTTAGGATATTAATGCATGCATATACTAAATATAACGACAATAATGAAAATGAGTTAAAAGAAAAGGAAAAAAAAGATACAAAATAACGATAAATAAAATAAGAGAAAAAAGAATTAAATGAAATAATAAAAAAATAAATATATAGAAAAAGAAATTAAATAAGTAAGTAAATAAAAGAAAAGAAAATGGGATAGAGAGATGACGGTAAGTTAAAAAATAAAAACTTTATAAAATAAAATAATAATAACAATAATCAAATTAAGGAGCCTTTTCAAAAATATAAAAAAGTGGCAAAATATTTACACTCTATAGAACAATTTCAAAAATGAAAAAAGCCCAGAGGCCCACTGTGTAAAATACCAAAAATGCCCCGTCAACCATGGCGCGCGTAATATATTTGCGATCGTTTAGATTTGGTTATTGTTTGATACGCAATCATTTAGATATAACTACAATTTATACGCGATTGTTTAGATATGGCTACAATTTATACGCGATCTTTTAGATATGGCTACAATTTATCTTTTCAATTTCATCGTTTAATTTTGTTACACGGTCATTTAATTTGGGTACGTATAAATTTGGTCACACGATCGTTTAGATTTGATCGTTTAAATTTGGGGACCCAAATCTAAATGATTTTTTTTTCAAAATTTGGTACACGATGTTTTTAATTCTTTCGATACACGATCTTTTAGATTTCTTTACACGATCATATACTTGTTTTACACGATCGTTTACATTTGACTACTCCAATCCAAATGATTTTTTTTTCAAGATTCTATATACACAATCGTTTACTTTTTTTTAAAACGATCGTTTACATTTGGCTATTACAATCTAAATGATTTTTTTAAAAGATTTTTTATACACAATCTTTTATGTTATTTACACGATCGTTTACATTTGGCTACTCCAATCTAAATGATTTTTTTTCAAGATTCTTTATACACGATTTTTTATTTTTTTTACACGATAGTTTACATTTGGCTACTCCAATCTAAATGATTTTTTTTCAAGATTCTTTATACACGATCTTTTATTTTTTTTACACGATTGTTTGTTTTTTTTACACGATAATTTACATTTGGCTACTCCAATCTAAATGATTTTTTTCCAGATCCTTTATACACGATCTTTTAGTTTTACTATTTTTTGTACACGACGTAAAAAAAAGGAAAAGGAGAAAGATGATGGAAAGAAATCGCAGTGAAAAAAAAGAAGAGGAAAAATAGAAACACGATGGAAAAGCGAAAAAAAAAAGAAGAGGAAAAGAAGAAAAATGATGAAAAGATTAAACGACGTAAATAAAAAATTGAAAAATAAGAAAGATGATGGAAAGAAATTGCAGAAAAAATAGGAAAGAGGAAAGACGAAATCTTAAGAGGAAGACGATGAAAGAAATAGCAGGAGGAAGATGTATTGCAAAAGAAAGATGGAAGGGCAAACCTGAAATATTTAAAAAATTGCTAACTTTATAGACTTTGTTATACGGGTCGTAAATAGTTTGGTGTTTTGTTATTAATTTTTCTAAAATTAAAGATAATAAAAAGTTAAGAAAATTATGAGTATATAAAAAAAACTAAATAAATAAATGAGTAAAAGTTATATAAAAACAAAAAAAAATAAGAATAGAAGGGTGACAGGCTAAAACATAAAAAGGTTTATAAAATAAAATAATAATAAAACTAATAATGTTATGAAATAAAGGATAATGAAACAAACAAAGTGAAGAATAGAGAAGAGAGGGAGAAGAGAAGACAATTGAACTCAATTGTGATGTGTCTTACAAAGGCACCACACTCCTCTATTTATAGGACATCTTATGGTATAAGTTACATTATGGAATTAAATGGGATGGATGTTACAATATGGAATTGAATGTGAGAGTTATATGAAAATTGTAACCTATGTAGGTTATGGATATCTACATTTATAATATATCATTATATTTACAATACTCCCCCTTAGATATCCATATTATATAAAAATAAATGCCTAGTTAAAACCTTACTAGGAAATAACCCGATGGGAAAAAATCCTAGTGAAGGAAAAAGAGTACATCATTTTTATACATTAATAACTACCTCATAAAAACCTTGCTAGGAAAATTCAATGAGAAAAATCATAGTCAAGGCAAAAAGTACAGTACTCCTATTCCTTGAAGACAATATTTCTACTCCCCCTTATGGATACATCACTTAAGTTCTCTGAGTCGTCGCATTCCAATGTTGTGCACTAGCTTTTCAAATGTTGATGTGGGTAATGCTTTTGTGAATAAGTTCGCCAAGTTGTCTTTTGAAGAAATTTGTTGAACACTGATGTCACCATTTTCTTCAAGGTCATGCGTATAGAAGAGTTTTGGTGAGATATGCTTTGTTCTATCTCCTTTTATATACCCTCCTTTGATTTGTGCTATACATGCGGTATTATCTTCAAATAATATTGTTGGTAAACTTTTACTAAAAGACAAACCACATGTTTCTCGAATATGATGAGTCATTGACCTTAACAATACATATTATGTACTAGCTTCATGAATTGCAAGAATTTCTGCATGATTTGATGAAGTGGCCGTCATGGTTTGCTTTACAGACCGCCAAGATATAGCAATTCCTCCACATATAAACAGATAACCTGTTTGAGATCTTGCTTTGTGTGGATCAGATAAATATCCAGCATTCGCATAACCAACTAGATCAAAGTTTGTTTATTTGAATAAAACAAACTCATATCAATTGTCCCTCGAAGATAACGAAGTACATGCTTAACTCCATTCCAATGTCTTTTTGTTGGAGAAGAACTATATCTTGCTAACAAATTTACTGAAAATGCTATATCTGGTCTTGTATTATTAGCAAGATACATTAGTGCACCTATTGGACTAAGGTACGGTACTTCAGGACCAAGTAATTCTTCATTATTTTCTTAAGGTCAAAAGATATCATTTTTTACATCTAGTGATTGAACCACCATTAAAATGTTCAATGGGTGTTCTTTGTTCATGTAGAATCTTTTTAAAATCTTTTCTGTATATGTCGATTGATGAATAAAAATTCTATCGGCTAAATGCTCGATTTGTAAGCCAAGGCAAAATTTTGTCTTACCAAGATCTTTCATTTCAAATTCTTTTTTGAGATATTCTATTGCTTTTGAAAGCTCTTCAGGAGTTCTAATTATATTTAAATCATCAACATATACAGCTATAATCGAAAATCCTGACTGTGATTTCTTAATAAAAACACATGGACAAATTGGATTATTTTGATAACCTTCTTTCAATAAATATTCACTTAAGCGATTGTACCACATTCGTCCTGATTGTTTCAATCTATATAATAATCTTTGTAATTTGATTGAACATAATTCTCTAGAGTTTGAATTATATGATTCAGGTATCTTAAATCCTTCAGGGATTTTCATATAGATTTCATTTTCCAAAGATCCATATAAGTATGTTGTAACTACATCCATAAGATGCATATCAAGATTTTCACATACAGTCAGACTAATTAAATATCTTAATGTAATAGCATCCACCACAGGATAATATGTTTCCTCATAATCAATGTCTAGTCTTTGAGAAAATCCTTATGCAACAAGTCGTGCTTTATATCCAGTGAACCTCATTATTTTCATTTCGTTTACGCACAAATATCCATTTAAATCCCACAGGTTTTACACCTTTAGGTGTATAAACTACAAGTCCAAAAACTTTACGTTTCGTGAGTGAGTTTACTTCTGCTTGGATGGCTTCTTTCCACTTGGGCCAATCCTTTCTATTACGACATTCGTCAACAGATTTAGGTTCATAATCCTCATTTTCATGAATGATATTATGTGCAACATTATACGCAAAAATGTTGTCCACAACTACATTAATTCTATTCCACCTTTTTCCTGTCATGGTATAATTTATCGAGATCTCATTGTTATCTTCATATACTTGAGTCTCTTCTACATTTTTACCACTAGTCGTGTCCATGATTTTTTCTTGAATGTTTCTATTGTCAATTAAGTCATTTCGACTATTGGTCACTTTTTTTTCGAGGATTTTTATCCTTTGAACCCATCGGTCTACCACGCTTTTGGCGCAGCGTTGATTCATTAATTGTATCAACTTGCTGAGTTGGGATTTCAATTCTAGATGGAGCATTTGCAGCTGGAATATATGACTTGGTCACTTTCTTAGTATCTGTAAATGCATCTGGCATTTAGTTTGCTACACTTTGTAAATTAATTATCTTTTGAACTTCTAGTTCACATTGATTTGTACGAGGATTTAAATGAGACAATAATGATACATTCCAGGCAATTTTGTTTTCCAACTTCTTAATTCCTCCCCCTAATGTTGAAAATTTTATCTCATTACAATGACAATCAGCGAATCGTGCAGTAAGTACATCTCTCGTTAATGGTTCAAGATATCTAATAATTGATGGGAATTCAAATCTGACATATTTCTAACCTTCTTTGAGGTCCCATTTTAGTACGTTGTGGTGGGAAAATTGGAAAATATATTGCACAACCAAAAATTCGCAAATGAGAAATATTTGGTTCCTGGCCATAAGCTAATTGTGTTGGGGAATACTTATGATAAGATGTCGGTCTTATGCGTATAAGTGACGCTGCATGCAAAATAGCATGACCCCATATAGATAATGGAAGTTTTGCTCTCATAAGTAATGGTCTAGCAATCAATTGTAAATGCTTGATAAATGATTCTGCCAAACCATTTTGTGTATGAACATGAGCTACAGGATGTTCAATATTTATCCTAGTTGACATGCAATAATTATTAAATGCTTGGGATGTAAATTCACCAACATTATCAAGTCGAATGTTTTTTATTGTATAATCAGGAAACTGTGCTCTTCATTTGATTATTTAAGCAAGTAATCTTGCAAATGCAAGATTTCGACTTGATAATAAACACACATGTGACCATCTACTTGGTGCGTCAATTAAAATCATGAACCATCTAAGTGGTCCACTTGGTGGATTGATTGATCCATATATGTCACCATGAATCCGTTCTAAAAATGTAGGTGACTCAACTCCCACTTTGGCTGGTGATGGCCTAATAATTAATTTTCTTTGAGAGCAAGTAATACATGATAATTCATTGAATTGAAGAATATTCTAGTTCTTTAGTAGATGTCCATGAAAATTTTCAATAATTCTTCTCATCATTATTAACCCGGGATGACCCAATTGATCATGCCAAACAGTAAACATATTTAAATTCATTACCTTCGGGTTCACGGTGGCATATGTTTCAATTACTCGTATATGAGTATAATATAATCCAGAAGAAAAAGCAGACAATGTTTCCAATATACGCTTCTCATGTGAAACAATAAATGTAATATAAAGATATTCTATATTATTTTTCTTGTTAGTTTCAACATGATAACTATTTTGATATATATCTTTTAAACTCAATAAGTTTCATTAACATCATTTTCTCTTCAGGAGACTCAAAGAAGTCCGCCACATCCAAATGGGTCATGTTGGAAGAGTTAAATACATCATATTGATAAGCAAAGTTTACTTCCACATTCTTCCCTTTTTCCTTCAATGAGGCTTGATAGAAATCGACTAAGTGCTTGGATGTACAACAAGTATGAGTCCAATGATCATTCATACCACAACGGAAGCATTGATTTTCACTACTTTTAATTTTCTTATTTTGTGGAGATTTCCTTCTATGATCATCATTTGTGATTTTCTTGAAATCTAAATGATTATTACCATGTAAAGTATAATTACTTCTTCCTCTACTACGGTCATGACCTCGACCACGATTACGACCACGACCATTAATATTATTTAAAAATACAACATTCGCTTCAGGGAATGGTGTTGCTCCAGTTGGTCGAGATTCATGGTTTTTCATTAATAACTCATTATTTTGTTCAGCCACAAGAAGACATGATATGAGTTTGGAATACTTTTTAAAACCTCTTTCTCGATATTGCTGCTGCAAGAGCATATTCGAGACATGAAATGTTGAAAAGGTTTTCTCTAACATATCTTCATCAGTAACTTTTTCTCCGCATAATAATAATTTTGAACAAATTTTAAATAATGCGGAATTATAATCACTTACTGATTTAAAATCTTGCAACCTTAAGTGCATCCAATCATATCGAGCTTTATGAAGAATCACATTTTTTTTATGATCATACCTTTCTTTTAAACTTTGCCATAGTTCATAGGGAATCTTTTATCGTGAGATATTCAATCTTTAGTCCCTCATGAAGATGATGTCGAAGGAAAATCATGGCTTTCGCTTTTTCTTGACTTGAAGTCGTGTTTCCTTCTTTAATCGTTTCTCCAAGATTCATGGCATCCAAATGAATTTCACCAATAAGCACCCATGATAAATAATTATCACTATTGATATCAAGAACTATAAATTCTAATTTGGTAAGACTTGACATAGTAAAACTATAACAAAGAACAAAGAAACTAACTTATATTAGAAATTTAATAAACATGTCAAACATGCATTCTAAGACAACTTAGATAAATATCATATTATGCACATGATACAAAAATCAATGGAACCCATATATAATAATTCAAAACATGCATGTTAATGTACAATAATTAAAATTACAAATAAAATTACATATACATATTATGGAAAATTAACAACAATACACACCAAAAATGCTAATTTTACAACATACTTAAGTAAATTGATAAAAGCATTTAGATCATAAAAACAATTACATAACTTATACTAATAGAAAGTAAACAACTAAATTATAAACACAAATTATAAAGAACCCATAAACTATACATAGATCTTAAAATAATCGATATAAGAACCAAACATAAACAATCACATAAATCATAAAGAAATTAAAGATGAACTAAATCATAATCTTATCATAAACTAAAAATATTTTTTTTAACAAATAATAACCATGTAAACGTAATATGTAAAATTACAACATGCAATAGGTATAAAATATTACATTCTCAAATATTTAAACTATGCATAATGTATACATGGATTGTTTCATGCAATATTCACAAATACCATAAAAACAAACTAATATTATAACCTATATTTTGCAAATAATAAAATTGTAGAGTGTCGTGCTGATAACGTGTTATGAAATAAAGGATAATGAAACAAAACAAAGTGAAGAATAGAGAAGAGAGGGAGAAGAGAAGACAATTGAACTCAATTGTGGTGTGTCTTACAAAGGCACCACACTCCTCTATTTATAGAACATCTTATGGTATAAGTTACATTATGGAATTAAATGTGAGAGTTATATGAAAATTGTAACCTATGTAGGTTATGGATATCTACATTTATAATATATCATTATATTTACAATAAATAATAAATTATAAATAAAAAAAACTAAATAAATAAAGAGATAAAAGAAAAAGTAAAAGAAAGAAAAAAGAGAGAACACGCCACCCTAAAAGAAAAAAAAAATAATAATAATAGTTAAAAATAAAATAAAACTGAATAAACAAATAAATAAAAATTAAAAGAAAAGAATAAAGAACAGAGGGGTAAATTTCTTATATCTTTTTCTTTCTCTCTATTTTTTTGGAGAGAGAAAAAATGTTAAAAGACTTTTTTTATATAGAATAAAGGTAAAAAAAAATGGCAACGAAAAAAACTATATATATAAGAAATTTTTCTTATACATTTTTTCTTTCTCTCTACATTTAAATCAGAGAAGAACAAAAAAATAAAGATTGTTGTATGAAGTGCGGATCATTGGGAGTAGTAATTCCCTACCTAATGCAACATTCAACTAATTTTTTCTTTGATGGGATTAGGTTTAAGGTAAAGAAAAATAAATAAATAAATAATAAAAACAATAAAACGAAATACTTAACAACCCACCTTTTGTAGAGAAATGTGTTTTTTCAAAAAAAAAAAAATTGTATTAAAGAGAATCTCTACAATTTGTATAAACCAAATTAGAAAAATTTAATAAGTATACAATCAAATTAGATATTGTGTGATTTTATTAAATTTCTTTTTTCTAAAATATTAAAAATGTGATATTGATAGATTTTGTCCAAAATAAATTTATTTATTTTTCCTAAAATGATAAATCAAAACAGATTTTGTATAAATAAATAAATTTATCTTTATCTTAAAATGATAAAAATAAGTCAAAAGTGATTTGATTTTTTTTAAAATAATAGATATTCTCATTAATGGTTTTTATTTTTCCTTTTAATAAAAAATTTTAAAAAATTATTATAAGATTTTATATTATTACAAAAAATTTTACTTTTTTTATTTTTTAAAAAATAAATAAAATCGTAGCCAATATTACAATTACTACATTTTAAAGAATAATAAAAAAAAAGTTGTAGAATAAAATTAGGTGGCTACATACACGATTGTCATGTTTTATTACATTGACTGCTATCTATTGGTATTTGAGCATTTTTATCGAAAAACATGTACACCACTATTACCGAACTATGTAGTTTTTCAATGACTTGTGCGCCAAAACGATAAGAGTAAGTGATTTGGACAAATTACAAGCAGATATCATAATCATACTTTGTAAATTGGAAATAATATTTCCACCTGCCTTCTTCAGCGTTATGGTAAACCTTGTTGTTCACTTACCATATGAAACTAAGGTTGCTGGTCTGATTTCATACAGTTAGATGTATCCCATTGAAAGAATTCTATGCACTTTAAACCAGTATGTTTGGAACAAAGCACGTCCTGAGGACTCTATTACATAACCATATGTGATGAATGAATCGGGCACCTTTTGTTCGCGTTACCTATGTGGTATTAAGACTCAATTCACTAGAGATGAGTGAAATGATGATATCATTTAAGATGATGAGGTGATTGGTGGGTTTGAAATTTTCAAACAAAAAATACGACTATTGGGTGTGTAAAGTCTTCGAACTCTATCATAGGAAGAGAAACACCTCTTTCATTGGTACATCATCAACAATGTAGATGAAATATCGGAGTATCGCAAGTAAGCATTTCTTACCTTCGTATTTCTTAGGTTCAGTTGTTGAGTATTTGTTATACTTTGTTGTTACATAAATTAAACTCATAATCATCCTCGTTAGCAAACATTTCAGGTTAATACGCCGGCAGGCTCAAAATGCTATTGATTTGTACAAAAGATATCAACAGGAATTTCATGAATGGTTCTGAAATTAGGTATATAATGTGCACGCATTTGATAGCTTGTATGCGCTAACATATTTGGACGTAAATGTATATAATCATTGTCACATGGATTTCAAGTTATAGAATTACGTGAGACTGAAAATCTATCTCACGATTTCTTCTCACTTGCGATCGGACCATCATTTCACGTTCGGTGTTATAATGGATGCATTATGGCTGAGGTGAGATTTCACATGTCAAAACATGATTCCTGGTGTACCACACAAGACAGAGGAGTGATGGTAATCAGTGAAAGCAATGCCAGTGGAAGTGGTAACAACAATTTCTACAGTGTTCTGGACAAAGTGTTGCACGTTCAATATCTGATGGGAAGAAGTGTTTGATGATTAAAGTGTCGGTGGTATGACACCAACAACAACAAAAGTCAAATGACACATGTGGAATTAAGGTACAAGGCTATCAACACGTTCCATTCTTTGTTCGTCGAGGACTGATCATTCTTGCGACTCAGACACATCAAGTATTATACTTAGAAGACCCAAAAAATGGTAGTAAATTGAAAGTTGTCCAAGTGGTCCAGAATAAGCATATATGGGACGTGTCCGAAGTGGACGATATTAAAAATGAGCAACTGAATGTAATTGAAATTGTAGTCGACCATCGAGTGGATCAACACATTGAGGATGACACTCTATACAAGACTGACATTGATCCTACAATCGTCGAAAAATCAGTTGTGCATCATGTTGCTGAAAAACCAATGGAGATGAAGAATTGTCACATTAAAGCAAATTAAACAACGAAGAATGATAATGATGTACCACGTACTCACATATTTAATTAGTTTACATTTCCAATTTGAGTAGGTATTAGTATTTGCTTAATGAATGTTTATTCTCTATGTCCAAAGGTACTATGTCATCACTCCTGAGCGATTTTGAGGAGACAGATGCGATGTTCCTCGAGTTCGACAAGGATCTAAACACTGTGAGAAGGTCATCCTCGGTGGGTGACAATTCGGGTGAGTCTATTGGTACGTTAACTCGTAATTATTTTAACTTGTTTCTCACATTAATTTGTTGTTTTATTTAGCATAAATTACTCAACCATCTTCGACTCTTAGGAGACGTGTGCAGTCTCGACTCCTAGAGTTGGAGAGGCATATCCACACCAATGGCAGGATTCCCATATCCATAGCCCCTGACCGAGAAGCTCATTTCACCACACGTTGTTCAGTTCAGCCAGGCCATTGGCGTGTGTGCAAGAAAAATATTTCTAGTCTGCTACCTTAGGTGGGCTGATATTGGAAGAGAATATATAAAGGTCGTCAAGGGTGACCTGCAAGTACGTGCAATACACAATCTTGTTTTCATTTGAAACATACTTAAGTTAGCCAAGCTAATGTGTGGTGTTCTGTAATGTGTAGCACTTTTTCATGCTTGATTTCACGATCAAGCAATGAATAGGTTTGTTGAGCATCAAATGCTCCCTTGTTTCAAGGAGTTCAGGGGTAACTATCACAGACACTTCAAAAAGTACAGCAACCTTGAAGAGGCATGTGCCAACCCACCGTACATATTGGTGGGACGTGTGGAAGATTGACACTTCCTCTACAATCACTATATGAGTCGTGCATTCCAAGTGAGCTTTTATATTTTGTAATGGTTATTTCATTCAACTTTTTATATGTATAAGAAATAAACAATTGTTTCATGTAGGAGCAATCACGGACGAACAAGGCTACTAGACAAAAGTAGCTTTACAATCATAGCAGTGGAT
The DNA here is from genome assembly GCF_025177605.1 of Cucumis melo. Classification (NCBI taxonomy): domain Eukaryota; kingdom Viridiplantae; phylum Streptophyta; class Magnoliopsida; order Cucurbitales; family Cucurbitaceae; genus Cucumis; species Cucumis melo. Next base: position 2,563,550 of record NC_066868.1, on the reverse strand, counting down.
CAAAGTCGTTTCTACAACGACAGCACAAGCTCGTACGAGGTGAGCCAGTTGACTGTGTGGAGTTATTTAAGCAAATACACGTTCAAGATGGCACGTTTGTATCGCAAGCCACTGAGGATGTGTATGTAAGTTCAAGGAATACTTCTGTCCTTATTATGTGCTTTTTATTTGTGTCTTACTAACTTAATTACGAAATTTGTTGCAGAAAAAAATGTTAGAACTCTAGTCCTAGCCTATCCCAAAGGGTTCTCAACCACTCTCTGGAACGAGATATGTGAGACTGTTTTAGGTAGACGACCGGGCTATACTCAAAAGATCTTGGTTGGGGATCCAAGCCCAAGTTCCACAATATGGCCAATGCTAGCAGTTCCTCGACCTTGTATTCGCAATCCACGAAGCTCCAATTACGAGTCCACCTTGATGAAGCTAAACGAGCGATTGAAGAACACAGAAAGATATCAAGTATGTTGGCTTCACAAGTGAAACAAATGCGTAAGCTCATAGAAGATATGAGTCAGGTACAGAGAGGACCATGATTCCTTGCAGTACGTATATATGTTTTCATTCTTAAGTTCTTTAAATTACATTATTCAATGATGATATGCATATATACTAAACTTAGACACTTGGGTATCATTGTAGGTCCCGTCAGTGTAGAATGGCGTACGCGGCTTGTTAGGAGACGTATGTAGTTTTTTTATTTCTATGTATTTTTTTTACATTTACTATTTTTTTAGTCAGTGTATTACCTTTTGGAACCGTAAACATATGGAATTGAACTTGAATTTGATATTTCGTATAAATGTTTACTAATTTAATGTTTATTTTCTGTAATTTACTATTGAATAAATTGTATTGGAATCGAAAATGAATACTATAATTGAATAAAAAATATTTTAGAAAAAAAAAAAATATATATATATATATATATATATATTTAAATGATCTCCCAATGCACCAAAGACATCAGGAATCTAGAATTTGTCCCGACGCACTCCACAAAAGCGTCGAGAATAATGTTTTCATTGTTGCATCGAGACGACATCGGGATGGTGTATTTATGACGTCTTGATAACGTCGAAAATGAAGACACCAAGAGACATGCACTCCCTATGCCATGTTTGAATGCGTTCGGAATAGGTATCCCGATGACATGCACATCGAACATCTCGTTTTGCATCAAAAACTCATTTTCTGACATAATGTAAGTCTATTCTGACGTTTTTGCGTTGGGAGTAGCCCGACTTGTTGTAATGGAAATAACACCTTTTGGTTTTATATTATTGTAAAAGTAGCACAGTTTTAGAAAACTCATAATTTTATTTTTCTCGGGGTTGATCTCAATCTCAAATTTAAAAATCTCTTCGAAGGAAATTTCTTGGTCTCTCTCGATCGAGTGCGTTACCGATATAGTTTATTTTTTATTAAAATTTTGAAATTAAAGACAAAGAAGTCAAACAACATAACAAGAGAATTTGGATATTAGAATAATTTTTGCTTACAAACTTTTGTTCCCTGAGAGCATCAACATGAACAACCTTAAAGAAATTCCACAATATTCTTCCCTCTATGACTAAAACTGAACTTTAAACTAATCTACATTATATTTGTGTTAGCTTTACTGAAGTCTTTATGGTATGTCTATCAAACAAGTCAACCAACAACTTTCATGATCCAATAAATCGACATTCAACACACAATAAATCTTTCAAACATTTTCATCTGATGAAATATAAAGAATCAAGTCTATTATTGTAGGAAGAAGCCATGAGGTTGAACTCAGCTTGCTGAAGAAAAAGTTCAATAATTTTCTTCTATGTACTGACTAAGAAATGGCTAATTAACCCTAAAAAAAGTGATGGAGTAGCTTGCATGTTGGTCGTCTTCTTCAATTTATGGCTAAGATATTTTCCTAAAAATGACTAAAAATTGTCTAGGTCTTAATTTTTAGTTTCCATTTTAGTTTTTGTTTTTAAATTCAGAGACATCTCAGGGCAACCTTAGCCTGAGATTATACTGCATAATGTTTATGTTTTTTAGCTCGGGACCATCTTGGGACAACATTGACCCATGATCATTGCAATAATTGTTTAAATTTTTCAGCTCCGTGCATCTTGGGACAATCTTAGCCTGAGATCATACTACATAATACTTATGTTTTTTAACTTGAGTCCATCTCAGGACAACTTTGGTCTAGGATTATTGATATAATTGCTTAAATTTTTCAACTCGGTGCATCTTGAGGCCATGATAGTTGGGTATAGTTAACCTAAATGCTTCGATTTGTCACCAAGAGATTGTGTTTTCAACTCGAGGACTCTTGTGGAAAATTAGACACGAGAAGAGTTAACCTCAATTTCAAAATTTTAATGAAAAGCACACTCTCCCGGTGATACACTTAGCCGAGGGAGATCGAGAAATTTTCTTCAAAGAGTTTTAAATTTGGGAATAATCTCAGGGTCGATCTCAACCGAGAGTGACCCCAAGAAAAATAAAATTACAAGTTTTCTAAAACTGTGCTACTTTTGAAATATAAAACAAAAAATGTGCTCTTTCTGTCAATTTCTCAATAGACTTCTAAAATGTCTATCAATATTACTGATAGGCATCGATAGAATCTGTAAGTGTATAAATGATAGAATTAAAATTTTATTGTATTTTATAAATATTTTGGTTCATGCTATATTTGAAAATGCCCAAAGTAAAAATGAGTAGTCATTTCCATTGAAACAGCTTAATCAATTTTCCAATATCAAATTAATGGTATTTATTAGGTATATCAATTTTATTAGTGATAAACCCAATACAAGATATATCAATAATCAATTATATGTTTAAAGTGAATGATATTGTAATTTATGTTAAGTTAGGAAGTTGGTCACAATATAGTTCATGGATGACGTTGTCAAGTTGCAGAGTACTCAAAGGAGTATCAAAGCTATTGATTTCGAAATCCAGGTTTTGATTTGAAAGTTACTACCTATACCAACAAGGTGCACCTTTAGATTTTTTTAGTGACTTAATCTTAGGAAGTCCAAAGTTAAACAAGTTTCACTTTGACCAATCTTAAATTATATTGGGTGATCTCTTGAGAATTTTCATAGGATGCATTTGAGTGAGGACAAAAGCATGTTGAAAAGAACATGTATTGGTTTGTGATGACAACTTTCTTTCTTAAAAGTCATTCAAGACAAATATGGACGACGTGATCAGATTGTACCTAGATGCAGCGGAGTGTCAGAACCATCAGTTGTCGAAATCGAATTCTAACTCCTAGGCTTAGGACATTACAAAATTTTAAGATAAAAGAAAATTAATTTTAATCATGTTTAAAAACACTTTCCAACAACCTTAGATTAAGAACAAAACCTAACTTATGTATTAATAAAAAGAAAATGAAAGGGCAAACCACACCCTAAGGGTCAACAATTAGGGTTGTTGAATATTAATAACATTAATGCAATCTAATAAGAGAAGACTTAAGAAGAATGTAATGACATTAATTTAATAGTGGAAAGACCTAATTTAGTGATCTTTAATAATTACATAAGATGTCACCTTCTATGGCTGAGGAACCCATGTTTGGCATTGCACACCATCTTCCAACAAATCTCCCATTCTTCAGATATATATTATATCTTCATTATTAAAATAAGAGATTGTTTTTGGATGTCAGCTTTCTCAAAAGTGCTTTTTGGGGTTGTGTGAATGTTTGTATATCTTTTATTTTTTTTTTTCAAATACTATTTACTTAATAAAGAAGATAGAGAAGAAGAGATTGTGGCCCAAAAATACGCAAGCAAACAAGGGTTTTTTGTATTGCAATATTCTAAATGTTTGCCATTTTCATTCCCTATAACTTTAGTAATAACGTCAAAATAACAAAATAAAATAACATCTAATTAGTTGATGTCATATATATTTTTTTTTTTTGAACAAAAAGAAATTTTTAATACAAGGCCTAACTCTCATTTCATAATTATTTATCTTTTAATCTTTCTTTTATTTAAATATCTTTTTTTTTTATTTCAACTTTGATTGGAAACCACTTTAAATTAATTATGCTTAAAATCTTACAAATATATATAATGTTTGTGTGTGTATATATATCATTTTTATGTTTTAAAGTTTAGCCTAGATATTTTCTAAAGATTTAGGTCACATTTGTTTTTTTAAAAAAAAAAATTGAATTTAGTTTTATATTCCTTAAATTTAGACCGAGATTAAAAATCTCTTCTAAATTTCAAAATTGAAGAATTCGACTTAATCAAACCTACACACTTATAAATTAGGAAAGAAACCGTAAAAATTTACGAATCAAAATAGATAACAACTTGAAAGTTTGTGAACTTATAAGTTCTATATAAAGAAAATAAATGAAAAATAATATCAATTGTATATCCTAAAGTTTTCTATTTATTGTATCAATTTCAAACCCCAAAAATTTTCGTAAATGCATCGATTAAATTCTTAAGTTTCGCAACCTAACTTTTCTACTCTACCTCCAAACCTTTCTATGTAGAGTTTATTGTTAAAAAAAATAAAACTTTAAAATTTTTTCAAAGGAATCAAAACAGACTTTAAATTTTACTAAAATTACATGAAAATCACCCTGCATCAATTCTTATGAAGGTGTATTTTCTCCAAATGTCAAATTAATAAAATGAGTATGAATAAAATTGTTGCATTCACGGTCACTTAAAGTAATTTTAATTCAGATGTCAAATTGATTCTGTTGCAAAAGTACACAAGGACTTTTAAATGGTAGAATTTTAAGTTCCATACAATATTTATATAAAGTATAGGTTTAATAAACTCACATAATTTAAGACTTTAATTATGTGATATTTTTAAATATAGCGACATAAATAAGAGTATTTACAAAATATAGCAAAATGTTATTCTCTATCTAAAAAAATTGATTGTGATATTTTACTATATTTACGAAAATCGTGTAAAAATATGTTATTTAAGATAAAGTAATTATTGTTTGATTATTGATTTGTTTAAAGAAAATAAAGATATATAGTGTGAGAGAGAGAGGGGGGAGAGAGAATTTTGATCCTCCGCGTACATAATTTGACCCAAAATGAATCGAAAGAGCAAAGGAAAAGAGCCCGAAAAGTAAGGATTTGAGTGGAAATCTAAAAGGATTCCATTTCAACAAATTCCAACAAGGACTTCCATTTCCCTTTATTTTCAACTTACTCCTTCCCATCCCCCATGCATTGCATTTTTTTCCTTTTCTTTTTTTTTTTTTCTTTTTTCTAATTTATTATTATTATTATTATTATTATTATTATTATTATGTACTGCTCTCCTTCCTTCAACTCAATAATCATAATTAATTTATAATTGTTATATGTTGTTATTAAATAAAATCATAATTAATTGTCCTTTAATTTCTTCCACCACTTAAAATTACGCATGCGTTTTCTAGTTTTTCTATACAATATGCAATAATATGCAATATGCAATATGCAATGTGTAATATGCATGCATTTTTGTTGGTCACATTATTGCCATTTTAGGGCTCTACTTCTACTTTTTCGTCCTTTCATTTATCTATCCTTAATTTGATTCTTTTCGCCTTTTCTTAATCCCATTTTTAGCATTATAATACAGTATCAAAGTCCAAACATTGCGGATTACTGCCATAATTAACACTTAACCAATACACTACTTCTCTTCTCTTCTTAACTACTTTCCTTATTTATTAACCTCTCATTATTTTCACCCCTTTTTTCATTTCTTTCCTTCTTTAGTTGTTACAAATATGTTACTCACAAAATTCACAATACCAAAATAAATAAATACACACATACATACATTTTAAATATATATATATATAGAACAATGAAAAGAATAGAAAGAAACAAAGGTAGATGCCTCAAAATTAAAAAATAATGGAGAATATAATATACAAACCGAAAACTAAAATTGTTATTCAAATTTATATATTATCTCTTTTCATTTAACAAAAAATAGAATCACACGTGTTCTTTCTCTTCTTATTTTTTGCATTTTTGCACGTGTCATATTCTCTTGTGTTCTCTTCAAATTTATTTCAAATTATAAAATACCTAACTAATTAAACTAATTTTATTTCTTCAACTTTTTATTAGCATTTAAAAAATAAGGATTTCCCCTAACAATATTATTCATTATCATTTATTACTCATTTTAAATTCTTTTGCTTTATTTTTATATATACTAATTTACAAATTTGGTCACTAGACTAACTTAATGTCTGTATTTATTAATCAAAGAACTTCATAAATTATACATTTGATCCATGCATTTTAAACTTTTTTAAAATATATATATATATATAGATCTAATTTATGGAATACAAAATTGAAAATTTTGATTTTTCAATATGTCAATTAAATTTTAAAAGTTTAACTTCAAACAAAATAATAATTGACTTATTAACCAAAAATTGAAATTCACTGAAACGAGTGAAACTAAATATTTATCGACAATTATATAAATTTAATAAACATTTTTAGAATCTAAAATAGACTCGAACTTCGAAGTTAAAAAATTAATAGTATAATTTAACCAATAGACAAACTATTATATATATGACAGCCATTTACGTGTCAAATAATTCCACATGACTACCTCTAAGACATATTATCTAAAACAACTTAAAGAAAGTTGATCTATGTCAGCATCCTCTCATATGACAGCCATTATATATATACATATATGTGTTTAGTGGCTGAAAATTTTTAAAATCAAAGAACAAAAGCAAAATAAAAAATAAGAAAAAAAACAAATAACTTGAAAATTGGCCAAACAGAATGATAATGTTGACCTAATTTTCTACAATTAAAGAGAAATTAAAGTTGAATGGCACTAAGTCATAATGAAAGGTAATGGATTTTACAGTGTACATATTACTATAATTTAATCCACCAACCCATTGTGGAGAAGAGACTTAAAATTAATTTCTTTTTTCTTTTGAAAATTATTAAATTAAAAAAAATCAAAGAAAAAAGTTAAGAAATTGACCTGTCCCTTAATTGTTATTATTATACTATTTCATGGCTAAAACGAATTTATTAAAGATTAATTACAAGAGAAAGGGGCTGCTCTCTAATTAAAAATTGATTGCCTTTTTTCACTAATTATAAGCTGATGATGTTGATTAAGATGGTATACGTAAGTAATAATCTATGTAAATGAATTAACAAATGATCGAATTTAAAAATTAAAAAAAATATAAGTTTACTTTTATTAGGAATTTAGGATTATGTATGTGTCAAAGGATAAGAAAATTTATGGGTTCCATGTAACATAGCAATAGAAGGGTTAGTTTATTTATTCAACAAAATACTTAGCTTCTCATGGGACTACTTTGGTTTTTAGTTTTTTAGTTTTTTTTTTTAAAATAAATTAGGTCTAAAATTTCTAATTTTGTTGATTGTTTTTCTAGTTTTATTGGTTACATTTTAGGAGTGTTTGGAACAGCCAAGCCAAATTTTTAGAAACTAAAAAATAGTATCTTTTAAAAACTTGATTTTTTTTTTTTTTAGAATTTGGCTAAGATTTCAACTCTTATATATACTTAAAAATGATGCATATCATAGCATAAGAATAAGAGAAAAAAATATATGTGCTTAATTTTCAAATATCAAAAACAAAATTATTATCAAACAGGACTAATGAACCTTAGGCTCTCTCTAAGATAGAGAACTCTTTCTCTATAGCTTAGTATTAGGCTCCATTAAGACTATGAATCATCCCTTCTTGACAGCATTAATATTGGTTTAGGCTCCTCTAAATAACTTCAGTGTGTTGCAATCAACTGATGAAGAAAACTTGCACAATAGAGTACAATGAGCAACGAGTTATAAGAACACAATGGTCGTTGTATGTTGAAGAACTCTTGCTCAATAATCAAATTGGACTTGCTTGATAATAAAAATCGGCTTTGTCAACAAAACAAAACCGATAACTCTAAAAGAGCTTCATAATTTCCTTTAAATACTCGAATCAAAGAAAGAAAATAACTCTAATTTGAAAAAGAAAAATCAAGCTTCAATAAAGGAAAAAAAAGATATGATAGAATATTAGGGTCGCATAATTCCAAATAAAGAAAATATTGAGATAGGGGATGTTAAGACTTTAATTGAGACAAGGTAGAAACCATTGGCTACCTTAGAAAAGTATAAAACCAACAGTCCTCAAATCTCCAACCACATTAAAAATGTACAAGAAAGCGATAGGTTTCTAAGTAATTGAATCCTTACTTCTAATGTTACTTTTGTGCTAAATATAATCAATGAATTTTAACCTTTGTTCTAATTATAAATTTCAATTAATTTTATGTACTTAAATGTGTTTTGAACGCTATAGAAAGTGCCTAATAAAACTAAAATAACTTTTTAATTATGTGTTTAATCAATTTTAAATTTTGTGTCATTAATTCAAACCTTTTTTTTTTTTTTTAAATTCATGATCTAACTAGATTTAAATCTAAATTTAAATCTTCTATTAAACCCAAAATCCACGTTTATTAGATTCATTAATTTTTCAAAAGATCAATATTGAATATGGCAAAAATTTATTAGGTACAAAATAAAAGATTTAGGTACTCATCCAACATTTTTAAATTTTAAACATTTATTCAATACAAAACTAAAATAATACCCAAAACCATGAAAATTAAGACTAAACTATGTAGATTAATTCAAGAAAATTATTTAAAACGACAAAAAATACTAAAAATATTTATAAATATAGAAAAATATCACAATCTATTTATGATATAATACTGTTTATATCTAATTGTTTCATGAGAGACACATATTGTGTAGTCTATATTTTACTATATTTTACCATGAAAATAGAATATCATGGGTCTATTTTATACTAAAATATACATATGGAAAACAACATATGTTAAGAAGTTGGCCATTTGTTTACAAATTAGCCCTCTCCTATCTTGTAATTTAATTTGTTCTAGAGCTTCTACACTTGAAAGGCTTTTAAATTAACTTTTCCATCACTATTTTTTCCTTAGAATTATTCCCATACTAATATTTTTTAAGCTTAAAGAATCCCATTAATTTGTCCTTCATGATATAGATAGAAATTTCTATGACAATCCCTAATTATACACATAAAAATCAAAGTTTATCAAATCCATTACAAAAATTAAACTCCAATTAAAATTCTTTTCTTATATATATATATCGTACACTCCAAATCAGCTCATGACCTATATGATTAAACAAATAAAAAGAAAATCAAGAACTTTAATGTAACGTAATATTTATCAACGTCATTTTAAAGTAAGTTAAGATTATCACAATATATATAAAACGTATAGGAAAGAAATTAAAGTGCAATAGAAACCAATAATAACCTATAATGCATAACTCACATGCATAGAAAGGGTTTCATTATTGATAGGTGATTGCTTTTTAAATGTCACTAGTTTTATTTTAAGGAGGATTGTGTACTAAGATCTTATCAAGAGGTAAGAATAATGATCATGATAACTATTTCACTTTACAAAAATTTTAAGATATAAGCTACTTAAGGCTTTTTAGGTTGATGTCTCAAATTCTTTATAATTTAAAAATAGTTTATTAAATATGAATTTCTAACTTGTAGTCATCTCTAATAATACTTTAATTTATTGGTTAAGTTTAGATTAGAGTAAGAGATAATTGGTTAGAAAATATACATTATAAATGAGGAAAATGTGTGTTAAAAAAGTTAGGGAGAAAGTGATCATAGAAAGAAAAGTTTTAGGAGAAAAAGTTTTTTGTCAAGAGAAAATATATATTAAGAATATAAGTATAGTGTGTTTAACATGAAATCATAAACCTAATACATAAAAATTAAATTGGATGAATGTACTGATAATTGGCCTCTAACATTTAAGATTCCTTCTTTTTTTTTTTTTAATTTGGTTGTTAATATATTAAAATCGTTTCCGATTGATAACTTAAGAATAGTAGCCAAAGTACATGGAAATAAATTATCTAACATGACAATACAAGAAATGAGGGATTCCCGACGCATAAAAATATCGGGGGACGTGATAAAAACGTCGAGCAAAGGTATCCTGACGCTGTTTCCGGCGTCAGGAGAAGAATTTCCGACGCGTGGCCAACAAAGCGTCGGGAATAACATTCTCCCAACATACAATTTGCCAACGCTACGCGTCGAGAATATATTAATTCCTGACATGTTCATTTCCGATGTCAACCTGTATGTCGGGAATGAGTTCTCCCAGTGTCCCTATGTCCAACGTCGGGAAACACTATCCCCGACGTGTCATGTGCAACGTATTCCCGACGTTGGTTACGTCGAAAATTCCTTTTCATATGTATTTTTTTTATAATATGTAATTTCTAATTTCTTTCCTAAAATATTTTCTTCAAACAAGTTCTCTGTGAAATAATGACATTCGTTTTGGATTAAATTAAAGAAAATTCAAAATAAATTAGTAAATTAAAATACAAATGCAAATTCAACAAAAAAAAGTTTAATATTGAAGTTCAAAAAACATTATACCATTCATAATACAAAAAATATAGTATTCATAATACAAAAAGTGCAAAGAAAGTCATGCATCTCCTAACAAGCCTCATATGCACCATTTTACACCGCAGGTCCTAAAATGATACAAAAGAAGCTAAGTTTAGTACATATATTCATATCTCATCACTGTATACTATCATTGCAAAAGCTTAAGAATCATAGAAACGTATATACCTACCCCAAAGCTAGGGATCATGTAGTGATCCTTGCTGTGCCCAAGTCATGTATTGTATCAGCTTTCGTATTTATTCCATTTCTGAAGCTAACGCTTGGTGATTTCTATATTGCACTTCAATCTGTCCAAAGCTTTATCACGTTTAGCTTGTAATTCAATCTCTCTTTTTGTGGACTACAAACATGACATCGAGGAACTGCTCGCACTCGTCATCTTGCGAGCCTTCGGCTTGGGTCCCCAACCAAGACCTTTTGAGTAGTCTGGTCGTCTACCCAGAACCTGATCACATATCTCATCCCCAGAGAATGGCTGACTACCCTCTAGGGTAGGTTGGGACTAGAGTTCCAGCATTTGATTCTGCAATAAATTTAAAAACTAAGTTAGTCAAAAATATACAATCAAATAGGACAATTAATAAGGGCATAAGTGTTGCTTCGATAACTTACATGTGCATCCTCTACGGCCTGCGACACAAACGTCCCGACTCGAATGTGTGTTTCTCGAAACAACATCACATGATCGATCGATACCCCTCTTTTCTCAGCGAGCTCGTGCTGTCGTTGTACAAACGACTTTAACTCGCTGCTTTGTTTGTAAGGCTACTTCTGTCTACCAACCTTATTCATCCGTGATTGCTTCTACATGAAAAAAATTATATTTTTTATTTCTTATACATATTAAAAGTTGAAATCATAATTAATCATGACAAATGGTTCAATTGTTCACCTGGAATGTACGGCTCATGTAGTGGTCGCAAAGGAAGTATCAATCTTCATCACGTCCCACCAATAGCTTTGGTGGGTTGGCACAGCCTCCTCGAAGTTGCTGTACTTTTTGAAGCGTCTGTGACAGTCAACCTTGAACTCTTTAAAGGTGCTAAGCATCTAATGCTCAACAAACTTATTCATTGCTTGATCATTGAAATCAAGCACAAAAAACCGCTACACATTACAAAAATAACACATTAGATTGGTTAACTTAGATATGTTTCAAATGAAATTATAAATTTGTAATGGACTTAATTACCTGGAGGTCGCCCTTGACGATCTCAATGTATTCTCTGTCAACGTCCGCTCACTTAAGGCAGCGGACGGAAAATGTCTTTCGCACGTATACGTCTATCACCAGGCTAAAGCGAACGGCGTGTGAGGAAATAGGCTTCTCCGTGCCAGGGGCAATCGTCATCAAAATGCGTTCATTGGCTGCAACGTAGTGTTCCAACTCTAAGAGTTGAGACTGCGCACGTCTCCTAGGAGTCAGAGTCGCAGGTGGTTGAGAAGACAACCCTGCTTAATAAATTATAAGAACATATAATGTTAGAGAAAAAACATGAAATAATCTTAAGTTAAAATGTAGAAAATTATTAAACTCGCCGGAATTGTCGCCCACCGATGACGACCCTCCCGTAAGGTTATCTAAATTATCCTCAAACTCAAGGAACATAGTGTCCGTCTCGAAGAAATTATTGCATGGGTATGACGACAACATAATGCCTGTAGACATAGAAAACAAACATTCAATAAGCAAATACGATCACTTAGCTAGAATCAAAATATATAAACTACATAAATATGTAGGTAAGAATGTCATTATAATTTGTCGCCGTCGCTTGCATGTGACAAGTGTTCATCCACATCGTCGATGAAGTCGTTAGGAGAGTGGCGCAATACCTTATACAGAATTTTTTTCCTCTATTATGATTAACCTTGTACCAAGCCTCGCCACATGTAGGACAATGTTGCAAATCAGCAAACTGTTTCCAATACAATACACAATCGTATTTACACGTGTGAATAGTCTCGTATCCCAAACCCAAGTCACAAAGTTTTCATTTTGCTTCATAAAATGAACTAGGGATAGTACTACTACACATTAGAAATGCTGCTCTTAAGAGTTCTAACAACATGTCGAATGACTTATTACTCCAACCATTTGCAACCTTCACATGCATCAACTTAACCAAAAAATTCGATGAAAATTCAGAACAACTGAGGTATAACTTATTACGTGGTTCATTCAATAAGTTCTAAAATATGTTTGTTCTATCTTCATCTATATCTACTCTAATATTCCTCGGCATTTCATCTTCTAAACGACGTTCCTCTGTTTCCTCTTCCTGTTCAACCGGGGGTTGTAAATCATTAAGTATACCAAACATATCATCTTCTTCATTAAACTGTCTACTACTAGTTCCTTCATCAAAAGGGTTACTACTTGTCGTGACGTGATCGCGACGCGGAGCAGTCGACATCCTCAATCATTTAATCTTTAATATTTAAAAGGTTTGAAGTTGCCACCAATCATATTAAGGTGTGATTGGTCACCAAAAAAAATGGTATACGTAAATTCAGATTTAAGGTTCGGGAGTTAGTTGTGTGTAGGGAAGGTATTAGCACCCTACAACACCCATACAAATGATTACCAAAATTTATCTTTTAAAAAAATTAAAGAGATTCACAAAAAAAATTATTTGATATTTTTTAAATGTCTCATGGCTATCAATTCATATCTAAGAAAAAAAACTAAGCATTAATTGATGATTATATGGTTGGTATAAAAGCCATTAGAAAAATAGAATTTAATTTTTATTTAAAAAGATTTTTTATTTACCTCAAGAATGTTAAAATATGATATTTTGATTTCCATCATAGGCTTTTAATGGAAAATTTCATGTATCTAAAGAATTAATGAATTCCAAAGAAAACACTACTTAGTCTCATTCTAAAATATAAAATTGTTAGATATACTTTGTTTAAAAATAATTTACTAATTAATTTTTAAAAATTGAGAAGTTTTATGTATTTATAGGATTTTAACCATAAAATCCATAAATAAATCTTACTCTTTCCCATAAATAAGACTGTATAAGACAGTTGACAAATATGGCAAATAATACAACCAGCAATATATGTTGCCAAATAATACAAGTTGGAGATAATATCCACATATTCAAAAATAAAATATTGGAAATAATATACTACATTAGAAATATATACAGTTTGAGAAATAATGTCTGGAAAGTAAATAATATATCGTGGTGAAATAAGTATTCTGTCATTCAAAAAATCTAATCAATCAATATCAAACATATTTAATAAACAGTAAAAACAACCAAATTAAACCCTAAATTTAACAAATTTAAATCAAATGACTTAAAAGCATAGGTAATTTGATGTAATAATTTTTAAATGACCTAAACCTAACAATATTCAAACACAAGAGCAGATTTGATATGATGGTATTCAAATGACGTAGGCCTAATAAAATTAACATACCCTAAACCTAACAAAATTAAACACAGTAATCATATTTGATGAAACAATATTCTATTGGTAAAACACAAAGATAATTTAATAAAAAATAGATTCGATTAGTCTAAACTTAACAAAATTAGAACACTCTAAACCTAAAAAAATTAAACATAGTATGGCCTAGGCAAAATTTGATGCAACTAGTTTAACCCAACAAAATTAAAATACAAAGCAGAGGCATAATTTAATGAAAAATAGATTCAATTGCTCTAAACCTAACAAAATTAAAACACTATAAACCTAAAAAAATTAAACATAATAGGCCTTGCAAAATTTGATGCAACTGTTTTAACCCAACAAAATTAAAATACAAAGCAGAGACATAATTTAATGAAAAATAGATTCAATTGGTCTAAACCTAACAAAATTAAAACGCCATAAACCTAAAAAAAATTAAACATGGTACAACCTAGGCAAAATTTGATGAAGGAATAGATTTAATTAGTCTAACCTAACAAAATCGAAGGCTCGTTAAAATCAATTTAACGAATTAAAAACAAAACAAATTTGAAGAATGAAAGAACAATCTACGTTCTAATGAAGGGAAAAGATGGAAAGAAAAAAAGCTTACCTTTTGGCATAATAGTTTTTCGCTTTTCACTCTTTTAACTGATCTCTCCTTCTTCCAAAAGAAATCTTCTCATCCCTCTTTTTTTTTTCCTCTGTTTTTATAGGCACTGAGATGATAGCTTTTTTTTTAAGACTCCAAGATCTTGAGGATCGTGTTTGTGATAGTAGAAAAGTGGGAAGAATCGTGAAGAGGGAGGGGGAAAATTGTGGGAATCCAGAGGGGAAGTGGTTGAGAGAAAACATGGAGGAGATATGAAATTTAATTATTGTTTTCTTTTTAAAAAAATAAATAAATAAATTCAAATTCAAATCAACTTAATTTAATAAAAATAAAGTAAAGTAAATACAAAAAATAAATGACCAAAATATGGTATCTACACTACTAATGCCTTCCTCAAAGCTTTATGTACCTCTAAAGCTTAATGACTTTCCATGATACACTCATTCTGTGTACTAGAGGGATATTCCAATAGTCAGTAGATGTCGTTCCACATCCTCTAATGAGTTCCAATTTAAATTCATACATCTCTTGCATGGACACTTTAATCGTCTGTAGGCTTCAACATGAAACTTGGCAAATTCTAAAAATTGGGTCACTCCCTCTCTATACTCAAGGGAAAACTTATTTCTAAGTTTCATTCAACCCTTGTCCATCGTTTAAGTCCCTAAAACATAAATAGGTTTGATAAGAAACATATCCATCTCTTCTCACATCCATAACTTATTCCCCTAAATTTTCACTAATTTTCACTAACTAATATACAATCTCTCAAAATTTTCACTAAAACTAACTTCAAGCTACCGATGCTATCATAATTGTAAGATAGCCAACACAACCTAATTATTAACAACAAAATACTTCGATCTTCGCATTCTACCCTCCCCTTCCAACAACGCTACCTTAAAGGCTATCCTACTACCACCTCCTTCAGACCCTCACAATTAGAAACAAATTCAAAACAAAAAAGGCTACATAAATACAGGATAGCCAAAACAAATCTTAACACACTTCAAATTTTCAATTCAACTCTAAACCCCCCTTCAAAATTTAAATTCAATCCCCCACTTCAAATTTTCCCCATTCACACCCCCCCCCCCCACCCCCTCTCCCCTAAAATTTATATTCAACAACCCACTTTGAATTTCACTTCAACAAACATTCAAAGTTTCAATTCAACACACATTCAAAGTTTCAATTTCACAAACAAAAATCTATTTATAAATATAATCCTAAAACAACTTTTTAAACAAAAACCTAAACTATCTAAATAAACCTAAAAATTAAACATTTTAAACATACTTTGTACGGCGGCAGACGACAGCGGTGAGGGACGACAATGGTGAGGGCAACGGCGGCGATTCTTCTTCGTTCCGCTTCTGTTCCTTTTTTCTTCTATCATTTCGTTTCTATGAAGAAACATCAAATTTATAGGGGATCTCCCGACTCAACACGAAAATTTCGGAAGATCCCCTTTCTCCCGACGCCATTCCCAACGAACAACTAATGGCATCGAGAATTTTTCATTACTCCCAACGCTTTCCCCGACGCACCAAAAATACGTCGGAAATACATGTCTGACATAATTAATGCGATCAACTTTCTGACAGTCCTTTCCCGACGCATACACGGCACGTCAGGATAACAGGTAATTCTCGACGTTGGGCCCGACGTCTTTATTATGGTGTCAGGAAAAGGTTTTTCATTAAAAGACTAAATTTTCATTAAAAACATAATACTGAAACACTGATACATAGACGCGGAAGCAAAACTGAGTCCCCATATAGCATGTCACGAGCCCTTTTTGTCGCTCGCCAGTTTTTCTCTACCTTTACCTTTGCCTGAAATATTAAACATAGAAAGAGTGAGTATAAACATATACTCAGTAAGGGATCCACTACTAGTCCCACTAAGTGTCTATTAACTTCCTATTAGAGTCTCATAAGAAAGGACCCCTAAATTGGTGTGTTCCCGAACACACACAATTTAGTGATCTCGTAGGAACACATCTGGTCTTCGATAAACCCAAAAGAACACCTAGGACAAAACTAGTCTTCAGTTAACTTGAAAGAACACCTAGGACAAACTGGTTTTCATTGAACCAGAAGGAACCCTTAAGACAATCGAGCTATAAGTAACCCTGTCGGACCACTCATATACATAACATCTCATGAGACTGGTGATCCCGTCGGACCACACAGTCATAAAAAGGTGTTGATCCCGAGGGACACCCATATGGGTATGACTCTAATAGACAAAGTTAACAGAACACTCATCCATAGCATGTAACATATCATAAACATGACATGAATATTAATCTTAACGTCCTTAATCATGTGATTAATATATTATGCATCATCATCAACTTAAATTAATCATCAACATAATATCAGCCATCATCATCAGTCGTCAACATCAACACATTATTCATCTTAGCTACATCAATGCATAATGGAAAATTACATGTAAGCTCTTAACTTCAGTTCGAATGTCTAGTAAGAGAATCTCTTACCTAAAGATTTTAGCCAAAGTATTCTCTAGGTGATAGTAAAAATTCTTCAAATAATTTGATTGTAATCATAAAAGAAAATTTCAGTATCTTAATTAATAAATTAGCAATTGGCTATTACCCAAAAGTTCTTCCAAATTAATTAACTTTCTAAAAAAGTTAAGGTTGAAACCAATTCAACCTTGATTGGGAAAAATCCAAGATTAAATGTTCAAAAATTAGCCAATTGAACCTTTAAAGAAA